>NC_139677.1:75202106-76402106 GCF_964106915.1 Podarcis gaigeae
GCTGGTGGTCGTGATCCCTCTTGGTACTATAATTGAGGAAAACAACGAAATCGGATATGAATGGGCTTTGTGTTCCTCCCCACTGACAATCTGTGCCCTCGGATGCTGGTATCTATCAAAGGAAGTGTTGTTTCCACTACCCTTGTAAAACTCTGGAGCTAACAATGGGATCATCCTAACAAGAATTAGCCAGTGGATAGGACCAGTCGCCTGACCCTTTTTTGAGCCAAAGATGTGGCAAGATAAAAGTGCTGTGCTACAAATGGTCTGGTTTCTAATTATTTTCTCGTTTTCCTAATATATTTTTTAAAATCATTGTTTCCATATTTCCTCTTTATACATCTTTACTAATAAGAATTGAGAAAGGTTTTGGTTAAACCTCAGTGTGAGAATGTATACCCTGACATCTTAATTAAATACAAAGTGATCTTATCCCCGGCAACTCCTAAATTTAAGATAGGCAGACTTCATCTTGTCTCTTGGTGGAAATCCATAGTACATATCCTATGCTTGTTACATGCTCAGCTTTAGAAATACTACTAGACTGTCCTAGGTTTGGGTGTTGCCTGCCCAATTTGTTTTGTTTTCCCCCAATCAAGATTGTTGAGTAGCTTGTGTTAAAGACAAAATGTGATTGTCTTGCACCAGCCTCAATTTGCTTCTTTCTTATCCAAATAAAATAAAACAAAAAGCAGCCTTTAACAACTTAAGTACCCTGAGGACACTGTTGTGAAAATAATACTTGTTAAAGCTGCTGAGCTACTCTTCAGTCCTGATTTCTGTAGGAACACCGAAGTATTCACCTTTCAGCAGAGAAAGTCTCCACACCACAAGATTTTTCTTGGTGAGATAGAAGGAATGTTTCAAACAATCAAAATTCCTTATTTGGCATTAAGATTTATTAAAATGAATGGGGTCTATTTCCAAGTAAACATGTATTGAGTTGAGCTGCCAGTTGAAAATATGTTCTATTTGAGATTTATTCTGTTTGTGCACATGGGGATATTATCTGAACATGAATCATGTGGAGGAAGTACTTTGAAAACTTATGGTACATACATAAGTTTTTATAGTAGTGAATGTGACCATTTCTGCAAAAAAACACAATGCTGTTCTTGTTGGAATACAGTATATGTGTACTGTTGATTCATGTGCCACTTTTGCCACATAATTGGGGCCTGTTTTGAACCCATTACAGTTCAAAACAATTTTGTCTACTGTGATTTAATTAAATATGCCCATTTGACTGACATTGGGTGAATGCCAGTTAGTAGTATAATTGCACAACTTTGATTTTCCTCTATCAACATCGTCTTAATGACAATCTCTATCTCGATTGAATAAACTTTCCAATAAACAGCATGATTGACTTCAGCCTGGTAGCACAGGTTTGTGGCAATTAAGTTTTATTCATGGTTTTGAGTCTGTGGCTGGTGGTCCTTAGGTATCCCAATATCTTTGATTTAATCTTTTTAACTTTCTGCCTAAGCCACTGGGGAGCTTGTTTTTTTGATTCTCTACTTTTTGAGCTCGGATTATCTCTGCTACTAATTTCATCTAAATGGTAACATTTTTGTTTCTTTTCTTTTCTTCCTGTTAGTGTTTTATCATCCAGCTTTTACTATCTTCTAAATATAAAGTGCCTTGTGCAAACATTATTTATGGGTGTTCTAACTGTGACTTCCCATTCTTTCTCCTTTTTCTGTACACCAACTTCTTCTGTATTAATACGGTAAGCTCTGGCTGCCTCCAACCTTCATCTGTGTGCTCATACCTTCTTAACCACCTGCTGCTTTGCGCAAATGCTTCTTTCTTGAGCACTCCCTTTAATTGTCTTCATAAGCTCCAGACCATGCTCCAGGCTTTCACTTGGTTTTCACTCTTACTTTCTTCTAAAGAACACATTGCAAACTAAGATAATCCATAAAATAGCCACACTCCTGAGTCAGCTTGCTGTTCTGTTTATACTGTGATTATTTGTAATTTCTTTCCTACTGGTAATACTGTGGGTGAGTTCAGACACAGCAAAACCATGGCATTAAGAGAATGTCTCTCATCAATCCTTGGGACTCTTATGCTCCCTCTTCCAGCGCAATTGCAAGGAGATTGGAAGCCTCTACAGTGGTACCTCGGGTTACATACGCTTCAGGTTACATACACTTCAGGTTACAGACTCCGCTAACCCAGAAATATTACTTCAGGTTAAGAACTTTGCTTCAGGATGAGAACAGAAATTGTGCTCCGGCGGCGTGGCGGCAGCGGGAGGCCCCATTAGCTAAAGTGGTGCTTCAGGTTAAGAACAGTTTCAGGTTAAAAACGGACCTCCGGAATGAATTAAGTACTTAACCTGAGGTACCACTGTACTTCCGTTTTATTTTAGCTACAGTTTAGCTACAGACATACCTTGGTTGTCGAACACCTTGGTACTCGTACGTTTCGGCTTTCGAATGATGGAAACCCAGAAATGAGTGTTCCAGTTTTTGAACTTTTTTTGGAAGTCAAACGTCCAATGCGGCTTCTGCTATTGTTTCTGGCGCGCTTGTGCAATCAGAAGCCAACTGGAAGCCATGCATTGCTTTCCAAATGTATCGGAAGTCCAACAGACTTCTGGAACATGTTCTGCTCAAAAAGCAAGGTACAACTGTATTTGGAACAGGCCAGCTTCATAAACTGTGATTTGAAGTTTTTTTTTCCTGCAAGCCATAATCAAGACCGGCTACAGTTTGCGAAGGACTGGACAGCACAAGAAGCTGTGTTTAAACTAAAACAGAAGCTAAAGCTTCTGTACTTAATTCCTCCTCATGACAAGGCCAAAGGGAGGGAGCTTATGAGTATGAGGCCCCCTAATGTATTCTCTTAATACAAAAATTAATGCTAAAATACGTTTGAATAAAAACTAAGGAAACAGCTGTGACCGAGGAAATTGCAACACCGACATCTTTGAAAGGAAGTTTAGATACTTGAGAAAAATGAGAGAATTTAATAGTGTGTGTTTTTACAGAGACATTCCACATTTTTGTGTGTTCTATGTCCATATGAGCTGTGAGCATGGACGTTCCTGGTTCAAATCTCACCTGCTAGAAACGCAGTAGGTAGCTTTTGCAAGCCTTTGTTTATTCCCCTCATCTACAAATTAGGGAGATAATACTGTCGTAAGGAGGTAATGGAATTGTGTTCAGCCTTCTAAAGTACTACACAAAAGTTATATTGTATTATTTTGTTGGTTTGCACTTCCATATTTCAATAAATAATTATCATATCCTCAGTTTATCATGGTCACAGCCACCAGCTGGAATGCGACGTATTCCATTGTACAATATTTTAAAAGTTGTTATTTTACTATTAAAGTCAGTCTTATGAAGCTTTCCAGGGAAGAACAGAAAATGTAACTGATTACATGTGTAGACCAGTCTGCTTGCATCTTCCTCTGTCTTAGGATGGGTGGCTCAACTGATGGGTGTGTTCGGAAGATCACTTGTATTGACTGCTTTTTCTACATGCATGTTCTTCCAAATCTCTTAAGCCCTGCCTCCATTTTCATACATCAAGTCGTATGCACAGCATAATATTATAGCAGTAACAGTTTGCAGCTCAGAGGTACCTGATTTGAGCAGACAGAATTAATATGCAATAATGTACATGTGTGTGCTTATTTTAATGATTTTAACCTCACTCATGAGACTCCAAGGCCACCAGAACAGTTTGCAAAAATCAACGATAAAACAGTCTTTCAGGTTTATAATCTGAAACATGACACAAAAGGAAAAAGAATAGAAAGGGAGGAGGAAAAAGCCAGACTCTTTTTTGTTTGTTTGTTTTGGGAGTCTGTGGTTTTGGGAGTGCCTGAGTTCTTGTGGCAATCATCTGGAATGGAACCATGTTAATCATTTTGTTTTCTGGTTCAGTCCTTTTTTATGCTCAACCCAGATACAGTTCAATGAGTAGAATTTTACAGGAGGGGATGTTCTGAAGTTGCTTTAATTGCTAAATTGAACAGATGTTGCAAGTAAGCAATGAAAGGAACAGCTGGCGTACACATGTGAAAGTGGTTGGCTAGAGCCAGAAGAACACGTGTCTTCCTAACTCAGTTAAATTTCATGTTTGGAAACTTTCTGCTTTTTACTCTTTTCAATTGCAGTTGAGACACTATGATGGATAACCGTTTTGCCACTGCTCTGGTAATCGCCTGCGTGCTTAGCCTTATCTCCACCATCTACCTGGCAGCCTCTATTGGCACGGACTTTTGGTATGAGTACCGCAACTCATCGCCACCCGAAAATTACAGTGAAGTTAAGGCCACTTGGGATGATTTCACTGGTGAAGATGAAAAGTCTTATACAGAAGCTCTCTTTCGATGGAACGGCACTATTGGACTATGGCGGAGATGCATCACGATGGCTGAGAACTCTTACTGGTTCAACTCACCAAGTAAACCTACTTCAGAAAGTGTCTCTAAATGTGTCTTTCTCTTAGTGCCATTTTCCCGAGGGATCATTTGAATGCAAAGCAATGGTGCATGAATAAATTGATTAGGTTATCGGGTCCCGCTTGAGCAGACATATCCCCCCTTTTTGTTGTTCTTAATTCTCAGTTTTAAGATGCACAAATTTGCCTGAGAGAGAACTTTAATTGTATCTTCTAAGCAAGTACCTCCATCATTTAAATCTAGGCTTGCTCTTAGGACCTTAAAATTATTAGTTTGTCTCTGAAGTAGTCTATCAAGTCTTCTGAGGAAATGACTAATAGTTTTGAGAACAATACCAAGTTAAAAAAGTTGGAGATCAGTGCCAGCTGCTGAATAATAATGTAAGAGAAGTGTAGTACTTAGGAAGTTATGTACCAGAGTTGGGCAACCTGTGAGCTGCATAATAATAATAACAATAATTTTATTTATTCTCTGTCCATCTGGCTGGCTTGCCTTACTGTAACCTTAGGCCTTATCATTTGCAATCCCTGCAGCTGCCCGCACCCTCTGGCCAGTGTCTTCCTTCCTTCCATTCCTCAGCATCGTTGTTGTAAATCAATAGTCTTGATAGTGCCTTAGATAGAGGCTATAAACCTATAACCATAAACCTGTTCCTTCTTAAAATGCTGCAATATGCGTTGTTGTATGGGGTGGGGCTGCCGAACTGTGATGTCACAATGACATTGGGAGACTCCTTTTTTTGCCTGCAGAGTTTGAAATCCAGATGCACAGCCTGCAATGCACCATTCAAAGGGTTCCACAAAACTGGCAATCAGCTGGTTGTTGGGTCTTGGCAAGCCTCTTTGTACAGGGCTTTGCAGGTACCTGCATACCTCACCCCATTTGCCTGAGCCAGGCCTTTACCTACCCTACACCTGACATCATATATGGCATCAGGTGGGCATGGCTTGACTGAAACTGCCTTGTGGGCCAAATGGTGAGGCCTCACAGGCCTCTTTGGGCCCACAGGCCAGAGGTTCCCCACCACACCTACTTAACCCAGCTATATGTATGCGCGTGAATGAATAATGACAGTCAAGCAAAGCAGAGCCTAATAAATGTTATTTCTTTCTTCATTTTGGAAGCTGAGATGGTCACAAGGTGCGTCAGTTTTTCCCTTTCGGATCAGTTCATGGAAAAATATAAGGATCCTGGGAATCACAATAGTGGCAGTGATCTGAACCGGACCTGTAAGTATTTTTGTTTGGTTGTGTGTAGCAGATAAAATGTATCTGAGGCTGCAGTCCTCTGCCCACCTTACCAAAGAGTAAGAGCCATTGAACCTGGTGGGACTTGCTTCTGAATAGACATAGGAATGAGAAAGACTCGAGACATGTTTTAACTTGGCCATAAGACATGTTTGCCTTCATCAAATGTGGATAAATGGAAAGTATGCTGCCTTGTCAAAGTCAGCCAACAGTGCAGCCCTGTGCATGTCTATTCAGAAGTAAGTTCCACTGAGTTGAACGGGACTTACTCCCATGCAAAGTATGTTTAGTATTGCAGCTCAGGTCATTTATGATGCTCTGGTAATTTACTTGGGATTCTTATATATACATATACCATAGTCTTTCATTTATCAGTTATGCTCTGCAAAATTCAATGTTGTTTTATTATGCGATGTATTTCTGTACTGTTTAGTTCGGACGAAAAGCTAGAGTTCTTGGGCTCTGCCACAATTAAGTAACTAGATAGTAGATTGAACTACTCTCCATTTGTCTTGGAAACAATGCATTTTGCACCATGAGATAGGAGTGAAAGGCCCTAAAGCTGGAACATCCTAATCATGTTCCTCTCCCTATTTCCTTTAGATCTTTGGCGCTTGCAGTTCCTCCTGCCTTTTGTTAGCCTTGGGCTGATGTGCTTTGGGGCTCTCATTGGGGTCTGTGCCTGCGCCTGCCGCAGTCTCTACCCCGCCATTGCCACCGGAGTCCTCCACTTTCTAGCGGGTGAGTCCTCTTGGCAAACTTCATCCCATGTATTCAGTGTTGAAATGTGAATATCTTAAGGCGGTGAGCCAAGAATTAGGTGCTGTAAGTCTGACCAAAATATACTTCTTCTCCAGGTTTGTGCACGCTGGGTTCAGTTGGCTGCTATGTAGCTGGAATTGAGCTGCTCCACCAGAAGCTAACCCCTCCAGAAGATGTGCAAGGCCAGTTCGGCTGGTCCTTCTGTCTGGCCTGTGTCTCAGCACCCCTGCAGTTCATGGCTGCTGCCCTTTTCATCTGGGCTGCGCGTACTAACAGGAAGGAGTTCACACTCTTGAAAGCATACCGTGTGGCATAACGGGATATTTTCATTGCTTCCCATGTCTGTTTTCCCCCCGTTTTAATACTTCGTTTTTGCCCCCCTTACTCCCTGGCTCTTTTTATTTTATTTTAATTTTGTTCCACAAAATGCATGAAGTGAAATGGCCTGAGGGTTTTTAAAATTAAAAGACCTTAGAGGCCAATTACCAGGAATAGCACTTTCTTGCCAGAGATCTGCAGGGTTTTAACAAGTTTCTTATCTGTTTGGTTTTGTTTTTTTAAAAACTATAAATTTTAATGACATGTCTTTGTTATTCCCAGTGCAGTACATTTTTTCACATCTAAACCTGATATTCAAAAACAATTAACAGGGTAGTGTAAGCAGGAGAAGGAAGATTTTAATGACACTAATTTTGGCAGTACTGTATGTGTGATATGACCCACTAGGAAATAAACCAGTGCAACCTCTTTCATAAATGTAGCAATAGAACTTTGTTCTAGATTGTGATACAGTCTTTCCCCCCTCACTCTTACGCCTACCGCTGTATCCCTTTCAACCTTTTTGGCTTGATTGTTGTAAAAAGGTTGGTAGCCATGAGCTTTCTAAATTAAGTGAAATGATGTCAACATTTGTTTGTTCCATTTCCCCCCCCTCTCTCCTTGTAGTAGGAGCTTCTATTACAAGGTGTACCTTCTAATTTGACTAATGTAAGCGTGTATATAAATCTGAATTTTAAAACCCTTTATTTATGCAATGCAATACCTTATTGGATTTTTGTATAAGTATTATTCATGTCGCCTAAACTAAAACTTTTGTTTAAAAAATAAATCTGAGCAAAGCTCGTGGAATTTTACTGGATTTATATGCAGCCGATGAGACAGAAAAATGCATGGAGTACAACTGAAGCTCAGTTTCCACTAAGAGAACCTTGACATGAACTTCTGTCCAAATTTCCATTTTTATGCATATTTAAAAACATTATGGAATGGGGAGTAAGGATATGTGGAAGAGGAAAAGTTTGTTGGTCTCATTTCAAACTGATACTAATATAAAACAGACGTGGTACACATTTTTTAAGGGATCCGCACAGTGGTTCTAACTCAAATTAGTCCAATTGTGTGTTGTGGTCATTGCAAATAAATAGGTAATAATTAGATCCGCTGGGAAGAGACGGTGGGCCAACCTTGTAGATCCAATCTAGATTATGCTATTCGTTCGTATGGAGAATACATTTCTCTATTTATGCATCAAGGGACCTTTACAAAACATTGGGGAGTGAAAGGAACCTATGGAATTACACCTGTGACATGAATGGTGGTAGGGATACTGGCCAATAGGCTTCTATGACATTCCCACTGGCACCTTTCAGATTACGCTTGTCTTGGCAGTAATAGCACAGGGAAGAGGGTTTTGGGGATGGCATTGCAATCTTGAACACTGGGGGAATGTGCCATCCCCACAACGAACAGAGAAGTAGCACCTGAGCCATGGGCATCTGGATTGCCCATAACATACGAGTAACCAAAGAACTTGCATGTTTATGTGATCATACAAGTATTCCCTGAGGCTCAAAACTGGCTTGTCCTGAACATCAACACGTGTGTAACTAACTTGCAACATGCTTATTTTACTTATGTGATCACAGCTTTGCACAGGTGGGTGGAAATAAGCAAGTAAATGGAGAATGTCACCCTCCCCACCTGCTCAAAGCTGCAATCACGGGTTTGGGAAGGCAGTGCAAGGGCTCTGGCAACATCCTGGGGCCCTCAAGCCTCCTTCCCGTAGCTGGACAAAAACCTACCAGGCTTTGGGAAGGAGGTTGGGTTGCTGCCAAAGCCCTCCCACCACCTACCCAAAGCAGGGCAAGCAGCCCTTCACTTTGCAGGGGACTTGGTTCCAGGAGTTCCTGGTTTTACGTCTTTTTGCGTATATTCTTCGACCCCTGGAACCTAACCTTTATGAGTTGCCTGTGTTGGGCAAATGCTGTGTTTCTCCACCTTATTGAATGAATCATTTAAATTGCTTTACATATCTGTTTCATTAGAACATGGAGAACAGGAATGGCAGCTTGTTCAACAAAAGAAGTCACCCCAGAAATGTATCGCTTCATAAGTCTGCATTTCATTTCCTAGTCTTTGCATTGTTAACATGCAGCTTAAATGGATACTGCAAGTCCTCAGCCATCAACCCTACACTTTCTGTGTGATATGAGAATCTTGTCTCTGCCCTGTGTTCATACTTTCTCATATAGCCAAGGAAAGGAACCTGCACAATCTCTGTTTGCCCAAAGTGATATTTTAGTAGCCTTCTGTGCAGCACACACACACACTTTTCAAAAAAAGGGAGGGGTCCAAAATCAGTTTGTAACATGGTGTGGAGGACTTGTGGTTCGAAGAAAGTAAGTAAAATTTATAACAGGCATCCCTAAGCCTTTGAACCCACTAAAATAGCTCTTTGAAGCCCACACTTGAACAGGAAATAGTTCTGAGCAGTCACATTTGATAATGTTAACCTACTCCTCACGCCTTCAGCTGAGCCCAGTACCTGGATCTTCCCAACAAACTTCCCAAAGTCTTGTCACCAATTCAGAGTCATTAGAATTATATATTTTAAAAATCAGCATTACAAAACAGAGCAGGAGTCAGTTTTGAGGAGACCGTCAACCTATTTATGGACACGTTCGTGAAAGCCTAAGGGCCGGATACTTTTTAATTTCATTTTAAGGGCAGATCAGTTCCTCTGGAGCTGCATGTATCTGAAACTAGAGGACCTCACCATCTAATTATGTGCTGCCTTTCCATAGTTGACCATGCTCAAGGCAGTTTACAACATGAAAATAGTTGCATAATTACAGAAATATAACAAAAGTCGCAAGCAATAAATAAGAGAATATAATAGATAGACAACAAGATTTTGGTATTTTACAAAAAAAAGGTCAAGATAATAAACTTAAGTCTTGGAAGGCTTCTAGGATGGCTGACTGATAATGATAATAAAATGCTGATGCCTATGCAGAAGCAAGGTGTCAAGCCAGGACAATGTCAAGCACATTGAAAACCGCATGATCCAATCACAGACATATACTCTTGATCTTTGGAAAGCCAGGATGGGTGGGGACGGCTTGAGGTAAAACTGAAACATTGCTGCTATTATAATGCCTTAATCTGTGTTGTAAGCGGCAAAACACTGAGAAGGGTGTGTATGTTGTGGTCGCTGTTTCAGTATTGGAAATTGGCCTCAAGCGGTAGAAACTGTGCATAATTTATTGGTTTCAATCCAGCTAAAATTAGTTGTGACTAATGGTGCACTTCCACGCATGCTTACTTAGAAGTATGTCCTCTTGTGTTAAATGGAGCCTGGGCAACAGGCTGCTATGGGAAGATGTGCCCTTTCAGATATTTGGATCCCAATACCTATTCAAACACTCCCTGATAGAAGATCTAAGTCCGAGAGTGTGTTTGATAGTCCGAGAGTGTGTTTCATAGCCCAAACTGATGCTGCACCCATGGAAAGCATACAATTCCCTCTTTAATACAGTGGTACCTCGGGTTAAGTACTTAATTCATTCCGGAGGTCCGTTCTTAACCTGAAACTGTTCTTAACCTGAAGCACCACTTTAGCTAACGGGGCCTCCTGCTGCTGCCGTGCCAGTGCTGCACGATTTCTGTTCTCATCCTGAAGCAAAGTTCTTAACCCGAGGTACTATTTCTGGGTTAGCGGAGTCTGTAACTTGAAGCATATGTAACCTGAGGTACCACTGTATTGGATTTAATTTTAGGAGTTGATACAACTGACTGTAAAAGAAATAGTACTATTTGATGATAAATATAGAAGGTCTGACTAAAGCAGTATGGGCCTTACTTCTTGAGAGCTTTAGATAAATGTCAAGACCTCATTCCCATCTATTTTATTCATTTATTCTCTTATTTTATCACTCCTTTCCTATGGTGAAAGACTATTGAAGATACCTGAATTTAGTTTTATGAGGGGAGTGACTGAAAAGAGATTATACCTTAATTGCTGTAAACTGAGTTGCTCTAATAGTTGTTTTGGTTTTTTTAAGATACCCTCGTTCTGTCACCCCTGTATCTCACACATGGTATCTCTACCTAGTACTTTATCCATCCTCTTAATGCAGCTGATGAAGTAATCTGTTTCCACCCAAATCCCCTGTCACGAAATGGCTGATCTTTAGATATTGCAACTGTCATCTTCCTGCACAAATACTGCTACTCTTCTGTATTACGAAGCATGTTATTGGAGACTGGAGAGACCTAAGATGATACCCACCATTAGTTATGCTCTAAATAGACCCACTAAAACCAGTGGGTCTACTCTTAGAATCATAAAATTGTAGACTTGGAAGGGACCACCAACTCCCTACAATGCAGGAATCTTTTCCCCAACGTGGGGCTTGAACACATGGCCCTGACATTAAGAGTCTCATGCTCAACTGACTGAGCTGTGCCAGAGATTTAGGCTGCATACACACTAAGCTGTACCTTTGAAGCACATCCCACACCCCACACACCCCAAAAAAAGAATTCTGGGCACATTGGTTCCTGAGAATTGTAGCTCAGTGAGAGGTAAACTGCAGTGCCTAGAATTCTATGGGGGGGGGGGACACACTTTGAATGTGCTTTAAAAGTATAGTGTTTATGCAGGCTTAGTTGACTATTGCTCCTACCATTTATTCCGATTTTGTTCAAATGTTGTTACAGATTATATCGTTTGTGAAGAGGAGAGGGCTGGTTCACGGCTCTGTTGTTTTTTAATGTACGTATAGAAACCACCAGAAAACATCTGCAGGGTTAGTACATCAACTACAAACATAAAAGGAAGTGGTTAAGTGAGTAATATTTAAAAACAACACCTTCCTTTGTTGACAGAAAGCCTGCCTTGAGCAATTTGAAGGGCTCAGTGGAAGTGAAAAAAAAGATGGAAGATGCATCTCTATCTTGCTTCTAGAGTTGCATCTGAGTGTCCAACTGAAAGGTCTTTTGATAGAAATTCCATTCGTTCTGTAGTTTTGGAAATATTGCAGTCTATTTTGTAGACCATACGTAAGTCCCACTATGTGATGTGTGTTTGATATATATCCAGTTTTTAGCAAGAGTCTTCAAGCAACATTTATATAATGCACCAGATAAAACATTAAAAACTGAGGGTTGTATCCAACTTTAGCCCCACCTACACCAAACATTTAAAGAACTATCCTACCACTTTGAGCCATCATGGCTTTCCCCAAAGAATCCTGGGGTCTCTATTTTGTTCAAGGAGTTAAGAGTTGTTAGGAGACTCATGTTTCCCCTCACAGAGCTACAATTGCCAGTGTTCCCAGAGAAGATGAATAGTTTGTTAAACCATTCTTTCAAGGTCACCCTAATGTCATTTTATTTTTACTCCAGCTAGAGGCTTCATCCCACTATAAAGGTCTCTTATTGTGTGTAGTCCTTTCTGTTTCCAGTCTTTTCATTGTGTTTCTCTAGTACTGCTATAGAAATTCTGTTGTGTTACAGCAAATTTGAGATCCCAATCCTCTCATATGTGTTGAAACACTGCTAAAGAATCCTGTGTCCTAAACATGTGGAATGTCACATTTTCTGCTAGTTCTTAATCCTGTGGTTATATAAATATTGCAATTGCATATGTATTGCATGAGTTTCAGTTCCCCCC
This sequence comes from Podarcis gaigeae, assembly GCF_964106915.1. Classification (NCBI taxonomy): domain Eukaryota; kingdom Metazoa; phylum Chordata; class Lepidosauria; order Squamata; family Lacertidae; genus Podarcis; species Podarcis gaigeae. The sequence continues at coordinate 75,214,498 of NC_139677.1, forward strand.
AGTATGTTTATCTCATCTAAAAAAACCCAAAAATCCTGGAATGGAGAGAGTTCATGTCTCCCTCAACATCTCCAATGCTTCCAAAAGTTATCAAGGAAGGAAAAAGAGATAGAAGAGAAGTAGAATTGTAGAAGTAGATGTAGAAATCCAAACTCTGGTCTGTGCTACACTCTTTATTGCTGTTTTCCACTAGGTGGAAGCAGTGGTTCCCTGTCTGAAACCAATGGACTAGAATATTTCAGTGCTTCTCCAAAATAACTTTAGCAACATTATAAACATTGGCCAAACTACATAAGACGTGGGATGGCGGTTGTTGGTAATTGAGGGATGTTGTTTTGTTTTTTTAAGAGGTTTTTCACAGTAGGCTAAGACTAGTCTTCACACAATTCAATTTCATTAGTGTTACAGTGGTACCTCAGGTTAAGAACTTAATTCGTTCCAGAGGTCCGTTCTTAACTTGAAACTGTTCTTAACCTGAGGTACCACTTTAGCTAAAGGGGACTCCCGCTGCCCCTGTGCAATTTCTGTTCTCATCCTGAAGCAAAGTTCTTAACCCGAGGTACTGTTTCTGGGTTAATGGAGTCTGTAACCTCAAGCGTCTGTAAGCTGAAGCATCTGTAACCCGAGGTACCACTGTATTTACTCCTATGGCTTTGTTGGTATATGAGTTTCAGACAAGGAAAACACTATGGCCCCTGAAACTAGAGGTGAGGAATTTATGGCCTTCCAGGTTATGCTAGACTCCAACTGCTCTGAGCCCCAGCTAGCATGGGAACTGTAGTCAACAACATATTGAGGGCCACAGGTTGCAAATCCCTGTCTTAAAACCTGTACTGTTTGAAATTAAAGGTTTGGTTAACACCTAAATATATTAGCTAAACGGCATTTCCATGCATGCTGGCACTCGTCACGGTGTCCCGTTGTGCCGGAAGCGGTTTATTCATGCTGGCCACATGAACCAGAAAGCTGTCTGTGGACAAACATTGGCTCCCTCAATCTGAAGGGAGATGGGCGCCACACCCCATAGTCACCTTTGACTGGACTTAACCGTCCAGGAGTCTTTTACCTTTGCTTTTACCTTAATAGCTAAAGTATTTATAATTAAACAATCCTGGCTTTTTAAAAGAACCTAGGACTCAGTTTTCAGCTGCAAATAAAACGTTCCAAGTGTGTTTTAAGTGCAGTACACAATGTGACACTAGATGGCGATAGTTTATGGAAAATTTGATGTATTTTTAAAAACGCTTTTTTAAAAAAGTGTTTTCAGAATGGTTTTTATATGTGTGTAGATTCCGCCCTAGTTTCATTTATGCGTTGTTTGGCAGCTGGAAAGCTGCCCTTTCTCCTGCCCCCCTATGTCTCCCTTGTAATTGAGAGAATGACTATTATTCTTTCACTGCTGTCCTGAGAAGGCTGTGCTGGGGAAGAGACAGTGAAGCTTTGACAGACTGTGACAAGGTGGATAGCAGGAGTTATTGTGGCATGGAAAATACTGGTTTAGGTCACTTCCAGGTAGGCAACCTGCTTATTGAGCATTCAGCCTGATTCGTTTGCACAAGGTTGTGTGGAGGTTACATGACGTCATTTATTTATTGAGCATTCATTGTGGTTTGTTTGTGTGGTGGTTCTACCACATCACATCAAGCAATTGTTACCTCACACTTTCTATTGCATTTTTCCACCACTTTTGTTTCAGCAAAAAGGCCCATCTTTTTTTATTGTGCTAATCTACTTTAACTGTGCAACCTGAATTTGCTGGAATGCGGCTGATTCCCACTTGCAAAATAGCAACAATCTGGAAGCACCCTGTGTGCTGTTTATATTGAAACTTTTGGAGTTTACTTTCTTTCAGCAGCCAAATCCTGGAAGGACAACACTCCATGAATATTCTGCTTTCTTGGTAGTCTGCTCTAAGAAAGAGAGCTCATTTTCTTTTGGAGATGGAGAATTTAGGGCTGAAATATTCTAATCTGGATGCTGCTTTTCGTTTCTAAAGTTATGATAATCCAAGTACGTATGATTAAAATATTGGAAGGGGAAGAAAAAATCTAAGTATTTGAGTTATATTTTTGGTAACAGGATATCTGACCCACAATTTCTTCAGTACACTTCTATAGTTAAAATACCATTGTCTGCTTTTCCTTTATTTAGGAAAGTAGAGGAAACTACAGTGGAGATGCAAGGCAAAACTAATTTACCCCATCTTGCATGGGAAATTGAGCGGTTGTATGGAGCTCTTTCTGCCACTCCATCACTCAGACTGGAACTAACTGCTCCTCGCCCCAGCCAGCTTGGCATGCTCCATCCATTTCAATTGCATTTTTTCCTTATTTTCCCTGTTCCAGCTTCCTTCTCTTCCCTGGGTTCCTCCTGCACTGCAGTTCATTGCAAGCCTTTCAATTCCCCTCCCCATTTCTCCTCCTTCCCTCTCTCACACAGACAGACAAACAAACAAACAAACAAACACATGATGCACACATACTTGCCAGAAGGATAATCTAAAGAGCATGTATGTGCATGAAATTAGTCTGGGGACCACGAGTTCCCGTTTGCCTTCCAGGCAGAATTGTACAACACGGGGAGAGAAAGAGCGAGAGCGCGCATGACATATAACTCAATGGAGCTGTGCAACACCCCACCCCATCCCCCAAACTTCTCTCGGGCATTCATAGATCCAAGCAAGGTTAATTTGCAGGCCAAGGCCTTGGGGAGCAGAGAGAGGCAAGCAATGGCAATTGCACTGTGTCCTTTGCACAACGAGGAAGAGGTGGGAGGGATTGCAGTTTCATTGTTGAAACCTCATGCTCATACATTCTGCTGGGCACTACTGCCCTTTGGTTTTAAGTGCTCTTGTATTTTTAAAAATCATTTTAGTATGCAATATGCAAATAAAACCTCTAAAAGGCTATAGCCTTTGGGCCTCCAGATGTTGCCAAATTACGGTACAACTCCCTGGCCATTGGCCATGCTTGCTGGGGCTGATGCGAATAGTGATTGATTATTTGCTATAGTAGGCAGCTAAATGGTTTATCCAACTAACTTAATGAAAAAAGAGATTTTGCACTTAAGAGGCATGATGGATAAATAAATTGAGTTTAGTCCTGCAATGAATAAATGAGCTGAGTTTTGTTTTGACTTCTTTGTTAATCACTGGAAACCCTTGTTAAGTAGGGCATATTCTCTTATTCTTTTTATTGGAATGTAGCAGGAGAACCAGTGGGCACTCCTGCTGCCATGTGGTATATGCAGGGCTTTTCCTCTTGCTGGAACTTGCCGGAACAGCATTCTGGCACCTCTCAGCTGGGCCCCAGAAGTGGGGAGAGAGACCTGACCAGTCTCAGCAAAGCCCCGCAAAGCACCTCTAGCCCTGGAGGAGACCCTCCTGGGAGCCAGAAGGGAACATTCTCTACGGGCTCTGGATAAGGTCTCCTCACGAGCTGGAGACTCAATGGGGCTTTGGTGAGACTCTTCAGCCTCTCAGCTGATGCACAGAAAGCTGTGCCTCCTCTAAACAAGCCCCCAGCTGCTCAGCTCACATGAGTCAGAGAAGCATGGGTGGAAGCTTGTTAGGTTGTTCATCTGAGGCATGGAAGCCTCTCTGCACTTCAGCTAAGCAAGCCCCAATGCTACTCTGGTTCATGTGAGATGGGAGGGGGGGCTGTTAGGCTGCTCAGCTGAGGCATGGAGGCCTCTCTGTGCCTCAGCTGAGCAAGCCCCAATGATGGGGGCTCATTAAGCTGCGTGGAAGCCTCCCCTTGCCTCAGCTGAGCAGCTTCAACAAGCCTCTGGCTAATGAGGAGACTGCCCCTCACCCAGCCCAAAGAGACCTTCTTTGGGCTCTAGGGTGGGTCTTCTGAGGGAGATGCTTTCTGGCACTTGTTTTCTCTAGAAACGTGTTTCCCAATGTGGGGCACATGCCCCACAGGGGGGCAATTTGAGAATGAGATATTAGCAGTGAATGGCCTTTTAGGCTTCCTTCACATGAATAGGAGTTCACTTTTTGGATGATAAGAATTATATGTCACGGGGGGTGGGGGACATCAGGATTTTAGAGATGCTTAGGTGGCATGGCCAAAAAAAGGTTGGGAACCACTGCTCTAGAAAATAAAGCACTGGGTATATGTGGAATTTGAACTCTTCATTTTCCCACTTCTCTTTCTATATCAGATTATGGGACTATGAGTTGAACATAAGAATTCTGGGCAATAAAGGAAGCTAAAACTGAGATGAAACTGAAATGCACAAGGTTGTGATGACAGATTTTATTTTCATTATGCAGTAGGGCTATTCTGAGAGAGGTGAGGCTAGTCTGGATTTTTGTTTTTGCTTGAGGCACTGTCCCTCAACAGGGCTCATTTAACCAACACTCATAAAGTGAGAGTAAGAAGGGAGAAACCCAAAAGGGGATACAAGGGGGGGTGGGGGGGTGGGGAAAGAGGAAGGACAGCAAAAGATCAAGATGGAAAACCTGGAAGAAATAATGGGAAAATGTTAGCAACTGAGCAACTGTCTAGCTGTCACCATGTCTATAATCTTCCCCGCCTCTCATCTGAATGGAAATAAGGAAAAAGCAGGTTACCACAGGAGAGCTGGCACTGGTTCCCATAAATGTTATTTATAATAATTTTGTTCCATCTTTTCTAAAAGAAGGAGAAAAATAAGATTCTGAGCAACTAGCAAAATCCCTGAAAATGTTAAAAAAACAAAACCCTATATTATACAATAAAAGGCAGATAAAACTCATAAAGAGAATTAAAAACCTAAAAAAGAATAACATGAAGCAGTCCATAACATTAAAACACAAATGCTTTTTTGACCCAGTTTTTTCACCTGCCTTTTTCACTGCTATCCAATAATTAAATCAGTTTTCACAGAAGAAATGTGAAAGCAAGGAATCCTAAACAAAACAGTACTAAAAACAGTCTTGTATAAAATCAATATAGGAACAGGCCTAAAAATAAAACAGGAAAACAGTTTATGCCCAGTTCTGAATCCAATAAAAGTTCTACAAAAATTATCTCCTGCTTAACCTCAGTGGGAGAACCTAGATAAGAGCCTCTGATGACTCTCCTAAGGACTGTGCAGGTGTGTGTGAGAGAGAGTTAGGGGACAGTGGGGTTGTACTGGATTCATTAGGATTCAAATTGCTGGAATAGCCAAGCCAGGTTCTTGATAGTGACCCCCAAAGTATGGGCCTTTAATGAAACAAAATAAGTGGCTCTCTGGGTGTGCCTGCTTCCCTCCACTGTCTGGTAATAAGAAAGACAAAAGCCAGAGTTGATGTTTGTGAGCTAGAAGCCAGAGGCAATAAGCAGGCTGGGCAACTGAGAGAAAGATTTCTGCTGGAATCCAAGGCTGTGGCTGGGTGAAGCAAGACCCTCTTGGGTAGGGTTACCAGACCCTAGTTCCTGGGGACAGTCCCTGGATTTGCAAATCTGTCCCCGGACAAATTCCGTCCCCGGAATGTCCCCAGATTTGCAAATCTGTCCCCGGGAAATGTGGCAGTGGCAGCCTCAGCAGCCCAGAGCCAACCTGGTAGCGCAGTTGGCCCTGGCTGGCTTCAGGAGCTGCTCGCTGCTTCCGCCACTGCCAAGGGGGAACCAGGGACATCTGGCGGTACAGATCTCCTGCCCCCTTCCTCCTTTGTTTTGACAGATTGGGGGAGGCTCAGGAGTCACGGGCAGATGGGCGTTGGCCAGGAGGGGCGCAAGGCATGTGATTTCTCTGCCAGGCAAGGTGCAAAGCCCTTCTTTTGCACCCTGTGAAACATAAATGTGCAGAGTTTTTTTTAAAAAAACTGGGCAACAGCCACCTGCCCATGACTCCCAAGCTTCCCCCGATATGTCAAAACAAAGGGGGAAGGGGGCAGGAGACCAGGGGAGGCTCGGGAGTTATGGGCGGGTGGCTGTTGCCCAGTTTTTTGAAAAAAACTCTGCACATCTATGTTTCACAGGGTCAATTAGTGTGTTGAAATCTCAGGAAATTGTAGGTAGAAGCTTATTGTTTCAGCTTGGCATTTGCAGTTGTTGTTTTTTTTAATTAGAAAATTCCTGCCAGTGCCTATAAACTCAAATGCTACACGGTTATGAAAGTTGGACTGTAGCAAACACAGCAGTGAAGCGACTTGGAGGGGTCAGCTGAGGATGTAAGCAAACAGCTTAGGAAAGGAGCTACTGGCTTATTGGCTGCAGCATCTAAACCTGTCCAAGAGACATAATTCCCTCCCGACAACCCCTCCTGAAAGGAACAACGTGCAAACAGAGGCATTGAGCTGTGTTTGCCAGATGTGTTCTTAGTAAGGTAAAGGTTCTTAGTGACATGGGCCTTCCATCAGTCTCTGGACAGTGGGCACTTGAAAAGCAGAAGGAAGTGTCTCACCTTTAACTATATATATATATACACACACACACACACACATATATTTAGCTCTGAGAGTAGAGGAGCAGCCTTCTCAGAGTGTTTATACACTCCCACTCCTTGGCTCAGTTTGACAGCAGAACTACAGGGAGACTCTAGACAGCCAGGCTATGCGTGTCCGAGTGAAAGGGTGGGGGTCATTCTGAGTTGACCTCCAAATGGAACTCCGGCTGGTGACACTGCTGTTTTTTCAAGCAGGTAAGTACAAAATAGATGCCAAGCAATGTAGATGCTGACCTCATAAAAACACCTGTGCTTTTGTGCCCCCCTTAGTGCAGAGGTTTCATTACTGGGCTTTACAACATTCTTATTGACCAAAGCAAACAGCTTTTGGGCAGGTGAGTAAGCTTATCTTTTTCATATTGTCATCATCGCCCTGGAACTGGGCTTTCGGTGTCTGATCTTAATGATAACTGTGCTTTGTTTGAACATGTAAATAGTGCAGGCGAAACATGTTCCAATGTGTTTACAAGTCTGAAAGTTCATAAGTTCAAAAGTTTACAAAGTACTGTATGATAAAACTCCTTCAAATGGGTGGACTTATTTCAGTGCAGTGGGATTTGCACCAGGACATTGTTCAGGCTGTTATTAGACACTGAAAAATGCTCCAGTGGAATTAGGTCAATAGAATGGCTTGGTCTTAGGTGCTTTGGCATATTGCCAGGTGTCTTTCTCATATCTGAATGATTGTCTTTGTTCATGCTGTAACTATCTGTTTGCCTCTTCCCTGTACTTTAAACAGCGAAATGTGAATAGCTAGTTTTTATTCATCTAAAGTCCAGGGTGGATGGGAGGAAGGAAATAAAGCTATTTTTATAAGGCCCCGCTACAGAAGCAGCACACAGCAGAACCGAAGCATGTGAGACCGTTATTGCAAGGCCTTTTACTGTAATTATTTGAGGACACCTATATTACTGGAGCTTAATGCCTGCCAGTGTAAACTTCATCGTGCCAGGAAAGTTGAGATCATAAGATCCCATCCCAACTGCCAGGCACATTTTTGTAACTATTTTGCTATTTATCAGGTAGAGTTACAAGAAACTGGGCCTGCTGGGCACAAAAGGATACTCAGCTTGGAATTTAACTACTTTGTAACAGGAAAGAGTGAGAATTGCATTAAGTTGCATGCTCTTTCCCTTCCTGTCAGCTCTTTCAATACTGAGAACTGAAGTTTGCAATTTGTGTACTTTAATACTTTGTCAATCACCTTGAACGTTTATGCTGTTCTTATAGTACAATAATTTTCAGCAAGGAATTCATATATACTCCTTACTTAGATACATACAGATTGGGAGGCTTTTCTCATTTTTTAAAAAGTCTGTTAACTGCAATGTTTTATTTGTAACTAATATGTTTAGGGTGGACTCTCTGTGCCTTTAAAACCTGAATCACCTCACTGTTATGGCACAGACATTGCTGCTGTTTGTTTGTTTTTCCTTATTAAGACAGAGCTCCTGCTTACATGTTTATTAAAATTAGACTTGAATACTGTGAAGTAGAGAAGGAATGCTACATTTTTTCAGAATGCATACTTGATAGCCAAGGTATCAAAAAACAACAGCCGGTCTGTATTAAGACAGTAGTCTTCAGTTTGAGGTTTTGTTTTTTTGGCTTGGCAGTTGTTAAATGTCCCTGTTAAATCATCCTGAAGTAGACGATGAGGTACACTGCCATTTTCCTCAGGTTTATAGTGCAGAGACACTTGTGTTTCTGAAGCCTGTTTAAGTCTTGGATTCAGCAGAATGCTTTAACCAAAGTGCCTTTCGAGTCTAAACATTTAAAGCCTATGCAATTTCCTTAGAATTGGCTATGATGAAACACATTTTCCATTTTGCAAGAACCAAATGTGTTTATATAATACAAATACATAGATTAAAGGAAAAACTCTAAACAACGTCAAAGAAGTTCTGTAGGAAAAAATGATGCTGATCCTGATAACATTTAGACATATCTGATCCAGAATTCTGTGTGTGCATATGTAGTGTGCCCTAATACAGGCACCCGCATTCCACTTGTGCGTGACTACATTTGTGCAGGTTGCTGCAAAATAAAAAAATATATTGGCCTTCCCTTGCACTGGGCAGTGGCCCCAATCGAGGGGAGGCTTGGGGCAGGCTGGGCAACGGCCCCAGGCAACTTCCAAGCAGCAGTCCCAGCGGTGCTTGTGAGTCTTGTTAAGTTGTGGGTGAACATATCAGACGACACAGCGATTCTTTCAAAGCAGCTCTTTTATTATTTGTAAGCTGGAACAGAACTGAACTGAAGAGCTCAGTCAGCCTGCTTATATAGTGCTCCAGAACCTCGTTACTGTAACAACTTTCTAAAACTATCTAATCACTGAACGTCACTTTCGATCCTTCATTTGCATACAAACTATCCAATCACTGAACGTCACTTTCGATCCTTCATTTGCATAACTATCTACATTATCCCCCTGCTGGCCCAGGGTGAGAACTTCAGTACATAACAAGTCTCTTTCTCGCTCTCTCCTCCCTATTAAAGTGGATTGCTCCCCACGTTATGCAAGTTCACTTATATGCGCAGGGGCCCAGAACGTACTCCCCACATTAGTGGGGGGACGACACCTGTACATTTAAGTGAAGGGAGCTAACCTGGAATGTCGTTCTCAACTGAAATGAATGGGAATGCAAGGCAGACCCTTGGTTGCAGAAATGATATGTGTAGAGTTGTATTACTCTTTGTGAGCAGAAGTGCATTTTAAAGATATTATCAATAATACATACATTAATTCAGAACTGGGAAAGTGTAAAGATTTTGAGTAATGGTTTTTTACTCAGATGCACTAAAGTTTTACTTCTGCCTTTGCAGTTTGGAATAGCGTTCTTGGGAAGAACCATTCTGTACACAAAAGAGGCCTTCTTGAGTTATCTGGAGCCATAAAGTGTGGCACAAGACGATTTCCTTTGGCATATTTAGGTTATGGGTGCTACTGTGGCCCAGGAGGAAGAGGATGGCCTAAGGACAAAACAGACTGGTAAGGACATCAGTGACATCCCCAAGTGTCATTCTTCAATTGAATTCATCCAACCTTATTTAAGACCCTTGAAATGAAATGCAGGTTTAATTTGTGGAAGAGAAACTGTAGGAAACTATATTGTGGTTACAGATGGGGCAGAAATTTGATCCTGTTCACATTTAAAGGTGAACCTACCAAATTCACATATTCCAAAACAATACAAGAACCAAAACACAGCTATCCTTCAAAATTCACACTGCTCTGAAATTTGCAGTGCCTTTCTCCAGTCAAGTAATGTGTGCAAAAAAATCATGTGCTGGGGTAAAGCATCCATAAAATGCATATGGTAGTGAAAAATAACATAAAAAATGAAATTATTTTAGGGGAAATTGCTTCACGTAAATGTGTATATTATGCAAACTTACATAGAAACATGTACATTAAGAGGGGGGAAATGCACTAAAATGATGATGAGTTTTCTTGAGGACTTCAAAAATTGGGGGAAATGTGCAGAACAGAACTTGAGATTTGAAAATGAGAAACCAAATTTGACAGATTTGCCCATCCCTAATTGTGGTAGCACAAACTGGTGCCAAAATCACATAGTGCTGGTGAGTGAGTAGTGAGAATAATAGGTAACATGATCAGCACATAACAAAACCTGCCCTTTATTATGCCAGATGACATTACCATGTTGCTAAGTTGAGAGAATGCAATGAGAGAAAAGGAATGCTGTGTGTCCTCTTTTAACTTGATTTGGAACCAGTGGACTTTCACTAGAGATAAATTTGATTTCTTTTTTAACCCTTGCTTCACTGAAAGAAGTGGTAGGTGTAATATTTGCATGCACCATGCTCTTGCTGTTTGTTTACCAAATGAATGATTCCAGAGGGATAAATACTTAATGTAAAAATTTAATGGGCTTTCCCTGAAACACTAGAAGTACGTGAAACAATATTGTAGAGTGCCTGTCTAGCTGAAGAATTTACTTCTGTATTGGCACATGCCTCTTTTTAAATCTTGGGTGGGCCTCAGAGAAATGCTCACAAAATATACCGTAATGGGTACAATTCAATCTCTATTGCTTAAAGGTGCTGTCATGAACATGACTGCTGTTATGGCTTCGCAGAGGAACAAGGCTGTAACCCCATAATACGTAGATATAAATGGACCTGTAATGACAATACTGTGGTATGTGGTAAGGTAACAATTTAAATTTCATTGTACTTATCCATTTTATCTTGATAAGCAATGCATGATCTAGTGTTAGGGTCTACTCAGAGTAGACTTAAATCCACTGATTTCAATTCCATAGTTTAACCACACAGAGTGTGAAGAAGTACTTCCTTATCTCTTACCTCATAAACTTATCTCTATCCACACCATATCTCTATACACGGATTCCACCCCATGCATAATTTTGTACACCACTATCATGTCACATACTCTCTCTTTTCTAGACCAAAAAGCCCCAAATGCCTCTCCCCATATGAACAACCCAGATCCTTCAATCATCATCTGAGGACCTTCTTCATGTGCCTCCTACACAAGAGGTCTGGAGTGTGGCAACACAAGAATGGGCCTTTTCTGTGGTGGCTCCCTGTTTGTGGAATGCTCTCCCCAGCGAGGCTTACCTGGCGCCTTCATTACATATCTTTAGGCACCAGGCAAAAACGTTTCTCTATAACCAGGCCTTTGGTTGATTAACATTCTGTGGCTTTTTAAATGTGTTTGTGTGGGGTGGTGGTGGTTATTGGTTTGTTTTTGTTTTATTATCTATTTTGTGTTCTCATTTTGTATTTTTCTGTTGTGAACTGCCCTGGGATCTTTGGATGGACAGTATACGAATTTAATCAATAATAATAATAATAATAATAATAATAATAATAATAATAATAAATCTGTCCATTGTGAAAACTGTCCCTATCTGCTACCTGTTATTGTAACTGCTTTCAGAAATCTGAGCCTAAAATTTAAGAATGACTTACTTATTTTGATTTATAGTTATATTTCCTTCCTGGTCTATCACGATTCCCAAAGCAGCTGCAATGAATAACAAATGAATAACAAATAGACATTAACCATTTGTGGCTAGTTGTTCCAGTTTGGTGCTGTTATTCCATTTCAACTATTCACCTGGTTTTTCTCTTTTTCAGATACAATGTTAGACAGATGTCAAAAAATCATATGCCAATGTGACAGAGAAGCAGCCAAGTGTTGGAGATCTGCCCCTTTTAACCGACGCTATGCCTTCTGGCCAAATTTTCTGTGCGGCCATATTTACCCTGTATGCAGTTATGGGAAATGTAGGCATTAAGACTACTTTTTAATGGAAACCTTCAGTTTCGTTCCACTTTAAGCTCTCTGTATTTTGTATATCATTCAACTAGACTAGCAGCTTCTGAACTGTGTATGTATCTTCAGATTTCTGGAAATGACAGATTAAACTATGACCTCTACACCTATTGGTTGCACAGATTCATAGGCTTCTTGTTATATCTTGTCATGGAAAACGTACCCTACAAAAGTGTTTTTGCAATGCCATGCTATGATCTTTTAAAGAGGTGGTGCATACAGTAAGTCTGCATAACTACAGTGCACGTGCCCAAACCATCCTGGACCTCCACAGGTTCTTTGTGGTTGGTGATGCTGGGTTCCTATAAAGTGACAGTCCTATGGAACAGGAAGTGTAAGAGAGATACTCTAAGTGCAGAAAGGCACCATAAGATCCCTGAATACAGCAGAGAGCTTTTTACTGATAGAGAACAGGAGGTTCAGCCATCTTGGCCACACACTGGCTTATTGTGTCTGGAGAAGATATAATGCTCAGTGCAACCACCCCCTTTAAATGCTTTAATATAGTTTTCTTCTTTTATTTAGTAGTGAGGATGCTATTGTAAAAGGGTTGTGTGTGTTTTTTGGAAAAGGATGCTTATCTTATGACTAAACTGTAGTCACAATTTGAGGCATATATTCTAAAAGGATGGTAAAGCATTTTTATTATACTATTTTTAGGTAGGCTATAGAAAACACTCAAACAACTGACATTTTTGCTTACATTCAGAAAACTATATAGTCGGTGGCACATCTGGCAATTACTTTAACCATGCTGTCCAAGTTATGCTGTGGAGGAAGAAAAAAAGATTAAGTAAATAAACAATGAAGTAGAGGATATGACACAATATAATGCAAGTAGTCATTTTACAACCCATTTTTCACAATATACATTTGAAGCACGTTCAGAACACATTTTTCCTATCAAAGAATTCTGGGCACTGCCAAGGAAGCTGTGTTTCAAATGTACTTTAAAGGTATAATATGTACGCAGCCTTGTATGATCACAAAGTTAATATAGTAATGTGCTTGAGCTGTGCAAGCACTTCTGATTATTTGGCTCCACTGTAGGTTGGCCAAACCCTTGCCACAAATATAACATACAAGAGCAGCACAAAATTCATGTTAATCATGTTAATATAGAATCATTTCTTGTGTTTCCATTGGCCTTGTTCAGCTCTGCACCTTGAAGGGACCTTTTATGGTTGTTTTATTGGTCCTAAAAGAATTAGAATGGAGACAGCTGCAGCAACTCAATAACATCCAGATGAATTTAAACATGTGGCAAGCTTTTTAATCTGACTGTTCTGTGCTACACTTAGTTTCTTAGACAGAGAATCATGCAATAAGTCCTTGAAGTCAGAGCCATTGTAGCAGGCTTTGTGCTGCTACCAGCTCTAACACCATCTCAAGGACTATAATCTCAAAAGCTTTCACTCAGATTACAAACACCTATTGGTTTCACTGTAGCTACCTTCCAAGTAAGTATTTTTAGGACTGCTGTCTTAATCTTCTCAGTGCAATTCAGCTTCTTCCTTGTGTATTTGTTCAATCTGCTTCAAGAACCTTGCTGTGCCTGTTTACAGAACATTCAAACTATTTCCTCTTTAAGCGGGCTTTTTGTTTTTGTGGTGTATGTGTGTGTATGTAGACACACACAGAGAGAGAGACAATTTGGCAAAACAACCCCAAATGCTTTGAAGATCGCTGAGCATACAGATATATACAGATAGCAATTGAAGTGAACTGTTTATTTAATAAGAAAGCATAGTACTGTATGTCTACACATAGACAATATCAGAGAGATGCGACTGCAGGTTTCCTCCATCAGCTCTTCTCAAAGCCCAGCCTCACTGCTACCTTTACCTGCCAATAGAAATTCCACGAGGCTATAGTAAATGCAGGGACAGGACTGGAGGCCTCCATCACTGGCTCTGCTGAGAGACCAATTCCATCAGGCTCCCCCTTCAGCTATCACCTATAAGCAGTTACTCCATCCAGCCACTATGGTGCCCACAAGTTGTTGGGCTCCCAATGGTTGAAGTCCAGCAAAATCTGGAAGGTCAGCTACCTTGTATAGCAACCTTGAAGCTATCTATCACCAGCTATCTTGAAGGTAAGAAATTGTGCTGCAGCCTCTCTGTTGAGAGACTAGCTCCATTTGCTGAAATTTCCTCTTCTACACCATACTTAAAGCTGTCCCCCCCTTTTTTTTTGCAACTGGTTAGCCTTTCAGAAAATGAAGTGCAGAGATTTGCTTGGATCGTTGGATATATCAGCACTGGCGATCTCTCTTAGATCTCTTTAAGTTCTTATTCAGTATAAAGCTTGTTTTTCTGAAAGCATTTGGCAACAAATATGCATTGCATCTATAATTCTGGCAAACAACTGAGCATTTTGCTGTCACCATACCTTGGTTTGACGTTGCTTTAGCACATGGAAGGCACTTCCTCAGCTGAGGAGTTAAAACTACTATTAGAACTAACATGCCTCCAATGCCAGCTGCCACCACGCCAATGATTGTTCCAATGGATTCTTCTATGCCAAACAATCCTGGGGGGAAATACACAGAGGCATCAGAAATCAATTGTCTTGAATATAGGGAATTGTAAGGAAAACTCAACGCACACTGGCTGGAAGAGGCTGCACTGAGAGACTGAGGGGGCGGATTTGGATCTATATTTGCTAAACCTGTGAGAGGAACAACGAGAGACACTCTTGTGGTGTAACGTTCTGCATTACAGACTAGACTATTTTACGTCCAAAATGACAAAAATATCTCCCTAGGAAAACTGAGGACATTCACAGCCTAGGGGCCTTTTTAAAATAGAGTGAGAAAGCCTAACAAATATATATATATATCACACACACACACACACACACACACACACACACAGCAAGAACCAATTGTGTGAATTGGAACACAGTTTGAAGAGAGTGTGACTGAGGTGGGTTGGTAGATTATGAGTAACTCCACCACTATTTAACATTCATATTGTGCTAATATTAAGCCCTGTTTCTATACAAATAATGTAGAATGTAAGCTGTCCCCATTCCAGGGACTTTACAATCTACATTAAACTGACAAAACAAGCATAGGACATTTATTCCTGTTAAGAATTTATAAATATTAGGCCTGTGACATTTCTCTGGCAGCAAACTCTGCCATACAGAAGATCTCCAGCCTGGCTCTGGCCTTATGGTCTGTGCCTTCCCATGTTTTCCTAGCAAGGTAACACAAGTACTACCAAGGTTTGTACTGGGAGTGGAGGTGAGTGGGTTGGAATTGCCATTTAAGTATCACCCCTGCCCCCCCAGCCAAAAGAGGAAACAAATCAACACAAAGAACAAAAGAAGGCAGACCTGCATTAGATGGTCATGTGTTAGTGTTTATATATATATATGCAAATTTATAAACAAGTGCTATAACTGTAACTGCATTTAGATGTTCTTAGAATGTTTTAATCTGTTTAATCTGTTTTAGAAAGTTCCTGTTTTGCTTTTTTTAAAAAAAATGTATATCTGTTTGCCGCCCTTGGCTATAAATTCAATAAATAAATAATTTGAATAGAAATACAATGCAGGAGATTGCTGTGGGAAATTGCAATCAAACATAACTATGCAAAAGTGTCATTTAGTACTTGAGTTAAGGTTGTAGAGCTGTGCTCCTGGACTCAGCTAGGTCATGCCCACTTTCCTCTGACTCCTTTTCCTCACTCTCTCTTCCATGTGAACTCACCACAAGAGGAGCTCACACCATGCACTTGATAGCTTTTCTGTATTTTGTAACACAAGATATTTCTACTTGTGTTCTTCTTGCTGCTGCATGGAATAACACATGAATCTGACCATTGTTGGAGTTTTGTAAGTAAAGTATTTTAAAACTTATTTAACAATGTGGCCTGTTCATTGCAAGAGGGGTAGAAATGAGGAGCACTGTATGCAACTAAATGAGATATGAAAAGAGTTTAATAGCCTATATCCCATGCTATATTGCTGCTTGACTTTTGTGAGTTTAAACTCTGCTGCTGCAAAGTGTGTTAAGGCCTGGATTTTGTATTTAGGAACCCAGCTGATCCTTTTACTAATTACCCTCATGTGGGTCAGTGATCTACTTTCCACTGACATAATTATGACCACATGACCTGTGTGCTTGCTCATCCATTGTCTACGTGCGAACTGTTTATGGGCAGCCTCAAGGCTCCTGCTTAACCTTTGTATAGATTTTGTTACAGATAGGTAGCCGTGTTGGTCTGCCGTAGTCAAAACAAAAAAAATCCTTCCAGTAGCACCTTAAAGACCAACTAAGTTAGTTCTTGGTATGAGCTTTCGTGTGCATGCACACTTCTTCAGTTGTCATCTTTAAACTGGTGTTAGACCAGACAAATTAAGAAAGCACTTGAAAGAGGAGAGAGAAGTAGATGATTACAGAAAGGGTGGTGGTTCTAGATAGAAATTGCATCCCAAAAGATAAGGAAGTACCAGAAAGGGGTACTAGGGGTACATACAAATGGAGAAAAGGTGGAGAGCTTAAAAAGTCAGGCTTATCAGCTTGAGGCAAAAAGTGTCATTGAGTCACGGCAAAGGCTTATGACATCTCTAAAGGTAGATGCTGAAATATTCTGCAAGAGCAACTCTCTGAACAGTGAGGTACCGGTATATAAAATGTATAGAACTTGTGCAGAGCACCTGATTTAGTCATTCGGCTCCCTTTCCCAATGACGATGCTCAGAATATGTGACCGAAGAGTCTCAGTACTTTCACCAAGCTATTCCCAGGATTCATTGCTGGTAAAGGTAAAGGTAAAGGGACCCCTGACCATTAGGTCCAGTCATGACCGACTCTGGGGTTGCAGCGCTTATCTCGCGTTATTGGCCGAGGGAGCCGGCATACAGCTTCCGGGTCATGTGGCCAGCATCACTAAGCCACTTCTGGCGAACAAGAGCAGCACATGGAAACGCCGTTTACCTTCCCACCAGAGCGCTACCTATTTATCTACTTGCACTTTGATGTGCTTTCGAACTGCTAGGTTGGCAGGAGCAGGGACCGAACAATGGGAGCTCACCCCGTCATTGGGATTCGAACCACCAGCCTTCTGATCGGCAAGTCCTAGACTCTGTGGTTTAACCCACATCGCCACCCGCATCCCCTCATTGGTGGTGAAAGTAGTATAAAACCACTATTAGGTCTAGTTTGGGTGTTGATGAACAGGTTGATATAATCACAACACTGGGGGGTGGGGAGAATTGAGCGTGAGGTACTTTTTAATCTTTAATTGCTGCCATTCATTTGAAGTAAGGAATGTCGTTGCAAAGAGTTCCACTTCTGAAAAGCTGCCACTTCATAACGATTGCATATTCTCATTACCACCTGTCAAATGAAGTGAGATGGATGAAATTAATCAGGCTGTGACTATATTACAATGGCACCTTGATCATATTTTCAGAAAGCTTGGAAGAGAAATTCTAGGAAGAAATAACAAAAGTTCCTTTGCTGTTATTTCCCTAACATATTTTCTGCTGTGAAAGCAGTGCTTGAATTTCTGAAGAATGTGTGCGCCAGAGCTAGTTCACACATGTATGTATACTTCACTTAGGGACTGTGTCCTGTGGCAAAACTGAACCTGTCCATTGGCTGGGGTAACGTGGCACCAGTGGTGTGAAATGCCCTCTCTGCTGAAATATAAGAAGCTGTACCAGTGCTGGCATTTCTCTGGCTCCTGAAGTCGCATCTATTCAGGCAAACATTCTTCTGAATTGAACTTGGGATTTAATGGTTTTAATTTTAAAAATTGTTGTATTGCATATTTTAATCAGAGGCATTTTAATGTTACTGTGTATTTTAATTAGGGATTGGTTTTCACAGTTGTAAACTGTTTTGGCATATTAAGAGCACATAAACAAACAAAACATGTAAGTTGATAGAGTGGTACCTCGGGTTAAGTACTTAATTCGTTCCGGAGGTCCATTCTTAACCTGAAACTGTTCTTAACCTGAAGCACCACTTTAGCTAATGGGGCCTCCCGCTGCCACTGCGCTGCCGGAGCACGATTTCTGTTCTCATCCTGAAGCAAAGTTCTTAACCCGAGGTACTATTTCTGGGTTAGCAGAGTCTGTAACCTGAAGCGTATGTAACCCGAGGTACCACTGTACTCAAATAATTAGAGACATCAGAAGCATGCCAGTGGTCATACATTAATCACACAATGATGTGCATATCAATGCATCTTACATGTATAAAACACTATTATGCCACTTTAACAATCATGGCTTCCCTGCAGTGAATCCTGGGAACTGTGGTTTGTTCAGAGTGCCAAGAGTGTTAAGAGACCCCTATTCCCTTCACAGAGCTGGAGTTGTCACAACAGGTTAACAATCAATCCTTCTTCCCAGGGAACTCTGGGAGCTGTAGTTCTGTGAGGGGAACTCTCAGCACCCTTAACAAATGACATTTCTCAGAATTCTTTGGGAGAAGTTATAACTGTTTAAAGTGGCATAATAGTGCTTTTACTATATGGTGTGGATGTGGCCTTATATGCACATTATACCACAGACTTAAACTGGTTTCATCATCATATCATCTCCCTAGGTGTTTGGAGAATACAGTGGTACCTCAGGTTACATACGCTTCATGTTACATACGCTTCAGGTTACAGATTCTGCTAATCCAAAAATAGTACCTCAGGTTAAGAACTTTGCTTCAGGATGAGAACAGAAATCGTGCTCTGGCGACGCAGCAGCAGCAGAAGGCCCCATTAGTTAAAGTGGTGCTTCAGGTTAAGAACAGTTTCAGGTTAAGAACGGACCTCCAGAACGAATTAAGTACTTAACCCAAGGTACCACTGTAATGCTTTCGACAGGACTGAGCACCCTCATCGAGCCACAGAGCTCCCAGGATTCTTTCTAGGAAGCCATGCAATATAAAACTAGAGTGTAGATATGCCCTATGGCTTGGCCATGCATCTGTCAATTTTTTTTTGATGAGCAGCATAACACAGCATGCTTTATTAGTTCATGACAGTAGAGGCTAGTCCATTAGGGTGAAGGGTGCACTGCCCCCTTTAAACTCAGTCAGCCGCCACTCAGTCTATTTTGTTTACTGCTGTTATTGAGGCTCCATCTGCACTATATAAGGCAGTATAATACCACTTTAAACAGCCATGGCTTCCCCCCAAAGAATCCTGAGAACTGTAGTTTGTTAAGAGTACAGACCCCCTTAGAAAGCTACGATTCTCAGAGCTCCCTGTGAAGAGTGATTCATTGTTAAACCTCCCTGATAATAGTAGCTCTGTGGGGAACAGGGGTCTCCTAACAACTCTCAGCTCCCTCAACACTCCCCAGGAGTCTGGTGAGACTAGAGCATGGGTAGTCAAACTAAGGCCCAGGGGCCAGATCCGGCCCAATTGCCTTCTAAATCCGGCCTGTGGACAGTCCCGGAATTAGTATGTTTTTACATGAGTAGAATGTGTGCTTTTATTTAAAATGCATCTCTGGGTAATTTGTGGGGCATAAGAATTCGTTCATCCCCCCCCCAAAAAATATAGTCTGGCCCCCCACAAGGTCTGAGGGACGGTGGACTGGCCCCCTGTTGAAAACGTTTGCTGACCCCTGGACTAGAGGACAGTCTTGATTTTTTAAAGTGGTAGGATAGCGTATAGTGCAGATTGGGGCTCATTTAGAAAAGAAACAAACAAAACAAAACATTACCCAGCGCCCTGCGGATCCTGAGCTTTGTGCCACCTCCTGTCACCACATCTCCATTGGAAAGGGTCACCTGGCAGAAATAAGTGCCATGATCGCTGGTTGTCACATTTAAGATAGTCAAAGATGCATCGCCTTCAGATAAATCCCCTGTCAGGAATGCTCTGGTGTAGTTTGCCAATACAGTGATGTTGTTCTCCATTAGGTCCCTCGACCCTTTTTCATCCTCCTTGTACCATTTCACTGTTAGGTTATTCAAAGATGAGCCATGGGAACTTTGGAACCGACATCCAAGGGTCACTGTTTCACCCTCTTTGGCTTTCTCTCTGCTTGGACTCTGGGACACAGATGGAGACACAAGACTCATTCCGTATGTGTGAAACACTGTCTTGGGGGAAGCGGCAGGTGAATGGGTTGAGACAGCTCTGTTCTCCTTGGCTGCATTTCCAACGCCAGCATAAACAGCTGCAAAAGAAGAGAGAAAGACGAATGTTCTTGGTGAGACTTACAGAAGGTAGCGATTATTTAGGGGATGTGCGGGGTTCTGTGCGTGGGCGAACTGGGTTGTGTTGGGTTTAAAGGACTGGAAGTTCTGGCTTCATAGCAGATTATAGAAAGGGAGAGAGAATAGGTAATAAATAAAAGGGTGGGTATGTACTGATTTACTTTGTGAGTCTGCTGGCAAGAGATGCATTTTCAGTTGTTTCAACCATAATTCTGGATACGGGTGGTATACATTTTTGTACTACTGCAGGGATTAGCATTAGTGCAAAAGGATTTCCCAACAATAGCTGTCAACTTTTCCCTTTTCTTGCGAGGAATCCTATTCGGAATAAGGGAATTTCTCTTTAAAAAAGGGAAACGTTGACAGATATGTTCCCAACTCCCCCTCCTGCTCCCATGGGTGCCCTCCCATCTACTCTGGATGTTTAGAAGTCCCTCATTTCACTCCAAGATGCATTTTGATTGGCACAGGAATTGTAGAGTTGGAAGGGACCCCAAAGGTAAACAGCTATGAGGCCCTTCTAACACACACCAAATGCGTGGAGAGCTGGGCACATTGGCAGCTAGCCTACATGGACCCACAATCCCAACATTCATTATTTCAAAGTTGGAGGTGGGGTTGTTTGAGAACTCCGCACCCCTTAACTCTGTTTCCACCCCTAACATGCATGAATTTTAAAAATGATAAATAAGCAGAACCAAACCATGTTGTCCGTGAAATAAGTGTTTATGCACCATAACGCCTTCATGTATGGAAACATATACATTACTGCATTTGACTAAAGCTTTTAAAAGATCACAGTTATCTAGCAGAGGGGCTCAACTGTTTACAAAATCCTTTGACCTGAAAGAGATCACTGACATCCAGCCATCTTTGGTAGCCTGTGAAGCCAAGTGGAGAGAGAGTAACAGGTGCACTTCAAGAGAGGCTGGACCAAACAGTATAGAAAGGAAGAATAAAGACTCTGTAAATACAACAAGGGTTTTTGCTATGGCAACTTGAGCCTGTGAGTCACTGTCATGTGTCTAGACCGACTATCTTAGCTTCATCATCCCACAGTTAAAAGGAAGACCTATGCATAAGCATAATTAAACTGGTTCACTTTATTAAAAATGCCCTTAGAATGATCATTTGAACTATCCTTATAATTTCATTCCCTACTTTATTTTCACAACAATTTTACGTGGTACATCACAATTATCCTTATTTTGCAGATGGTGAACCGAGGCTAAGATATTATAAATTGGCAAAAGTCAACGTTTTTCTTGTTATTGTTGTCCTGGTACCAGATATGCAGACAGTGCAGCAACATCAAAACACAGGGCTTATATATTTGCAGTTGCCAAGCCCTTCTATAGATTCTGGACTTTTATTTTGTAATTTAGTTCATAAAATGTATATACTGATTGATTGATTGATTGATTGATTGATTGATTGTGAAAAAGAATACAATGAGATTATCAGTAATTAAAAAACCCAGTTTTAGCCACATGACCCGGAAACTGTCTGTGGACAAACGCCGGCTCCCCTGGCCCATAAGCGAGATGAGCGCCGCAACCCCAGAGTCGGTCACAACCGGACCTAATGGTCAGGGGTACCTTTACCTTCACCTTTACTTAAGACATTTTAAAAAATTTAAATAAACAATAAGTGAAAACCTAGATTAAAATGCATGACAACAAGCTACATATCTGGATAGACTTCCTTAAACAAAAATGCATTTAGTAGGTGCAGAACAGAGTACAGTGAAGGCACTTGCCCAATGTCAATAGGCAAGGAGTTCCAAAGTTTGGGTGCTGCTACACTAAAAGACAGAGTCATCCCCCCCTCCCCAAATGTGGAATAAGTATTATGTAGCACTGGTAACTGCACCAGTTCCATAGATCAAATTTATTTACAGTAATAAGATTTTTTTTTACTTACAGAATTGCCTTTCTGTTTCAATTTAGCACTGAAGATTGGGTTTCCCTTGCAGGAAGTGGCAGGGCAAATTGAGGTGTGGATAAGCACATGGCTTGGTGGGGATTCAAATCCTAATTTCCCAGGTCTTTGTCCGATACTCTAACCACTACACCACACTGGCTCTTAATAGTACAACCAGCTTGATTCAAATATTAAACCTGAAGTGTGTGTGTTTCAAGCTTTGCTGGAAGCCAAAGATTCCCATCTTTGGTTCAATTACCAGCTCATTACCTAGGCTTCACTGTGAAGGTCGCCATGGAGGACTTGCTCTTAACATTGCAAAAGGTTATTAGTTCACTTGTATTTATTTATATTGTCCTCCCGTAATACAAGCACACAGGAGTGTCCCTGTGTGCATCTGTGCAATGTTGGAAGGCAGGGTGTTGCTGGCATCCTGACATCTTTTTGTTTTCTAGATGGGAGTGTCATACACAGAATTTGGACAGTTCTTTGAAATCAATATGTGAAACCCAGCCCACCACCATCAGCATCATCACTTCATCTTCGCACTTGCCTTAGGGATGGCTGTTGCTATGCTTTAGAGACAGTAGAAATCACAGCTGGCTGTAATTGTCCCTCCAGCTTCTAGTTGCAACAATCCTATCAGTCCTATTTCTCCCTCTTTTGCCTGCCCACTTATCCATGCCTATAGTTGCACAGCTTTTATTGCCTCCTGAGGTCACACACAAAGCTTTGGCCCGGTTGTACATTCCCCTTGGTTTCTGTTTCCTTCAACGCCATTGTGTCCTCAAGCCTCCATTTTTTTCATGCCACTGTTTACTTTATCCTACTTTCCAGCATTTACTAAACCCAGGCATTTGACACCCTCAACCTATAACAGTATCAATATTCACTCCACTACAGATGCATTAGACACAAAGGAGCCTTATTCTCTTTGGACTTGGTCACCCTAGGGTTGCATATCCAGGCAATAAACACATTACAATACTGTGTCCTCCTTAACTGATTTTGTGACAAATGTTTATGCATAACCTCGCAAGATCTCTTCAAATTGCAGGGTGAGGGAGGACACAGAAAAAGTGTATTTATAGCAGCTCTCTCATTAGGGTTTGCAGTCAGTACATCACAACAAGAAGAGACATAAAGTCCTAATGATACAAATCCTGAGGACAAATTTTCCCAGCTAAACCCCTTCTCTAAAACTCCCACATTCTGTCTTTAAGTAAAAAGGCAACATAATTATAGCTGCTTGTTGAGAAGCAGAAATGGGGGGGTTGACTTCAGATGTAAAAAGATTAGCACAGAAGCAACTTCTCTGCCTTTAGGATATATTTTTTAATGGAAAACTGTGTGCCCCCCCTTTTGTTTAAAAATCACCTTATAAAACCAAATGTCATAAATTATAGAACCATAGACGTAACAGAATGTGAAAGACTAAAGACTGTCTATCATAATTACAGATTCATATGCTTCAACCACCTTTTACAAAATAGCCTATAGACCAATAAGATACAGCCCAGATCACAACCTACTCAGACTGACTCTATGGATGTTACTCAAAGCTATGTTCCATTGTGTTGAGTGGAGCTTACTTGCATCCAGACAAGTAAGAGTGCATAGGATTGCACCCTTGGTTTGCCACAAGCAACTATAAGAAGAAACCACAGATCCCCTCTCCCTGCTCCAATCTCCTAAAAATGAAGGTACTGTAGTTCATTAGCTCAGTTACTTACCCAAACAGATAGAAATCAGAAGACGGGGCACTGCCCAGCTGTAGGATTTCAAATTCTGCTTGATCATAGCTGACAATGTATTCTCTTTGGTTTTGCCTTTGGCTCCAAACGTATGGGCAAAAGAAAAAAGATGTGCCTCTCTGCCTTTGTGTTGCAACAGAATAGGAATTCACATTCTGCCCAGTAAATGTCACACTTACTAAGGTTACCACAGCTTTGACATCACAGCTCTCTGTCTGCTGCCTAGAGGGCTGCCACTTTTGGTCTTCCTACAATTATTTCATTAGGAAGCTGCTCTAATCTTTGTGAGGGAAGCTGCAGAGAGGGTGCTGGATAGGGAGGAAATTTTAAGAAGTGCCTTGGCTAAACAACCCAGAATTTGCACTTGATGATCAGGTTTTAGAATGACCTTCCTAAGATCCTTTGCCTCACAAATCCCCCATGAAAACAGCCAGCACTAATAAAATTGCTTGTGACCCTAGTTATTCAGCAAGAATTGTGAAGAATCTTCCCCTGAAATGACACCAAATATGTTTTGAATGTCATATTATCTGGATATATTAATATGTTGTGACTTTTGGTAAGCTTTTGTGTATTTTGTAAACCCCTCTAGTTTGGAAGGGAAAGTGAACAACAGTTATTTTTAATAAATACATTCTACTCCTCTTGTGCAACTTTTTCCCCAGTTACTGATAAAACAGATTGTTGATTCTCCATGACTAATTTAACTACATTTAACTTAATTGCCACTGGGGTTTTTGAAAACTGCCCAAACAAACTTGTGTGTTGTCAGGGAATAAGAATAAATAGTCTCATGACCCATGGGAATAGTTGGACTTAACTGTGCCATGCCTAGAGTCTGTTTTCAATTTCATGGCTTAGCCCTGGGAAATGTAATGTAAAAATGAAAAAAAGGGTATGTAGTCCAACATCTGGGGTGTCACAGATCTCTTGTCTCTAGCAATGTCCCATGCTCCTAGCAATGTAATATCTGTAGTGAAAAAGACTAGGTTTTTCCCCCTTAAAAAATAATGTCAAAAATTAGGGGGCTTCATATACACGGATACATCTCCCTCCATCTTCTTAAATCTGAATCCCCCAAAATAGGGGATGTCCTATACATGGGGGCATCTTGTAGACGGAAAAATACGGTATGTTTTTCTGTCCTTCCCTGTGCTCAGAGACCGGTTATCTCATTTGATGAGTTGTTTCTTGTATTGTTGATAACAAGGGTGAGAAATTCAGCAGATTTAACGTATGCACAGGTAATTGAGTTTGGTGGTTTACCTGCACCGTCATCCTAAATCTTTTCAGCCTACTTTTACCAACAGAAGCTAAAAAGGCACATGTGACAATATCTATAAGATTGCATTACAGGGCTTGTTTTCAGCCAGAACTCACCAGAACTCAGTTCTGGCACCTCTCAGGTGGGCACCATTGCCATTATAAGAGAACAAGGGAGACATTCATGGTGAGTTCTGGCACATCTTTGTCTAGAAAGCTGGCTTTGCATATCTAGTGTAAGAGGTCAGGCCCAAGCAGAAGGCAGGAGGGCTGGAAAATAGCGAAAGGAGACCTGTTGTACATAGTTCTTCTTACCTGATCTTTATTAAACAGAGAATGCTACAAAAGCCGTTGCAATGTATTTTTCATCTTCTCTGCTTTGTTTCCTGCATTCTCAATAACATGAGACAGAGATCTAAGCAACTATGTCTTCAATATTTTAGATTTGATTCAATAAGACTCATGCTAGCATAGAAGGGATCTATTGTCATGGCAACAGGGTAGATTACCACCATTAAATATAATTGCTTTCATCCACGTACCAGCTGATGATCTAAACAAACAAACAATTTCAAGCAGCCTTCTCAGACCTGGTGGTTTCCATATCCCATTATCCCTAGCTAGTGTGGTCAATGGTAAGGGCTGATAGGAGTTGTATTCCACAGCATATAGTAAGGGCAGGGTTGCTACGGGCATATGATTTGGACTGGGCACAGGTGGACAATCTTCTGCCCTCGGTCTAGTAACTGTACGTGCTTTTGCAAGACTCATCTATCCCTTATGGCTCTCCTTCCTTGGAGCTTTTTAAGCAGAGGTTGGATGGCCATCTGTCATGTATGCTTTAACTGAGATTCTATTATTCTAATAGCTGTCATTATTTGATGGCAACAATATACCCTGCTGCACATGTGCAGATGCCCTTCCGTTCTACTAGGGGTGCCAACTTGAATAAAATATTGTGGAGGCCCAGGTGAGCCCTGCCCTGCATAATTGATCGTATGACGCAGTGCGCACACACCATTTGAATGGGAACACCCATCAACTTTCTGGTGGCCCGGCCTCCTCAAATATTTTACTGTGGGGGCTGAAGCCCACATGGTCCCTAGCAGTGGGCTTCTATGCATCCTACAAATTCACAAGTGGAGCTCTAGCTCTGCAAGAACAGATTTCGAGGTCGAGGCAGAAGAACGCTGCAAGTTCTTGCTCCCCAGGGATGGGGAGAACGAAGGGTAGAAACATTGTCTATACGAAGGGGTCTGCTGCCAGCACAGAATGGAGCAGCGAGCTATTATGTCCATGCTTGTTACGAAAAGCAGAGGCTGGGATTGGGAGGGTGTGAGATGCTTGCTTTGAGCATCCATGGCCACTAGAGAGAGCTGCTGGGTTCTCAGCAACCCTATTGTAATAACTTTGGAGCTCCCGGGGGGGGGCTCTTCTGGGTTGTTAAACAGGGCTGGCTCTCAGGAGCCCACAGAAGGTAGTGAAAATTCAGCAGCCTCTCAGCACATGAGAGTGCACCATTGAATACCAGCTTCTGGGGAGCCCTGAGTCTGCCTAGACTCTGATATTCCAGCTTCTCTAGAGCACCCACCTTTTGAGGCCACCACAAATAGCGGCAGACCTGGATTTCAGCCAGCCCCAAGTTTCCAATTCGCTGAAAACATTTCAATTTTATTATTATTATTACTTCTTTCTCTCTTTCACAAGAACGCCAACATTTCAGGTCCAGATTTATATTGTAAGATTATTAGCAGTTCAGTTATTTCACAGTCACCAACTCTTGTGACTTGAGAGACTTCTGGCAGCACATTTTTTGATAAAGCTGTGTGAATATCAGCTTTTGTACAAAAATATTCTAGCTCTAATGACTGCATAACGGGGGGAAAGAGCCATCAGCGCTGGAAATTAGAACAAAAATGTGAACTATAAACACAGGGAGGAGTAATAAAAATAAAAAGAGAAGAACCTATTCTGGAACTGAAAATCTGATAACATTGATAGTTTTTACTTGGATTTTGTTATTTTAACTCATGCAACTATCCGTACTATGTGCCTTTATACTTGTGTTTTTCATCTTTTAATTTGTGTCAGTTATAATTGTTCTCTCTGTTTGACATACATTATAAAATTAAATAAATAAATAATAAATATTAGAAAAAAAAGAACCTGCTTTGTTAACAAGGAAACCACTGGAACCTCGCATCACTCGGAGATTGTAAGGGTGAAACAAACAATTTTTTTTTACATTTAAAAAAAGCTTGTTAACATATTACGTTCCTGTAGGTGTCTCTGTTTTGAAGCACATGGAACTCAAATGCAATGCTGTGGCTGATATACCACGCAGTAAAATATATATAGCATAGGTTGAACTAGCCGAATTATTTTATTGGTTTTGTCTTTTGTTGTGGTTTTATTGTGCTGTAATGCTGTATAGTGGGTCTCCTTGGTCCGAAAGGTGAGCTATTATTTTATTGGAAATACACGCTAAATAAAGGATCTCATTTCAGTCTTCAGCGGGTGGGTGGGGGGAGTCTGCTCTTGCTTATGTAGCACAAGAGATATGAACAGGCTGGGGGGGGGCGGGAACCTAGGTGTGCAAAAGTAAAAAAAAAATCTAGTAAAACAAAACGAAGGGAGCAACTTCTCTCCGCCCCACCCCAAAAACCAAGCCAGTGAGGACTGAGCCTCTTCAGTAGCCACAGAATGCTGAGTGTCTCTTGAAAGTGGATTGGGGGGGGGGAGAGATAAAACTGAATATGAATGAAATAGAACCACTACTCTGCAGAGTATTGTCCCACTTATATATTACTAATAGTGACCATCTACACATGAGGGAGCATGGGCGGGGGCAGGGGGATTTTGCATCAAAATCAGTACAAATCAGAGGTTCTGCCCCCCCCCCCCACAAAAGTCTGCCCCTCCTAACAAAAATCCTGGCTGCGCCCATGTGAGGGAGATATCGCCAGACTTGAGAGAATACTCCGCCCATGAAAATGCCTCCACAACACAATATTTCAATGTGTACACTGTATATAAGAGTGAGAGAAAGATGATATTCGTTTGTAAATATGGTTGGGTCTTAACCCCACCCCCCTTTGAAAAACAAACCTTTTATTCAAGGGGAGGGGTGAAATCCCAGCCATCCTGGATCTTATTTTTGTCCTAAATAATAATAAAAAATTGCACACTCAGTAAGTGCAACTTTTAAAATTCCCTCGCAAAAACCTTCCAGTGTAAACATCTCCACAGCACAGGGCAGGCTCGGCCAAAGCGTCAATGGTCGGACAAATCGCCTCCTTCGAAAGGAGCCGGCACTTCTCGTAGCCGTAGGCGAGAGAAACTCATTTTCCGCGCGCTCTCTGTGTATTTTGCTTAATGCTGCTGGCCCTTTAAATTGCTGGGGAGAGAGGCGTTGCAAGCAGCCCTATGGTGCTAATTTTTGAGACAACCCGCTTGCAGGTTGCATCTTCTTTCTTCTCTCCATGGTAAGCGTTGCGATCTTTGCCCGTTGACTTTGCACTTGTGCTTCTTCTGCTCCCCGACCCCATTTTGCAAAAGCAAAATTAAATACAGTAGGCTCTTCAGCCTATTAGTGGATGGCTGCGGACTTTGAGGTTTCAAATAGCGTCCCTGTATTCAGAGTCCTCTCCTGCCAGGTGCTTCTTTTTTGTTCTCTTGCAAGCTATCGGTAGTCGTTGCTGATAAAGTAGGTAGACGTTTGAGGTCTAAAAGTTTCCCCCTTTGAAGGGAAAATGTGCTGCTTGCTACTCCCCTTAACACCCAGCTATGGGTCACGGGTTTTTTTCTTTCCTGCCCAACATTTTTTTTCCTTGGCAGGAATTCTGTATCTTTAAGCAAAAGGGTTCAAATTTCCTGCCATGCAGATCCAGTAATAGGAAGAACTTCACTTGTTGAACTTCTGCCTGTCACACAGCTGTTAAATGGTGCTGGAGTCCTGGAGGGGAATAGAGGGAGGAACAATCCTAATATGCACATAAACCTGTTTTAAAATGCTAGTTCTTAAGACGTTTTGATCCTATAGACTGTGTAAGCTATGTGTGTTGTAAGCCAGCCTGTAAAGGAGGGCTAAAAAACTCCATACCTGATAGGGCTATGCCTTGCCCTTTATTTTTTGACCACCCGCACCCCCCTCAGCTCTGGAGTGTTCTGAGGATGCTTCCACAGAAAACATTTACAAATGAATTTAAAATGAAACCTTTCACTGCCGTTATTAACTTTTGTAAACTTCGTTTACAAAAGAAGTTTAAAAATAAACATTTGTCGGCCGTTACCATGTGGTTGTCCTTTCGCAAATACTGTTGGAATTGTATAGTGTTATAATGCTGGTGCATTAGAATACGTTTTTATACACAGTGGTACCTTGGTTCTCAAACTTAATGCGTTCTGGGAGTCCATTCAACTCCCAAAACCATTCAAAAACCAAGACATGGCTTCCAATTGGCTGCAGGAGCTTCCTGCGCTCAAGCAGAAGCTGCGTCGGATGTTCAGTTTCCGAAAAACATTTGCAAACCAGAACACTTACTTCCAGATTTGCGGCGTTCAGGAGCCAATTTGTTTGGCAACTAGGCCATTCGGGAACCAAGGTTTGACTGTATAATACATTAAGAATCCTATTTAAGCTGGGTCAAAGCTGATTTTCTAAAGAGCACTGTTTCTCTTGTCCACCCTTGGGATCTTCATATACTGTACTTTCCCTTAAATATATTTGTTCCTACCAACTCCACTGTTTACTCATAGAATCACAGAGTTGGGTTTGAACCCACAAGCCTGAGATTGAGTCTCATGCTCAACTGACTGAGCTATCTTGGCAGTCTTTGGTCAAGAGTCTTGAGGCATGATGTGGACCAGCATACTTTACTTATATATTGGTCCTGTGGTGATAATCCTGTGTGTTCCTTTTCAGTGTCAAATTTATTTTATGCTATTTACATATAAAGGGTATTGTACTGCAGTTTTCATTTTTAAAGAAACACTGAATTATGGCTTAGTAGTTCCCTATATTTTTTCCTCTCTAGCACATGCAAGAAAATTAAAAAAACAGGCATGGGGTGTGTGACCTGCTTCACACCCTCCTCAAGTGTTTCTGTGTGGTTAGAATACGCCCTTGACTTTTGATAATGCTTTTTGTTCATTTGGATGGAGGACAGAGGGATATGAGTGCATGTGCAAACCAAACTACTGCACAAAAATAAAAGCAACATTTGTTGCTCCGCCCACTTTTGTTTCTGGCCCCACCCACCACTTGCTTAGAAGGGAATGTGGCCATTGGGCTGAAAAGCTTCACTGTTCCAGAGAATTAAACTCCCAGACTCCGAAGCTAAATATTCTCAAAATGGCGGATATTGATGTTAGATGGTTAGCTTTGCTGGTTTTTAAGAAGAACTTAAAACCTTCTGTGGTCAGCTGAGTGATCCTGCTCTGCAGTAGCAAAGTGAGAAAGCACATACCTTCAGAGAATGGGGGAGGCAAACGCCCCACATAAAAAGTTAACAAAATAAAGGTAGTATTTCTTAATGCTGTGCTGATTATAGTCTGATCTACACAGGCTGTAGAACGGGCTAAAGTTTGTATCACTTCAGACTGTAGGTACGGAATCATTTTTAAAAATACACACACAAGCAAATCTCCGCTTGCGGGAAGGAAATTACTGAACCATCTTGTTTGTTTTCTCCTTGTAAGTAGTTAAGACACAGAGCATTCACCCAGGGCACCACCACCCCACCTGTAGTCTGAAGTGGTACAATCCTCTCAAACACCTTTAGGATTCTGCAGCATGTGTCGGCAAAGGGGAAATGCAGTGGATGTCCAGGGCTGTCTTACAGCAACACTATGAGCAGCATTTACAGTTGACAATGAACATGCTGTCTGGAATGGAAAGAGAGGATGGGTAAAAATAAATTTCCCTCCAGATATATCATATAGGAGTTTGAGTGCTGGTTGAATTAGTGGAACCTTAACTGAAGACGTGAAGCCCATGTGCAACAAATGAAAGGCATAATGTGCATGCAATGAACTAATCAAGGGGTAAAAGACTTTGAAATGCTATAACCTAATTAGACCAAAGTAGATTGGAAATGTTCCTTCCTTGTTCCTCATGGCTTATCCACAGCATTAGAGGTTTAGCTAGAAATGCTGTATTTTACTCCAGTTTATTAAGCTGCACACTTTTATTCCTTGTTCACAGGCACTTCAAGAAGTGGATCATGGCCTTATCAGTCAGCTGTTGGTGGACTCGGAGGAAAACCTTAGTGTGTGTACAGAGAAAATTCAAGCCTCCCCTCCATACAACTGGAATGCTGACTGGAGCTTTTGGGTAATTCCATGGGTTCTCTGTTATGTATGAGTGATCTGTATTCCAAGACAACCTGCATTCTATAACAGTTTGAATAAGCCAATCCCTTCTTTCAGCTTGGGGAGATTGTAATGATCACTGTGTGTATGTTGACTTGAAGAGAAGTGACCTCACTAATGTATTTCATACTGAGTCATCGACAGCAGCACTGTAAGCTTGCAGGGCTTGCTTACTGATTTATCTTGTACATTAACAATCTAGAGTTAGTGGTGAGCAGTGAGGTGGCCAAGTTTGCTGATGATACTAAATTGTTCAGGGTCATTAAAACAAAAAGAGATTGCAAAGAGCTCTAAATGGCCTCTCTAAATTGAGGGAATGGGCAGTAAAACGACACATGCAATTTGGCATACACAAGTGTAAAGGGTTGCATATTGGGACACAAAATAAATCTTCCATTTCGTGTATATGCTCATGGTACTGGCTGTGCCTTACTAGGAACAGCACCTTGTGGTCACAGTAGATAGCTCAATGAAGAAGTTGCTCCAGTGCACAGCAGCTGTGAAATGGCAAATTTCATGCTAGGAATTGTTAGGAAAGGACTTGAAGATAAAAGTGTCGATATTATAATGCTGTGTTACACAAATCTATGGTGCAACTGTACTGTGTACAGTTCTGGCTGCCTCTCCTCAAAACGGGTATTGTAAAGCTGGAGGAGGTTCGGAAAAGGGAATCCGAAATGATCAGCAGGATGGAGCGATACTCCTATGAGGCAAAGTCGAAGTGTTTGGGACTTCTTAGTTCAGAGGAAAGGTAAGTAACAGGTAACATGGTAGAAGTTTATACAAATATGCGTGGCATGGAGGAAGCGGCTAGAGAAAAGTTTTTCTCCTTCGTAACACTAGAATGTGTGGAAGCTGAATGGTGGAAGGTTCAAGACAGATAAAAGAAAGTACTTCTTCACACAGCGCATAGCCAAACTAGGGAACTTGCTCCCACAGAGCAGTGATGACTACCAAAGAGCATTAGACAAATTTATGGGAGATGAGGCTATCAATAGCTTCTAGCCCTGATGGCTGTGCTTTGGATCCATAGTTGGATACAGTAATGCTTCTGAACTCCACTTGCTGAAAGGGAGAATACTCTGATCCTGCTTGTGAGCTTCCCATGGGCATCTGCTTGGCCACTGTGGGAACAGGATGCTGAACTTGATGGGCCATCGGCCTGATCCTGCAGGCTCTTCCTATGTTCTTAAGAATATGGAAGTTTCATAAGGCCTCTCTTGAATACCTTTTTATGCTGACAGGCCTTTGCGGCTGTTGGATTAACTAATCACTTTAATAATTATTTGTATTGTTTTTTCAAGGTGTTTTACGTTTTATCATGGTACACCATGGTGATATTTTAGGATATGGTGGTATAAAAATGCTTTTATAAATAAATAAGTACACTCCAGTGCTGTGCCACTGGACTTTATTATTATTCAGCAGTTGTAGTTGCTGCTGATTAAGAAACAAAACTACAAAGTTAAACAACTGTGTGATTGGTTTTGTAGGTGTACAAAGCCAGGGAAGTGGGGTCGCTGACCCAGACTGCGAATCTGGTGAGGGGAATCATAGAACTGTAGAGCTGGGATTTGGAAGGGACCCAGATGTAGGGATCTTTTACCCAATGTGGGGCTCGAACCCTCAACCTTGAGATTAGAGTCTCATGCTGTATTGACTAAGCTATGCAGAGGGAGGAAGGAGGCTTTAACCCTTTTCTCTTAGTGCATCCTTAATTTGGAATTGGGGAGGCACACGGGAAAGGAACGATTCTATTCACACCAATAAAAACTTCTAGTACAAACTGCAGGTGGAAGTGATCTGCTTAGAAGCATAGGGGGCAAAGGGTTAAAGTTCCTGGATCCCAGACGTTCCTGGATCCCAGACTGGATTGGTCACTGTACCTGATGTTTACACTTAAAAGCTATTCACCCAACTGCTAATTTTGTGAATGGTGTCATGTTTAGTTTGGCCTAAGAAGTCATAATTTCTAAGTGGCTTAAGTCTACAGGCTAAAAATCTTGCTGTATTAAAATCCATTCTACCTGTAAACTGTGAAACAGGGGAGTCCGATCACTTGGGCAGTGCTACTTGCTCACCTGCTCCAGGCATGGAAGCATTATCTGAGCCATCCTTGATTACAATTTTAAATTATTAATCATACTCTTGGCATAGGAAATTTGAGTCAGAAGTTAAATACCCGAGCTGATGAAGTGAATCAGCTGCTGAGCTGAGATCTTTCGTCGCGTGCTAGATCCTCAGCATCACACAGCATTCCCTCAGCTGGAATCTCCTCACCTGAGATCCACAGATGAAGGGCAGTATACAAATTTAATAAATAAATATTTAAATAAATGGCTAGTAGTGGAAACGTCAAATTTTGCTCTACAGATCTTAAATCCATTATACTAGAGTTTAGCAAAACCATTCTTTCTTGCTTCTGTGAATTTCTGGTGGAGCCTTGAAGCTCTGAATATTAGGCATCAAACTGTGGCGGCAATCCTAAACATACTTATGAGGCCTGTTGAACAAACACACCAGCCTTTTCTGAGTTGTTCTTCCATGATAGGTTTACAATTGTGTGATGGGAGAATGAGACCATGCCCCACTCCTGCTGTTGTGTCTTCATTGGCCCAACCACATGCTGTGGGGGAAAGTCTGAAGTAGAGGGCCTGCTGCAAGTGCCCAGCTTCCCTTTGCAATTGGGGCTGCAATCACATGGTGACTTATTCTGTTTTCACAACTGCTCCCTAACTGTTAAGTTCCACGTTATATCTGAGCGTTCACACGACATGGAAGTCTCTACTGGACCTATAGTGGAATATAGTGCAAGTTTAGTGCTAATTTCTGTGTTATTTACTTATAGGGGGGAAGAACTGTTTGCAAATAATATGGAAATGAGTGGTAATCTTGCATTATATTCTGGAAGTGGGTTTTACATCATGAGATAGCTCAAACATAATGTGGAAATTAACAGGGAAACATTGTGAAAATGAATTAGACTGCTATGTGAATGCAGCCTTAGAAGGGTATCATGCAGGGTTCCGAATCATGGGAGTCTACATTCATATTGTAGCTCCTTACTTCAGACCTTCAAACACGTGGGGACAGGACTAGTAAGAAGACAATAGAGGGCAGTGCCATAACAGGGGCGGGGCCACTGAGTGGGCAGACTTGTGAATGTGGCTCCTCTACACATGTTTATTATCGCATTCAAGTAGAGTGCTTGAAAAGAACTACTAAGACTGGCTTCTGAGTAAATAAGCATAGGATTTTATAGTTGGTGTGATTTCATTCTAATTAAAAGTGGTTTGGTTGACATACATCAGAGAGACCACATCGACTATTCTATTCCTTTTTCTTTTTCAAAAAATGCCCTAAAGGGTAGTAAACATGCAAATTTAGAACAAGGAACTGAGATTTAAGTTTCATTTCTGTATTCTTGCCAATAGTGATTCTTGAGGCCAACTAGCAGGAAACAGATTTCTGTAGGGAATGTTGTTTTCGGCTAATCTGTATAATGATGTAGAAAGGTAGGACGCAATTGTTAATTAAGCCTTAGTTGTTGGGCTATGAATATTTCCATGAAGCTGTAATTGCACCTCTAGAGACCTTTTTTTTATTGTGGTTAAACCCAAGTAAGAAGAGAACCTGGATTCTCACAGATTTTCCCCCAGGGCTGTTGGTTTCAACTAGATGTTGCTGGGAAACTTTGCTTGTAAATTCACTAATGTTACTTAGAGAGAAGCAGTGTAGATTTCCATAATACTATTTTGGCCAAAATATCAAATACCAAAAATCCTTGTAAAATCTTGAAAAGGTTTATCATTGATAAAAACAAAACATTTATGGCAATAAAGGTTGAAGGATGTGCTTGCAAGTCCAAAAGTCCACTTTCCCTTTGGTGGCTTTCATGATGATTAGCTGTTGAGCCTGACTCTTTTGTAATGTTTATATCTTATAAGCCACCCTGTGTAGTGCATTTAAACTAGAAGGGTGTGATAATAATGCCTTAAAATGCATTTAAATGCTTGTATCCAATAGAGGCCACAAATTTTCTAGTATTAAAATATTTATAAAACAGTTAAATGAGAACATCCATCATGGATGCATTAGTTGAGATCCCTGTATTGTAGGGGGTTGGTTTAGATCAGGCATAGGCAAACTTGGCCCTCCAGATGTTTTGGGACTACAACTCCCATCATCCCCGACCTGTTTGCTAGGGATGATGGGAGTTGTAGTCCCAAAACATCTGGAGGGCCGAGTTTGCCTATGCCTGGACAAGATGACCCTCTTGATCCCTTCCAACACTATGATTCTATGAAAGGTGGGTTAGTAACTTGTGGATTTTGCAAATCTGGCTTTCACAGTGGGATACAAAGAGTTCTGTGACAAGTCTATTGTTTTTCCTTTTAAAAAATTAATAATTTGGGTAGGTAAAGCAGAGTAGCTCTCCTTGCACTGGGTATGGTTGGTTCGTGATGCCCAGTCATTTCACAAAATTAAGCATAGTATGGTAGTCCAAAACATCTGTAGAGCCATCATGTTAGGGAAGGCTGCTGTAGGAGGCGCATGAGCCAGATCAGGTGGCAACATACCTCACTTAACACATTAAGCACTGCAACCCACTGTAATTGTAGTGCACTGTCATTTTCTGTCATGTTTTGCTGTGCTAATTAGGTGTCTCAGTAACACCTGGCAGGGTTATTCACAGCTGACTGCGACCTGTTCTTGCATCCTGATTCATAACAAACACGTGAATGATATAATTGCTGGCAGCATGCTCTCAAACGTTTAAAACAGTTGACTTTTAACACCCTGCCAAACAGTGATCTGGCATCTTAGGCTAAGCACAGATCTTCCCAAGTGTACTTCTGTTCATATAGTTAAGGGAGCTGTGAAAACAACAACAAAACCGTACCTCTAAACCCACCGGACCATGTTTCTAAACGTTGGCATGCTTGCCGCAACACACACCTCAGCCCCATACAATGGAATATTCTCCCAGTGGATTTGATGCTGGTTTGCCCTTAGAGGATATACTCTTCTTTTCAAGGTAGGTTCTATCAGACTTTCCAATAT
Organism: Podarcis gaigeae; assembly: GCF_964106915.1. Lineage (NCBI taxonomy): Eukaryota > Metazoa > Chordata > Lepidosauria > Squamata > Lacertidae > Podarcis > Podarcis gaigeae. The sequence continues at coordinate 75,250,807 of NC_139677.1, forward strand.
TACTTAGTTTAAAAAATCAAAAGACGTTAGGGTTTATCTGTGACTAGTTTTCTATGTGCATGGGTCTTTTTGTTTGTGGGCAGAAAAGCCCAAATTAATCTGAGCTTCCACCTATTAATGAAGTGGCATAGACACAGTTTTAGCACCTCAGCAAGAACTAAGTTGAAGAGTATAGAAGAATTTAAAACTTATTAGATACTTGTTATGAGTCTGACTGAACTGAACCATTAGCTATATCTGGTGTGTGTGTCCCCTATTCAGACTACTTTTTTAACAGTGCTGTATGCCTAGCTGCTGCTGCTGTTTGTTTTTCCTAGCAAGCATTATATGAAGGTTGAAAGGCATCCATCCTATTAGTTCAGTTGGGGTTTTTTGGTCACATTGTCTTCTAGTCCAGTGTGTACTTTGAGACAAGAGCATCCAATATCTTAAGGGAGATGAAGGGAGGCACAGAACACACTAAGGCCTCATCTACAATATATATTTAAAGCATTATACCACTTTAAACAGCCATGACTTCTCTTAATTAATTCTGAAAACTAGTTATGGGTGCTGAGAGTTGCTAGAAGACAGAACTGCTTGCTCTCACAGAACTGCTATACCCAGAGTTCCCTGGGTATTGACTGTTAAAAGAGTCTGGGAATTGTAGCTTGCTGAAGAAGACATAAGGGTTTCCAAAGAACTCTCAACAAACTACAGTTTCCAGGATTTTTTTGGGCCTAAATCTCTTTCATTGAATTGAGACATTTGAAATGTTCCTTCTAACAGGTTGACAGACGTAATCTAATTTGACTAGAATGCCATTGTGCATATCAATGTGCTCAGCTCTTTTAGGATTGATAATTAATTTTTAATATAAATTTATTCTGTGATATAGTGAAGCAATATTGTTGGAAGGAGCCCAGAGAATTGTGCCTGAATATTAAATTTATCTAGCTTTGAGTACATAGCATTGGTTACAGATAGCATTAGAGAGGAGCTGTTTCCATGGAGGCATGGGGAAAGCATAATTTGAAAAACCTGCAGAAAAACAGTGGCCTGGGTTGGAAAACCCTTTCCTCCTGGATTTCTTTCTCTGTGCAATGCAGGAGCAAAACTGTACCCTCCCACCTTGCGTACTGGGTGTGTCAGCCCTGCAGGCTATACATGCACAGCTGTAATGTTTAAATATAACATAACACTTGTTAGAATTCAGTATGTGAAGGCCAGCTGAGTTCCCTCATACATTATGAGGATTGACTATGCAATTTGGACCGACACACCTTTTCCCCCTGCTAACGTTACACCCACATGTGGATATCTAGGTTAGGTGATTTGAGCAGGAAGGAGGAATCCTGATTTCCAGCACAAATACAAAGATGATCAGAAAGCATCACCTGAGTGGAACTGCATTTTGTGAAGTTTGTTGCAACAGCCATATTCTATCCATGTTTCCTCAAAACAAGTCTTGCTGAGTTTGGTGGGGCTGACTCACCTCTGACTGTATAGAACTGCACCTAAGTCAGGATCAGTACTTGGGGAAATCTCACCAAATTCACTGTGTGACATGTCTCTTTGTCAGATGCTGTGGGAGACAGTGGTCAAAGAGTTGCAAACAACACTTCATATGGCTCTGGGCATATAAAGGACAAATAGCTGCAGAGGGCTTATATTTCTGAGGTTTAATGGGAATACAAAAGAACGGGCAATAATGTATTTCTCAGAATACATTTACAGTACATGGCTCAATAATACAGAGGAAGTCATTCCCCCAAATAAGCAAGCATGGCATGGGTACCGGAGAATCTTGCACAAATGCTGCTCATTGACTTCTGCTGGGTCTGTTCTGACCCCTCTAGTATATCTGTTTCTCTCTGCCAATTAGCAGGACATTGGAGAGAGCTTACCTCGGAATGTTATGTGTCTTGTGGTGATTTAATTCCCATCCTAAAACTACAAGATGTCAGACAGACAGATACACACACACACACACAAAAAAAAAAAACATACACACATATATAAGTATGTATATAAAGGGACCCCTGACCATTAGGTCCAGTCGTGGACGACTGGTGTTGCGACACTCATCTCGCTTTATTGGCCGAGGGAGCCAGCATACAACGTCCGGGTCATGTGGCCAGCATGACTAAGCCGCTTCTGGCGAATCAGAGCAGTGCACGGAAATGCCGTTTACCTTCCTGCCGGAGTGGTACCTATTTATCTACTTGCACTTTGATGTGCTTTCGAACTGCTAGGTTAGCAGGAGCAGGGACTGAACAATGGGAGCTCACCCCGTCACGGGGATTTGAATGGCCGACCTTCTGATCGCCAAGTCCTAGGCTCTGTGGTTTAGACCACGTGTGTGTGTGTGTGTGTGTGTGTGTGTGTGTGTGTGTGATCCAGAATTGCCTTAATTCCTGCTACATAAACCATGGTGAAAATAAAGCCAAGAAAACTAAAGCAATTGTTTTAGATTCAGTTCAGATAATACTCATACATAAAAGCGTCAACAACAAAATCACCCACTCCTAAGTATTTAAGAGTTTTATGCTGCCAGGCAACGATGAAAAACATCTTAAATGTGGGTTCTTTGTGGTTTTGCTTTTGCTTTTAAGCACATTTGAGGGTATGATCTCAAATGTTAAAAATTATTGCTACAGTATAGGCGGATGGCATAATTTGAGTTGGTTTTATTTTCACCATAGCGTCTGTACTTGGCATGAATAGGTAGCCCATTGCCCTGCAAAATATAAGTGCACAGCTTTTTAAGTTGTTGTGTGCCATGTGGTTATTGTTTCTGTATATCAAGTGAAGGAACTTTCTAAAACAGGAAACAACATTTTCTAGTCTTCTTAAATAACTGTTTTCTTTGGCTTGCAATAAATATGTATATATATTAAAAACCCCTAATTTATGAGAAACAGAAACCTTATTTCTTCAGAGCTAGAGAAGCTTTATGAAAATCATGGTGCAAATTACAAGGGTGGCGGAAGCAAGGAGATTCTGTACATAATTAGATCACAGCGGAAGTATGATCAGCCACCCTGTCATAACACCAGTGCTGCCAGTGTGGAGCACTGGGTATTGAGGCCTAGATGAGTCATGTTAGAAACACTATTTTCAGATGCCTTCTATCACCTTCCCAATCAGGAGGGAAGTGATTGTTAAGTATTTACAGATGTGGTTAAGAGTCAAAATACGGATAAGGCAGGATGCAGATTTATTGAAAAGCTCCTTTACATATCTCTGTGTGTTCATCCATACTTTGGTTTGGGAGGCTGTTGAAGGATTGCTTTACTTATCTGGAAGAACTAGTTTTTGGGATTTACTTGAGTAATTGAACCTTATACAAAATACATTTGTGGCCTGGTACTCTTTGCCACTCAGCATCATATGAAAAAACAGCTAATATGTGAAAAAAATTATATCTCAAGCAAGGTGTAAGGCATCAGAAATGTATTTCCTTTTTCTACCAAAGAGAAGTCATGTCCTCCATCATGGAGGGCACGTGTTGCGGTGAGATCACCGTAAGCTGCCTCTCTGTTGTGGAGTGGGACCGTTTGGATAGCCACAACACCCCATTGGTTGCCCCTCTGTCGCTGGGGCAGAAATTCGGCTTGTTGGGATGGCTATTGGCTGCTGAGGGGCTATTTAAGCTGCTGCACATCGCTGGAGAGCTTCTCTTTCTTGCGACGTGCAGCGGATCAGCTGCCCTCCTCTTCCTATATCTAGGGTTGTTCTTTGGCCTTGCTATGCCTGTCTAGGGGTCGTCTGTTTTGGAGCAGGGACCTGGTAGGAATCTTGCCATTTGGCTGATTGGCTGGTGCCACTTGGTTTTTGCCTACTGTGTATCAAATCATCACAACTTTCTAAAGTTGGTGGCTAGGCATTTGGTTCAATGTTTTGCGGAGGGGACGTGGTTGGCTGTGCCTGCCCCTCCATTGCTGCTGCTAGGGAATTCCGTTGAAGGAATCCAGGGGCTCACCTTGCCTTTGTCCGAACCCTGTCAAGGGGCAAGGGCCACGCCAGACCCCCTGGGAGCATGGTTTCTAAGATACTCTGCAATGTGACCCTGAATGGTTTGTTTCTCTTGTGTACCTGGTGAAGTAATACTATTCTCTTAGTTACTACTGTGTTTAGTTAATCTGAATCTTAACAAAAATGGTTATTGATGTTGTGTCATCTGGCATAAATGTTTCTGAAAATTAGCTTATCTGATTCTACTGGGAATGTTTTCCTGGTCTGATTGAAGGCAAAAAAATCTCACCTGCCCAAACACTGCACAGTTAATCTGATTTTTTTTCAAAATCTTTCTCCTTCAGCCTCTACAAGTAACAGGGGGGCTGAGCCAAAGACTGGGACATAATCACACTAATGCCCAGGCCTCTGTCTGCCATTAGCCCTCTGGAAGAGAGCCCTCTGCTTAGGAGACTATCCTCTCCAGAGCAGCTCAGGGGAAATGAAGAGGAACAGAAAATGCATGTAAGTAGAACACACAGGCCTGGTTCTTCTAAAGCTTGAAGGATAGAGATGTTTCAGTTCAGCTGATTCTCATCTGGATGTGCAGCTGGCTCTAGCGAAAAAACATTTTATCTGAGGTGAAGTTGAAGCTCTTTTTATAAATGGTGGATCTGCGATGGCTCATTCACACACCTTGATATTGTGGTCACGAAATGACAGCCACGCATATATTAAGAAGGTGGCGTATATGTGTGCATCAGCAGTATCTTTGCACATTTAACGACACCTATTTTCTAGACTGAACAGTACCAAATTTGGTGAAAGAGCCACATGACCTATGAAAGTTAAGTATCTTAAACTTTCTTTCTTGAATGAGAGACGGAAGGAGAGTAAGCAAGTGAGCAGTTCTGCTAGGGCTCTCTAGGTTTAGGTGCTGATTCTGAGAGCAATAAACAATGCAGGGTGCCCAAGCTCCTGTATAATATTTACATTATATAATAATAATAATAATAATAATAATTTGTTATTCGTACCCTGCCCATCTGGCTGGGTTTCCCCAGCCACTCTGGGCGGCTTCCACAGAGACCAAAAATTCACTAAAATGTCACACATTAAAAACTCCCCTGAAAAAAATGTTAATAAAAGGTATTAGGAAAGCTGCAGCATGTGAGAGAGATAAAGCAGGCGTGAGCCGTGTAAAAATAAACCATGGCTTGGTATTATGAGGATGAGCCACAAGGAGCCTTGGGCTCACATGCTCTTCCCTTCCTCCACCAGCAGAGGTGTACTTAGGGGTTGGCAAAACTGCCCTCCACGTGGACACACACACACACACACACACACACACACACACACATCACCTATCAGACTTTGGAGTGTAGGACATATAGGTGTTGTGGTGAGATAAAACGTGGAAGAAGCTTCCCGCCCTTACGGTAAAATGATTATTTTTTTTGCAGAGGGTGCTAATGCAACTCCTTGCCACAAGCGCACTAGGGACCCTAAGTATGCCTCTGTCCACCCCCACAGTGGCAAGGAGGACTTTGGAAACTGAATGCTGCTTTGTGGTGATGTCTGAACCCTGACAAACTACAGTTAGTTCTAGCTATGATGAGTAGAAGCAAGCCAGCTTCAAACAATAGGTTATGAAGGTGACATATATTTACGATTAACCACACTTTACTGTTCAGACATAACACTAAACCATGGTTAATATGAACCACTAGTGGAAGCTTCCAATTTAATGGCTGCACTGGAAGGGGCTCAGGGAGGGGGTGTGCACTTGTGCAAGGACTAGATTTGATGCAGGAGATTGTCCGTGGAGAGAACCATAGAGCACATGCTTTGCACCCAGAAGGTCACAAGCTTAAACTTTAGCATCTTAGGTGGCGGATGATGTGAAAGACACTTGTTTCAGAGCTGCTAGAGCAGGAATGACTCTCCAAAAGAGGTTGTTGGAGAGGTTGTTGGGCTCCAGCTTCAATCAGCCACAGCATGACCATTGGACGGGGATGATGGGAAATGCAATCCAACAACATATGGAGGGCCCCGGGTTCTAGAGCTGCTGCCAGTCAACAGTGGACAGCAACTGGCATTCAAAGTCACAGTGCCTCTGAAAGCAGACATAGAACACAGTCATTCTTCTAATCTTTTAAAGGCATCAGAGTTGGTGGCCATCTCCACCTCTTGTGGGAGTGGATGCTATAGTCCCAACTAAGCGCTGTATGAAGGAGTTACCCTTCCTTTTGCTGTTTTCCTGACTTTAATCGCCTTAATTCCAACTGAAGCAGAGTATCTTAATTGTCCTTCCACCACAAACATACCTTTTGTACTAAAATATCATTATGCCTGGAAAAAGCAGCATGTGGATTATGCTGAAGAATACAAGACACAAGATAAAAAAGCTTTACGTATTTAAGATCCTACACATTCCACTGCTTTTTCCACGATTTTAAGCTATATATCTTTTCTCTTTGTCTTAGACGTTGTATCTTCTGCTTAGAAACAATTGCATTTTTGGTAGTCTTTGTTCAGTTTATGGGAAAACAGTCATAGATTTATACACCTGCAAGCGGTTTGTAGATGAGGCCTGGTGTGATTTAGCAGTGCTGAGGCTCAAGAGATTTAGTTTGTGCAGTTTTAGCTTTGAAAAGACTCCCCTGGAGTGCTGATTTTTAGCAGTGTTGCTTTGGCCTGAGTATTGTGATAATCTAAGCGTGCTTGCAGAAGTTTTTTGTTTACCCAGGGGCAATTACAGTGAATCGGCTTTCTAGTGGAGAAATCCTCTTTGGTGTTCCAAAGGGAGCTTAAAGAACTCTAAAATGATGTATATCTCACATGATGACCTGCAAGAATGAACAGAATACATGCAGCATCTATATTAATCCTCTGCACTATTAAACATAGAGGAAAATTAGTAGGACCTGGCCAGTGTTTGCCACTTATTCTGTGAGATTTCTGGCTGAATCTATTAAAGCAGGGTGGACGGGATTTGTGGCCCTCCAGGTATTGAACCTCAGCTCCCATCAGTCCTAGCCAGCAGGCTACTAAGGTGAGGGATGGTGGTAATTCCACAGGTTCTCCACTTCTACATTAAAGATGTTGGGTGGAATTCAAAGTAGCTGTTAGATGAGTGCAAGTATTTCTGCTTGGCTGTTTGGAACACTCTCCCCTCTAACCCCCCCCCCCCAACATGCTGTTCTGGGTGTTCTCCTGACACACACATCCCGAGCTGATTTTCCGGGGGTGGGGGGTGGGAGAAGAGGGAAAGTCTTATTGCACTAGTGGGACTTGCTGTGCTGGTTTCTAACAGCACAACTATTTAGTTGAATCTTGCCCATCATTTTGCACCAATATTCTGAAACAGTTTAGCTTAAGGAAGGGGTGGGGGAAGAACTAGGTAAAAGGTAAAGCTGGAGTAGTGGATCCAGAACTGGGCCATACTCTTTAGACTTGAAAGAAAGGTGAGGACCACCACCTGTTAATTATGGATGTCGTATGAATCATATGATGCTAGGTGACTCTAAAGTTCAAAGCCATGGTAGCAGGCACAGGCACATCTCCAATGTTTGTTCTAAAGTCCCACATCTCTGAGATCTGCTTTTTCTTTTATATTCAGAAAGCAGTAGTAGAAGCTTATCTTAATTGGATATAAGTCTTTGCCAGTTGCCTTTTTAGGTAGAGGAAGAGGCCTTTTTTCTTGTTTGCATCTTCTAAAAAAACTAGGCAGAGGCTTATCTCCGATCTTAGCGCTGTGGTCTCACGGTGCCAAGACTAAAGATATGAGTTCCCTTATTGCTTACTTTAGCACTTTGTGCTTATGGAAATAGCAGATCTCAGTGCCTGATGTCGTATGATACCACGTGATTGGCAGCTGGGTGCAGTTTGCCCGGAATGGCCTTGCAGGTCAAATCCATAGGCCTAGTGTTTGGGCCAGAGCTTCCCCATGCTTGGGCACAAGAAAGGGAAGGACGCTAGTTAGGTCCTCATGGAATGTCATTTTCTGTCAGGGGCTGAGCTGCCGCTTCCAGAATCCCAAGTGATGTACTAACTTGCACATGCTATTTCTACCAGGGAAGGCCTCTATGACCTCTTCTTATGCTACCTTGGAAATGTGGGAGTTGCTACAGCACAGCTCCTTTCCACACCTTGGAAACAGCCTGAGATGTCCTGAGCCACATAGGCGGAGTCTTTATCTCACACCCACATTCTGTGGCTTTATCTCACATCCACATCTCAGCCTTGTGCACGTTTCTACAGATGGAAGGCAGCCAGGATTCCAATAGCAGAGTACAGCTGCTTTTGCATTTTGCATTAATATCTATGATACGTTCAGACTGCTATATTTCATAAGTGCACATGGCAAAATGAGATGATAACAGTAATTTCCTTTTGTGTTGTCTGTTAAACCTTGGGTATGGCATGCAAACTCCATGTACAACTTCATGGCTGGGATTCAGGGGGCGTCAGAACTTCAGGAGGGTTTCTGCCAGATCAAAGGGAAGGCTGGAGACTGGGTTGTGCTTAAGGCAACAGTGCATGGTTAATTCACTGGGTGTGGACACTGTGCACTTGCGTTAATTCTGACACTTGTTTTTCTGCAAGGCTTTGATGATAATAAAACACAAAAACCCCTTTTTTTCTTGAACCTTTTCTTTTTGCAGATCTCAAGCTCCACTTACAAATATAGGAATGAGGAATTTAAGAGACAATTCTCGCACCTGCCAGATTTGGAAAGGCTTGTAGTAGGTAAGAGGGAAACGTTTCATCCTATGAGTGGAGCTACAAGCTGCATTTTTATATTCGAAGCAAATTTGAACCTTGTAACCTGGAAACGTAATGCCAAAAATACTGAATGCTTTGTTGTGAAGAAAATGAAACAACTTAAAGGACGCCTTCCTTGAAGCATGCTTTCTGAAATAAATTATTATTATTATTATTATTAATACAGTGGTACCTCGGGTTACATACGCTTCAGGTTACATACGCTTCAGGTTACAGACTTCGCTAACCCAGAAATACTGCTTCAGGTTAAGAACTTTGCTTCAGGGTGAGAACAGAAATCGGGCTCCAGCAGCGCGGTGGCAGCAGGAGGCCCCATTAGCTAAAGTGGTGCTTCAGGTTAAGAACAGTTTCAGGTTAAGTACGGACCTCCGGAATGAATTAAGTACTTAACCCAAAGTACCACTGTAATAAATTTATTTATACCCCGCCCATCTGGCTGGGTTTCCCCAGTATGTAAACTGAAACCCAACTGTTCTTTGAAATTCACACTTTTCAGAATTTTGCAATGCAGTTCCCCAGTTAGGTAATATGCATAAAAATGCACATTCTAGGGTAAAGTGTGCATAAAAATGTCTACAATGATGGTTTATATTAGGAGAAATTGCTTTGCAAAAATGCATGTATCTGACCAAATTGAATACAGAAATGTGTATATGCTATTAGGAGGAATTAGCACTGAAATGCTGGTGAATTTTCATGAAGACTTATTTTTTTAAAAAGGGAACTTAACTGATGTTAAGAAAAATGAGAAATGTAGAGAAACCAAAACTGACATATTTGTCCATCCCTAGCCTTGGAACTCTGGACCTTGCCATAATGTTGAAACATTTTCAAGAAGTTCAAACAGCAGATTAAGAAGAGATCTTGGGGGGGGGGGGGCAGTCAGTTTCCAGTTCATTTGTACTTGCAGAACATCTTCTTGCTAATTTCATTTCATTTGTGCCTTGCTTGCTTGCCTTTAATTTCTCTGTGCTTGAACAGCGCTGACATTTTGCTCTTTAATCTTCTGGATGTATTTGCCTTTTGTTCTCAGAATGTTCAACAAGGCCCTGCCCTTTCATTTCATCCCTTTGCAAATCCTCCATAGCTCCCTTGTGTATTTTGCACAGCTTTCAAATGCACCCATGACACAAGCTAACTTGATCTCATTTTTAAGACATCCTTACTGAAACATTATCTGAAGCTTTAAAATAGCCCATATCCAATAGAGAATTAGTATGGTCTGTAGTAAACAATTCCACTTTATTCTAAAATTCCAAGCTGCCGTTTGCACTGGTGTAGGAAAGCAAGCAAGCAATTTGGCTCTTTGTGTGCGGCATACTTTCCATATGACAACCATTCTGAATTTGAAGAGTAAACAGCCGGATTAGGCATGGGCTGCACTGAATGCAAGTTTGACTAGTCAAGGACAGTGCAAAGTCATAGTATTGTATTCAAAGGAAATGTTGTTATTCATTAAAATGTTTCCTACTCTGACCTTAAAGCTTTACTGTATTGCACTCTACAGCAGTATCAACTGTTATTCTCCAATATGTGACGCGAAGTCGGGAGCTATTACATATGATAAAAAAGGAGCAAAACCTTTTAAAGAACAAAGAATGGGAGGAGAGCTACTGTAGTTCTTAATCTGAAAAAAGGCCGAAAGCACAGTTCTCAATGACACCACGCCCTCTGTCCTTGAAGCCTTCCTTCTTACTCCTAAAAGTTGAAGCTTAAGCCAGCTAAAACAGATATGCTGTGAATAGGAAAGCAGATTACCCTAGATGGAGGTGTTCAACCAATCCTTGATGGAACTGCACTCGCCCTGAAAGACCAAGCTTGGGTGTGCAGCCCCCAGATTGTGGGGGCTGAAACTGCTTCTTATCAGCTTCAGTTTGTTTGCCGTGAACCTATTAAGAGACGTTGAGCCATGCCACAATTATTCATGCACTAGAGATTGCCAGGCTAGACTACTCCGAAGCTTTCTACATGGGCTTGCATTTGATGATAGTTCAGAAGTTACAACTAGTACAGAATGCAGCTGTCTAGCTACTGGGGCCAGGAGGTATATGTTAAACATATACTTAGCCAATTGCGCTGGTTACCAGTGTGTTTCTGGGCCCAATTCAAAGTGCTGGTGATGACATTAAAGTCCTAAATGGTTGGGACCAGGTTATATTATGGACTGCATGCACACACATTAACCTACTCATACCCTCATACTACTCAGGTGCCTGTGAAATAGGGTTGCCATATTTCAAAAAGGAAAAAAAAACCAGGTTTCCTTAGGGAAACCCCAAAGTTATTGACAAAGCATCACATTTTGGAAATTCCCCAAGGATGTCATCTCTACCTTTGAAATCCCGGTGATGTCCAGGATAATAGGGCGTATGGCAGCCCTATTGTAAAAACTATTAGGCTTACAGGTACATAGAACACTGCCTTTTCTGCGGCGGTCTCCCGGTTTTGGAATTCTGCTCTGAGTGATGTTAGGTAGGCCTTTAACAACTTTTAAACAGCAACCCCCCCTTTTTAAATCATGCCCTTTTAAGGTCAACTTTTGATGCTGAATTAAAAGGACTGCTTGCTCTGTGCTAGTTTTGTATTCTATTTTTGGATGTAATTGGCTTTCAATGCTTGTACTGCTTCGTTTGTATATGCTTATTGATTTGTAAACTGATTTGTTAGGCAATTTGGCTTTGAGAAGCGGTATAGAAGCTTTTAACATACCGTAGATAAATAAATTAGAATGCATAGTGTTTGGAAATAATTATTCCTCAATGAGAGAAGCACTGTCTGCATAGGGAGAAAGCCTGTCCCACTCAGAGCTAGTGCATTTGAAGGAGAGGCTCAAATTATTAAAGCGGCCTTTGAGTCCTAATCCCTGAAAGTTTTTGTTTTATCTGTTCAGATTGCCATGTTCCAGTGATACGGAGGCAATTTATTTTGGAACAGGTGGTGGCAAAAATGTGTGGTTTTTGGATAGCAGTAGATACTGATGCAGATTCATTCATATGTTTCTACTTTTAGGGCTCAAGTTCAGTGTGAAGTCTGAACAATTTGTAAAATGGGCAGGGCAATCTGAGCTGCAAGAAGCAAGAATGATTTATGCTGGGGTATATTATGCCTGTGTAATTTACCCCCTGAAGGACAGGGGCTACTGATGACTGAGGTGGCCTGAGCCTAGCAGAGGGAAAACAAGCCTTTAAAATAGTGTGGTGTAGTGGTTAAGAGCAGTAGACTCATAATCTGGTGAACTGGGTTCACGTCTCCGCTCCTCCACATGCAGCTGCTGGGTGACCTTGGGCTAGTCACACTTCTCTGAAGTCTCTCAGCCCCACTCACCTCACAGAGTGTTTGTTGTGGGGGAGGAAAGGAAAGGAGAATGTTAGCCACTTTGAGACTCCTTCGGGTAGTGATAAAGCGGGATATAAAATCCAAACTCCTCTTCTTCTTTTTTGCCAGTGTCACTTCCTGTGGGTGACCGAGCTGAACAGAGTTTGCAATGGGTTACTGTAGATCTCCCCAGTGCTTTTCTCCTCAGGAGGTACTCAAGGGTATACAGTACCGGCACCTCTTTTTAAAAGTATGGCACTTGTTACAGTAACTTCATGGTGGGTACTGGCACTTGTTTTTCTAGAAAAAAGACACTGGGTCTCCCCCTGCCTCTCTTCCAGAATGGCTCTTTTTAGCCTTTGCTAATCCCTTAGTTAGGGACGCAGGTGGCGCTGCGGGTTAAACCACAGAGTCTAGGACTTGCCAATCAGAAGGTCGGCGGTACGAATCCCCGTGACGGGGTGAGCTCCCGTTGCTTGGTACCTGCTCCTGCCAACCTAGCAGATCGAAAGCATGTCAAAGTGCAAGTAGATAAATAGGTACCGTTCCGGCGGGAAGGTAAACGCCATTTCCGTGCGCTGTTCTGGTTCGCCAGAAGCTGTACGCTCGCTCCCTCGGCCAATAAAGCGAGATGAGCGCCGCAACCCCAGAGTTGGTCACGACTGGACCTAATGGTCAGGGGTCCCTTTACCTTTACCTTTAATCCCTTAGTTGGGATGGATGACTTAAACTGGCATACATCCATCTGAGCAAGGATGAGGAATTTCAGCTGATGTAGGCCCAGCTGAGCCCCGACTCAGCTGGAGATCTGCCTATTCCAAACCTGGCTCACCCCAGCAGATCTTGGGTTTGGATTGCTTCCTCAATCTGCCTGTAACAGGAGGAAAATTTTTAGAACTGGGTAAATCTTGGTATCTTGAGGAGGGGCCAGAGTTGGAAAGCAGAATATGTGCTTTGCAGGGTTTCAGTTTTAAGTTTTATTCTCTTCTCTCTCCATGTCATGATCCCTGTGAAAAATGCCCATACCTCAAAGCTGCTGTTTTCTCCAGGAGGGAAATTGCCATTATTAATGCCAGTATTAATGGCTGTTTCCCTCCTGGGGCCTACAGTAACTTACGTGTGTCTGTGTCTGACATCAGGACCATGGGAATGGAAGGAAAGGATGTAACAGAGTTTCATTCCTGCTCCTCCCAGCAGCTGCTATTAAAAATAAAAGAGGACACATTCACTGCATTCACACATACAACATTAGGAGCAGTTTGGCCTTCAAGCGTGTAACCCTTGGAAAAACTGGTTCTGGAAGTAATGATGTCACCAGCTTCCAGTCAATCTTTTGTTGCAAACTGGAAGAACCAGTTTCTGCTCAACTCATTATGGGAGAGAAGATGATATACCTAAATAAAACCTGGCAAATGCACTTCCACAGTGAGCTCACCTTTTAAATTATGTAAGTCCGTGGGCATCCATACTATGAGCAGACAACATTAGGCTTAACCTGATGACCATTCTGTAAAAGAGCATGGTCAGATACATGACTTCATATGCATGTAAGTTTCAAGGATATCCCTGTTCCAGCACAGAAATGCCTTTTTTCCTTAACCTGTTTTTGAAGTTTTGCCAAGCATGTAGGTTTACTGAGGAATGAAGCACGTGTTAATTTTCCTCACATCTTAAAATAGTTGTACGCTGTTCTTTAAAAGGTTTTTTTCCCTAAAGCTGCTCAGAATATGAAATGTTTCAGGTATCCCTCTGACAAATGAAGAAAATTTCCTCCATTTTAACAACCACCCACAAGATACTTAAAGCTGCTTGAAGTTCCTTAGGAGCACAACATTGCTGCTAAGCTAAATCATGAGTTTAACTGAGCTCTGTTAAAAAGATACACTCTTTTATCATTTCCCTTTTTAGATTATGCCTGTGCTCTCCAGAAGGATATCCTCCTTCAAGGACGCCTGTATCTTTCTGAAAACTGGCTCTGTTTCCACAGCAACATCTTCCGATGGGAGACCACAGTAAGGCCTGTGTGTGTGTGTGTGTGTGTGTGTGTGTGTGTGCATGTGCCTGCAATGACTCCTCAGGACTGACCCTCTCATCAGGCATAGTGAGACAATGACTTCGGGTAGCAAAACTGGGACTGACCTACCATTAGGCAAAGTGAGGTGGCTGGCTGAGGTGGCCTTGCACTTCCTCAAGTGTGGTGATAGATGCTGTCCCATTGCCAATGTTGAAGCGATATTTAACTGCCAGTTTGACTGGCTTCTGGACATGGGGTGGGGGAGGGACCCACCTTTGACTCAGGTGGCAAAATGTCTTGGGCTAGTCCTTACTTTCCTAAAGTGATCTGCACCCCACTTTTTATTGTGCCCGGAATTCTCTGCCACACCTAGAAGGTTCTGTTGCAGACAAGTTGATATAGAAAAGGTTCCTTGTGGATAGCAAGTCTGAAAGCCAATGTTTTACATACTATGACATACTATGTCTTTAAAGCTTTCGTCTGAGGTCTTACATTGTTTTACTTCATGTGTGTTCTTAAACTTCAGATTTCTATCGCCTTGAAGGATATCACCTTCATGACAAAAGAGAAGACAGCTCGGCTCATCCCAAATGCCATCCAGATAGCAACTGAAGGGGAGAAGGTGTGATGCTCTTTAATTTATTCTTTACTCTTTTTCTTTAAAAATGCTGAACTGTCCTGGCTCCTTCCCAGCACACACAGACAGAGATTCTTATGTGGAAGGTGGGGGGGGGGGATATTTATTCAAGCATGTAACAGTACCAGCTAGGCAGCAGACACACAGTTCAGGAGTTCAGGAATCAGACAGTTCAGGAGTTCAGGAATCAGACAAGATGCTAAGAACTGGATGTAAACAATGATAATGCCCTAATTGTTTCCACACCCCACAAGCCATGTTTTTAAAGACAAGGCGTGGCAAGCTCACTTGCAGGATTTCCTTGCTTTGTGGGAATGTCAGGATTGCAAATGCATGCTTTTCTGAGGTGGGTGGGTCTGTTGTCATCTGCATCCCTCTTGCATCCTCCTGATCAGTTGCTGCTACCTCCTAATTTGCCCCCCTGCTCATCTAGTTTTGCCTCCATTCTTTACCTGACTGAGTTCTACATTGGTAACACTGAGACTAAGGAAGAGGAAGGTGACAGCCAGTGCCACCCCCTGGACTCAATATAAGTGGGGGCTACCTGAAGTTGATGGGGTAGTGCCCCATTTGCCCTGATGACCTATGTGGCAGTAAACTCTGTTGAGCTTAGTGGGACTTATTTCTGATTAGATTTGTATAGCATCTCAATGTAAACATTTTATTTTGTTATTATATTTATAAACATGCTGCTCATCCTGTAATATCTGGGTGATGAGCACGCACAATGAAAACATAAAACAATTAATATAAAATGCACACATTTTTCAAGCTAAAGTGTCATCTCAGCTACTTTTTAGGATCCCAATATGGATACAAGCATATAATAGTTATTTAGATAAAATACGCTCTCAAGTTTCTTGAGACATATCCTGGGGCTCCCAAGTTCAATCAAGTATGAGACAATGTGTGAAGAACTAGGTATACACAAGATGGAATGTTGGGTGTGGGCTAGCGCTATAAGATACTGGTTGCGTTGCCATTTCCGTTGCCAACCTTTGAGTCTGCTCTCTGAGTTACTTAAGGACTCTTATAAATCCAGAGAATTCTAACTCTTACATAGCAAAATCAGATATATCGGTATTGACTTGGAACCCTTGTATAATTCAAGTCAGCAATATATTTAGTGCAATATTCAAACCAGATTAAGTGCAATATTCAAACCAGATATCGAAAAACAAAACATTGAGTCAGCTGTAAATAAAATTTGCTCCCTCAAGTTCTATGGTTTAAATACAACAGATAACAGGATCACTTATATCTCAAAATTAATAATTCCTGTCCAAAGCAGGCCTTTATGTTAACACAACTGAAAGTTTTCCCCTCAGCTTTTGTCAAGGGCAGATATTTAAACATCCCCAGAAATTATAGACATTGTGGATGTTCTTTGAATGTGCTGGACACTGTAGAACATATCCTTTTCTACTGTCCATTGTACAACCAGCTACACAAACACGTGCTATCCCCCTTTTTGGGTAGTCAAACACCATGGCACAATGAAAATATCAGATTCTATCTGTCTGACGTTAACATGGAAGTAACTGCAAGGGTGGCTGAGTGTTTGTCAATAGTATCTCTTAGAGTGGTGAATGGCATTATTTAGTGGGAAGAAATCCCAATGAAAATCTGTGTCATTATGCATTTTACATGGCTGTTTTTTATGATGACCTATACAGTACTTGTAATGCCTAATAAAGGTTTGGTGAAGTAAGTAATTAATTTAAGCACAATTTAAAAACATATTATGCCAATCAAAACAGCTCAGCAGCAGCGTCAGAAATAGTCCTTCTCAATAATGGACCTCCCACAAATGTCTGTGTGAACAGATGTGTGTTAAGTTGCCCTCTGAAATCCACCCGGATGGGGACAGCCTTATTAATGGAAACAAAATCCAACTGAAATCTTGTAGCCTTAGTTCCATGTATTTTCCTTGGGATGAGGATATGCAACATTCAGATCATTTTACAAATTGTACATGATTGTCATTTTTCTTTGCAGTTTTTCTTTACTTCATTCAGTGCCAGAGACAGAAGCTACCTCAATATCTTTAGATTGTGGCAGAATTCGTTGTTGGAGAAGGTAAGCTTTGATATGCTTGGGAAATGTCTGCCCTGGCCATTTTTTTAAATGCTTGAATTCTAACATATATTGCTAGTTGTTTGCCTTTGCACTCTACAACTAAGTTCCGAGACTTGCATTTGTTAAGTTATCCATTCTTAAAAAATTAGCACTGGATATCGTGCATAAGGGTGCTTGTGTGCAAGATTGGTGTGGTTTAGAACAGTAAGCAAGATTTGTCACAAGAAGAAGTCTATACTTGTGGCAAGCAGTAAAGTCAATCCTGAGATGATAGCTTGGGTAGGTACCCTGCCTAGTGCTCTGGCCTTCTTGGTGATATTTGGTTCATAGATAAGAGCTAGAAAAACAGGATGTCATGGGGAAATAGCATAAATGGAAGTTAAACATCTCCACTATATAACAGGGTTGGAGAGAAGGAAGGTAATTTTTTGGACAGGTGGTCTTTGGTGCTTGTAGGTTCTTGAGAGCCTTATGTTGCACTACTTTTTGCATCAGATCAGGTTTCATTAGAGAGTGAATTGCCTTCACACGAGGGCACGTGAGGGCAGTGTAAGCCCAAGGCTCTGAACTGTGTGTTCACATAATGCCTACCAAGGTTTGGCATGAGGCCTGATGTAGTTCTCCTTTGGGATGTGGAGAGATCTTAGTCACACACAAAAATAGTCATAACAAAAGCATATTGTAATCTATAAGGATATGAAAAGAAGGGATAGGAAATCTTTTTCAGTCTGGGCATTGTATTCCCCTCATGGTCAACCTGTTGTGGGCCACATGTCAGCAGTGGGTTAAGCCAGAGGCCAAAACAGGTAGAGCATTAGATCATGTGACTCTTAGAGAGCCAGTGTGGTGTAGTGGTTAAGAGCAGTAGTCTTGTAATCTGGGGAACCGGGTTCGCTTCCCCGCTCCTCCACATGCAGCTGCTGGGTGACCTTGGGCCAGTCACACTTCTCTGAAGTCTCTCAGCCCCACTCACCTCACAGAGTGTTTGTTGTGGGGGAGGAAGGGAAAGGAGAATGTTAGCCGCTTTGAGACTCCTTAAAGGGAGTGAAAGGCGGGATATCAAATCCAAACTCTTCTTCTTCTTAGCAGGGATGTAGAATCTGTGACCCTCCATATGTTGCTGGACTTCATCTCCCATCATCCTGGCTGGGGCTGGCTGGGGCTGTTGGGATTCCAATAACAACCTAGTGGCCACAGGTTCCCCATCCCTGCACCATACAGTAGGCTGCATTCCAGCCATGGTTTCTGTGCACACACCCAAACACCAAAGGTCAGAGGTTTCTATGCATACATGTCTCCTCCAGGAAAGCAAGGACAGGGAAAAGCACCCAAGGAGGCTGCAGAGTTAGGGCTGCTGAGGTGATGTGGCCTAGAAAGAGTCCTGAGGCCTCAGAACCATGCATGGCCCCTGGACTTACCTGTTACCAAATGTAACAGTTTCCACGTGAGGGATTTAGGCATCTTTATTTTAAAAACTGAATTGAATCCTTAAACAGGTTTTGGTTTATTCTAAGAATATTCTTAGAAAGACTTAAACTGTAGTTCTAAACTTGTTCAGAAATGCCACATGGCACACTACTTCCATAAAATAGGCCGTTTCAAGTAGCAGGTGGAAGATGACATGTTGAAATATTCTCTCTCACGTAAAAACAAAATAAAACCCAAACATCTAAGCTTCTCTTAAGCGTACTAGTTTGTTCAGGGATTATTATTTTTTTTAATATAGGAGAGAATTCGAACACAGTGGCCACATTCAAACATCATATTAACTTGAGTTTAGTGGGATGAGAAGGAGCTGCCGACCGAGCCTTGTGTTTCCATACTTGTCAGTGTAACATGGCAACGAGAAGATGGAAAGCTATTGCTTGCTTTTGATTAGCCACAGTTTAATGTTTCATCCAAACCCTAAACTGAATCTGCTTACCCATTTGGTAAGGGTCTGAGAATTATATTTAGGAGAAAAGATAGCTCTCTTGAATTGGTGAACAGATCCACTGTCTTGTTTGTGAAGCAGCTCTTCTCTTGTGTTTGAAATACACTGTGAATTAGGTACTTTGTGTGTGTTTTCATCTACCTAGATTATCCTATTGTAGGTTTTCCATGTACAGTGGTACCTCAGGTTACATATGCTTGAGATTACAAACACTTCAGGTTACAGACTCCGCTAACCCAGAAATATTACCTCGGGTTAAGAACTTTGCTTCAGGATGAGAACAGAAATTGTGCTCCGGCGGCACGGCAGCAGCAGGAGGCCCCATTAGCTAAAGTGGTACCTCAGGTTTAAAAACAGTTTCAGGTTAAGAACAGACCTCTGGAACGAATTAAGTACTTAACCTGAGGTACCACTGTATTTTTTTTTTTTACAGCTGTTGGATATTTTTAGGTGTTTCTTGTTCACCCATAGTCTTCCTGTGATTGAGGGGATTCCCCCACACCCCGACTAGTGGGCAGCTTTAGTGTTTTGGTTAGAGAAACTGAAGAGAACTGACACAACAGGATTAGACAGCATTCCTTTTAATACCAGGTGCTGTAAAGCAATAGCGGGACCCAGAGGCATAAAGTTGTCAGTGTGAGAAACAAGAAGCTGGACTAGGGAGGTCGTTGTTTTGGAGCATCAGGGCTCTAACATTCTTAGCAAAAGATAGCTCATGCCTGTGGGGTTGCATATGCAACTGCAGAGGTATTTTAATGCTGGATTCACATTTTTGAAGGCTGAAGGTATCTTCTCACAACCATAAGGGCTATACACTTAAGAAACATCAACAAAAGGAATTCCTTTCATAGCAAGCGAAGTAAAATGTGTCCAGGGAGATTGGTTGTTAGCAGGCAGGCAGGCAGGCAGGCAGACACACACCTCTACTTATTGTGGGTGGAAGGCATATATATCAATGATTGCTTTTATCAATACAAATTTAATAAACTATTTATTTATTTATTACATTCTATACCTCTCTTCATCCGAGAATCACGGGGCAGCTTACAATTTAAAAACACAAAAATTCATAACACAGTAACAAACAAAAACAATTATCTCTCCCCACCTCCAGTTTAAAAAAGCC
Organism: Podarcis gaigeae; assembly: GCF_964106915.1. Classification (NCBI taxonomy): domain Eukaryota; kingdom Metazoa; phylum Chordata; class Lepidosauria; order Squamata; family Lacertidae; genus Podarcis; species Podarcis gaigeae. The sequence goes on from NC_139677.1 coordinate 75,270,635, forward strand.
ATAGATTGTTTAATTAGCCAAAGGCCTGGGAGAAAGGGAATGTTTTTGCCTGGTGCCTCAAGGTATGTAACATTTGAAAGGCCTCTAAGATAGTAATCAGCCAAAGGCCTGGCTGAAGAGGAACTGTTTTTGCCTGGTGCCTGAAGGTGTATAATGAAGACGCAGGCCAAACCCCCCTGAGGAGAAAATTCCATAAACAGGGAAAAGGCCTGTTCTCATGTTGCTGCCCTCCAGACCTCTTGTGGTGTGGAGGAGGCACACAAAAAAGAAGGCACACAAAGAAGGGTCCAGGTCAGTTCATATGGAGAGAGGCGGTCCTTGAGGCATTGCAGTCCAGATCCATTTAAAGCTTTATAGGTCAAAACCAGCACATAGAACTGGGCCCAGAAACTAATTGGTAGCCAGTGCAGTCTGGCCAGGATTGGTGTCATATGCTTGAACTGTCTTGCCTTAGCTGCTGAATTCTGAACCATCTTCAGAGGCAACCCTATGTATAATGTGTTGTGGTCATCTCTAACCTAGAGTTTACCAGAGCATAATGACAGAAGTAGGCTATCCCTGCTCAGATAGGGACATGGCTAGGCTACTAGCCAAAGCTGATAGAAGGCACTCTGCACCGCTGAAGCTTTCTGAGCCACAAGCAACAGTAAAGGACCCAGAAGTATCCAAAGCAAGCTATGTTCCCGGTCCTTCAGAGGGAGTGTTACCCCATGAAGAGCAGACAGCCTGCCATTCATCTGGTCTAGGGAACTGCCCACTAACAGTGCCTCAGTCTTGTCTGGATTGAGCTCCAGTTTATCCATGATGGCCTGTACAGGGTTTCACATTCCGGAATCTGCAGTTTTCTGGAAGATAAAGAGTTTCACAGCAAATGCTGTGTAATTATTAAATTATCATGTAATAAAATCATAAGCAGTGTGAATCTTTAATCACAGCAGCTGCTTCGCCAGCCTAGAAAGGAAGGTAAGTTGAGGGGCAGACATGACAAAGGGTGTAGCCTTGTCAGTGCTGACTGGTCTACTCTGGAAGGGCCGGTACCAGTTTGCTTTTTTCAGAAGTGGCTGGGCCTTCTGGGCCTTCTAGTCAAGTGTGATTTCCCCCTCTCTATTTATAGCCTGCACTCCCCGCCCCCCTAATGTATGTGCATGTTAGTGAAAGGGTTAAAGAGAAACCTGATAAGGAAGCTCTGCCCAGGAATGCTGTCCGTGTTCTTTCCCTGCAACAAACTGTGGCTTGACCGGCTTTGAGTGGAACTAATAGCAGCATTAGCGTACTAAGCAGCCTTGGAAGCAGCTCCCCTGAGATAGTGTTAGAGACTTAAGGCATTTTTAAATGAATTGTGCATGAGAAGCAGAAGATAAATTCTCTCAAAAGCCGGGTAACCACACTTGTTTTCCTGTCTATCCAGGTGTTCTGTGGTGGGGAGGAACCTACTCAATGTATTCTTAGGAATCCTGAGCCGTATGTTTTCATATAACCTGCTTACCTGTTTCCTTAGTGGGAGGGCCCCAGGAACTGAGCGGGAGCAAAGCACGTCCCACTTCCAGTTCTGAAAACAGACCTGCCCATTTTTCAGCAGCTTGCAAAGTGCCTATAGTAGGAAGTTACATAAATGCAGCTCTTTCTCTCCAGCGCTTTCCTTCATGACCTCTTGATCACTCCAGGTTGTTTGCCACTATATTGCGGAGGCATTTGTCTACGGGGGTGGGGGGTGGGGGCAGTGATCTTCCTTTTTATTACATTCTACTTGTATAGCCTGGACCAGCTTGTAAGCCATGTGGCCATGAGAAGGTTCTTCGGCACTTCAGGAAATCCTGAATATTATGCAACCCACGGGAGGTTGTTGAAGTACTCTCTGCCAACTTTTCCCCGAAGATGTGTCCAGTTTCCTGAATGCCACTCTGAAGTTGCCTACATTATGGAACTGCAAATGTAAGGTTTCATTTTCTTTTCGTGCGGCAGGTTGCAGGTGAATGATGCAGGGAGAGTGGGTTAAGTCTTGCGTGAGAAACCTACTAGTCTTAAATCTGTATTCTCCCGAGGGAGCATTTTGTGTGTATTGGTAACTTGTGAATATATTATTTGATGGAAAGTTTTCTGCCATACATTCTGACTTACGTGGCATGCTTGAGCAAATATTTTCTACTGGCTTCATATGAATGGCAAATAGTTACCATTAATTCATTAAGAAAGCTTGAGTTCTCGTGGTGAATGAGTTACACAGTATAGTTGGAGCATAAACGTGAGTTTGCTTGTCTGATTCCTGTTAGTGGGTATATTAACTGATTGGAGTTGGGATTTAGGGGGGGAAGAACCTTAATATTCCTTTAATGGGTGTAGCTATTTCCTGAATGGCCAATTCCTTTACAATGGTGGCATCTATGACCAGTGCTGTGCACAAGGGGTGTGTTTCTGGGGGTGGGAGGAAAAACCCCCACACAATTTGAATAAAGGCAGGTAGAGGGAGAACTTGGTGAAGCATGCACAAATAGTTCTTTAGGGACTTGCTGTCTGCTGAAGGAATGTCTGTATATTTGTAAATCAGGGTCAGGGGACTTGCGATCCTCCAGATATATTGGGGCAGCTCCTACCAGCTCCAGCCAGGATGACCAGTGGGAGTTGGAGTCCAGTAACATCTGGGGGGCCACAGGAGGTTCCCCACTCCTGTTGTAAATAAAATCAAATATTAGAAAGCCAATCCTAGTGCTATTACTACTCTGAATTCTATGCATGGAACAGTACGTTTCCATGCCCTTCTCACTTCAGCTCCATTTAGTCGTTTCAGAGGAGGCCTCATGAATGTTGTACATTGGTGTGGTATGAGGGGATAAAACTGGGATAAGCTGTCTTGGGAAATCTGAGACCCGCCGCTTTATGTTAGCAAAAGGGTCTTGATGGGGCATGAGGAGTGGGGAGGCTGCGGCTGGGTGAAGGACTTAAGAACCCTCCCATGTGAGCAGATGCACTCTGTTGTATCTGTCACTAAATTTCCCATGTCCAAAGGAGGCTAAATTCTTTTGCTGTGCCCCTGGAGCTTTTCGCTGCTTGAGGAAGTGGGGAGCACAAAACAGTATGGTTGGTCATTCATCTGAGATTCTCTCAGTTTACTTATCTTCAAAACCAGCTGCCTGTACTTTGGCTGCGAAAGACCCTTGATTGTACAGTAGCTGTCTTGCCTTCTTGGAGGGCCAAAGTTCATTTGAATGGCATATCGGTTTTTCTCAACAATGCAAGTACAGAGAAGACAAGTATAATTATTTTAAAAATCTCATTTCCTCCACATTTTGAGAAGCATATTTATAGAAATGGCAATACTTTTAATAGCTGAAATGGAAAATGTATGAATTCATTGGTTACAATTTTCACAGGGCAGCACCTACAGTGGGAAACTGAGAGCTCTCAGGTTTCTCAAGATTGCTGTTGTTGTTTTTTATGAAACTTAGAATACAGCTAAAACTCTTAAAAGCAGTTTAAAAACAATTTTCTAAAAATAGTTTAAAACTTCTAAAAAAAAACCCAAGAACTCGCTCAGTAATTCCAGTATTGCCAGGAAAAGATCTTTCAGCCACCAAATGCCTAAGTAAACAGAAATGTTTTTAGATTCTTCCTAAAAGTTAATGAGAGAGACAGACATACCTCACTACCTTGGGACTATGTATGCTAGGACTAACATTTTGAACTGGGCCCAGTAGCGCAGTGTAAGCCATAGCTAATTCATAATTTTGCTTAGACTGTTTTGTGTGAACAGGCCATTGGGTGTTTCAGTTATTTACCACAGCAAATGTGACCGCCACGTGAAATGTCAACTGGCCCACACTCAAGGTCATATAAACAAACACGGGCAAAGAGGGATGGAAAAATAATGGTGAAAAAGGGGAAGAAAGCATAGGCCTCATGCTATTTGCCTCCTCTGCTAACACCTGAATTTAGAAATTCTGGAATGTTTGGTATTGGCTGTGTTACAGAGTTTAGTTTCTGATGTGTTTTGAATGAGTACATTACAGACTTTTGACACCTTTTGTTATTTATTTACAAATATACAAGCCAAGAATACTGGTAGCAAATACAAGGCTACGACAGGCAGCTAGTCTGCTAAACCTGTATCCAAGTGTCAGAGAGGGACCCTGCACCTCCAGATTCTGTGTGTGTGTGTGTGTGTGTGTGTGTGTGTGTGTGTGAGAGAGAGAGAGAGAGAGAGAGAGAGATCTTCTCTCCATTTAAAATGCAAATCCTAGCTCCAAACTGTTTCTCTGCAACTCTTCTTATTTATTAAATTTATAACCTGCTGCTATTCCATAATGAAACTGAAAGTAGCTTACATATAGATTGTAGGCAGTCTCCAATCTTCATCCTGACCAGAGCCCATGGCGTGCTTAACTTCAAAAAGGTTGTCACATCAGGTGCTTTCAGACTATTCCCTTAACTCTGAGAGGTGTCGTCTTCCAAATTCTGATTGGTACTATAGTGGTACCTCAGGTTACAGACGCTTCAGGTTACAGACTCCACTAACCCAGAAATAGTGCTTCAGGTTAAGAACTTTGCTTCAGGATGAGAACAGAAATTGTGCGGTGGCGGCGCGGCGGCAGCGGGAGGCCCCATTAGCTAAAGTGGTACCTCAGGTTAAGAACAGTTTCAGGTTAAGAACAGACCTCCAGAATGAATTAAGTTCTTAACCCGAGGTACCAATGTATATTCCATAGGCCAACAAAGGCCTTCTGGCTATCAGGAAAAAAAAACCATTTCTGGTCATTAAGGACCATTGAGGGTCTCTAGTTAACAATCCTGGCCACTCACAGTGAACAGAAAGTGCAGTTCACAACACTATTGTGTCACATCTTAATGAGGTGGAGGAAATCTTCTATTTCTCCTAGGCTAGGAGAAAGCATATTTGGAAAGTTTTTTAATGCTTCTGATGTTTGTCAGTAGTTAGGTACAAATGGCAAGTGTACTTATGCTTTAGTGAGTTTTATACCACCCTGTGCATCCTGCTTTAACATTAAACATGTAATCCTAGTACATCATTTCAAGGCAGGTTTGTGATTATGTTCTGGCAAGAGAGGAGACAAGGGAGAAAACAGTTCAGTGATGGTTAATTCATGACCAACATAGGATCTGATTTTTTTGGTTAACGTAGTGAGCTATCTTTGACTCCTGTGTTTGAGTTGGGTAACTCTACATTGCTTGGTTCACATGCTATTTTGCTGTTGTCACTATGCTTGGAGCCTCTTCAGCAGTTGAGTGAAGAAGCCACTTGACCTGTAGACAGCTGGCTAAGAGGGGATTGTGGTATTGTTGTACAACTAATGTCAGCTGAGAGGACGCAGCTGTTCACAGCAGTTAAAACGACTTGGAGAAGGTTTTTTCTAAAAAAAATATTTCAGGAATTGGGGTGGGAGGGGGCAAAGACTGTAGTGGTCTTGTATCTCAATAGCCATATGGAAAAGTACCGGGAGTGTACTATCTTAAAGATAATTAATCTATAATGATGAGTTTGTATTGTTAGTTTACTGTTAGAGTTGAAAATGGGTGTTAGAGCGAAAGCTCTGTTTCACATTTTTATTTATTAATGCAGCTAGATATACTGTGGATCATAGATTGAACATTACTAGCAACAGGGATTATTATTTTTTAAGTGAATAAGAGCATTTGTTCCCTCTGCTTAAATAGGATATAACTTTAAAAGACAAGGCATCTACTGTGGTTACTGACCAAGCGTACTTAATTTTTTGTTTTGTGTTTTCCAGAGACTGACCAAGCAAGAATTCTGGCAGCTTGTACAGCAAAGCTATGGCTCTGAGCTGGGCTTGAACACGGAAGAGATGGAAAACATTTATTCTTCATCAGAGGAGAATGGACAGTCAAGGTAAGAATATGCTGCAGGTTACCACAAAGGAAGGTACATATTATTGGCATCCCATTTTATGCAAGTCATTTGAAAGGCTACTATTGAATGCACATAGAGTTTTGCTTATTAGTGGTGTTTTCATTTTTCGGCACGATCCTCTTCCTATGCAGATATATAGCAGGTATAACTTCTATTTTGCCCTTCTAATTCCGAGCTAGTTTAGAGATTACCACTTGCTTGCTTAGATTGATGAAAAGGTTGTATCCGCGGTGATGCTGGCTTGCGTGTTCAAGCAGTAGCAACACACGTGTTGCTGGTTGGATGCCAAAGTACCGTATTTTCACCCTATAAGACGCACCAGACCGTAAGACGCACCTAGTTTTTGGAGGAGGAAAACAAGAAAAAAAAATATTCTTAATCTCAGAAGCCAGAACATCAAGAGAGATCGATGTGCAGCGAAAGCAGCGATCCCTCTTGCTGTTCTGGTTTCTGGGATAGCTGCGCAGCCTGCATTCGCTCCATAAGAGGCACACACATTTCCCCTTACTTTTTAGGAGGGAAAAAGTGAGTCTTATAGAGCAAAAAATACAATATATTGGGAACTTTTAGTGCAAACCATGCAGCAGCGGCACTGCTACGTGCAGGTGTTGCATAGGGTAAAGAGCATGTAAATGTTAACTGGCTTCCATGTCTTTCTGCTACAGGGGTAGGGGCCTTTTGGCAACTTGCATGGGCAAGTTAGTGATGATATCTAAACCAAACTGAAAAGGAATGTGTGGAAGTATGATGCTAAATATCCAGTGAAAGGTGTTTTCAAGGATTTAGCATATTTCTTTTTGAAGGTGCTATTTTTACTTGTCTTGGGGCTGACGCTTACCTAATAAGATCATGTATACATTTAGCAGTTCAAGTGCAAGATCTACTTTATTTGCTCAGGTTTCGTGGGAAGAGAAGGGAACTTCATCTTTTGGGTGTCCTTTGTGGAAATTGTTTATACTTTGGATTCATTGAATGAGTGGACTTCTGTGTTAAATCAGTTTTCTAGTCAAAGAAGCTCTAGGTAATATATGGGTATGATTCCTTCTATTAGTCCCTCTTGGTGTGTGCATGCATAGGCACACGTGCATGTGCACGCACGCACACACACACACACACACACACACACGTACATGTATTTTTGCTTCATGTACGGTAAGTAAAACAGTTGAGTTCCTTTGGTTGCAAGAGCTTGAGCAGACGTTGATATTGTCAAGAAGCTTTCTTGTTTGTGAAAAATGTAGTTTCTGTAATATTACAGCATAGTAATTTTTGTTGCATCCTTCACAATATTGTATAGAAATGTCTTAGTACTTTTATATACAATATTGTGGTGAAGGGTAGAATGCCAATTATTCTCATCTTTAATGATGCCTATAGGCCGGCCAGCCTTCTTCAATACAGTGCGCTCCAGCTACTTTGTACTACAAGCTAGCACAGCCGTTGGAGAAGGCAACTATAACCCTTCTGTTTTGTGTCTGTTTATGTCTGTATCCCCACATTTGGGGGGTATGCATTAGCAACCCTTAACACACAGAGATTCTAGAGTCAAGCTTCCAAGAGGCTCACAACCCTGTCCTTCTTGCTGATTAAACACATTTTTCAAAGGCTTGCTCATAGACTTTCTGCTCCTCCCCCCCCCCCACTAGCCACTGTGGGGCAGCAAGAAATGCCTGGGTCTGAGAAGGTTGAAACCTTTCCTCTCCTAGTTTTTGGATCAACATTTAGTGCTGGCAACTTTCTATAAGGAAATGATGTTTCTGGTGAACATGATAACCACATTGAAACAAAATGCTGTCTCAACTTCTAGTGCTATGGATGCTAAACCACCAGAACCCGGGTATTATCCTATACCAATCCTAGGGCCCCAGGAATCAATATGACCCTGTTTTCCTGAGTGCAGAGACAGCACAACATGTTCTTGAGAATGCTAGCCAGGAGGCTGCTGTGGATCACTGGGAGAATCAAGGACAGTGTCTTGCACACCCAGCAATGGTGAAGTAGAGACACCATGTCTTTCATAACCCTTGACACCATCCCTACTATTTGCATGCATGGGAATTCCAGATGACAGTATCTAATCTGTGCTGCTGAATATTACCGCATGCATGCCACTTTGAATTCACATCCTCTTAAACTGGGTCATGCTTCATGCTACCACTTTAAGAATCGAGGATCTGGGCCAGTGGCTGGTCTCAAAACACTTTAAGACTCCTGTGCCATTGCAGTCCACTGATTGCAAAGGTTTGACAGAAATGGACCACAGAGTACAGAAGTGGGCAGTAGAGAGTGCTGTGTGCATATTGTTTTTGGCCACATCAGCCTTGGTTTATTCAACTGCTCCACCTGTCAAAGAGGAGAGAATAATCCAACACGGAGGCAAGATCCTGTACTGAGATGATGAGATGCCTGCATCTGGCAGCCTACTGTAGGACCTAACAACTGCTTTTTCAAAAGGGACCCATCCTTCTAAACTGTAGCAAACCACATAGGATTCATGACTCAATTAAGCTAGACAAACACAGTTAGTGGCCTGGTAAAATGCATTCTACTCCAGTGCCTAATTTGGAGTCTAGTTTTGACTTCCTGCTTTACTTACAAGGACAAGGGATTATCCTTCTCCTTGAAAGTTTGCCTCTGTGTAGTTTCGGCCAGACAAACAATGGGACATTTTCTTTATTTGCTAATCCCTTATTGAGGAAATTCCATCATAGCCTTCAATTCCATTTAAATCTATTTTTGGTACTATATTAATTGATGGCGAAGCCTTTCAAGCGGAGGGCAAGCTGTGATTTTCTTAAAAGAAAATCCTTGGTAAGCCTTTTAGGAACCAACAAGGGTAGTATCTACATTCTAACCTAATGTGGACTTGAGTACCTGCTTTCTCCTCTAAGCATAACCAATTTAATTAATAATAGGGAGATGGCCCATGAACTTGATGTCTGGAGGACATTATTTCTTTTTACCTGGATTATAAAAATCTGCTGATGAAAATAGGAGAAGCAGTATGTTTGCAGTGCTCTGGAACTGTGTGAATTACCTTTACCATCATCACACCATTTCCTAGTGAAGTTTGAACTAACAACAGCATTTTCTCCTGGCCGGTGTGGAGGACTAATGGGATCCAATGGATTCCTGAACACCCTGGTTTTCTTCTTTCCCAATGGATTGAGCTGGCAATCATGCTGAGACCCAACTCTGTTGTGAAAAAGCGAGATGCAATGGGCCATCAACATGGTTGTTCTCGGAAATTTATTCTGCTCTCTGTCTTGCTGTGGGCAGTGAAGGAAGCTGGGTCATGGCTAGTGTGGAAGTTGCAGAAATCTCTGTGTAAAGTCAATCCAACAAAGATGGGAGCTCATAGTTATGCTTACTGTGTGACAGTGAGATTGGCAACGAAGGGTTATCTAAAGTAGGTGAGAGAGACTAAGTGCATATTTAGGCATCCATAAGGAAGCACTTTGACATTTGTCCAAATTCTGTCTTGACTTTAATCTCCCTTGTCGATATCTCATGCTGTATATGACTGCACAAAAGATGGTTGGAAAAATAAGCTAGAGGTAAGGAACTCTGTGCTCTATTCATACAACAAAGCAGCATTAATTTGCATCTTCATGTTACACAAGTTAGTTGTACCACTTTTGACAAAGTCTGAAAAGCTGATATTTACTCAAAAGCACAGGAAAATAAATGGAGTAATTTGGCGGTAATAAGACTGGATGTCTTAAGGCTGAAATGTTGCACTTGCCACATTGGAATTCCAAAATGGTAAAAAGTACTAACAATGTATGTGAAATAAGTGTAAGTTAACTCTGCTGCTATTTTTGTCTCTGGCAGATCTAGCCTTTGTGACGAATCTGGGGATAAGGAGTCACCTAAAGCAGTTGGTGTAATTCGAGAACCCATTGCTCAGATACTTGAAGTTGAAACGGAGTCTCTTAATGGAAACATACGGACAGAAGTAAGCTATGAAGGAGTCTCTGTACCCCCCTCTCTCTCACCCTCAGTGTACAACACTAGCAGTGTAGGCAAACATGGGGTAATCGGGCTGACTGCGGCTTTGCCACGTCTGAAGCCCCTTTGTTTCTCCGACATGCCCTCAGAAGGTATCCTATGCTACCTTTGTAGCTGGAATAGTGAATTACAGTATTTTTCCGTGTATAAGGCTAGGTTTTCCCCCCTAATAAATTATGTCAAAAATTAGGGGGCATTTTATACACGGATAGTGCCGAGGCCATTTTCTTAAATCTGAGTCCCCCCAAATAGGGAACTTCTTATACATGGGGGCATCTTATAGATGGAAAAATACAGTATTTCACACTGTAACCAATGAGAAGGGAAAAGAAAAAGTACTTCTCAATCTGCCCATAGGAAAACAGTGGGAGAATAGATATGGTAATTGCTCTTCCAGTGCATCTTCCCTGCTCCCACTCCCACAATTCGTTGCTAGAAGTTGTCTTATAAAAGTATTTTGAGCAACTTGTGGTAGTCCTGTCCTCTCCCCCTCCCGCCAGATTTGAAAGGGAGGTAGAAATCTATTTATCTATTTTCTGCTGCACATCATGCGCTGTATATGAACACTTAATGAGCTTACAAATTTGTATGGGAAATGAAAAACAACAGCAATGGAATCTTGAGAGCCCGTGTGGTATAGTGGTTAAGAGCGGTAGTCTCGTAATCTGGGGAACTGGGTTCTCTTCCCTGCTCCTCCACATGCAGCTGCTGGGTGACCTTGGGCCAGTCACACTTCTCTGAAGTCTCTCAGCCCCACTCACCTCACAGAGTGTTTGTTGTGGGGGAGGAAGGGAAAGGAGAATGTCAGCCGCTTTGAGACTCCTGAAGGGGAGTGAAAGGCGGGATATCAAATCCAAACTCTACTACTACTACTTCTTCTTCTTCTTCTTCTTCTTCTTCTTCTTCTTCTTCTTCTTCTTCTTCTTCTTCTTCTTCTTCTTCTTCTTCTTGACATTGTCCTTGATAGATTAAATCTTGTTCTGATCATTGTGCCTCTGTGTGCAATTTGAGTTGAGATGGGTGGGAATACTTCACTTCAAGGCATGCTGATCGTTCCCATATAATTAATTTGAAATCCAGATTTTTTTGCTCGACACATTTCAGACTTCTAATTCTGTTATGATATGTAATACCCATATCTGCTTTCACTCCCACATTTCCCACATTTTCCTGGCATTTGAAATCTCTGAAGTTTTGTTAACGACAGATCTGAAGTACTCTCATTATCTTAAAAATATATCAACATTCTGTTCGGCACATAATTCTAATTTAGTATTCACAAAGTTTCAGCACTAAGCAAAATGTGGTAACAATTACTTTACTTCAGTAACTACTGCAATAATTAATATTTATATAACATTTTCCCCCACACCCAATCAAGGTGCTTCATACATATTTATTATAAATATATAATGGAAAGTTTAAAAAACAGAGCTGCTGTTAACCCTTTTAATTTCAATAGGTTTTGCATGGGAACTCTGTGCATGCTCCATTGAAATGAACAGATTGCACGGCAACGGTGCTTGGTGCATTTTATGCAGACATCCAAAAACCTGTTTTATAGAATCTGTTATAAGGTAAAGGTAAAAGGACCCCTAACCATTAGGTCCAGTCATGACTGACTCTGGGGTTGTGGCACTCATCTCGCCTTATTGGCCGAGGGAGCCGGCGTACAGCTTCCGGGTCATGTGGCCAGCATGACTAAGCCGCTTCTGGCGAATCAGAGCAGCGCACGGAAATGCCGTTTACCTTCCCGCTAGAGCATTACCTGTTTATCTACTTGCACTTTGACGTGCTTTCGAACTGCTAGGTTGGCAGGAGCAGGGACCGAGCAACGGGAGCTCACCCCGTCGCGGGGATTCGAACCGCCGACCTTCTGATCAGCAAGTCCTAGGCTCTGTGGTTTAACCCACAGCACCACCTGCGTCCCTAGAACCTGTTATGAAGAATGCATGTTTTGGGGCCTATGTGTTCGAGTTCTTTCTGCTGTTCTTTCTTTTTTATCAGGAAATTGTGAATAGTAGTCCTAATACAATTTTAACTGTAGCTCCTTGGAAAATAACCGTGATGGACTATGTGGATGCTCTCTTTCACTAGGGCCCTGAGTTAGAGGAATTGCACTGTGATAAACAGGACAGGAGGAGTTCTCTGCTTCCTTCAGAAAGGAAGCCAGCTGATGTAGCACAACGCAAATTTTCAATACAGTCACCGGATCTAAATGAGAACTTCGCTCAAGAGAAGAGCAGTGCGTCAGAAAGCGATGAAGAAGGTAAATCGTTTCCATTTCATAAAGAAAGTCCTTAAAACCTGGTCCCAGGAAGGGACAGCTAAAGTAAACAAAGGGCAATGTGGAAGCATGAAATCCATGGGTCTGCTGTACATTTACGCCATTTATTTCCAGCATAGGTAGTTGTTGATAGGCGGGCCACTGTGACTATGCTAGCAATTGCAACTCTGCTCCTTGCATCAGATAATGTCATTGAAGTCTTATGCACTCAAAGAAGCATTGATGAAAGCACAAAAACTGCATTTAAAAACAAAGGTAGAGTAGCACTACCAACAACCATTATACTATTGTCCCTCTCTGCTGTATTACTAACCCTGACGTTGGCTTCTGATGATGCCCTCACATTACTCGTTTATCATTTTATTTGTATGCCGCCTTTCCATTCTTAAAACTGTGCTCAAGTTGACTTGCAACATAAAAAATTGCATAATTACAAGCTTAACAAAGGTAATGGTAAAGGACCCCTGACAGTTAAGTCCAGTCGCAGACAACTCTGGGGTTGCGGCGCTCATTTCGCTTTATAGGCCGAGGGAGCTGGCATTTGTCCGCAGACAGTTTTTCCGGGTCATGTGGCCAGCATGACTAAGCCACTTCTGGCGCAACGGAACACTGAAACCAGAGCAGCACACAGAAATGTCGTTTACCTTCATGCCGGAGCAGTACCTATTTATCTACTTGCACTTTTTGGGGTGCTTTCGAACTGCTAGGTTGGCAGGAGCTGGGACAGAGCAATGGGAGCTCACCTCGATTCAGGGATTCGAACTGCCGACCTTCTGATTGGCAAGCCTGAGAGGCTCAGTGGTTTAGACCACAGTGCCACCCATGTCCCATTAACAAAAGTAGTTATGGGCAATAAATGAAACACATCAGAAAGTTTTGCCAGTCTCATTGCATTCACACCAGTCTTCCCCAGCCTGATTCACACCAGTCTTCCCCACGTTTTGGACTGCAACTCCTATCATCCTTGACCATCGTCCATGTTGGCTGGGAGGTGTAGTTCCAAAAACTGGAGAGCATCAGTTTGGGAAAGGCTGATACACACAACCCTCCCAACTCCAATAAATTTGAGTTACTGTGTTGCTTGGCTATATTGACATAAAAAGTGAGATTGGCAAAGACTGAAATGTCTTGTTTCAATATTGCATTTTGCAAATGGTACATCTGTCACTTAACGGTATTAGTTGCCACAGAAATCTGTTGCTTTGGAATATGGACAGTTTATTTTTAACGTAGATAAGATTCGTGTTGCACAGGCAGGAAGGGTTTTTTTTGTTAGTACTTCTGATTATTTTTCAAAAATGTTTGAATGATCTCTGAACTAAAATGAATATGCAGTGGTACCTCTGGATACGCACAACTCTGGTTGCATATCCTTCAGGATGTGAACCCGGCAAACCCGGAAGTATTTTTCTGGGTCTCTTAGCATGCGCAGAAGCGCTCTATGTTCCACACGCATGTGCAGAAGTAGCACCCCGGTTGCGAATTCCTCGAGATCCAACCAGAGCTCCAGAACGGATCCCGTGCACAACCGGAGGTACCACTGTATTCTAAATGTAAGCGGTGTTCAGTTTTGGCTTTCACTTCATTTTCACAGCCATCCCTCTATATACAGCTACGGTTTGGCAGTTTCTTATGTCCTCAGTCTGATGTTGGAGAGAGGCATTCAAGGCTGGGCTGTCTTTGCTTTGATTTGTTCAGTCTGTGGCTTCTTCCTTTGTAAAGACCTTCAGGAGTGTTGCTGAGAAACTGCCTTGACCAAGTGGTTGGGAGCAATTAAGAAAATAACCTTGTCCACACTGACATCCAGGTGCTGTGTTTGGCCTAAGATGAGATGGTTATATTGCTAGTTACCATGTGCAAGGATTAGCTTTTGGTGTGCCCAGATAAGTAAGTGCCACTTAGCTTTGACATGCCAAAAGCAGAATTCTGCACATTCAGGCAGGTGTGTGCGACTGATTAGCCCATACTGGGGGGTAAAGGGAGTGAAAGGCTGCCTTGCATTTCAACAGTCATGCAAGTTAGTTTCCAAAAAGTACTAGGAAAAGCTTTTAAATATAGCTACGAAACACTCACCCCCAGTTAGCTGAAATGAAGTGTTGTATGCAGTGGTGTCTCTTTGCTGAATGAAAGCCACTTTGATCCAGCAGAAGCTGCCATCAACAAAACAGCAAGGCAGTTTTTGCTAATTTGCCTTTCAATCTCCTCCAGTGCTGGAGAAGCCTTCAGAACAGCATGGAAGGTGGTGCAGGGAAAGGGAGAATCAACAAAATCCACAATTCCCATTCTATTGATGAAAGCCTCTGCTTAAATCAAAGAGCCTTCTGCCAATGAAGACCATTTGATGCAATCCATATTGTGTCATCCACTGAAGGGTTATTAGTGAATACTGTTTTTTCCTACATGAGTGCCCATTGACAGGGATCACAGGGATATAGGAATGCAGTGAATGTGCAGAGGCTCAGTGTGTTCCCCAGGGGCCATTATATAGGTCTCCTTTCTGCAAGCAGCTGAGCTTTGTATAAGGGTAAGCTTTTTTTTAAAAAAAAAAGTGTAACCAAAACAGCAACAACCACCCAAGGAATATTATTTGCAAGATTAACACTGAACCTTGTCAGGAAACATTTCCTTACCTTGTGGTTTGTTCCTTTTCGTTTCTATACTGCAACACACCTCTCTGGCAGTGTGAGCAACTGCACAGAGCGAGTAATTGCTTGTGATTAGTGGGCTAAGAGGCATATCTTAAAGTCTCCAGTGACATGTGCACCTTGTCATTACGAACGTACTGACATTCTGTACCCTACTACTTTTAAGTTTAATTTCCTGATTTTGATTACAGCACAAAAGTGTTCTTGCCCCATTCTTTGCTAGTTTGAATAGATATACTTTTTTAGATTCTAAATGCAGTGAGCATGACTCTGTAGCAGCCAGAACTGTAGATCATGTGGAAAATAAAACACTTTTCATTGTATTCACTTGCATTTATCATGTGGGTCGATGTTTGCCTCTAATTACCACGCCTGGATATTTTAGGATATTGCAGTACTTGTCTATTGTTAGTATAGAGAACATTGCACCATCTCAGATTCCTCTCTGTGGTATTTGCTTTCAGCAGTCATTACTATATGGACTCCACTGCACAAGCACCACATCTCAGTTTTGTACTCTAGTACCGATTTCTCTCAGTACTGAGAACAAGATGAAGGATACTCTTGCTCTTCTTTTCTTTTCTCCCATCATCACCAAAATATGTTGGGTCTGACTTAACTTTTACTTTACTTTTGGAGAATGAGAATCAATTCAGTAGTTATTTATTCACTCTTAAATATTACACACAGTGCTGCTATCATGCCATTGCCTATATTCCCCCTCACTGTGTGTGAAAACAATACAAAACATATAAAACATAAACAACATACAGTGGTACCTCAGGTTACATACGCTTCAGGTTACAGACTCCGCTAACCCAGAAATATTACCTCGGGTTAAGAACTTTGTTTCAGGATGAGAACAGAAACCGTGCTCTGGTGGCGCGGCGGCAGCAGGAGGCCCCATTAGCTAAAGTGGTGCTTCAGGTTAAGAACAGTTTCAGGTTAAGCACGGACCTCTAGAACGAATTAAGTACTTAACCTGAGGTACCACTGTAATTGTAATAATAACATCCTTTTTTTAAAAACACACAAATATATTACGGCCAGCCATATCAGTATAAGTTTATAAATTAAGGCTACTGCCTAAAAACAATACTTTATAATAATAAAAAAGTTTTAAGAGTCCATCTGAACACTACCAAGGAGTGGTATATCTTAGGGAAGGGAGTTTCATAGCCATGGAGCCGTTGCAGAAAAGGTCCTGCCCCCTGTCCCTGTCAGCTTAACCTTCCTTCCTGGTGGGCAAATGAGGCAAGCCCTTGTAGCTGTTCTCAAATCCCTGGCAGGTTCATATGGATTTAGGCAGCCCTTTATGTAGCTTGATTCCATATGCAGTACACTATTGCTAAGGGCATTAAAGGTAATCACAGTACTTCTGAGCTTAATTTCTCTCTGTCTCAGTCTCTCTCTCCCCCGCCAAGCTGAACTGGCAGACATAAACCTAACAGACAACAGAGAGTAGCAATCCTCTTGCTGTTTAGCACAAGAGTCAGTTACCAGGTGTCATTCTCTCAAAGTCTTGAGCCTCGGTGTAAGATGAAGGAAATGCTTCTTTCCTCTAACGCTTGGCATCATGTGTTGACATTCCTGCTTGTACACCTGCATTGGGTGCGTTTAAGCTTTATCTGTTCATGTACGACTCTTCTTATGCTCTTTGTAAGATAGCAGATTGTCTCACAAGTCTACTCTAGAGACAATTTACTGTTCTAGAGTGGTGTACTAAATTTGAATTTTGCAAGAAATGTTTGTTTTCCTTTGGGTATGTTTTACTGTGTTTTGCCGCCTGTTTGCCTGACCTCTACTTTGTACACTTTCCTTCCCACAGATGAGGAAACATTCCCTGAGAGCGACCTCCATGGAAAACTCTTTATTAATCGGGTTTTCCGCATTGGTGCAGATAGGCTGTTTGAAATGCTTTTCACTAATTCCCATTTCATGCAAAGATATTTTAGTACCAGAAACATAACAGGTAAAATATTATTCCTTTTAAAATTTACATTGAAATAACTTTATACCCTTTCATGGAAAAATCAGTTTGTTTATTTGGGACCAATAGGGTTGCCATGTCGTTGAGGTTTCCAGACGTATGGCAACCCTAGGGACCAACACACTGTGACCTGAAACCACAATTTGATGCTGGTTATTCTTATGATAGTTTTCACTGTAAAGTAAACACCTAGAATTCTCTCCTTCCTTGAGAGCTTTTCCCACTGTAGATGCTCCTTCTTTGCAAGTGGATTCACCTTTTTCAAGAAGCAGTGATGTATTTTTGCCTGTATCCCCTTCAACTGATTCATGATTTTCTTGTCCTCTTGGGCTGCTACCAAAGATGACAAATTATGTCACTTCTTCTCCCTTTGTAACATGCAGTAAAACCTACTTCTTTCATATTGCTGTGTTTACCTACCCCCACTCTGCATAAGTGGCCACCACTGGGGAGAACAGAGAAATTTGCAACAAAATGATGTCAAGAAACAGAAAAGTCTTACTATAAATTACAGATGATTGGGTTATGGAGAGACCTTGACATAGGCCATCACTATTGACAGTAGATCCAAGCTCCTTATAATGTGTAGTTCTATAGTTAGATGGATACATATTGCAACCAGTGACCAAAAACTCATTATTGTTTATCAGAAATGACTATATCTTGATGGCTGCATATTTTAACTCATTTTACACACATGGAGATGCAAGGCGTAAGACAAGTTACCTATGATTCCTGGGTAGTTTTGTTTCCTCCAGTCACTTTCAGCAAGTTTAAGGATTATGATGATATGTGTAAATGGCTAGACATGATTGATTACATGTTTTGGGTCTAGATGCTGTAACAACCCCTTGGAACAGAGACATTGGAGGCAATCAGCTGAGGACCATGACGTACACTATTGGGCTCAACAATCCACTTGTTGGAAAATTCACGACTGCAACAGAAAAGCAGGTACAAAACTCTGTTGGGGGTTATTAGTTTATGCCAAGTATGGAAGTTGCCTAAAACACCAAGTTTGTAAAGGTGTGGGATCCTATAGCAATGGCCAAATGGGCAAAATACGTAAGAACAAGAGGAAAGCTTAATGGATCCATTTTATTGACAAGTGAGCATGTTTTATTGAATTTTGTAGATTCAAGTTAGTATTGGTGTATCTTTGTTTCAAAATGAAGTAAAGGGTAATAACGAAATACTTCAATAATCAAATTAAGAATACCTGTTTAATAGTTTATTTTGAAATAGATTATCATTTATGTTTATCTCAGCCTATATATTGGCTGGGATTGTACGTAATACAGTCGTACCTCTAGATGCGAACGGGATCTGTTCTGGAGCCCCGTTTGCATCTAGAAGCAAACGTAACTAGTGACGGCACGTCTGCGCACGCTGCTTTTCTGCACATGCGCATGACATCATTTTGAGCGTCTGCACATGCACAACCGGCGAAGCCTGGAAGTAATGCGTTCCATTACTTCCGGGGTGCCACAGAGCGCAATTCGAACGCGCTCATCCCGAAGCATGTTCAACCCGAGGTATGACTGTACTAAGATAGACCATGTGTAAGTATGAATGAATGAGTGTGCAGGTACTCACAGCAAAAATCATGGCCACTTTAATTCTCCCCATTCCTGCTACTTCTGTGCTTCCCAGGGCTAAACCAAGGTTTGGCTTAGCATTATATTTAAACCTGGGCTGATGGTTTGTCTCACTTCAGACAAACCATGAGCTGTAGACAAGGTATGTTCTTGGCTTGTCTGGGAGAGACAAACATTGGTACCGACATAAGGCTAAGCTCCTTATTTGTACTTAACCATGGTTTGTCTTAGTTAGACATAGGCAAATTTGGCCCTCCAGATGTTTTGGAATTACAGCTCTCATCATCCCTAGCTAATAGGACCAGTGGTCAGGGATGATGGGAGTTGTAGTCCCAAAACATCTGGAGGACCGAGTTTGCCCATGCCTGGTCTTAGTGTTGCATGCAAAGCAAGCCATTGTGTGGTGACATTTTAAGCATGCTTTTGTTTCAGCTGTTTTAAGTTTATTGCAATATGGTGAGGGGGGAAATGTTTTTGCATGCATAAAATCATTATTTAAATTATTTTTGAACTATAATCTTAAAAAATCTTCTTTATTTTTTCTAATAGGTCCTGCATAAACGGAGCCACAAAGATCATTGCTATCGGATAGACACAGAGGTGGTGACACACGATGTACCTTACCACGATTACTTCTACACCGTGTATAGTTATTGTATTGTTCGCATGTCCAGCCAGAAGTGCAGACTACGGTGAGGCATTTTGCATTGTTAAATGGGGAAACTGGAGGCAGTCAAAAACGACTGCACTCAGTTTGGTAAAAC
This sequence comes from Podarcis gaigeae, assembly GCF_964106915.1. Taxonomy (NCBI): domain Eukaryota; kingdom Metazoa; phylum Chordata; class Lepidosauria; order Squamata; family Lacertidae; genus Podarcis; species Podarcis gaigeae. The sequence continues at coordinate 75,289,814 of NC_139677.1, forward strand.
TGGTTCTACTGCACAAATTTCTTTTGCACAAATTCTCTTCCCTGTTTACTTTGGTAGTTGGAAAACGATCTGTTGACAGAAACAGGCGTTTACTTGTTTCTTTGGTTCTATTTTTGCCAGGGTATTGAACAGACCTATAAACATGTGTTGTGAGCTTTCTCCAACTGCCTTTTCAGTAGAGTTCATCATCAGATTACAGCTGGCAGTGTAATCTATAATAGCCTTTTAAAGCCAGTGTGTGTGTGCACTCGAAAGTACAGTACTGTGTTCAGCATAGACCAAGTTTTCTATGCATTTCCTCCTTTTGGCTACCGGCATGGGTGAAGAAGGTGTTACCTAGTGACCGTGCCTTTGCCTCATGTACACAGCTTGTTGTTTTGAGCTGCAAAGACCGACAAAATTGCGCTCATAGTGGGTGAAAAAGCATGCCTCTGTCCTTAAGCATGCCTCTGTACTTGCATTGCAGTCAGTTGCTAACCTTATTATTCTTTTTGCTGCAGGATCTCCTCAGATGTGAAATACAGAAAGCAACCATGGGGGCTTGTCAAGAATATAATAGAGAAAAACACATGGGGTGGGATAGGAGAAAACTTTAAGCAACTTGGTAAGTGCTGTGTCTCCTCCTTTCTGATGATTCCAAATTGCATTCATAGCTTTGATATTTGATAGCACTGCATAGTTCTACGTGGTGGTGCAATTTGCAGGATTTTCACAAGAATTATTCTTTAGAACAGCCTTGGACCTTCCCAGCATTTAGAAACAGTTTAAAGACTGTTTCTTAACTTTATTTATTACCTTTTGGTAGCCTTCCAGCAGATGTGTCTGCTCTTGAACACTGCTTATGCAAGTATGTGGAGTGACCCATTGAGTACCATTGGAAGATAAGGTCAAAAATGAAGCATCAAAACTCGGCATTAAGCTGTTCACTTGTCTTTCATAGTATATCTATAGCGATACATCGGGTTACATACACTTCAGGTTACATACGCTTCAGGTTACAGACCTTGGGTCTGTATTACCTTGGGTTAAGAACTTTGCTTCAGGATGAGAACAGAAATTGTGCTCCAGCGGTGCAGCGGCAGCGGGAGGCCCCATTAGTTAAAGTGGTGCTTCAGGTTAAGAACAGTTTCAGGTTAAGAACAGACCTCCAGAATGAATTAAGTACTTAACCCGAGGTACCACTGTACATCGCATCATTAGAACACTGTTATTTCACTTTCAACCAACTGTTTGTGATAACCTGAAAGTAGGGCAGTAGCAGAACCTTATTTAGGCTCTGATAAATTATTTCCCATGCACTGCAGTAAAGCATTACTTGTTGCAGGTAGACCAGCCTGCTCATTTTTATGTATACTAATAAACTGCCTTGTGAATGCAGCCTTGCTCACTGTTGGTTTCCCCACTCCCTTTTTAAATAAGGCCAGCACCAGTTTGTCTCTCCACGTGACTTCTTGAATGTAACATTTGGGTTTCCCAATGCATCATGTGCTTCCTCTCCCCCCCCTCCAGTCAAAGACCACCTTTCAAATATCCTGGAAAATGTCAGTATAGAGTGTTGTGAATTTCTGAGTGAAAATAAAATGAAAACTGAGTAAGAAATAGGATGTTGTTCCATTACAGAATCGGAATTGCTAATGGAAGAATATGAAATAAACAAACCTGTGGAGGATCCAGTGAAACTTGGTGTTTTGAGGAGGAGGAGGTGGACTTTACAAAGGAATGTGGGAGAGATACTTCCTAAACGTTCTTCACAGTACTCTTCGGGGGAGACAGGTGCACCTTCCCGTGGTGATGGAGGTGGGTACTACAAGCAGGAGTATTTGTTTTGACCATTAACTTAAGCCAAAGGAATTTCAGGGATGTGCTCGCGTGAGAGCCATGCATTATATAGCACCTCTGCATAGCTCATTCAGTTTCATTGCCTCTCCAAATATGGCATCTCTGAGGTACATGCAGGCTGGTACAGTCAACACAAGGGTGGTGGTGTTGCAGCTCACACACAGCTCCTATGCAAAGTTGTGCCTTTTCCCGCAGGTACTGTCTCCAAAGGGGACGCAGGTGGCGCTGTGGGTTAAAGCCTCAGCGCCTAGGACTTGCCGATTGAAAGGTCGGCGGTTCGAATCCCTGTGGCGGGGTGCGCTCCCGCTGCTCGGTCCCAGCGCCTGCCAACCTAGCAGTTCGAAAGCACCTCCGGGTGCAAGTAGATAAATAGGGACCGCTTACCAGCGGGAAGGTAAACGGCGTTTCCGTGTGCGGCTCTGGCTCGCCAGATGCAGCTTTGTCACGCTGGCCACATGACCCGGAAGTGTCTCCGGACAGCGCTGGCCCCTGGCCTCTTAAGTGAGATGGGCGCACAACCCCAGAGTCTGTCAAGACTGGCCCGTACAGGCAGGGGTACCTTTACCTTTACCTTTTACTGTCTCCAATGCTTCCAGGTTCAGTGCTATAGTGCTGAATTGTCGGTGTAGGAATTGCCTGCACAGAGATGCCTTTGGAATTATTATTATTTTTTGAAATAATTTTTATTTGATTTTACAAATATAAAATTATAACAATACAAAATGCATATCCATATTTGGAAATTCCTCTGAATCTCTGTACTTCCCACTTTCCCTGTCGTGGATCCTATTGTCTACCTTTTCAACTGCATATTATTCAGTAATCCATATTTTAAGTCGCTCCATTTTGTCCATAATATTTGCTACATCACAAGTGCTATTGCAATCCTGCTAATGTTTTCATCTGCCTACAATGGTCTCCCAGATAGGTTACAAATTTTCCCTATTCTTTATTAAAGTTTTGGTCTTCTTGGTTCCTGAGCTTTCCAGTCAGTTTTGCCATTTTGGCATATTCCAATCGGCTTAATTTGCCATTCTTCCCTGGTAGAGACTTTGTCTTCTTTCCATCTCTGGGCTAATAACATTTATGCGGCTGTCGCTGTATACATAAAAGGTCTTTTCTGGTCCTTTGGGATACTGGTACCTACAATTCCTAATAGAAAAGCTTCTGGGTTTTTTTTAATAAAAGTTATTTTAAACATTATTTTTCAATTCATTATATATCATTTCCCAGAATGCTTTTATTACCTTACACGCCCACCACATATGATAAAAGCTGCCTTCTTTTTCTTTTGGAAATTTCTTTAAGACTAACTACCCGTTTTTACAAAGCATCCTATTGGTAAATACAGTGTATTTTATTTTACTTTGCAAAAAAATTGATTCACATTTCAGAATGTCTCAGATTCATTTGTCTTCAGCTACTTAATGTGTGCTTACAGCTGCATTGTGGGATCTGTGCAAAATATGCAGATTTCAGGACAGGGGCGATTGGACCAGTTTTTTTTTCCTTTGCAGTTTGCACAACCATGTATTTGAGATTTATGTTCCAAATGTCATTCACAAGACACTACTGGATGACATTCATTATTTATGCCTATGTACGTGTTAGTGTTTTCCTTCCATCTTCTTACCATCTAAACCTTCTTTTGAAATCAGACTTAGTTTCATTTAATTTCTGGGATATTGAAACTCATCTTGTTGCACAATTGCCCTTTCAAAATTCCATATGCTAGTCAATTGCATATGATCATGTACTGGCTGATTTAGAAGATAAATGACTATTTTGAGGAACATATGGCACAGTTTAGTGTTCCAAGAAGGGTGAATGAACTAAACGAAGCAACTTTAAATGAGTCTAAACTGCTAATGCATAGCTTCATTCAAGGAAAGATAATACAGAGAAAAACAATACAGAGTGTGCTGCAGAAACCTAAAAACTGTTTGATCCCTTTCATTATTTTAGTAGTTTTAAGCTGCCTCCTAGATTTTTTTAATCAGTCCACTCACTGGTGCTCCAGCTTCTCAGATGAGAGTGTTTGTGTCAATACATACACTGCAATTATAATGCATACTTGCATGCCGGAATACGAAATCTGAATTTTAAAAAAGGTTTTACTCAGTGTTATACTAAGTGATGTGGGGAGGGGGTGGCCAATTCAGTTTCAGCGAAAATGTATACACTCTTAACTTTAATCGCATCCCTTACCCTTAGTGGCTACAAAAAATATTGTACTCAAATATTTGTCAAGATAATGGCTATTTGTTTTAATGGCCATGGGGATGAAAGAAAATGAGCTCATGAAGTGTAGTAGAAACTGGTGATCAAGAGAAACCTAAGTTGACAAGTGAAAGAGAACATTCAGTGCTGATGTCATCTGTAAGTCTAGTGTGTGCTTCATACCTGACCTTATCTTTAGGGTGGCAATCAGATGATAAGTCCAACTGCTAATGTCATGGGTGTGTTCTGATCTAATGCCTAACCTAGTTTGTTACCCTGGTTTGTATGCAAGCACCAGCCCTAGTTTGCCTGTTTGGACAAAAAGGGCAAATTATGGTTTGCTGCAAATAACAAAAAGGAGGACATCTTGGTGTGCAAGTGAGGAGGAGTATGTTGACCAGCCAGAGGCTTACCAGCACTAGTTGTAGAACACCAAAGTATAGAAATATCCTATGTGGGTATCACACGATTTCCTGGTTCTGGTTTGTGAAAACTAGTTGAGTGTGTTGCCTATGGAATTTATCTTTGGTCATAAATTTCTTTCTGTAGCTGATGCATGTTTTACTTTTCCTGGTCTCCACATGCATCAGGATATATTGGAATGCTGCTTGGGATGATTAGATGGTTTTTCTAAGTCCGTGTCCTAAAGTAGCTTCCCTTACTGCCACCTCTGTTAGCGAAATGTGCACTTGTGTGGTATCAGAACTTTCTGTAGGTCTCACCTGTAACTTCTGGCAGAGGGCCTCATTGTGTAACCATGAGAGAGAGAAACCAGCTTACCGGGACGTAGGCTGGAATTGTGAGCAAAGGCAGGTAGAAGATTGGGCATGGGACAGGTGTGTGCACAAGGCGGAATCAATCTATATGCAGCAGCCATCATGGTAGAATTCTGAGATTAATGCAAGACTATTCTTACACTGCCTATTACATTGTAGTGGTAGATGTTTCAGGCCCTTTACGACTCTGGAGGAGCTTCCATTGCAACAAGAATATCTGCCTACCGTACTTCTTGCTGTGCATGTCAAATAAACACACTCTACATTAAATTTGTATTTCGACTGCAAACATGAGCAGCATCTTTCAGTTCAGACAAGAACCAGAACTGCTCCACCATTGAGAAGGGGTAGGGGAAAGTCTTCAGAAAAGATGCACGTTCAGGTGAAGTTAATCTAGTTTAAGAAGATGGATACAGTAGACTTAATAGTTGCTTTTCTTGCCTTATAGGACCAAAAAGGAATGCTACAAATAAGACCATCACCATCATAGTGGTAATGAGCATCTTGTAAGTACTTTTTTGGCATTTCATTTGACTTCATTTTTCTTATGGCGAAACATATTGGGGGAAACATTTTTCCCTGGTGGCATTTGAGTGAATTTCATGGAGGTTGATTTTGCAGAAAGGAGCTTTCCTAAGCCATTGTCAAATTAATCCCAAATTGCTCACATTTTTAACATGCAGGATACTGACATATAGGTGCAAGTGATGAATTGGCTTCAGAGGAAACATATCCTGGTCACATACACATAATCCTTTGCTGGTTTGGCAGGTGGAGACAGGGAGTCATCCTGACTCTCAGAATCTTTCTGTAAGATTATAGGGCAGCCTTCCTCAACATGGTGCCCTCCAAATGTTTGGGGGAGGATTGCTTGGAGCTAGTCCAAAACCCATGGAAGACACTAGCTTGAGGAAAACTGGATCAATGAAAGTCAGGGACCCTCTCTCATCCTCATGTTTTCATCCCAGTGTGTCTGCATGCAACTCCAGCTCCCCAGCCCCGCTAATGATTTTCACATATATTGTGACTGTATGTGCAGCAGGAATGGGGGAGAATTCAATTCAGTTCGCATTTAGAATGGAATCTCCCTAATCCACGCCTTCTGAAACAATCTGAGAACTGAAACTCAGCCATTCCTCGAAATTCAAACTTCTTCACATCTTACAGTACACTTGTCCAGCTAAGTAACGGGTACAAAAATGCAAATACTGGGGGGGGGGGGTTTGAATTAAAATGCATATATTCATGAAAATAACATACAAAAATGCAGTATGTTTAAGGGAAAGTGCTCTGCAAAAATGTGAATATTAGCAAAAATGGTAAAAGGTAAAGGTAAAGGGATCCCTGACCATTAGGTCCAGTCATGGCCAACTCTGGGGTTGTCATGCTCATCTCGCTTTATTGGCCGAGGGAGCCGGCATACAGCTTCCGGCTCATGTGGCCAGCATGACTAAGCCGCTTCTGGCGAACCAGAGCAGCGCACGGAAACCCCGTTCATCTTCCCACCGGTAGAGGTTAAGATGAGAGCTTGTGGACTAGCCTTGATCTCCCTGGTCTAATGTAGCTTGAACAATGCCAACGCTCTCTCATGCTAGCTCTCTTTTCAATACACATTTTAAAATGAGAATATTATAATTTATTTTGCCCAGTGAAAAGTCTTAACCATCTTGCCAAGGTTGTCATGAAGATGATCTTTCCTCTCTAATCTTACATGCTTTTCCCTACTGGGGTAGTCTCTGTAGCAGGGGTGGGGAATTTGTGGTATTGTACTACAGCTTCCATTGGCCCTGACCATTGGGCATAGTGGCTAGGGCTGATGGGATCTGGAGTCCAGCAGCCATCTGGAGGGCCACAGTTTCCCCATCCTTGCTGTTTAGCCTCTTAACTACTGTGATGCTATAAACATGAAACAGAAAAAGTGATAAAAACAGCCTGGTTTCTTTCTTTCTTTCTTTGCAGCTTGCTCCTACTGGTTTTGCTAAATGTGACATTGTTCCTCAAACTGTCCAAGATTGAACATGCAGCTCAGTCGTTTTACCGTGTTCAGCTTCAGGAAGAAGGATCTGTAAAGTGAGTGGATTTCTCCCCACCCTCATGTTCAACTATGCCTCATTTGTCAAATATAAGATACCAAAACAAAGCAAAACAAAAAAAAGTTTTGCTGACTTCACAATACAGACCTGGTGTAGTTTAGAGCAGGGGTCAGCAAACTTTTTCAGCAGGGGGCCGGTCCACTGTCCCTCAGACCTTGTGCGGGGCCAGACTATATTTTTTTTGGGGGGGGATGAACGAATTCCCACAAATAACCCAGAGATGCATTTTAAATAAAGGGACACATTCTACTCAGGTAAGTCATCCCCCCCCCACGACTCTCCCCTCCCTTCTCCACAGCACCGGACGAGCCCCAGTGGCTGCTTACCTGTGTCTTGCAAGCAGCAGGGGCTAGCAGTAGTGGGATGGTGCGAAAGGGCTCCAGAGAGGGGCTGGCAGCAACAAAGCCTGAATTGAGCCTGCTTACAATGACGGTCGCTCGAGAGCTAACGCTACTGCTGCTGGCACCAACAAAGCCCAGCCACCTTGCTCTCTGCTCTAGGCAGGGCAGGGAGAAGCCAGGAGAAGGGAGGGAGGAGGCGCCGCCAAACACACACACTGGCACAGCCTGAACGATCAGATCCACGCAGCGATTCATGGACCATCTGTGGGCCAGATCCAGAAGGCAACTGGGCCGGCTCCGGCTCCCGGGCCTTAGTTTGTCTACCCAGAGGCTAAAAGGGCCAAGAAGCACCAACTTCAAATTTCACTTTAGACACCAATGCATTAGGTGGCTTTTGGGGAAGCTGCTCAGCCTGTGTTTTGTGACCGGAATGGAGAATATTTATCAGTCCAAAGGCTGCATTCTCTTATGGGGAACAGAGGCAAAAGTGGGTGAAGCAACAAATACAATTCATTCATTTGTACAGTAGGTAAATTCAGAGGTATCTATAAACACTGTCCAGGCAATTAAGACATTATTACAATTCAGTTCAAGGACACAGTCCAGCCATGCAAGAGCACCTGAGGAGGGCAGGGGCGTAGCTTGGGAGTAGGGGCTGTTGGGGTAATTACCCTGGGTGCATTGGGGGGAGCGCTGCTCACACTGCCCTCCCTGAGCCAGCCCTGCAGTGTTTTGCAAGGCTGGGATCTGATTGGAAAACATGTACATAGATCATGGTAGTAATGTGTTAATTAGGCGAAAGCAAAGTAAAGAATGGGACTACATTCTTTAAGGACTGTAAGGCAGCGACTTATCCCTGCATTTTCTCTTCTCAGTTTAGCCTTTAATGTGGCATCAAGAGAAAAAACTCACCAGCAGGACAAAGATCAAGTCCAGCATGTCAAAGGAGTGCTGAGGGACTCCATAGCATTGCTGGAACAGGTGGGTGTTGCTGTTTCTATTATTTGGTCCCCGTACATGTGAAAACGAAACGTGGGATGTGTGAAAAGATTAGTGCTTTGCTAATAAAAGGATTAATAAATCACTTCCGTATTTGGATGCTATGGCCTCAGGCTTTCAGGTATTAACTAGTGAGAATGGGATACAAAAAAACTGATTGAGATTGCTTGAGAAAGAGAATATTAATATTCAAGAGCTTGAGATAATTCCAGGGCTGCTATGAATATTTAAGAACTAAGGAAGCTTTGAAGTTTAAGATTTGCCACAATGTATGTTTGTGGCATGTGTGCTAATGAAATGGAACAATAGTAAAGGTGACCAAGAGACAGTACTCCTTATTAAAAAGAACTTTCTTTGCATCCCAGTAAAACTTACAAAGGAAACATGTCTTTAAAAACTATATTATTTAAAGAATTGCAAGTTCTACTGAATGAAGCTCAACAACCTCATACACATATTTCAGATTTGGTAAGATGTAGATTAGAGAATGGGCTTAATTCTTTTATGTATGAAAGCAGATACAGTTTGAGAAAACCCATGTCACTCTGTTGCCCATAGGTACTTCAGAGTAGATTCTGCTGCTGCAATCATAGAATCTTAGAGTTAGAAGAGACCAACTCTAGTCCAACCCCTTGCAATGCAGGAATCTCAGCTAAAGCATCCATGACAGATGGCCAATCAATAGACAATTTTGAAAAATGATTATGCTTGTTGTTACATGTTACATACAACTAAGGGTTCTCAGGTTTCCACTAGGACATCTCTAGGTGGGTTGTCCTCTAGTTCAGTGTTTCCCAACCGGTGTTCCGCGGCACACTAGTGTGCTGCGAGACGTTGCCTGGTGTACCGTGGGAGGGAGGCGGGCGAGTCGGGCGGCGAGAGGCGGGGCGGCGGCGGCGAGCACACGCGGGGCGGCGAGCGAGCTCCCTCCCACATCCCATCGCCGCTTGCTTCGGCCGGCCTACTGGGCTGTCGCAGGCGGAAGGCCTGCGCATGCGCGAGGTTTTCGCGCCTTCGGGATTCCCTTCACGCCTTCCTCCTCCCGGGTCCTTGAGAGCGCGGGAAGCGGCAGCGCGAGACCGGCGTTGAGACAAAAACGCAAAGTTCCATTCAGGGCTCCCCTTTTGCCTCGTCGTCTCACAGTTTGGAAGATAGCAGCTCTCCAAATTAATAGTCCTCTTTGAATAGGCGGGGCCTGAGCGTTCCACCAATTTAGGCCTCCTGCCGGGATGTGATATGGCTCCACCTTCCTCAAGGTGGTTCTGCTTTTAAATATTTTCCACCCTGTCACCATGAGGACTAGCGACTTCTTTTCGTAAAATATAAAATCGCTGCTCCTTGCTCTCGTGAGACTGTGTGTTTTAATTCGAAAAGGGTGTTCCGTGTACATTTGTGCGAGCTGTGCTGTAAAAAAAAGGGGTCTGTATCCGTTTGTCAGTGGCAATTGGATGGCCGGATACTGCAGTGATGGAAAAGTTTTTGAAAAGAAAAGAACTGGACTCTGAACAAAATTTGGAGCCAGATGAGAGCCCAAGTATGAGTGGGCATGAAAAGAAAGCAAAGATGGTTTTTACTTACTATTTCATAATAAAGTAATTATAAAATACTTTCTTTGTGGTTATTTGATTCCTATTAAAGAGAGTTACTTTATATATAGTCAATATAGGCACAGAGTTAATTTTTTAAACATTTTCTAATGGTGGTGTGCCTCGAGATTTTTTTCATGAAACAAGTGTGCCTTTGCCCAAAAAAGGTTGGGAAACACTGCTCTAGTTCATTTCTGGCATTCAATTTAAGTAGATCTCTTATGACTTGTGCCTAGTTGTTTGGGTTCCCATCCCTTAAAATACAGTTGCAGTTCATCTGTAGTAAGCACTCTGTTAGTACATAACTATTAGTGTGGGGCAGGGTTGGCAACACAAAGCAGCATTTTTGGGCAGCCTCCCAAGTACCAAGTGCAGCTGATGCTATTTACACTGCTGTCCTGACGCCCATTTTCCAGAGCCCAGTGAACACTGGGTCACTGCCATTTTAGTTGCCCACAATCATCCAAAGTTGACATTGCCTCTCAGTCACATCGTAAGCAATTACAATGGCAGCCGTCTGGCACTCATTTTTGGTACCCAAATACCTACCTGTCTGGTGGAAATAAATATGAAGAGAATAGACCACGTAATCCCATGGGGCCACCAACAAGGGAAGGCAGCCCATAGTGAGGGTCCCCTCAAACCTGGAGCTGGTTCTGCTGAAAAGTAATTAGATCTCTTTTTAGAAACAATTCACTGCCTAATTCTTGTCGGATTTTATTTCTGTAGCTGAAGAATTCCCTTTCTATGCTCCAAAGTAGCTTTGATCACCTGAACAAGACCGACAGCAGGAAGCCTGAAAGCTGATGTCACCAAAGGAGAATGAAGATATTTTGTATTGAATGTGAAGCTGCTTATTTTTCTCACATTTCTGCTCACAACCACTTGCACACCTTAGAAATATATCTATAAAATGTGTCCGTTTTTAAAGCCATTAGCCTGTGAATTCTCCTGATCCACTTGACATCTTCTTGTGAGCAGTTTCCTGAACTGTGAATACCTGGTGTGAATGAGTAAGAACATTGTGTGGACTGGTAATTATGTGACATGCAAATTGTAGGGGGAGAATTCAGCAAGCAATGTGATCTGTAAAAAAAGTAAAAAGTAAAAGTAAATTGGACTCACATCTGATGAGAAAATCATTAACATTATGAAGATTATCTTGTGGAGGTTGTAACACCCAGAAGTTCTCCATATGGTCTTTTTCCATATTCATGCAACAATTATTCAAAAGTAAGCAATTTTAAAGGTCTGTACATATGTTCTAGAAAACTATTTATAAATCTGAATTTTGAACATACTGATTGTTTTGGTTGTGTGGGTCTTCTGCTGTACGAGTCAAAGCAATTCTACCTCTTTCTACCACTGTCATTTCAGCTCTCAGGATTTCTCAGGAATTGTCCTTATATGTCAGAGAATTATATTCAAAAAATGGCCAGTCCCTGAATATTTTAAATGGCAACCAGTGCATTAATCTGACTGGCATGTTGAGTCCATTGAGACTTTTTCTGATTTTAACATTTTATAGTCTTCAGGCCTGGGAATCCACTTGTCTTTTGGTTGTGTTATATCTATTTTGTAGCACAGACTAAGACCTTAACTGTGTGACACGAGACGGGAATCACCTTTATCTGCTAAAGTTAAGAACAAGCTTGTAAGCCATTGAAGAACAATAGGCTTTCTAAAGAGTAGAACGAAGTAGAATGGTAGTGGCACAAATAAAATTGTGCCTCAATCTGGCTGTGCTGGATATGTCTGTCTATTAAATGGAACTGACCATGTTTGTGACTTCTATTTTGGGTTTTTTAATTTCCACTTGACGTTCATCGAAAGTGCCTTTATACCTGTTTGTATAGGAAACCAGCTTTAGCAGATGGACCTACCCAGGCTTAAAAAAAAACTAAGAAGGAAGTACTGTTTATGTACAGTGCAGAAAGAAATGTGTTGGAGCAATTTGTGTCAAACTACTACGTGTTTTTGTAGTATGTGTATCTTTTTAAAAGCATAGGCACTGAAGTTATAAATTACTAGTCATATTAGAGATAAATGAAGGCCGTTTCTGTGATGTCTCTTTACATCTGATGTCTTGTGTGCTTTTTGTACTTGAAAGGAACACCACACTGATAATTTTATATGGTAAGAAAATAAAGTTGAAGATTCTGTATATAATACGCAGAGAATTATGTTAACCTTTCTGTGAATAAATATGAGAGGATTCATTAAAGTTGCCAGAAGGTTTGCTGTACGTAAGAAGAGGCTGCAGAATGAGGCCAGTGACTCATCTCTTCCAGCATCCTGTTCTCACAGTGGCCAAACAGATGCCCACGGGAAGCTGAAAAGCAGGACCTGAGTCCAACAGCACACTGACCACTTGTGATTTCCAGCAACTAGAATTCAGAGACATACTGCCTCTCACAGTAGAAGCAGAGTATAGTCATTGTGGCTAGTAGGTCTTGATAACCTTACCCTCCATGGATTTGTCTAATCTATTTTTCAAGCCATCCAAGTTGGTGGCCCTTGCTGCCTCTTGTTGGGAGCAAATTCCATAGTTTAACTATGCACTGTGTAAAGAACTACTTTTTCTTTTTATCTATCCTGAACAGGGCTGGCTCACCTATGAAGCAGGGTGAAGCAGCTGCCTCAGGTGGTAGAAGCCCCTGAAGCAATGCCCCCATGGGTGCCTCACCCACTCTACAGAGAAGCAGTGATGATTGCCAGTCAGATTTCGCTGAAATTTCATAAGATCTCATGGAGCACAAGAGATCTTGCCATAGATATTCTGCTGGAAGCCACCCAGAGTGGCTGGGGAAATCCAGCCAGATGGGCGGGGTATAAATAAATTATTATTATTATTATTATTATTATTATTATTATTATTATTATTATATCGGCATTGATTCCAGCATAGCTTCTCTGCTAGTTGTGGGTGGTGCAGTGGTGATGCCGGCATGGTGGGAGGCATGGAAGAGTGGGCTGGCACATCCCGTTTTACCTCAGGTGGCAGAACAGGATACTGATACATTTATGGATTTTGTTGTTGGTTTTTTTTTAATGTTTTTAGCAATGTGCTCAAATTCTTCTTTAGCATCTTTTATTGGTTGGTAGAATTTCTTTCACCAAAGTTTGTGTTGCTTTTCCTTCTCCTCATTTGGAAAACTTCCATTTTCTAAACAAAGCCTTCTTGCCTGTAATAGCTTCTTGATTTTATGTAACTTCCTGAAGGTGGGAGCTTGGAGATGCGATGCATTGGACTAGCATAGCTATTATGGCTGTGATTCTAAACATGGTTACTAGCAAGCACTGAATTCAGTGGGACTTAACTTCCGAGTAAACACAGGATTTCACTGCATATCTAAAAAGCAAACAAAAACTCACTGAATAAAATAAAAAAAGCTATTAAATGACTCTCAGGCCAACAACCTTTTTATGTTTTGGGATAGAGACCCAGCTAAAGTGAAAACCAGGGCAGTTGACAAACTGGAATGAAATCAAATGATCTGTTAAAGGCAAGCAAAAAGAATTGGGGTAGGGGGTGAGGAATGGAAAGTACAAAGGTAAAAGAAAAGCAAGTGCTTCCCATGGAATACCAGTATAACTGTACAGAGAATATAGTGGGATGTTTTAGGAAACCTGGTTCTTACTTGCAACAGTCATATATCGTATTTTTCGCTCTATAAGACGCATCAGACCATAAGCACCACCTAGTTTTTGGAGGAGGAAAACAAGGGAAAAAATATTCTGAATCCCAGAAGCCAGAACAGCAAGAGGGATCGCTGCGCAGTAATCCCTCTTGCTGTTCTGGCTTCAGCGATAGCTGTGCAGCCTGCATTCGCTCCATAAGATGCACACACATTTCCCCTTACTTTTTAGGAGAGAAAAAGTGAGTCGTATAGAGCAAAAAATACGGTAAATGAAGCTTCCATCTGTCCTAGAGAACATTATTGAGACCACCAATCCTGAATTTCTTGAACGTAAGCCCTACTGTGTAGAGCCAGGTGACAAGGTTCTATATTTCATCCAAACTGAAGGGCTGTCTTGTATTACAAACAGGTGAAGGGAGGAAGCATGAGTCACTTACATTTCCCCTTTTGCTTCTGCTTTGCAATATGAGAAGTTGGTCAGTGCTAATCTATTCCAGTTATTTACTGTAGGTTATTACTGGCTTGTAAGTATCTGTGATGCATACCAATCAGCACTGGCAACACTTGTTGGGTTCATATGGTCCAGTACTGGTACTGTACTGACACATACACCATCAGGACAAATGGCAGCTCAATTACCTGCTTAGGGGAAATGGTTTGCAATTAGTATTTTTTTATTTTGCAAATCCAGAGCTGTTAGCCCTCTGACAAAAGGAAAATGCAAAAGGAGCAAGTCATAACTACAAATGCACAATTCTTGCCGGATCTCTTTTTTAAATAAAAAAGTGGGAGGGGGAGACATTTCCTAACATGGAAATTAAAAAATAGCTAGTTTACAACATCTATCCTACAGTGAGAGAGCCAGTGAGATGTAGTGGTTAGTGTTGGAGTAGGATCTGGGAGACCAGGGTTCAAATTGCTGTTAAGCCATGAAACTCGCTGGGTGACCTTGGACCAGTCACAGTGTTTCCACATAACCTACCTCGCAGGGTTGTTCTGAGGATAAAATGTGGAGGAAGAGAATGTATGCCACCTCCAGCTCTTTGGAGGAAAGGTAGAATATAAATGTGGCAAATGCACTGCTTGTCACAGCATTTATTTCCATGGCTTCAGACAAAGGACTTTCTCAGACTAACCTGGAGATGCCAAGGATTGAACGTTGGGCCTTCTGAATGGGAAAGCAGATGCTCTATCACTAAGATATGGTTCTTCTGCTTGAAATTAAATGGCACATTACAAAGGTGGCTGTTAAAATTGTGCAAATTCCGCTGTCAGCACCAGGAAAAGGGGGGAGCACGGAAGGAATAAAGCTTCTTTTTGTGTGGGTGAGTTTCGCCTCACATATTTCTGACAGAGAACTAATGTATTTCATATTAACACTCGGATCCTGAACACAGTTTCTCTGAAATAAGTCCTAGTATGATTTTGACAGAAGTTCTTTTTCCCAACCCATGTATGCCAACCAACAGATATGAAGTGAGACCACTGGAACTGCAGATGTATATAATAAATGAGATGCATTCTTGAGTATGTGAAAAGTGTTTTTTCTTTTAAGTGACTATAGGGGTTCAGCAAAGATGGGGGTTGTGCTACATGGTGGGGGAGGGGACTAGCCACTTTTGAGAGGCCATTTTGACCCCTCCTTTTTTGTAAATTAGTTTTTCAAATATTTAAACGTCCAAACGCGTAATAGGGTCAATTGAGTCCGTAATCAGCACAGCTTCTAAAACTGGCCTTGAAATTTCATTTGCTATATCATATACCTATTGATATTAATTAAGATATTAATTAAGATATTATTGATATTAAGAGCCAGTGTGGTGTAGTGGTTAAGAGCGGTGGACTCGTAATCTGGTGTACTGGGTTCAATTCCCTGCTCCTCCACATGCAGCTGCTGGGTGACCTTGCGCTAGTCACACTTCTCTGAAGTCTCTCAGCCCCACTCACCTCACAGAGTGTTTGTTGTGTTGGAGGAAGGGAAAAGGAGACTGTTAGCCGCTTTGAGACTCCTTTGGGTAGTGATAAAGCGGGATATCAAATCCAAACTCGTCGTCTTCTGTTCTTCTTAATCCAGTAGTTCTCAAAGGGAGGAGTGCACTGGTGTGGCAGGAGAGGGTGGCAAGTGTTTCAGTAAGATGCAAGGACAATAACATTTAAACAATGCAGTATACTGTAGTATAATATCAAAATAATTGTTTTACACTTTCTGGATGCCCCATGTTCATATTATAAATAAGTTGCGTTCCACTTAGATCATTGCCCACTGACAACCTCCCCTTCTGTGCCTGGTCGTGCTGCCTGTTTTGTTAAGGACTTGCATTGATAGTTAAATGACTGGCCACTTCAGCCTTTGTGAAGTGGCACAGCTTGTTATCCTAAACGTAACCCAGCAGTGTTTGGCACAGTTTTGTCAAACCTTCATTAATTCTAACTTCTACAAGTTTCAGGAATTATGGGCAACTTGCACCACAGACTCTGGTACCCAAAACCTGCAGCATACCCAAGCCAAGCATTGGACTTGATGATTCGATTTGCTTCTGGAGGTATAGGTGCCTAATTTGGGGTGTCCCAAAGCTGATTGTTGGGTGCCCGGTTCCTCTATTTCTATGACTCTTGTCACAAGGTTGGGATGCTTCAGGATCTTGCATTGTCATAGGATCACTTCATACTGGGAGTAAAAACTTAAATATGTTGCAGGAGACCCCCAAAACAGACCAGAGGCAATTGTATTTCATCCAGCAGAGCTTTACCATGCTGTCAGTTTGCCTCACATTTTAAGGCCTGCAGGGAGGGTGGCTTGCAGTGTCAGAAGTGCTCTTACAACTAAAAGGCAGCAACGCAGTGGTGGAGGAACT
Source organism: Podarcis gaigeae (assembly GCF_964106915.1). NCBI lineage: Eukaryota > Metazoa > Chordata > Lepidosauria > Squamata > Lacertidae > Podarcis > Podarcis gaigeae. The sequence continues at coordinate 75,306,164 of NC_139677.1, forward strand.
GCTTTGCATGCATAGTGTCCCAAGTTCAGTTCCCCCCATCTCCAGATAGGGCTGGTAGAAACTCCTGCTTGAAAACCCAGAGAACCTTATGAGTTTATGGCTATTTCCTTAGGTTCTTCCTATGGAGTGGTCACGTCACCTTTATTAGGGCTAGGCTGGCAACTGGGATGCGGAAAACCTGGAACTGGCCGCTGCCGATTTGAGTACACGGTTTCTTAGGATCTGAATGCTGCCTCAAATTTGTGTTGCAGTTTCTTTCCCGTCCTTTCCTCCGCCTTTCCTGAGCTGCTTCCCGAAGCCCCATCCAAACTTCGAAGGCGCGGCTTTTTTCTTCCTTTACAGCGACGGAACTTCTGGCGCTCACAAGTGCTATTTCTCCGCTCCCCCCGCGGGCATTGGGCAGGGCTCCATGACGTCACGGGAGGATAGGAAGAGGCCGGCGTGCCAAGGAAGCCGGAAGCTGAGAAAACTTCAGGACGCGCGGCGAGGTCGCTTAGGGGAGAACGGCAGGGCGCGCCCTGGATGCAAAGCGGGGGCAGGCGGGAGAGAAAAGGGAGGTGGAGCCTGAAGAGATTCCAACCAATCCTCGTTGGCCAAGGAGGAGCACGTTGGGTTTGGGAGCTGCTCCCCCCCCCGCCCAACAAGAATTCCTTTTTTGCACCTTGATAGTCGGGAAGTTAGAAGGCGAGGAGAAGTCACTGGATGCGCATCGGTTGCAAACGGGCGGAGGAGACCTAGGTACCCGGGTGGAGGCGAAGCAAGTTGCAGGAAGGGAAAAACCTCGCTGCCGCCTGGCGCTTGGTTACAGGTGTCAGGTGGAGTCAGGGAGGAAATCGCTGCGCGCCTCTCCCCTTTCGTTTCCTCCTGTCCCTTGGGTTTGCAAAAGGCTCTTTGCTGTCGCCTTGCCCCTTTGCCTTCGCAGCTCGTTTGCAAAAGTCCTCTTTGGGTTACTGGCTTTAATGAGAACTTCCCCTGGAGTTCCCTGCCCTTTGCATGCTGCGAGAGAGGTTCCCCGCGCCTCTTTTTTCCCTGCCCTCCGGTCTTTGCGAGGGCGGGAGGGGCCATTGCTGCTGCTGGCACCATGAAACGTGGGAGGAAGAAAGTTAGAGGCCCTGAGGCGGAGGAGACCCTCTGCTGCTGCGAGTACCTGGATCGGAAGGGCCAGAGGAGCCACCTGGCGGCGTGTTTCTGCGAGTGCCAGGACCTCGACGAGGGCTGCGAAAGGTACGCCTGAAACTTTCACCCAGCTGGCACTTCTCATAGAATTGTAAAGTTGGAAGGGGCTCCCGAGGGTCATCTAGCAGTGCAGAAATCTCCCAACACGTGCCCTTTCCCCCGACCAATTTGAAACCACGTCGGACTCTGCTTAGCTTTGCCAATGTGCTAGAAGTTAGCTTGTTGGTGGCTGCCCTGCTCGTGGCTTGAGTGAGGTCTTTCCGTTGTGGCCATTGGGGTGGCCTTTAGCTGGTCCCTCCTCCTGTCATCAAAGTTCAGGCATAAAAGGGCCTGCATTCAGAGTGTGGTTTCAGAGCTCTGTCCCTATTAAGAGTATTTCATCCGCTCCACATGTGGTGATTCTGGTAATCACTGGATTTCTGTCTGATCACATGGCCACCTTTGTTGCTTGAGGTACCTTACAAAATTAATAATAATTAAAAAAAATACCAGAGCTACTATGCCTTTAACAGCCCCATGAGGCACAAATTCTGAAGAATTGTTTCTTTTCCGTAGAGATAGAAAACCTTACCTGTTGAGTGCATTACATGCAACTCCTAAAGTCCTTCTAGAAAATAATGGTGTAACTGTGGGAATTTGGAAAAGTTTTTGAAATTGGCAAATGTCAACACTGGGCAGTAGTTTCCAAAAGAAGGAAGGGGGAAAAACCAACCCCCTGCTATGATAATGTTGGAGAGTAAGGGTTGCTTCTTAATGTTATTTTTTTCTGGTGTGGCTTCCCTTCAAGGACACACATGCAGTGAAGCAAAGCTTTGCAAGTGTTTCCTATGTTATACTTGGTCAAGGTTACCCAGTTGGAAGTTGACCAGCTGTACTTGCATAATTTGGGCAACTTCCTGCAAGATAAACAAACATGATTTCTTGCTTGAAGTGGCCTTAGGCAGGCATGGGGGAACCTGTGATTCTCCAGATGGTCTTGGACTGTTATTCCCTGACCACTTCTGTCTGGAGCTTATGGAAGTTATGTGGAGGGGTTCCAGCCATTTTCTCCCACAATGATCTTGCTTTAACTAAACAAAACCCAACACACTTCTCTGAGCCGTAAATGTATTCCATCTTCCCTATTCAGTGTACTGAAAGTGTAGGGTGAACTCATGAGCTTGTGAATCCTTGTCTTTCTATATCAGGGATGGGGAGGCTGCAGCCATTGGACTACAACTCCCATCATCCTTGGTGATAGGCCATATTGCTTGGGGCTGATGGGAGTTTGCATCCCCACAACGTCTGAAGGGCCATGGTGATTCCCACTCCTATTCTACAGAGAGATTCTTTGCCAGGTAAACTGACAGACCAGACAAGAACAGAACTTGAGAAAGTTGAGGGCTAGTTCACAGAACTGGATTTACTGACAATGTGATACACTCATCATTTTCAGATGAGCATTAAGAGGATATGATGAGATGTGGCCCCACATAATACTATTCAAATTTCTGGGTAGAAACTGAAGAATTATGGCCATTTCACACATCCTTTTTACACTTGTCTGTATGCATAATAAAACAATCACATGTATAATGAGCACATGTATAAACATGTGCTCATCCACAAGGGAGTTGACAATTGTCCGAAGCAGCACCAAACAGCTGTACCTTGGTGAGATCTGACACAAAGTGACTGAAAGTGACAGAAGCCAACACAAATGTATTTCTTGGTCTCTTCAGTCTTACATGAGCAGACCTCTGTGCTTTTCCCTAACAGGTGGCTGACTTGCAGATCTTTGCCCCCGGGAACTCTAGAGAGAATTGCAGACACCATCACAGACCGCTTTCGCCTCCCGTGGCTTAGGGGGGCTGTAAAGGTCGATATCAGCCTCCTCCCGCCAATCATCCTGTTGCCTGTCTTCCTTCACATAGCAGCTTTGCACCTCCTCTTGGCTCTTGTCACCCTGATATCACTTCCTGTACTGGTGCTGTGGTATTACTACCTCACACACAGGAAGAAGGGCCAGACTCTCTTCTTCTTGAGTCTAGGGCTGTTCTCCTTAGGCTACATGTACTATGTGTTCCTCCAAGAGGTGGTACCCCGGGGCCACGTGAGCATCAGCCAGGTGATCCTTCTCACCTGCGGCTTAATCCTCATGCTGGTGGCCCTGTCTCAAGCCAAGAGAGACCCTGGCTACCTTCCCTGCCAAACGAGCAGTGACAAAGCACTTTGCCAAGGCGGCAACGTCAACAATAACAACATCTCAAACAGGAATGACCTGGAGAGCTCCAAGGGGCTTTACAGAGCAGCTGTGCCTGGCATTGCAATGAACAGTTACCCTGAGGGCTATGCCAATGTGTTGGAAGCAGGGACAGGTGGGATCACGGAGGACTGGTGCACCAAGTGTCACTTGGTTAGGCCAGCCCGAGCTGGGCACTGCCGGATATGTGGCAGGTGTGTGAAGAGACTGGATCATCACTGTGTCTGGTATGTTCCTTGGAGTTTCAAGTTGGCTTTGACATTTGTTTTCTGATATCTTTGTTACCAATGAGTCATGGATCTCCTCTTGCCCCAAAAGGCCTTTCTGCTTTGTTTGGGCTCTTATCAGCATTGCTCTTTCCTGCATTCAGTATCCTTTCTGTTCTGTTCCATAACCAGACAAGCTGAGGGAGTGCCAAATCTCCCCAGGGAAACTTAATTTGTTATGCCATCCATCAACAGTTGTAAATGTTGTGATACATTGATGGTTGCATTTAGGGGGGTGTACTTTGTGTAGTGGTGATGGTGGAATCATTCTGTAGTCAAGAACAAACTTGCACAGTTTTTAAAACAATCTATACTTCTCCCGGTATTTGAGCAATCAAAATATTGGGATGTTTTTTCCTCCAAATGTCTGGGCCAAAGGGAATGGGGGAAGAGTGGCTATTTAGAGATAGGTGCAGGGCACTGAACCACTGGAAGTCACAGAATCATAGAATTGTAACAAATTTCACATTTCGTGTGTGAAAAATCTGTTGGGGTGCAGAATATCCACAGTGCAGAATTTTATAGCTTTCTAACAGCTAGTCTTAAGTAGTTCAGATTGTTGTATATTGGCTCTACTTACATAAGCTAGTTTGAAAACCTAGTTTATATGAATCTTCTCTGTTAGCCTGGTTTAGACGTAATGCCCAGTCATGGTTTGGTGCCTAGCAAAAGAGCCTTCAATGAGTTTCTAGCTGTTGTTCTCCCCCCCTCCCCTGCAGTGTATCCCTGGCTCCTTTTGCGGATTGAGGCAAACCAACAATTGCCATTTTGTCCAAACCTGCAAATTGTGTTTGTGCTGCAAACCATAGTTAACTGCTTCTCAGCTGGACATCAGAATACTTAATGGACACCAGAATCTGGCACCTTGTTTTCTTACACCACTTTTTTTGTAAAAAACAGTTTTTCTTTTATCTCTTGGAGGATTAACAGCTGTGTTGGGGAACAGAACCACCAAGCCTTTATCCTTGCACTCTCCCTTTTTCTGCTCACATCAGTGTATGGGATTTCTCTGACTCTGGACACCATCTGTAGGGGGAAGGCTACCATCAAGGCACTCTTCTACTGTCCTGGTGTCTATGGAGACTACAGGTGAGAGAAATACTCTGCAATGGAACAAGAAACTACTGATATGACCCTCTGTCGGAGGGCCAGTCCTCTGGTCTGCCTGGCTTCTGCTATCTTGGCCCGAGGTGCATGCTGGGATGTTTGCTAATGTCAAAACCTTTGTCCTTGGGAAGGTTTGTGCGGCTTTCATAGATTAGCATGCTGAGGCACACTATCTTGTGCTTGTTCGACTTGCCCAAGTGACCATATGAGACTCTTGTGGTTGAAACAAAGATAAAGTCCCGTGTTCCTTTTTGGTTTGTTTTATTTTTGTTCTTTTGCATGGTCAGGTTACACTTTTAACGGCAAAAAGCATAATTGCTTTCCGGGATGACGCATTCTGAACATTGTAGTGTTGTCATCCTCCTCTTTGCATGCACAAATCCTAATGATTTCCAAATGCCCGCTATCTCATTTCAGGTGCCCATATCGGTTTTTTCCTGTCTCTGACAACCATTGTTGTTATCTTCTTTCCTCCCTTCTCAGTATGTCTCACGTTCCAGCTCAAGTGATATGGACTGTGCCTCCATATTGGCTTGCATGCCTTGCAATCTGTTTGTATGCAGCTATGGCTTCCTCTCAATCCAGCCTTGCTCCGCTGAAAGCTCATTGTGTTCTAGACACTTGATTGATTGATTGATTGATTGATTGATTGATTGATTGCATTTATATACCTATTTTTCCTCCCAAGGAGAGACAATGACTGGCCAAAGGTCACTCAGGGGATTCAAACCCTGGTCTCCCAGGCCATAGGCCAACATTCTAACCATTACACCATGCTGACTCTCATTGACTTGTGATAAATCTATGAGTCATCTTCTTCCCATCCCATTCTGTCTTTAACATCTGTAGGGAATCTTAATAATAATAATTTTATTATTTATATGCCTCCCACCTGTCTGGGTTGCCCCAGCCACTCTAAGCGACTCCCAACAAAATACTAAAAACGCAATAAAACATCAAACATAAAAAAATGACCCTATACAGGCCTGTGGGCCTAAATATTATAGTTTGGTTTAAACCACACCTTAAATCATGGTCAACTGTCCTAGTACCTAAAATATGACACTGTTTGTGGAGCAAGCAAACTTACAGGGTCAAACTGATTAGGAAGAATGGGAAGTAAGTGCACTTTCAATTTTTACGTACTACCTGGGCCCAGTTCCACACCCCTCGATTGAGTTCCATACTTACACAATTGGATGAAATTAAATACTCTCTGGTACAAATTACACGTGTGGATTTAATTGCTGTTTGGAATTGCCGGGCTATAGCTTGTGCTGTTTCACTGAGTGCAATCAAGTTTAGAATTTGCACAAGCCTTCCCATTTGAAATTAAGGGTCAACAACTGAAGAACATCTAAGCACAGCCTGTTTATTGCCCACACATATCTAAAATGGTGAATTTGGTTCTTCCCTCAACTAGTAGTGCTTTTACCATGGTAACAATATAGCTATATAGATTTCGTGGGCAAGGAGCTTTAATATTGTGGTTGTGTAAAGGAAGAACTGTGGCCTTTTCAGAAGGGGTACAGATGTTGTGGTATACAGTTCCCATCACTGATTATGCTAGCAGGAACTGATGGGCATTATGGTCCTCAACATCTGAAGGGCACTGTGCTGGCTACCCATACTTTAGGGATATTTAAATAGCATGCCCAGGGTGTGGGAGATCAGTCTGTAACCTAGAATCTGTAACCAGCTGAGTGCAACTACATTGCTATGGGCATTTTTGCAGAGCAGAAATATAGGGCAGAGAACTGGTTGTTGAACTTGGCAATAATCAAATCCCAATGCTTATTACCTTATAGTAAGGCATAGATCAGGCATAGGCAAACTCGGCTTTCCAGATATTTTGGGACTACAAATCCCATCATCCCTAGCTAACAGGACCAGTGGTCAGGGATGATGGGAGTTGTAGTCCCTAAACATTTGGAGGTACAAGTTTGCCTATGCCTGGCATAGATGATGGACTGTTTGAAAAATAATTTTTGCAATGAAATGAGGCACTTAAGTGGGGGAATGAGATTGCAATTTGCTGTGATGCAGAATCTGAGATGGGAAGGCACCAAAGGTTACTACTATTTACCCTCAAAATAGTATGTCAGTCTCCCCTATTCTCTGTAGCCCTACAGCAATGCAGTTGTGTCCCTATTAAAACGGATTCCTTGCTTTCTGTTTCCACCCCCTTCTAGTTCTGCCCTTTCGTTCACCTGTGTGTGGTACTGTACCATTGTAACTTCCGGCATGGGCTACATCCTTCTCATCCAGCTCTTGAACATCAGCTACAACGTGACGGAGAGGGAAGCTCGAATTGCTTTGAAGGAGAACACTGGGCGGAGGCTGTTATGGGGCATGGTGGTTGACACAGGCCAGTACCATCGGGGCATTCTGCACAATTGGATCCAGTTCTTGACCTTGCGCTCATCCGACCTGCAGTGCTCCACTGAAGACATTGTATGAAAGCAGCGTCCTATCAATCACATTTAGTTAACTTGTCATCCACACCTGAAGTCATTAAGGGGACAGGTAGTTCTCATCTCTTAAGCCATATTTTAAGAGCAATGTTTTCTCAGAAACATGCGATATTCCAAATGCTGGGCACGAATGACCTGGTTATGGGGGTGCCTATGTATGTTAGCCTCTTAAGTGCTCACCTGCTTAGCCACAGCCGGCTACCAGTTTTGGATTAGCATCTCAGTCTACAGTTCTATGCGCTTGTGCCAATGGACTCTGTACATAGCTGTTTACAAGGATTATACACATTAACTGTCAGGAACATTCCTGACATTAACCTGACAAAGAGGTCGCTGCTTTTGGGTTGCGGTGCTGAAGAGGTAGTGTATTTTTTAATTCTAGAGGTTTGGGAAACTTCATGTGCTTGTGCGGACTAATCTTAATGTACCACAAGGAAGTTCATCTGGCCATGAGCTTTTATTTTGTGCTTGTCAGTGGTGATGATGGCCATGGGTGGTATCAAAAGGGTGGCTGCTCAGCACTTCCACCCCCATGCAGAAAAAGAGCAAAAAAGCAACAACCTCCCAAAACCGACAAATGATGTTACTTTTCCACATATATACACCCCAACTCTTTGCTTCAGTGGTTCTACTAAGTGCCTTTGTGAGACGTTTTCTTTGGAGCTGTGATTTGTGAGGCTGGTGGATAGCAGGGGTGGTTTTGTGTATGGTGTTCTCAAAACACCCCAGAGAAAATATTTGTATTTAATTAATGTCTATTCTCTCCCCATACCCCATGTCCATTCAAAAAGGTTAAAAATGAAATCGGTAATTCAGGAGTCAGCAAAATTTTTCAGCAGGGGGCCCGGTCCCTCAGACTTTGTGGGGGGGCAGACTATATTTTGGGGTCGGAAAAATAATGAATTCCTATGCTCCATGAATAACCCAGAGATGCATTTTTAATTAAAGCACACCTTCTACTCATGTAAAAACACCAGGCAGGCCCCACAAATAACCCAGAGATGCATTTAAAATAAAAGGATGCATTCTACTCATGTAAAAACACGCTGATTCCTGGACCATTCATGGCCTGGATTTAAAAGGCGATTGGGCCGGATCCAGCCCCCGGGCTTTAGTTTGCCTACCCATGCTGTAATTGCTTAAAATAAACTCTTAAATCACTCGGATCCAAAAACTTTAAAAAGCACAAAAACAATTGGCATTAGAAAGTACTTAATAATGAAAGAGAACTGAGGGAACTTACCGCTGCTTTGCATCACGTATGATCAACTATTTAATTGTTTATTTAGGATCCTTGTCTCAGTAGTGTTCCCATAAAAAGTCATTTGCTCAATCAGATGATTAGAAAGATTTAAGTTCCATTTAGATAGGATCACTGTGCAATAATGGGGCTGTAGGGCAGGTGGCCTCATTGAACTGAGATAATTGGTAGCCATGGAGGTAGAAAATGATTTATTCTGCTTTTACATCTACTGCTTTATGTACCTGGGTGCTGCAGTCTAAAGCATCTGGAGGGTACCAGCTTAAGGAAGGCTTGCTTGCTGCTGAAATAAGATATTGCAGTTCCACTCATATAATGTTATATGTTAAAGGTAAAGGTAAAAGTACCCCTGCCCATACGGGCCAGTCTTGACAGACTCTAGGGTTGTGCGCTCATCTCACTCTAGAGGCCAGAAGCCAGCGCTGTCTGCAGACACTTCCGGGTCACGTGGCCAGCGTGACGAAGCTACTCTGGCGAGCCAGAGCCGCACACAGAAACGCAGTTTACCTTCCCGCTAGTAAGCGGTCCCTATTTATCTACTTGCACCCGAGGGTGCTTTCGAACTGCTAGGTTGGCAGGCGCTGGGACCGAGCGCACCCCGCCGCGGGGATTCGAACCACCGACCATACGATCAGCAAGTCCTAGGCGCTGAGGTTTTACCCACAGCGCCACCTGCGTCCCTAATGTTATATGTTACCAACAGAACTGTTCTTCCAAACAAGGTGATATAGACTCAAGGTGAGACATGATGTTTCCGTGCATAATGGTAGCATTCAACTTGGAATTGGAGTGAGGTGGGAATTAGAACTCTCTAGTTTCTTAGTTCTTCACATTGGTTCACTTCTGGTCAGTAAATGTACATGTTCCTCAGACAGTTTGAAATAGTTACATCTTTGGCTGAAAAAGCAGTGTGTGCTATATAACTGGAGACACTGGCTGAGTTCGGACCTTGTACTAAACCATAGTTTAGCATGGCTTCCGTCCAGTGGTGTTGAGCTTCAGGTTTGCACTCTTCTGCCCCCTGCAGGTGGAGGGAATTCAGAAGCTTTGCTTAAAAACTGGCTTCTTTCCTTCAAGCTGACAAAGTGGTTAATATTAACCAGTTTATTTGAACAAGCCAACTTGACAACAGAACAAGCACACAAGCGTTTTACTGAAACAGGAGTTGTGTTTTGCCTTCTCTATTTTTAGGGAATTAGTGCAATGCAGCAGATCATCAGTGTGTTCCCGCCCACCAGGAAGTAAAATATTTGCAGAAAGAGACTTGAAATGCACTCTATATAAAGGTTTTTGTCCCTGCCGGTGGTATGTAGGAAGTGTGTGGCAGGAATAAATTAAGGTGGGGAAATGAATAAAAGTCTGGCTGCATCGTTATGTTAATCCACTGAGTAGCTACAATGTAATACTGATGGTGGTGTATTATGCTGTTAAGACCTAATATTGAGACATGGGCTACGTCCCAGATAGCAAAAGGTAAAGAGCCTAGCTTTACTAGCCAAAGGGTAGCCAATGTGGTACCCTGAAGATGTTGCTGGCCAACATCTCTCATCACCCTTGAGACCCTGGCCATGCTGGCTGGAGGTGTGCTTTGCAAGGACTAGTTTCTTGCTAAGCCAATGGTTTAGCCAACTTCAGCGAAGTTGAAAGGATTACCTCATTGATGTATTGAAGAAGAGGAGGAGTTTGGATTTGATATCCCGCCTTTCACTCCCTTTAAGGAGTCTCAAAGCGACTAACATTCTCCTTTCCCTTCCTCCCCCACAACAAACACTCTGTGAGGTGAGTGGGGCTGAGAGACTTCAGAGAAGTGTGACTAGCCCAAGGTCACCCAGCAGCTGCATGTGGAGGAGCGGGGACGCGAACCTGGTTCACCAGATTACGAGACTACCACTCTTAACCACTACACCACACTGGCTCTCCGGAAAAATAAAGCACATTTATATGAAGGAAATGTTGCCATGGAATGTGGCAATAAATGGACTCATGCAGATTTTTAGAGGTTTCTTAAATACGCTTGCGCATTGCAGGACATAAGTGGGAGGTAATGTCTACCCATTTTAAACTGAAGATATCAGGGAGTCATAGAGTTGGAAGGGATCCTGAGGACTATCTAGTCCAACACACTGGCAATGCAGGAATATGCAGCTGTCCCATGTGGGGATCAAACGTGCAACCCTGGCGTTATCAGCACCAGACTCTAAGCAACCGAGCTATTTTTCTTCGTGTGGCTATAGTTTCAAGCTAGTCTTCTGGACAGAAATAGCTTCTTTCATAAGTGTATGGAAAGGTTGGAGACACACTATTTACTCTGGAGGAGGTGCAAAAGGTATGTACCATATTGGCTTGAATATAAGCCTCACTTTCCCCCCAAATTCTGACTGTGAAAAGTTTAAGTGCGGCTTAAATTCGCGACCTTACAAAAATTGGCTTTTATGATATCGCTGCTGAAACAGACATATGGTAAAATGGAATGGGTGTGAGTGCAGAATTATAAGGGAACGGCTTATATTCACGTATTTTTTCCTTTTTTCATCTCCCTCCCCCATGAATTTTAAAGGTGCAGCTTATATTCGGGTGTGGATTATATTCGGGCCAATACGGTAATCTTTGCTCATCCTTTCTGTGCCTCACTGGAGGGTTAAGGGGGCTCATATGAACAGAACTCCTTTTAAAAGCTCTTCTGTATTGCACATTTAGACACCAGTGAATTCTTAAGGACTCGATTTCCTGCGTTGCTGTTGCAGTGGTGTCAAAGTCAAACCCATGCAATATGAAAATGCTACTGTGAGCCATGTTAGGAATAAACCTGATGCATTTATACTTTTCAGAATACATTTTTTTTGTAAAGGTGTCAAGTGACTGGAGCAAGAGATCTAGATATTTCCTTCATCTCTTTAAAATGGCTAAGTAAAAATTGATTCTTCCCAACAGGCCAATGATATTTCAGCCTCTCCTTGTTTTTAATGGTGCTTTTTTCTTTCAAAGTAGATTGCTTTCAAGTGTCTTAAAATAATTTGCTACGAGAGCATTTTCTCTAGAGCAAGTAATAACTGCCTACTGTCCAGTGTCTTAATCATGTGTTACATGACTTTTAATCTTGATCTTGAATGTATTTAGCCTCTGCGGGGCAGGATGGTGCAATTACAAATGTTTTTCTATCATATTTTAAGTGACATTTCTCTTCCTGGAAGCCTTTATTACTCTGCCAAGCTCTACTGTATAGAACTTGAATTCTATTTAAAAACCTTGCTGCAGCTCATGTTTTATCAGTTTGATGGCAGTGTGGAGAATATCTGAATTGCTTCTCTCTTAATTTTCCTCCAACCCCAGGTATTTGGGAAATTGTGAGATATTTTATTATGTGCCCTGCATTTGAGATCAGTCGTTACCACAGTTAAATAAATTTTTGTTTTAAAAAATAAGTGTTGAGTGATTGTACCCAGAGTTATAAAAAAAATACTATTCTCTGGAAAAACAAAATACCATCAAATTTATTATGTGCCCTTCACTAGCTGGCCCCCTGGCAGGTTACAATGATTTAAAATTCAGAATTAAAAACAGTTAATACAAATAATCACAGGAATTGGGGTGGGTCCTGAACAATATACGGTACATGTCGGAGGCAAAGAGGTGTATCTTTAGTCCAAGACTGTAGTAAACCAAAACTATTATGTACTTTAAACCTTATGAATGGCTTGAAGGACCTTCTGAATCAACTGAAGGTAGCTAAGCTGGTAATAAAGCAAAATCAAACAGATGTGTATCTTCTTCAGTCTGTTTACTTACAAATTTTGGAGAGTGGGAGAGAACATTAACAGATTCCTTTGGGTTACTCTTGTAGAAATTGAGGTAACAAACCCAAGATTGAGTTGATTTCTCTTTTGCTTTTTATTCTTTTAACCACCTCTACAGTCACAATTTGTGTGCAAAAAAGGACACACAAATTGAGAACAAACTGGCTAGTTTGTAATTATTCTGAGTGTGTGTTTTTTGTTTTGCTTTTGTAACAAATCAGTACCTTAGCACTACAATTCAAATATCACCTCAAGTGGTATACTACTACAAGGGTTGCCCCTACTTGTCGGTTAAGATTTAACTACGACTGGTTTATTTATACAATATACTATAGGGTTTTTTTAATGTGTGGTGCTGTGCTATGAAGTCTGAAGACTTGCTTGGCTGAGCTGACAGAATGTTAATTAAGATTCCACATGACATCATGGGAGGTAAGTTATTGGACTTAGAATGTTTTGACATTCAAATTCTACAAGCTGAAGTGAAAATACAGCATACAGAGAGCCTCAAATGTGCCTAGGAACAGAAGGAGTTGCAAGGGCAAAGTAGCTTGTGTGTCAGCAAATGGAGTTGATACTGTATGTTCACATATAGGTGCTTACCATAGGGAAGCAGGCAAAGATGGGAAAAGGATTTAGTTAGAAAAACAGTAGTGCTGGCCTATATCAGCTTTGACTGCTACACTTTGATATTTTATCAGGAGTTCAATAGAACAATTCCTCTTGGGGAATAAGGATGGAATTCAGAGTCTCCATAAGCATTGCAGCTTGCCAGGCGGAATGATTCCCCCTCTGTTCTCCTAACCCCTGAAGCTAATCTCAGGAGGGACACTGAAGGAGGGAAAGCCCTGTGATGCAAACAGAGATCCTTGCGCAGGGCTTTCATGGATGGGGCTTGTTAGGTGGAACCTCCCCAAATAGATTCTATCACACTGGACAGAGAAGTCTGTTTGCTAGAATGTCTGCAGATTCTCTGTCAACCAGAGAATGGTGTGTGTGAACTCCGTTTTCCCCTCTGTCTTCTGGCCTGAAATGTCATGTTCGGAAGTCTGGCAGAATTTCAGCCACTCTCTTCCTTAGCTGTTTTATTCTCTCTTCTTTCTCCCTTTCCTCTTTCATCAAAGATGGGAATTGCCTCCAGGCCCTGAATACAGTCTGCATTATCCTCCTATATAAAAAAAATTGTGAGGGAGAAAAAAAACCCCAAGGTAACATAATTAAAGAGAGACATGCATACATTCAAGGAAACACACATTGTATGGAACCAATTCCTCTCCTTTTTGACAATTTAGTCTCACATTATTTACAAAAATCAAGAATATAACCAGTTTAAAACATTTTGGTAAACTTCCACTCATCGCCCCATTTGCACAAGGGCTTCTTGCACAACAGAACTTCTCCCTGCATGCCCCCCAAATCTGTTCTTGGGATTCCCCCAACTTTCTGAAGCAAATTTGGGAGAGAGTGCAGGGAAGGAAAGGTTTGTTATACAAGCAGAAGTCCTTGCACTAATGGGTTGTCTTAGTTTGATACATCCCATGGATTATTCTGGTAGAATATGGGCCCAGGAATAGGGCCTTTGCTGTTCACCCCAAGAGAGTGGGCAGAGAGAAGGTATTGCAGGCCTTTTTCAAGGCCTCATTCCCTCACAGGCCACATACCTGGAGTAGCTAGAGCCAGAGCTGGTGATGACTGAAATCAGAAACAATAAACACCGCCCTGCTTCAATTTTCACAGTGGCTACTTCAGATCAGAATTTCCAATCCTATGCAGGTTTACTCAGAAAGAAGCTGCACTGGGTTTGATGGGGTTACTCTCAAGGGAAATACACAAATGATTTTTTTTTGTACAATATATAACTACTGTATAGGCCAGTATAGCTACTGTTCTGAAAAGCAAGTGAAATCCCTTTCTGTCTTTAGTGTGCTATGCATACACACATATATGGAAGCATACCATAGGAGTATATACAAATGCTAGAAAGAAGGGTATTAATGGTTTAATACCGGTGCAGCTATTTTCCTCCTCCAGGCCCTACAACACTTACTAAATGCTTTTGTATAAGTGTACTGAGAATATTATCAGAGCTATTTTTTCCATAGAAACTGAGTGCTGGGGAAAGAAATTCCATTATCTTCCTGTTCTGTTGGGAGGAAAGGCTGAAGAGTGTTTTGTTTTGTTTTTAAATGGACAGGTAAGTGCCTTGGTACAATAGTTATTCATCAGGACTCCAAAGCCATCAAGTTGTTCGCCAACAGAGAAGCAAACCTCCCTCCCTTCACCACCTTACTCCTGTGGGGATCTGTGCCAGCAAGTGGAACAGCTGCCTGTGCACAGAGCAGAACTAATTGAGAACTGGGGATAATGCCAATGCAGCACAACTTGGCTGGAACATCATCGCTGTAGAGGATTGTCACGTAAACTACATAGTTTACAATAAGTTAATGATACTAGCCATGCTCCTCCCTTTTCAAAGGGTGGAACTACACCTTGTAACAGTAAGCACACATCTCTTGTCAGTTTTATTGAAAAGTCTTCAACATGTTTTAGATACTAACTTTTTGTTTAGGGAAACACTCAATCTATGTAGGACTTCCATAGAAAATTAAATGTTTTTAATTTTAAAACATCAATCACTCAATTCCATTAATCGGTTACTTTTATGTTATTGTCATCAGCCCTGGGGCTGGTGACAATGAAGAGCAATCCTATATCCACTTGCGTGTAGGATTGCACAGTAGGAATATTAGTTGTGTTTGTAGGAAATGTAGACTGAGAAGCAAGTAGTATTGAGCAATACCCCAATAACGTTACTGGGGAACCAGAGGAGGAAAGCTGCTTTCCTCCCTCCTCCAATGCTCCATCTCCCCTATTGACCATCTTTTGCCCAACCCACTCCGCAACTTTACTTTGTTAACATTTTCCAGCAAATCATTGCATTTATTTCTCCTATGAATTTGCTGCTTTCTCAGTCTCTTGCCTTTTGCTCTGGCTCTAAATTTTCCATTTAAGTATTAAAAAACAAACAAAAACCAAGCGAACTCAAGAGTCTAGTTCTTTGCTAGCTGCACTCGCATATTTTGGTCTTTGCTTTGTTCTCTCTCCTTTCAGGTCCCTGACTGGTAAGAATCAATCACATTTTCCCCTTTTGTACAATTAAGTAGCATACTAATGAGAGCATTGATGGCAGCCTCACTGTGAGTGTTCATCTTTTTTTGGAGGGTGCATTCATTGTGTAGACAAATTTATGAGAGTCTTACTCTCAGGTAATAATAATTTACTACTACTACAAATTATTATTATTAATTTTTGTTGCAATTTATTTATTTAATGAAGAGAGATTCAGTGCACCCATTTTCAAAGAAGGTGAAATAACAGAGAAAGTGTCCAGGCCTGGTGGACTCAATCTCTGGACACCACTAGTTTCTGGGGCTCTCACGATCTCTAAACGCTGCAACTACAAAATATGAGAATCAAGAACCGCTTTGCAATTGTTGCAACAAACAAAATGATGACAATATATGAAGGGAAAAGGGCAAATAGCAATTGGAATAAATGCAGCTCAAGTGAAACTTATAGTCTATTTATATAGTCACCTGTCACTATACTGATCTGCAGTCTTCTGTTTTCTCCAGAAAATACTCTTTTCCTCATTGAGTACATCAAACCAAGCCCAGAGGACCTTCTTCTTAAGTGAAGTTTCATGGAGCTTTTTTGCACTCTCTTCCAAAGTAGATACGTAATCCTTGTACTATACAACAAACACAAGGAAAGGAAGGGGAAATAGATTTCAGTATTGATATGTTTTATACAGGCACACAGCAACACAGATGGGAAGGAAAAGCAAAAAAACAGAAGGCTGAGACAAAAGTTTTGAGTGGTTTGTGTACAGGAAAATAAGAAATGAAACTAATGTTTCAAGGATAACAATAGCAAAATGTTTTGTTCATGGTCTGGGCTCCCTGTTTCCCACTATTTCATGCAGGCACTATTGAATGTACAATTCAGTGTTGTGAGGATCTCAGTTTCCATTTTTTTTTAAAGGGTACAGTCCTTTTCCCTGACAAGTGTGTAGGAGAGGCAAAAACTGTGGCTCCAAACTGAGACCTGCACATTATGAGTAGGAGAGCCACGTAGTTTTGTTCTAATGCAACTCCCAGGTACAATACAAGCACAGAGAAATGAGAGCAGGTAAAGAGACTTGGTCTTTCAAGTCCAGCATCCCATTTCCCACAGTGGTGAACCAGATGCCTTTGGAAAGCTCACAAGCAGGAGATGAGGACGATAATCACCTTATCCCACTTTTGTTCCCTAGTAACTGGTTTCCTAGTAGCTTGCCTCTGATCCTCGAGGAAACATATAACCAGCATTACCAGCAGACATCAATAAGCCTCATTCTTCATGAATCCTCTTTTAAAGCTAATAGCAAAGTCCATAGTTTATAACATTTCCATAGTAAGTAACATTTTCTCTTGCTCACCATTTTCCAGTTCCTGAAGGACCTTCTGAGCAGCAGACGGGAATAAAGTCCCTCAGCCTGAGCTACTTTCCCAGCAAGGATCTCTTGCATATGATGAAGCCAGGCAAGCAGACACTTCCTTTGCAATCTAAAGCAATGATGCCTTTGTGCCACCTGAGCGCAAAGACCGAGGGAAAGAGAGAGAACCAGTTACTCCAATGATTACCGAGGGGCTACAGCTCTGCTGCAATGTTACTCTGGCTTACTGTTAGAAGTCTCCACCATCTGTAACCTACATTTGTATTATTTCCACTCATGCTTTTCTGTTCCACTATAACTTTTCCAGAGCAAGCAACTGATCCTCTCCTTCCTTTCACTTTTACCTTGTAGTTCATCAGTATGAGTATAGCACGAGTGCTTATAACATGAGTAATACTTACAACATGATCTGGATCAGATTCACGGATCCTCCTGACCATGTGTGAATGCATATGGCCATTATTTAATTATTAACTGCAACAGAAGTGGATTTCCTGCACAAGCAGTGGGGCTTGGACTCAATGACCTTTGATCATCTCATCTACTTGAGAGTAAACCCTACTGAATTCAATAGGACTTATTCCTACAAAGACGTGATTAGAATTGTGTTGTAAACCCCGAAGAGCTCAGCACAAACAGCATTAAAACCAAATCCTAATAAAGCAGTAAGCAAAATACCTACTTAAGACATTAAAATGTAATACTGGATCGACATCATTCCACATGCAAGTGATAAAAGCTAGCTTGAAACAAAAAACCTGCGATTTTACAGATTCTGCTTGATAAATTTATGTGAGAAACCATCTCCTGTTAACCGGTGCACATGCTATGAGGAAAGTCACCTATAACATTATTTTTATGCATCTCTTCCTGCAGTCTCCTCCTTCCCTTTAAAGCTCCACCCCAGCTGTTCCTTACCTCTCTCAATTGAAATCCACTGGTGCTGGATGATTTCCCACCACCTGCACACCTAGGACCCACTTTAGTTGTGACCACAATTTGTTTTAAACTGTTTTTAATGCTGTATTTTATATTGCTGCAACCTGCCCTGTTCTGGTGAACAGTGGGTATAAATCTAACAATAACAAGGTGCCTGACAAAGTCAGAAGAGGTACCGGGCTGAGCTGTTGCTAAGTCAAACTAAACTAGAACTGCTTCAGAAACTTGATGGCTTGATGGCGCAAATTTTGACTCTTGGATGGCAGGCAGAAGGCTGGCTGAAGATTAAACATCAAGACATGGAGCCAACCTTCCTTTCTAGACGCCCACTTTTACTCCAGTGCTTACCACCATATTTTTCTGAGTTTGCTGTATTAGTCTTTTCCAGGGCTCCAGCCCCTGCTTCTTCAGCAGGAACCTATCATAATGTTTCTTCGCTTTTGATAAGAGCTGCTGCTCCCGCTCCAGCCTCCTTTGTTTTTCCAATTCTTTCTGCAATTAAGGATACATAAGAGATCAATTCCTGGAGTAAGAATACCTTGTAAAAAACGTCCACTACTTTTAATTTGGGCTTGCAACTAATTATTAGTGTAATAATGGAGTTGCTGTTAGGAGGCTTTTCCAGACACAATCCTTTTGCTGGGCACACAGCATAGAACCATTAAAGTGCTCAATTGATGCTGCCCCAGAAATCATCCCCATTATAATCCTTTCCCAATACTAAGAGCACTTCCCTGTAAGTTACCAGTGAACAGCAATTCTCACCACAGCAGGTGCAATTATTGCATATTTTTATGCAGGGATGGAAACCATTTTCCACCAGTTTTTCATCTTTTTTTGTGAGACTGGGCTCACGCCCTAATCCGCGCTTGAACTCTTAGCTGGTGTCGGGGGTTGGCATTATTTGACACTTGTCAAAGCCCAAACTCCAGCAGGCGGACCATTCGCACCCTTGAAGGCCCTGATTCTGCAGCTTTCCCCTCTTCCTCATGGTTTCCTTGCCCTCTCAAAGCACAAGTACAGGAACAAAATCATGAAGAAGCAGCAGCAGAATCCACCTCCACTTGCCTTGTCCTCTCCTCCTCCTGGGCAATGGTGTGGATTGGGCCCAGAGGAAAAGGGTAAATGAATGGGAAATGGTGAAGGGCCCACTCAGAGAGGTATCTTTCACAAGGCCTCTCCAAAAACCTGGAGCTTGCACTGCTTGAGCCCTAACCTACTGCCTGGCATCCTTGAAGCAAGGTTATACCACCACCAACAACACAATGCTAGCCCTTCTACAGGAGGTCATGGTTATCACTTCAAACAGTGATCGATAGTACAGCTCTGCAAGAGGACTGTTTATAAAATGGCATTCCCCCCCCCCCCCCACCTCTGAACAGTCCTTTGCATTTACAGGCTGCCTTCTCCCACTTATTCCAAAGTGGCACAAAATAGCCATCAAGTGCTGGAACTGGGAGAAGCAAGCGCAATATTCTGCTCACCACTTTCTGCAGTCTTCGCTCCTCTTGCCTCTTCTGCAACTGAGCCTCCTTCTCTGCTGCTTCTTGCCTCTGACGTTCTTCTTCCTCGGCTTGCATCCGGGCCTAAAAATAGATAGAATGGAGCACTAGTTCACTTACCATGAATGGGCCCTTCTGGGCTGGCATAATGACACACCCGCTTGATGGGCTGTGCCCATCCACCCAGGCAGGGACCATGTGACTTGAAGCTTTAATATGTCATCTTCCCTCTGGTTTCCCCTCCAGCTTCTCCATCTGTGAGAAAGGTGCCATTAAGTAAGATCCAAGTAAGAAGTATGGACAGAAAATTAATAAGAACATCAAGAAACACCCACACGACTAAGTGCAATCTGTTCCCAGTGGAACGAGAAAATGAGAGGAGGCCTTGCGCTGGACATCTCACCATAGCTGTCAACTTTTCCCTTTTCTTGCGAGGAATCCTATATGGAATAAGGGAACTTCCCTTTTAAAAAGGGAACTGTTGACAGCTATGCATCTCACTATGCCAGCCAATCACCTGACACAATTAACCAGAGTCTAAAATGGTGCTTGAGTTTTGAGCGACTAGACTGAACCATGCTGGGTCATAAAGGAGTGACCCCAAAGAGAGGAGCTGCTCTTTAGAGGCAGAAGAAATTAAGGCCTGCAAAGCAAGTATGGGGTGATCTCGCGCTGAACCCTAGGCCAGCAGTGGGAGGGAGGGAGCATAAGTAGACCCTGTTGCCAGGGAGAGTTCTGCTTCCTGGGTCTGGAGCCTTGAGAAGAAGCTGAACCTCTTGAGTGAGGACACTTAGCAGCCTTTTCAGTCTTTTTCTAGTCTTCCTTCTGTGGTACAGAAAAAGGACAATTGCCTAGAGCACCTTTTGTGCCTAAGATAGTTTCTGAATTTTATTCCACTGAAATAATAGCCAGCAACAAATAAAAGCCCCAAATAATTTATTTTGGAAAAAGGAGAGGCTTCTGCAGAGATGTTGGAAACCTGTGCTATTACAACTGGCTGGCTTTGACTGAACAACAGAAACAGAAATCACTGAACACTGGGCCATTTGAGGACCTCTGGTAAATAGCTGACATAGCAATCCATGCCATTTAAGTGGCCTCTGCTCCATGAGTGGAAAATTGTGTTTTCACGTGGTAGGAGAATTGGATGTTTTATACCCTCCTAGGTGGTGGGACAACAGCTAAGGCGGGGAGCAGCAGAACTTGCCTCTTTTGTCTGTTGAGTGACTTTCCTTCCAGTTGTGAAGAGCGGCTCTACAACTCATGGCAGGAAGTCGCTAAGTCTACCTGAAGAATCGCTCTTGGTACAGAGGAGCCACAGGAGGCAGCTTTGTGGCAGGCAGCATTTAAGTGCTGGAATGCTGAGCAGAGGCTTTGTTGGAAGAGTTCTTAGCAGCAATTCAGCTTGAAGCAGTTCTCTCAAAATGAGAGGCTCCCCCCCTGCCCCCACTCCACTTGCAGGCACCACAGCAGCAGAAAGAATGAAGTTGAGAGGAGTGGGGGTGGGGGGAGGTAAGGAATTTTTTTATTTTATTAAGCAAGCCACACAGCTTAAAAAGGGAACGCTGAGGGAAACAAATGAAGTACAAGGCAGAAGTAGGAGAGAGAGGGGCTACACAAATCTGCTTGGGGGAAGGCAGAGATGAGGGAAACTAGGAGGAGGAAAGATGATATATTAAGTCACATGATCCCTGCCTAGGCAAATGGGGACATACAACCCTCAAGTCTCACATGCTGGTCTGAGGAGAATAAAGTAATCTAAATATATCTTATTTAGATCTCACCTATCCCCAACTCTCCCAGGAAGGGCAGACTCCTCCCCATCCCAGCAGGAAGAGGCTGCATGGGGGGAAAGCATATGGGGATAACTTTCCTTGTGTGCCTTCCTTTTCATTCACAACGGCACCCCAACCCATCAAAAGCCTCCCCAGAACAATATTTGATATTGAGGGGCTCTGTTGTAAGTGTAAAGAACTCGTCACCATCATGTGGGCCCTGTGGAAAGCCTTGAGGGCCATGGATTGCTCACTTTGCTATATACAGTCAGTGCCCCAAGGCTATTAAGTTATGATACACACAGGAACAGGACAAGATAAATTATGTATGATAAATTCCTGTATCTTGAGGATCAGACTGGTGCATGCTTCAGTTTCTCAGAATAATGGCTGGACATCAGTCTCAACATTTGTTAGCCACAACAACTAGATGTTCAGAGATTGGATATTTCTAAGGTGTTAGGGACAAAGAAGAGGACAGAGTGATCACTACCCTGTTTCTCAGAGGCATCTGGTTGATCACTTTTGGAGACAGAATATAGAACTAAATAAACTAGGTGGACTTTTGTCAGACCCAGCAGGTCAGTTCTTATATTGCTATGGAGCGTATCAATTTCAGTCCTTGTGTGCTTTAAATTCACTTGATTTTCATTTTTAAATAACAAATTGGACTTGGCCTTTTGATTTAGCAGCATGTTGATTAAAAAACCAACCAACCAACCAACCAACCAACCAACCTGTATTGATGTTGCACTCTTGGTTTAAGCCAGCATTCAACTTTACTTACCAACTTCTCCTCTTCTCGTTTTTTCTTTGCTTCTTCCAGTTCCCTTCTCCTTTCTGCACGCTGAATTGCTCTCTCCTCCATGGCTAAAGAATTGCACAATAAGGAGTACAACAATTAGAGCAAGTGAAGCACAGTGACATAAAGAACGCAGAGTTCCATTTACAAAATTGTGTCTGACTTGACCTGGTAATATCAAAGGAAAGAAAGTAAGAACTGCCATGTTGTTTCATCTAGCTCTAATTTGTCATCAGTGGCAACCTGTAAAATTAGCTGTTAAGTTTTAAGAAGTTCCCAACAAAATAAATCTAACAAATATTTTTATTTTAAAAACAGAAGGAATAGTAAGAAGTGGTTTATAACCCTCCTCTATATATTTCTATAATTTATATGTTGTATGACAAAGTTCACTATGTATTATGTATTTAAATTTATTTATTAAGCAAAAATAAATGGCTGTAGCTCACCATGTTCCTCTGGCTTTGAAGAATTTGTCTCCCTCTTCTACATTTTCCCTTTCCTACTCCTTGTATACCTTGTTTTTAGTTTCCACGTCCAATGGGCAGAGCCTGTCTCCCCCCACTTTTCTTTTTACTGATGTGAACCACTTTCAGAATGAGTAATTGTAAAAAATAGTAGTAAATGAATAAAAACACTCAGTCCCCGAAGCTGAGGGTTCAAAACCATGTGTCATATGTTGCTCAAAGCCAAGTGTCATATGTTGAAAGCAAAATGCCTCCAGTAAACGTGTTCCATATGTGTGTTGAACAATCTGCAAGCATAGTTCAACAGCTGTGCACAAGCTCCAGGAAGTTACAGTTAACCCTTGCTTCCCATTACATGCATACTGGGAGCTACAGTTAATGGCTTCTGAACAAGCCAGGACTTGTAAGCCAACTTCAAATATGGTTTCATATTCTGACTTCTTTGGAACCAAAGTTCCCAAGTGCACATAACAATTGGTTAACTGTGTTTTCTAAGTTCTGCTTCTCCACAGTGAGGACTGAAGGAACAGTATGCATGTGCACAGAACTAAATCTGATCATGTGAATATGACCCTTGCGAGTCACCATGTCTGGGTTCAAACAAGTGCTGGGCTGTGTTAAGTTATGATCAAGTATGTAGGGCCCTGTGACCCCTGAAATGGTGGTGTTTAAATGGTGGTATTTTCTCCATAACTACAGGTCTCATCTTTTACTACAGTTTCCTCTAAGTATCCAAGGAAAAGGCTCCAATAAGTGCAGAAGGAGAATCTACATCAAGAATATACCTTTGAGTAAGGGGTGTGGTGTGGACAGCACTTTCAGGCTCCTCTTGCTTTGGATAGCTGGCTGGTAATTTTCTAATCTGAAAGAAAGTGAAAAATGAATGGACATGACCAATTTAAATGACCCTACTCTGACTAAAACTTAGCTGAGTATCACCCAATGGATCAATGGGCTGAATGACAGGACTCAATACCCTATTTATCCTGCCTTTGTACAGCAGTGGCATCATTTCATGGGCAACAAACCTAAGAACAAGCTTTGGTTACAGCTTGTGATTTTTCTAGAGTGAGGCAAACCATAAGGCCAGGGTTCAGGTGACATCTTAAGCCAAACTATAGCTTGGCTCATAGCAAAGAAGCAGGAGATGAAGAGGAGTAAAGCAGCCACAATCTCCTCTCTGGAAACCAGTGTTCATGCTAAACAGTAACTTGTCTTAGTGTTATTTGTGAACCAGCACACTACGTAGAACAAGAAAGAACGATAAGTAGTCTTAAATGGGGAGACACTCTCCCATCTCACTCTGTAATGCAAAAGAGCAATAAACGTGGGCTTTGCTAATGTATGCCTCTTCATAATTTGTAAAGTACGCAGAGATCTTTCAAAGGAGTCTGCTATTTACAGCATTATAATCCTATATTAAAGCTATTATTAGGGGAAGGAATCAATTAACACTACTCAAATAATAACAGAGGAAGAGAGAAGGATCAACCTGCATCATATTTGGCCATTTCACTCCCTAGTGAGCTATCAGAGATGTTTAGAAACATCATGGTATTGTCTCAAAGCCCACTGTCCTAACAGGACATTGTGTAGCCATCACATAATTGGATCTTTGTACTCTTAGCTCTGTACCTTAAAGACTCTGTATTCCTGCTCTCTCTCAACTGCTTTCCTTCCCGAGTTTTTGGGGCCTGGTTGTTAAGTGCCTTGGTAACTGCCGTGGCTTGTTCAGCTTCCTCCTTGGCCTTCTTTAGCCTCTCATTTTCCTGAAGTCTAAGGATTAGTTCTTGCTGCTCTTTGAGCTGTCGTTTCTGCTCTTCAATCAGCTGCTGCTGGAAGGCATGGCGGTGCTCCAGGGGACCCCTTAAGACAGAGGACATTTTTTGTTTTGGTGGTTCAAGATGCTGCAAGGAACCTCTTGCTTGGTTACCAAACACTGCTCGATCTTGAGCATTCAAAGCAGCATGCTTCAGAGTGACTTGCCATGCCCATTTTGGCTGCTTTGGAGAATGAAGATCACGTTTTTGACTTGTCTCTGGAGAGCAAGAGTTTGCTCTTTCTACATTTGCCATTCTGGGATCATCCTGTGAACAGGGTATTGTAGCCACCTGGAAAGGGAAGATAAAGCCTACGTTAATTATAAAAATTAAGGTCTCAGTTCTCATTGAACAAACGTTTGTTATATGTTATATGAAGCTGCAACTACTTCCATAGCAGCTGATTCCATAGCCTGTCATCTCCTAGAGAAATATTATTCCTTCATGGTGTTTAGAAAACCAAGTTTCCCACAGTCATTTGCCTACAAAGACAGGAAAATTATTGAAAACCTAAAAGATGGAAGACTGGGACCCTAAAGAATAGTCAGCAATGGCAGAAAGCATGTGTGTTTATTCGCTCCATGGTTGTTTTGAGAACTTCCAATAAATGCTCTTTGAGGAATACACAACACACAAGTCCTCCTAGTGCACCAGACACAACTCCCTTTGATATTATACCAAGTTTGTCTTTACCTGCAATCTGTTCCTAGTTGTTGTTTTTCGGGTGGGGGTGAAAGAGGATGCAGGAGAAGAATCTTGCTAACACACCTCTGGCCTACTTGTGAGTTCTGCATTTTGTAACTATTGTTATTAACTATTTACTGAGCCTACTAGGTATGCATACCGGAGAATCTATTTACTTTCATAAGAAAGGGGGCAAGTGTAATTTTCCTGTGTTCGTAAAACTGCTCTGGAGACTTTGTGTTTGCCTCAGGCTGCTTGTTTGTGACTTGGCCCCCAGGATTCTACAGGAAGTCAAACTGGATAGAGGTCCAGAGCTCACACAATCCTTCCCTCTAGTGTCCCTGCAACTCTGAAAAGAGAGTCCCTATATTTATTTGAATGCAAGAATGCCACCCTGGTTTTTTGTTTTGGTTTTTTGTTTTGTTTAGAATTGGCTATAGGAAAACCTGAAGGAATCACCTTATTTACAGCTGCTCCATTTCTTGATCAGTGAATGTAGTTCTGCCAAAGTCACTTTGAGAAGGGAGTTAGGTGTGACAGGCCAAGGCTTTGTGTACCATCCACCAAACCGCTTGAAATGGAGTCTCCTTGTCACAGATGAGGTTATTCATATTCCTCTTTTGCATACATGATTGGCAACTGGGGAGCCAAATGATGTGACACAGGAATCCAGATGTGGCCCAGTTTAGTCAGCTGCCAATCTCTATTTCATATTTATTTGAAGTACTTATAGGCCCCCATTTGGAGAAAGGGTGGCTAACTTGTTGCCCTCCAAATCTCAACAACCCCACTCAGCATGGCTAATGGTTACATCTGGAGGGACACAAATTAGCCATTCCATTTTAGGGCACAGCCCTCCCATGGTAGCGTACAACAGCAAGATAAAATACACTGAGATACATTTGAAGCATCAAACCATAAAAATTCAGTACCGTAGGGAAGCAGGATCTTGAGAATCAACAGCATAAAGCACTACTAACGAAAGGCAGACTGGAACATCTGAGTTCTGAAGGTACACCAGAAATTCTGCACCATAGGAAGTGTGCATTAGTTCCATAGGAAGAAGGTTCCACACTATGGGAGTGATGATGATGAGGTATGTGTTTGTGAGAGAAAAAGCACAATGCAAAATCAGTTCACCTGTGTAGGACTCAAGGGTTGATCCCAAGCTTCTTTTGACTCATGAGTTCTCTTGGCATCCTGGGAGACGTCTGTAGCAAGTTTCCCCAGTGCCACTTCCTCTAATAGCTTTGCCATTTTCCTCCTTGTATCCTCTTTTTTCAATTGTAGTTCTCTCTTTTCCACCTCCGTTCGGCTCCAGCAATGCCATTCGGCAAAATAATGGCGCAAAATGCTCTTCCGATTAAACTCTATAGCCAACTGTTTCCCCCTAAAAATAAATGTTCATTAAAATCAATTGCAATTTCCTCAGATCAGGAGGATGTGTGTCTACCCCACTCTATTTTAGAATTTTAGTATAGATTGATTGGATTACTACTGCTGTAAAAAGGCATGTTAGCCAATATAGGCTTATATTATAAAATGCAGTATAAACACCAACGACTGGGAAACAATGTCTTGCTAGCGCTCCGATTGGAGAACAGCCTTTGCCAAAGGTGTCATGGGATTTGAAGACACTTGAACTCGGGACGAAAGGGAGAAACACACTAAGAGGAAGACATGCTTGGCAAACCCTTAGCATGATCTACACCCGCCTGGAAACCTATGTCCCCACTGTGGAAGAATGTGTGAATCCAGAATTGGCCTCCCCAGTCACTTATGGACTCACTTTTAAAACCGTGCTAATAGAAGACAATCTTACTCGGCTACAAGTGATTGCCAAAGAAAGAAGAATATTATTGGTTGGTGTGGTTGTTTTATTTAAATACAATTACTTCTTACTAACTACTTAATATATTTTCCTGCTTATTGTTTTGCAATCTGTTACAATCAGAGGCTGCTGCTAATAAGAGCTGTATCAGCAGCATATTCCCCAGTTAAGGCATTAGGCCAAAGGTGGCAGATGTAAAGTATGCAACCCGACAAAGTTTTTCTTCATAATGACCAGCAGCAGATGCACTTTGCCCAGATCAGATGCACTTTGCCTAGCTCTTGTTAAGTTAATGGATTCCTAATTTAGTTTCTGAGACAATCAATGGAACAATAATTTCATCCATTATAGATTTGACTTATCAAGACTTTGAGATCATGTTCATGTCAGAAGGCCTAAGAAGAACAGGGAAAATTAGAACTGAATAATATATATCAGAAGTCCTTTTGGGCTTGTTAAAGGAGCGAGCAACAGGAAAGCAAGGCCTTTATTTTTAAGCAGATATCAAACACTGCAACTATGTTTTACTCAGAGACCTACTGACATTAATGGACTTAACTTAGTCATGCTCATTAATTTCACTGACTCTTACTACAATTTAGTTGAGTACCACTCCATATTTCCCTGCGCCCACCTCTCTCTCCCTCCTCTTTTGTTTTTCCCTAGGAAAGTCAGGTCTCCCCATTTGGCCTGCAGCATGGTTTGTCTCAAACTACACAACCTCGTCCATCACCCAACGCTGCATGATGTCATCAGGTATAAGACAGGTAAAAACTGTGGTGCCAAACTCAAAAGGAAGGCTCAGGAGCACACAGTGGTGAGCTCCTGGTTCTTCCTTTGCAGCCAAGACTTGGATTCTTTTTGAATTCAAGCCATGGGTTCAAAGGACGTCTACTCCTTTGCAGTTCAAGCAGTAACTGCGAAGGAAGAACCAGGAAGGAAGAACCACCTTGAAGTTTCAATCAGCTGATGTGACTGACAAGTGGGTAGCCCCACCCCCCTGTCAAAGGGGCCATGGAGAGTTAGCCACTTCTGGAATTGGCCAGATCCAGTTCCACACCCCTGTCGTATTTCAAATGTTAATGCCACACGCAATGGTGGTGCTATAAAATAAGTTATAGATCCTGATTGAGCCAATCTTTTCATGAATCAGCGAGGAGCAGAAGAGCCTAAAAGCATACCATTTCACTGTCTCCAACATTCATCCTCTTGTTGGTTGTTTTGTTTTTAAAGAGATCATTATTTTACCATTTTGGTTCAGGCACAAAAATGTACAGTAGTACCTCAGGTTACATACGCTTCAGAAATTGTGCTTCGGGTTAAGAACTTTGCTTCAGGAGGAGAACAGAAATCGTGCTCCAGCAGCACGGCAGCAGCGGGAGGCCCCATTAGCTAAAGTGGTGCTTCAGGTTAAGAACAGTTTCAGGTTAAGAACGGACCTCCGGAACAAATTAAGCACTTAACCCGAGGTATCACTGTATATGGCTGGAACTGGTCTCTAAAACAGCAGCAGATATTTTCCTCATACTATCAACATCCTGGGGAGGGGGGGAGGTGAAATGTTAAATGCCGCTACCTGTTCTGATTGCGAAGCTGGTTCTCCAGTTTTTTAGTCTCCTGCTCCAACTTCTGAGACCATGTGTAATCTCTCCAGGCTCGCAAGGTCTTCAGCTGGCACTTCCAGTCAGCAAGGGCCCTTGCTTTCCCCATCTTAATCCTGAGATCCAGAATAAGCTTGTACCAGGCAGAGAAATACTTCCGTAGGCACTGCATTGGGGATGGTTACGAAATCAAGTAACTATATTGATAGCTTTCCTCTTTCAACAAACCTTCTAAGTGGAGATCTTTATCATAGTTGGTATCAGTACTGGATTTGAAATCGTTTTTATAGAATCAGAGAATTGCAGAGCTAGAAGGGACCCAGAGGCTCATCTAGTCTGCTCCTTTGAAATGCAGGAATCTCAACTAGATCATACAATTTTTTTATATGTTTCAATTGCATTGCAAAAATTGCTTTGAGGTACTTCATGGGAGGTTAATGACAAATGAAGTAATAATGTTCCATCACATCTACTGTTCTGATCCTATCATCTCCTATTTTCTTTATCTTTTTAGTCTTCAGAGTTTTGCTGACAATAGAAGGTTGATTAACAGGAAAACAAACTTCTCTTTTCACACTTTGCCTTCAGAACTGACTTTACCTTTTACCTTTTCTAGAATACCTCTCTGTGTTACAGAATCAATGGATTCTTATTTTCTCTCCCAAATTCACTTGTTATGACTTTTCCCTTATTAAAAAAACCCCAAATTGAAAGAACTTTAGAATTTTTTTAGAACAAATCTACTACCTCTTCAACTTCCAGTACTATTACATGTGTTTTTCTCAAGTACCATCACAATTCCACATATCACTTATACTGTTCTATAGGAAATTGCATTTAACTGCATTTAAATTATTATTATTATTTAAATAATGCTTTAGGGGCTGGCTGCTTGGCTCAATAATTTATTTGCTATTTTCTTCTTTATTACAATCTAAAACACAACATTAGCTACCGTGGACATTTTTTGGAAAGGCTCAGTATCATGTTCAAGAAAGTCAAAGCAGAACAAGTATTATTCCCAAATAGCAATTTATAGTACAATCCTATGCATTTGTATTAAGAAGGAAGTCTTACTATATTTCAATGAGATTTACTCCCTAATAAGTGAGTTTAAGTTTGCAGCTTTGGTCTGTTGTTATGCATTCTCCCCTATTTACTGTTCTAGCCTTCTCTTTAAGTGCACAAACAAATGATATAACCATGCACTGCCATTTTCAACACCAAACCTCAACAGTGCAGTAGCAGCCGCAAGAAAGGTTCACTCAGTCTTCCTGCATGAAAGGGGCAATGAAGGTGTAAAGGAGATTCAAAACCATCTGTGCACACAGCCAATGTGACACTGTGTTCTATTTCCAGGTATAAACTAAACGGCTGGGTAGTTTTCACGGCAAATCTCAGCTCCTGCCACTCAACTGCTCACTATGATCAATAGTCTCGCTCTCCTCACATCTTGTAAAAATATATATATTGGGATCTTAATCTTCAGTTGATCTAGGTCAGCCTGACACGGGGAGCTGGTTTCTCGGTTTACAGAGAGCTGACCCATGACTATCGCTGAGACACATCTGGCTCAAAGCGCTGAAAAAAGATAATGAATGCTCTCACCTTCTGATTTGCAATGTCAATTTTGCTCAGCAGCTCCTGCATCCTGGTTTGTTTCTCTTTCCTTTGTCCTTCTATCTCACAATCCAGATGGACTGGCACAGGAGGCATGCCGACTTCTACCAGCCTCTTAATTTTTTTTAAATCGTGCCTCTTTCTTTCCCTGAAAATAAAGCAATCCGTGAGAGGCCAGAGGCAAATAGTAGAGCATAAGAGGACTGTGATAGTCATCTCATGACCTTCAGCCAGTTCTCATATTATTACTTTTCTGTTACCCAACTCTGTTTGTGAGCCCATTTATCAAGATTCATTAGGTGATTGCTACATTTTTCTCTCTATCCTATGTCTGTATTAGTTGCAGGTCTCAAAGGAATATAGTTCTGCTACCTGCAGTTAGGAAAGTTTTATGTAAGTATAAAAGGAGATTTGTCTCAGTGAAAAGTATACTGCATAAAATCAGTATTGTACATGCCACTTAGCGATAGGAACCATAGCAATATAAGGTTCTTGTGGCTTAAAGGCAGCCAGAAGTTCACAATACATAATGCCATTAGTCAGGGGTAGACATTCAAAAAGATGATGTAGAAAAACTAAGGCACGGATTCAACTAATGAGTCCCAGTAGCAGAAGCCCACTCAAGTAAGTCCACTGGCTCAACAGGGATTCCTGCACCCCCCTCTCCCTGTATGCCCTGACTTTGGTGGGGTTCAGGAGAACCTCCAGAACAGCACAGAGGGGGAGCATCATTCCATCTGGCAAGCTAAAAAGCTTGTGCTGATGGAACAAATGCCATAGCACTACAATGAATTCTTCCCAAGGATTCCATGGTTACCTAAAGAAGCAAATATCAAAGAATGGTCTTCTTGAGCCACCTACCACTGCAGAAGCACCTGCAGTTCAAAGGAGCAGTTAAGGTGACCAAATATAAAGGACCCTCCATCTACAGGGATTTGAATTTTGCATGTTTGAGGCAGCAAATTGGTGTGCATTTGGAATATTTTGCCCTAGCCAACGTTCATATAACCAAACCAATCACCAAGAGCGATAATCATCTTATAACAGCACATGAAAAGATTCAAGTGGCCTTTTGGGGGGACCTAATAGTGTTTGCTCTCTGCTGTAGAAATGCCAAAATGTTTCAGTTGCAGTACTATGCGACTAAGTCCTATTGAGCATAGTGGGACTTATTTCCGAGTACTTATGAGAGCTGCATGATACCACAAATGGACAGTTTCCTTTAATTTAATTTGTACAGTATAAGTAAAAATAAAAGGGCACACATGATATTAGGCCAATTTTGCAAGCTCAGAAAGGGAGGAAAATCAGCTTTCCAGGTCTACAAATCTGAAGAAAATTCATGGTTTCCAGGAGCTGATGAAGCTTCACATAACTTAGGAATGAGTTATTAAAATGTATGGCTTATATATCGTGCCTTCTTTCTCCCTCAGAACTCTTAAGTTTTATGCATGGGATTCCCAAGAATCTCCCATCCAGATTATGTTCAGACTTAGACTTACTTCCGCAAGTTTGCTCCGTTACACATTATCAGACTGTGCTCTGGTACCTAAAATGCATTTGAATGCCAAATTCTTGTTTTCCTCAACTTACATTTTCCTGGCTTCTTCCATGAGATGCCTTCTTTCTACCAACTCTTTCCGTAGCTTCACCATCTGTTTCTGAATTTCCTCTTCTTCTCTCCTGGCTTTCAGAACCTTCTTCTTGTTTTCCTCTTGGAGTTGCCTCTGGGCCTCTGACATTGCCAATTTTTTCAGGGCCTTCTCTTGTTTCAGAAGCTCTTGCTCCTTCTGTCTCCTCAGCCGATTTTCTTTTACCTGAGAAACAAAATCAAGACCAAGATCATATTTTGTTGTTTTAAACTACAGGACTATGGTATACAAATGGTTGTAGATGTGTTGCTTTCAGGGCAGCTACACCTTTGCCATGACTACTGTGTTTCTCCATTAAATCCTTCCAGAATACACCAAGGTTCAGGAAATCCATCGAGAAATATAACTAGAATCCCACTAATGTATGCTCCCCAACACTTGACTGCCATCAAGGATGATAACTATGTGGATGACACAAGTGAAGTGCTCGGATATCTCCATGCAATCATTGCTTCTATAACTGGCAAATGTAAATAGAAGCCCTGGATACATTGTTATGCTGGAATTGGCCTCTGATGTAGTATTCTAAAATGCATGGAAACAGACAAAAACATCAACACTATTCTTGGAGAACAATTCACCAGTAACTTCAATTGTACTACAGCAGTATACATGGCTCAGGAAACAGTTTACTTAACAAAACCATTTAAGAAACACTACACTATTTTTTACAACTGTACCTTACAATAGTAGGTGCCTTAAGGCTGTCTTCTCCAAATACCTGTTTATGCCTTAATTCCATGGTAATTCGTGGGTCTTTGGGCTTCCTTTTCTCCTTAAGTTCTTCAGTTCTAAGGTTTCCCAATATACCACTGTCAACAACTTCACTCTGCAGTAGATCCTGCAGAATATCTTGTACTGTTGTATTTTCCATCTCATCTTCCAGATAACCATAAAAATCTAAAATACCAAGCAAAACAATCCAGAAATAGCACCAAACATTTTTAAGCATACCATTCTTTCATTTCCTGCTTGTGTTAAAATTCAGGTACCCTGGTTAGCAACAAGGCATATAATGCTTTTACAAGTATGCAAAATAAGATATTTGGTATTTATTATCACTTGTTTAAGCTTGATATCAGTGAAGACCCAAACGACTTGATCAATATTAATTGATTAATACAGCTCCATCTGAATGTTACATTTGCTTCATGTCATGAACTGAGCCATTTTAATATCAGAGCAGAACGTACTAATGTAGAGCCAAACAACACTACAAACTTTGCATGACT
The DNA here is from genome assembly GCF_964106915.1 of Podarcis gaigeae. NCBI lineage: Eukaryota > Metazoa > Chordata > Lepidosauria > Squamata > Lacertidae > Podarcis > Podarcis gaigeae. The sequence continues at coordinate 75,338,907 of NC_139677.1, forward strand.
TCCTTGGTACTTGAACTATAAACGTAGACATAAGTGCAAGGAAGTTCTATTCATTTTGACAATTTCCCATTAAATGGTACTCAATATTATCATTATACATTCTCTAGATCCAAGTTTAAAATTGAGGCAAGTTCTCACCATCAAATTTTTCATACTTCTGAAAGCCAGTGGGGGACTCCTGGGGAGGACGAGAATGAGCCAATGGATTTTCAGCAGAATCTTCTTGATCATCTGCAAGTTCCGACTTCAGTTTTGAATTCAACCAATCATTAAGGAGCTCTTGGGCTACATTGATGAAAGCAGCAATGGATGTTAATTGGATAAGAAGTGGCAACTAGAGCTAAAATTCTAAAAGAAAAGCAGCTTTACACTTCAAGCCTGAACACATGTTTTTGTATATCTTTTAATACTCTCTTCTTAGTTAAGTTGGCCTTAGATTTGTATTCTATTTTACTGTTGGTGTTGTTTACATTGGATATTTTATGGAGGGTATAACATTCAGTAATAAAAATTATACTAATCAGATTCTAATTTTTAATTTGTTACTTTACATCATTTGCATTAAAGCAGAGGTTTTCAAGCTTTTTGAGTTCATGGCTCCCTTGGGGGTTATCCTGTTGTTATTCTGTCTCTCACAACTACAATAAACCTACCATTAAAATTATGGACTGGTCATTTCTTTGTCAGAGAGCAAATGGGCAAATTTAGCTGGGGATCAAATACTTTTTCTCCTCACTGTACCTAATGCAAGTCTTCTGCAATGTAGCTAAAAATATAGATATATTAATCTGGACCAGCATCACATTTAGGCAATACCTTCCACATATGCCTCATCATGATCTTGCAGCTGCTCTGTCGTTTCCAAATCTAGCACAGGGCCATGAAGTCCTCGAGAATAAGATGTCTTTTTTAAGGAAAACGTCTCAGAAACAGCAAACTCAGATGCCTGTTCCACTCGCTAAGAAAGAGAATGACAGACATATGTATCAGGAAGTGTTCATGCACACGAAAGCTTATACCAGAACTAACTTAGTTGGTCTATAAGGTGCTACTGGACAATTTTTTTATTTTTATTTCGACTGTGTCAGACCAACACGGCTACCTAACTGAAATTAAACATTAGTCAGGGAGGGAGGGAATAGAGGGCACTTTAGATGTGTAAGGTCCAAAGTTTCTTTCCATGGCACCTTAGGTAGCTATTCCAATCAGAATAGACAATACTGGGGTAGGAAGACCCATTGTCTTACGTCATATAAGGGTCACAATCTCATAGAAAAAAATTTGCACAGTGAAATGCAGAGATTTCACTCACAGTTTACACAGTTAAGGCTACTGATACCAGCTCAGACCTGCTTGTGTAGCAGCTCATTAGTCAGTATATTAAATGGATCCAAATACAAAGAGAAGCCACTAACTCCAAAACATGCCATACCTTGACACTAAGAAAGTACTGGTCTAATTTTATCCAGGATGATTATTCAGAAATTAATCCCACTGAGTACAATAGGCATTACTCTCATGTAAATAGGAAGGTTATGCATCACTTTCTTCTCCCTTACCTTAATCCAGTGCTCCACATTGTCAGGATCAAGTTTTGTCTGGGGGAGAAACATTACAATAGTTTAGCACTGAGCTAGCTATTAATATTAAAGTAAAACTAAAAGACCTCTGTCTTTGCAAGCCCCTAGATACGTTAAGGTTGAAATCATCCTAAGCACACCTAAAGAGTAAGTAAGCTCTACTGAACTCTGAGACTTACTCCCTAGTGACTAGTATTCAGAGGCACTGTGCCTCAGATACTGGTGGCAGCATTGACTAGTAGTAACTGATAGCCTTAACCTGCATTAATTTGTGAAAGCAGTCCAAACGGGGGTGGGGGGGTGGCTGACACAGCTAGCATCAACCAGTTTCATTGCTTAATTATGTGTTGCATGAATAAATACTTTGTTTTGTCTATCACAGCTCCCCCACCACTCAGCTTCACCATTAGTGTAGAGTCAGAGTGGGACCTGGGTGACTCAGCCACGAAGCTTCTTAGCCTAAACAATCTGAACTCCCTCAGAAGGTGGTGGGAGGTTTCTAAGCAGAGGTTGGTTGGTTAGATGGCCATCTGTCATGGATGCTCCAGTTGAGATTCCTGCAAAGAAGGAGAGTTGGACTAGATGAGCCTCATTGGGGGGGGGGGGGGAATCCCTTCCAACTATACAATTCTGTGATTCTAAGTATTGTGGATGCTGTGAGCAGCTTTGAGCAAGGTTCACCATACAAAAGTGGCATACAAATACAGTGGTACCTCAGGTTACATACGCTTCAGGTTACAGACTCCGCTAACCCAGAAATAGTACCTCGGGTTAAGAACTTTGCTTCATTTTTTTTAAAATAATTTTTATTAATTTTCCAATTTTAACAACGAAACACCACCAAACAATACAAACAACAACAAACATACACACATACATACATACATTTTTGCTTTCTTAACCTCATTTTCATAAGCCTCTTTTCTCGGACTTCCCCGTACCTTCCCCTTTTTGCATCCTAATTTCAGAATTTTTCAGCAACCCTTTTAGCCAATTATAGTTTAACTTATTCTCCTTTCAATTACACTTTGAATCAAAAGATATATATAGCTGTAATTATACATCTTCCTTTCCCTTAACACTTTAACACTCCTCAATTTTATAGCAATTTTTAAGATATACTTTAAACTTCTTCCAGTCTTCCTCCACAGTCTCTTTCTCTTGGTCACGGATTCTGCCGGTCATTTCTGCCAATCCCATAAAGTCAATCACTTTCGCCTGCCATTCTTCCAGCGTGGGTAACTCTTGTGTCTTCCAATACTTTGCTAGAAGGATCCTTGCTGCCGTTGTGGCGTACATAAAAAAGATCTTATCCCTCCTTGACACCAATTGGCCGACCATACCCAAAAGAAATGCCTCTGGTTTCTTATGAAAAGTACATTTAAGTACTTTCTTAATTTCATTATAAATATGATAAGGGGGGGGGACACCAGCTGGTGAAAGGGGTTCAGGTCGGAGCCAGAGAGTACAAATTGAAGGCTTTTGCAGATGACTTAGTTTTGACCTTACAAGAGCCAGACACTAGTACAAAAAGAGTTTTAGAATTAATTCGAGTTTTTGGTCAGGTTGCAGGGTTTAAACTGAATAAGCAAAAAACTAGGGTTTTGGAAAAAAATTTAACAAATGTGGAAAGAGAGAGGTCCCAAGAGGAAACTGGATTAATTATGGTAAAAAGAGTGAAATATCTGGGAATTAACATGACATCTAAAAATGTGAACTTATTTAAAGACAATTATGATAAGTGCTGGACAGAGATAAAGAAAGACTTAGAAATATGGTCGAACTTGAAGCTTTCCTTGTTAGGCCGAATTGCAGTGATTAAAATGAATGTGTTGCCTAGAATGTTATTTTTGTTTCAGACACTACAAATTGTGGATAAATTAAATTGTTTCAAGAAGTGGCAGAAAGATATATCTAAATTTGTCTGGCAGGGCAAAAAGCCCAGAATAAAGTTTAAGATACCTACTGACGCAAAAGAAAGAGGGGGTTTTGCCCTGCCGGACTTAAGACTGTATTATGAAGCGGCAGCTTTCTGCTGGTTGAAAGACTGGCTACTACTTGAAAATGCAGACATTCTGGATTTGGAAGGTTTTAACAATATGTTTGGTTGGCATGCATATATCTGGTATGACAAGGTTAAAGTGCACAAGGGTTTCAAAAACCATATTGTCAGGAAAGCACTATATAATGTTTGGATTCGGTATAAGGATTTGTTGGAAAACAAAACTCCCAGGTGGCTATCACCAATGGAGGCTAAAGAGGTGAAGAAACTTAATATGAGAACTAATTGGCCAAAATATTCTGAGATTTTGGAACTAGAAAGTGGTGAATTTAAATTACAAAGCTTGGAGAAGATAAAGTCCAAGGTACGAGATTGGCTCCATTATTTTCAAATAATGGAGGTCTTTAAACAAGACAGGAAAATTGGATTCCAGGTGGAAAAATCGAAATTAGAAACTGAATTGCTAGAACCCAATACGAAGAATTTATCAAGGATGTATAACTTGCTGTTGAAGTGGAATACAATTGATGAGACAGTTAAATCAGCCATGATTAGATGGGCACAGGACTTAGGTCATGATATTATGTTTGCTGACTGGGAACAGTTGTGGACCACAGGTATTAAATTCACGGCTTGTAATGCCTTAAGAGAAAACATTATGAAAATGATTTACAGGTGGTACATGACCCCAGCCAAGCTTGCGAAGATTTACCATTTGCCCAATAATAAATGCTGGAAATGTAATGAGACCGAAGGTACCTTTTTTCACCTTTGGTGGACCTGCCCAAAGATTAAGGCCTTCTGGGAACTGATTTAAGAACTTTGCTTCAGGATGAGAACAGAAATCGTGCTCCGGCGGCGCGGCAGCAGCAGGAGCCCACATTAGCTAAAGTGGTGCTTCAGGTTAAGAACAGTTTCAGGTTAAGAACAGTTTCAGGTTAAGAACGGATCTCCGAAACAAATTAAGTACTTAACCCAAGGTACCACTGTAGACAATTGTTTCGATCCTGGAAGAAGGCACAGCTGGTTGCTACACTGCCCACCTGCAGCCTACGATTCTACCCCACAGGGTTGTTGTGGGAAAGATTGCATGACGAGTGGGGGGAGGAACCATGTTCACCACCTTGAGCTCTTCGGAGGAAAAGGTGGGATATAAATGCAATAAACGGAGACCAGGCGAGAGCGAGAAGAACTCCTCTCTGCCTTTTTCCCATCCAACTATAACTTCACGCTGGAACAGCTGCCTGGGTCGGCGGAGGCAGGAGGCACAACAACTCTCATCCCTACCTTCTGCCGAGACGCCGACTGGCTGAAGCGCCGCCAGCGGTACAACTCAGGTCTGTGTCTCATAACCGCCATTGGCGAAGCTAGAGGCAGACGCCTTCCTTTCTTCCTTCCTTCCCCGAAGCCAGCTCCCCCCCCGTTTGCTCCGAGGGATGCTGGGAAGCGAAGTCCTTTCCTCCCCTTCCCCAAGCGTGCGCCTATAGCAGAAGGCGAGAGCGAACTACGAGACCCAGGTTGCCGCGCGCAACCAGAGCGCGGCGTCCTTCAGCTTCTCCATGGCAACAGCGGCGCAGCTCCTGGACCCTCCCCAAGAACCGGCGCCTCGCGATGACGAAAGCCCGCTTTGATTGGTGAGCTGGGCGCGAAGGACCGCGGCGGAAGCGAGTGGCCGGCGCGTGGAGTTAAGCTGAGGTACCGAGTGGGAGCTCGCGCGCGACAGTGAAGCGCTTGTGGCCCAGCGGGTGCAGCTCCTCTGGTTTCGTTTAAATTGGGATAAGGGCGGCGGGTACCGTCCTGGACTGCAAGTCGCTTCATTTCGTTGCGTGGTGGGCGTTAAATGTGTGGGGCTCTTCCACCTCGTGGGGGATTAAACGGGCGCCTCGGGGAGAAGAAAGCTCGGCTCAGCCGAAGGGCTGGTTTCCTACACGCAAGGAGACCTCCTTTTTATTTGGAGGAGCGTCCTCCCCTGCTGCCTGAAGTAGGCGAGTCTGGGATTCTGCCCGTGTTGATGTTGCATTTTTGAATCCTCTGCTATTATTACTACGTGGACACCTAACAAGTGCCATCCATTTACGTGGCATGTTTCCCACTGTATACATTAATATATGTATACATTAATATATGAACCACACGAAACGTGGCAGCAGCTGCTTCCTGGACTTGGAGGTGAAGAAAAGGCAGTTTTTCAAGTAATCAGTGCGACCACCGACATCTTATGTGTTCCCTTCACTTAAAGCACTACAGCAAGCAGTGAACTTCTGACTATCCTGTGTGTGTTGAGGGGTTTTTTTGAAGAAAAGGTTGTGGGGAAGACAGAGGTGCATAAAATAATGTTTGATGTACATAAAGTGGACAGAAAGATGTACCTCCCCTTTCATAATAGCTAAAACTTTAGGTCATCAAAAGAAGATAAATGCTGCTATAACGGAAAGAAAAGCTTGTAATGTTCCCCCATCTCTGTGCTAATATGTCCACAGGCAACTTTGAACTGGGGCTGTAGTATGAGGGAAATGGTTGGACTCCTTCCTGTGCCCTGACCCTAATCCATCTCTCTCTCTTTTTCCCTACCACCCTCACATCTGCTTCTAGAAGCAGAAAATTACATTGAGAGATTAGCCATGACTCTCCAACGACATCAGCCCTAGGAGGTAGTTCAGGGGTAGCCAAATTTTTGGACTAAAACTCCCATCATCCCTAGCCATTGGCCATGTTGTCTGAGCATGATGGGAATTGTAGCTCCCCAAAACGGAGGGCACCACATTGGCTACCACTGAACTAGTTCACATAGAAATATGAATAACTTGTGCTTTGAAATGCTAATGTAATATTCAAAGTGGGAACTCACAGATCTTACTTTAGGGATATTTGTGCTCCATAGTTTGTTTCAGTTTATTATTTGTGACCTTTCAGATAATGTTGGACTGCAGCTCCCATCATTGACAAAGACTGGTTGGGGCTGATGGGAGCTGACGTTCAACAACGTGTTGTGGGCCCTTTACATCAACCTTAGCGCAGTCCACTACCAAAATAATACATCTTAACCCCTTAGTCAACATCTTCGCCCTTAGTAAATGATGAAGTAGGTTCTTGCTTGAAAAATGAATCTCACATCAAACATTATAAGATGCAATTCTGTGTTCTTGCACACTTGTCATTTATTTCAGTTTCTGTTACTCAGAAGGATTTCCTAGTGATAATATGCCGTAGTAGTTTAATATGACTACTGTTTTTACAAAGGAGGAAATAGATGTTCAAATGGTTTCCAAATGGATATTGTGAAAATTAGATAATTGGGGAAATAAAAAGATGCTTTATACCTACTCAGACCACTGATCTATCTAGTTCAAGATTGTCACTACAGTGACTGACAGCAGCCCTCTAATGTTTCAAACAGGGTTTCCCCCCCAAGTCCTATCAGGAGATGTTGGGGTTGAACCTGGAACTTTTTGCATGCAAAGCATGTTCTTTATTATTGAACTATCCCTGCACATAGTTGCAAGTATTGCATGATAAATATGCCTGTGTGAATTTGCTACTCTTTTTCAGTTGTGTTAATGAAGATGAAATTTTGCCTCTCCAAAGTAGTTGGTGGCTGTCGTCTTGGCACGCTGACAAATCTTGGCAGGAAAGGGATTCAATCTATGGAGATTCCAGGTTGTCTGCTTTACACCAAAATGGGATCAGCACCACACCTGACACATGACAATCTACAGTTGGTCCAAGATATTCCTGTAGTTATACAACTTCCACTTCCAGCGTTGTGAGTGCATTTTTCTTTTGGTAAAATTTGGATCTATGCCATTTAGACCTTTATGTGTAAAACAGCACCTTAAATTGTGCTCGTCCAGCTGTATGAGGGCCAAGGCAGACTATCCATCACTAGATCATGTTTCTTTTGTAGTGTATCTTTGATTGCATAATGTTGTTGTTTTTTGTCCTTGCAGATGTGATAGAATCGGATTCCAACAGGGCAATCTTGTACATATCTAAGCTGTAGTAAACATTGAACTCTCTAGGACTCTATAGATAAGTGTGTCTTTAGGATTTCAACCTCAGACATGAATGACACAATGACTTTTAAGTCTTTGGGCAATATTGCATGACCAGTTATTGGTCACTTAAAAGCTGATTATGTATCACCTCTAACCACCTGACAGCAGGAAGCTTATTCGCTGTGACCCTGTATGAGTCAACTTGCTAAATAGCTAATCAACTTCTGATCCACTTTCTGGCCTTGACTGTGGCTTGAGACTGCCCTTTTATTTGCAACTAAGGCATCTCTCCAGTCAATCACTGAGTGGAATTTTCTCCCTTCCTCCCAGTCAGGCCGCTACTTTGGTTAAATGAAATGAGAAAGAATGTCCACTGACTTGACCGGTCAAATCCTACCATTTTTCAATCTCGTTTCTATATATAAAGAGAAAACCTCATTTCCAGAGCTACCTCTGTTTTAAGACAATGTGATGTAACAGTTAAACAGTCAGTCACCAGTTGGTGTTTTGTGGATATCTTGTATAGACAGTTTATATGCAGTTAACATTTTATATTCAGTAGTGTGAGTTCCCTTATATACTCATTTAAAGCAAAACTTTACTTCAGTCATAGAATTCTAAAAATGATTTATTCACAGGACTGAAAAGGGTTTTCCCCAGTGGTCTAATTTGTTTCTCTGTTTGGTTGCAGGGTAGAACTTCATGAGGTCTTGGCGGAATATAAAGAAGGAACTGGAAAGTTCATAGGTAATAGTATTACCGTAATACAGTGGGACGCTGGAAGATAGAATGTAATATGCAGTACAGTATTGAAAATTGTATTTGAGGTTGGATGTAATGTATTTGATTTAGGCAAGGATCACCAACACAGCATGTACAAATGGCAGTGTGCCATCAGTACCTCCTATGGCACCCATGAAAGGTTTTAGTAAATATCCCCTCATAAATCCACAATGCACAAAGACTGATGTGCCTGCTCAGTTACTGTTTGCACTGGCTCAACCTTTCCTACATTGGGCATGCCGTGTTAAACATGCCCACATTTCATTGGACACCCACCCACCAGTTCTGAATAAAGGAGATGTGCAAAGATCTCTCTATGAGCAAACCATGGTGATGGTTTTTTTTTTTAATGGAAATTTTACTAAAGTTTCACATATAATAAAACAACAATAAAAACATAACAAACCCAACAAACACCAACATACAAAACATAAACAAAACAAAAAAACCAAGCATAAATTCATTCCCTTATTTTTTACAACCTTACTTCCCCGACTTCCTCATACCTTCCCATGGTGATGGTTGATGTAGGTGCCTTTTCCCCATTGGTGGGACAGCTGTTGGAGAGGGCATGCTTTTACCATTTCGTAGCCCTAGCTCTTTTTTTGCACTTTTCGATAATGGCAGATATGTTGTGCCCGACTCCCACAACAGCCATTTTGTGACTGGCATGCATGGCACTTTGTCAAAATTACAGATATGCCCACTAATCCAGAAAGCTTGGCAACCCCTGGATTAAGGCATAATAGTCCTGTAAGCCACTGACAAGCAGAGACTAGATTGCACTGTGCCTTTATATTCCACGATATTGATGCTCGCAAGTTATAGCTATATGTTTGTATAAGGAGCTTATTGCAGGCAGAATCAGTGTTGCACATGAGTGTAAACCCAGTTTGCTATTGTTTGTTTATGTGTTCACACATTGGTCAACTGATTTTCTATATGTTGGCCACTGCAACTGGTCAACCTGCCAGGAAGTGAGGACACTATGAAATATATTTTAAAGCACTATATACACCAAAAGGTTTCTTGGAATCATAAGTCAGATTGAATTAATAATATCAGTTTAGCAGTCATGGAATATGAAAACATTGTGTATCTGGGGAGTTTTGAATGCGCTGCCATCATATCTTTAGTCAACTACAAGGATAAAACCCCTGACTTTCTTTTTGTAGAACGTCTAAGACTTTTTAAATGGTTTTTAAAGCTGTCTAATAATATCTTATGCAGCATGTTGATCACTGATCCGCCTTTAGCATATATTTAATTTGATAGAAAGCCCAGGAGTGTTTTGCAAGGCATTAAAGTTAGGTAGCAAAGCCTGACAGAATTGCAGTTAAGCTGGGAATCTTAATTGCCCTACACTTCAAAAAGGATCTTTAGCCAGAAGGATCTCTCTCAGAAAGTTCTGGCAAACTCTGCTCATTGTTATATTAAAAATGTTTGAAAGCAATCAGCGGTGCACTTAGATTCTGGGCTTACTGAGCTTATCCCCTTCCCCCCTTTAGATGGCAACATGCATAGCTTTATTTATATCAAAATGTTGTAGGCCAGCCCCACTGTGCTTGGGGGCCTTCATACTTGTTCTTTTGAGTGGGGATCTGGACTGCTGCACCAAAGCCCTGCCCTCACATCACCGCTGAAAGCAATAAATGAGCTACACTTTGAGGCTGTACTTTAGCTTTCACTCTCTTCTTGTTGCAGCAGTTCACTCTTTTATTTTTATGTTTGTTATCCTTTAAAGCTCTGTTCTGGGCTGGGGGTGGTTTTATCGCCAAGGAGGCTCAAGGGTCAGGTCCCCTGAGGATATCTGCATAGAAGACGAGCAAGTCAGCTGTCATTTTGTCAGCACAGTATTAACTGCAAGGAACATTAATCAAATCAAAATCCAGAGCCTACATGCCACTATGAAGTTGAGCTTTTGTAGCTGCCACTTCCCCTCCCTTTCTCTCCTGGAAAGTGAACAGAGCTGGTCAGGAGAATATTATAGTATCTGGGGAAATGAATTGTTTGTTGTTTTTCTATTCAGAAATTATAAGTTATATACACTCACAGTTGCTTATAAGCAATGTACAGTATTCAAAAGTTATCAGTGCAGGTTTCATAGTTTGTATATTAAAAGGTAATTTTTTTTTTAACCATACATAGGCATGCCAGATTCAGTGCTATACTGTTCCCTCCATGACCCAGTAATCTGCTCCCCACCTGGTTACAACAACTGCAAGGTATGGTAGACACAATAACTTTCTGACATTTCAGTACTTAAATGAGCATAACAAGAGCTTGCTGGATCAAGCCAGTGGCCCATTTAGTTCAGCATCTCACAGTGGCAAACCAGATACTTATGGGAAACCCCAAAGCTGGACATGAGCACAACAACGTTCTGCCCACCTGTGATTCTCAGCAATTGGTATTCAGAGACATAGTGCATTAGACAGTGGAGGCAGAACATGGCCATCATGGCTTCCCAAATGAGCCAAATGCCATGAGGCTCTTGGGCTGCCGGCTCCAATCTTTCCTTCTAGCATTTTCATGCTGCAATCCAATATGCACTTCACTTGGGAGTAAATCTCACTGAATTTAGTGGGACTTACTTCTGAGTAAACATGCTTACAATTGAACTGTTTGGGAGTAGTGACAGCTGTAGAATATTTGCAGGTTGGGGGAGGCAGTTTCAGAATTTTTATTTTGCTTTATTTTTGGCAAGGAATTATGGTAGCAGGAAGATAATTATTGGTAGGAAACTATGACCGAAAGAGGTGTGCAAGCCTGACCTATAGAATCCTTTGCATCCAGTACCAGCACATTTTCACATCTGTTGCCACAGCGAGGACTAGAAACCTCATTTAGAAACAAACAGCTAAATAAGTCTGAATGTGAGATTTTCAGGAACACAGTTTCTTGTCTGTGGAATCAAATTATATATACAACCGCTCAATAAGCATAAGACTGTGTTCCTTTTTAAATTTTCTACTTTGATAATATAATAACACAACTCCTTTCTTGATTTTCAAACCAAATTAAGCCTGGTGTTCAACATCCATATTGTTCTTTCTACCCTTTTTATAGGACCTAGAACAGAAGTATGGTATAATATTTTTATTTATTTATTTGTACCCCGCCCATCTGGTTGGGTTTCCCCAGCCACTCTGGGCAGCTTCCACAGAGACCAAAAATACACTAAAATGTCACACATTAAAAACTTCCCTGAACAGGGCTGCCTTAAGATGTCTTCTGAATGTCAGGTAGTTGTTTATCGCTTTGACATCTGATGGGAGGGCATTCCACAGGGAGGGCACCACTACCAAGAAGGCCCTCTGCCTGGTTCCCTGTAGCTTTGCTTCTTGCAATGATGGAACCACCAGAAGACCCTCGGCGCTGGACCTCAGCGTCCGGGCAGAACGATGGGGGTGGAGACGCTCCTTCAGGTATACTGGGCCGAGGCCATTTAGGGCTTTAAAGGTCAACACCAACACTTTGAATTGTGCTCGTTCTATATATAATGTACAAATCTATTTCCCGTGCCTATATAGTGCATTCTGATTTTGGAAGGATGTCGTGAATACGGAAACATAACTTTCTTTTTCCCTGTATGGAAAAGTTTGTAATTGCTGGAGTAATTGCCCAAGAGAGCAGATGCTTGTTGATCTGTTCAACAGATGTCTCAAAGCCTAAATTAATTGAGTGTCTCTCTTAATTTTGAAATTAAGAATCAGCAAATGCATCTAAAGCAGTAAACTCTTGCTCAGTACAACTGCTAGTCTGCATTCATTGCATTTAATTATCTTCAGATGACTTTGGTTTGCAATATGTCCTGAGTGATGGCAGCTTTAATAACTCAACCTTTTGGGTCTACGTGATACCAGGGAGGCCCAGTGATTGAATAATCATCCATAATAACACCAACACTGGGTCAGAATACAAGGTTAAATGCTGCTGCTGCAATACAGCATATTATTATCAAATAGCACTATCAGTTTGCATGGCACTCTATAGAATAATAGAATACAAGTCCTCGCCCCATAGAGTTTGCAATTTATGTTGTAATTCAACACAGGGAAGGTGTGGAGTTAGGGGTCAACAGGAAAGCAGTGTGTTATTGTGCCGATTAAACAAATTTAGGCTCAGTTACAGAAGGGCATGGAAACTGGGAGATGTGCTGAAGGGTTTTGTTTTTTTTGAAAAGATGGGTTTTGAGGAGAGATTTGAGGGAAGTAAGGGAGGTGGCATCACACAGGTGTTCTAGGTGGTAGTTCCAAGTATATGGAGTAGCAAGGGACAAAGGACGAGTCCTTTGAGGGAGAATGAGACCTTCTGTTGCTAGAGCTAGAGGAATAAAGATCACAGACAGTCAAGTCATCAAGATGGGAGAAAGTGGAAATTTAGTTGATAGTGAACAATGTGGTGACGGAAGAGTTCAAAATTGAAAAAGGAACACGACAAGGTTGCCCTATCTCCCCTTTGCTATTTATTTCGGTCCTGGAGGTGCTCTTGAACATGATTAGAGGAGACCGGTTGGTGGAAGAAATTCAGGTCGGAGCGAAACAGTATAAACTTAAAGCATTTGCAGATGACCTAGTTTTGACCCTACAGGAGCCAGAGTCTAGTACGAAAAGGGTATTACAATTGATTCAGGAGTTTGGTCGGGTGGCGGGATTTAAACTTAACAAGCAGAAAACCAAGGTTTTGGAAAAAAAATTGACACCTTTAGAATCAGAAAGGTTTCAGAAAGAGACAGAGTTAAATGTGGTTAAAAAAGTAAGATACCTAGGGGTAAACATAACAGCGAAGAATATGAGTCTATTTAAGGATAACTATGAAAAGTGTTGGTCTGAAATTAAAAGGGATTTAGAAGTTTGGTCAAGATTGAAACTTTCCTTGTCAGGACGAATTGCTGCTATAAAGATGAATGTATTGCCAAAGATGTTGTTTTTATTTCAGACTTTACAGATTGTGGATAAAATGGAGTGTTTTGGGAGGTGGCAAAGAGATATCTCCAAATTTGTCTGGCAGGGCAAAAAGCCCAGAATTAAGTTTAAGATACTAACTGATGCTAAAGAAAGAGGGGGCTTTGCCCTGCCAGACTTAAAGCTGTACTATGAATCAGCAGCTTTCTGCTGGTTGAAAGATTGGCTGCTTCTTGAAAACACTGATGTTTTAGATTTGGAAGGATTCAGTAACGTTTTTGGATGGCATGCATATTTGTGGTATGACAAGGTTAAAATTCATAAGGCTTTCAAGAACCATATTGTCAGGAAAGCAGTGTTCAATGTATGGATAAAATATAAAGACTTATTGGAAAATAAGACCCCAAGGTGGTTATCACCAATGGAAGCTAAGGCCCGGAAAAGACTCAATATGGAGGTCAAATGGCCGAAATATTGGGAAATAATAGAAAAAGATGGAGATAATTGGAGGTTGCAGAGTTTGGAGAAATTAAAAGATAAAGTGCGAGATTGGTTACATTATGCTCAGATCAAAGAAGTTTTTAAGTTGGATAAAAAGATAGGATTCCAGGTGGAAAAATCAAAGTTAGAAACGGAATTGTTAGAACCTAAGACTAAGGTACTTTCAAGAATGTATAATTCGCTGCTAAAATGCAATACACAAGATGAAACGGTCAAATCGGCTATGATAAAATGGGCACAGGACATAGGGTATAATATTATGTTTGCTGACTGGGAAAGGTTATGGACCACCGGTTTGAAATTCACGGCATGTAATGCCTTGAAAGAAAATATTATGAAAATGATATATAGGTGGTACATGACCCCAGTCAAGCTTGCAAAAATATACCATTTGTCTGATAATAAATGTTGGAAATGTAAAGAAACTGAAGGAACGATCTTTCACCTCTGGTGGACCTGCCCTAGAGTTAAGGCTTTCTGGGAAATGATATATAATGAGTTGAAAAAGGTATTTAAGTATACCTTCCCTAAGAAACCAGAGGCCTTTCTTTTGGGCATCGTCGGCCAGAGGGTGTTAAAGAAGGACCGAACATTTTTTATGTATGCAACAACAGCAGCAAGGATACTTGTCGCTAAATACTGGAAAACCCAAGATTTGCCCACACTGGAAGAATGGCAGATGCAACTGATAGACTATATGGAGCTTGCAGAAATGACTGGCAGAATCCGAGACCTGGGAGAAGAAGTTGTGGAGGAGGACTGGAAGAAATTCAAGGACTATTTACAAAAATATTGTAAATTGTATGAATGTTAAGAAAGATGTAAGATTATCAACAATATGGCACCAATAAGTTAGTTAAAAGGAATATGAAGATAAATGAAAATATAAGAAAAGATAAATTTTGGATAAATATTATGTTAAAATTAAGCTTTTAAGGTTTGGGTTAAATTATCTAAAATTAGGGATACAATATCAGAAAATTATAATATAAGAATTGAAACAAGGTGATAAATTGCTGGGTAAAGTTTGAAAATTTGGAACGCAGGAACGAGAGATGCGAGGAAGTCCAAAGAAGTGATGAAAATGTGGATATTGGAAAAATTATATGTTATTTTGTTTGTTCTTTCTATTGTTCTAAGAAAATCTTTAATAAATATTTATAAAAAAAAAAAGAAAGTGGAAATTTAGAAGATGTTCAGTGTAAGTGTATATAGGTTTGCAGCCTTAGTCACTCAGACAAACTGGAAGATAGTTTGGGTTATCTTTTCAAATAACTAAATCTCTTTACTGTGGGGAAGAGTCCATATTTCAAAATGTTGGGTGAATAATTCTTCCTCTGTGCACTTTGAGACCTCCTACATTTTGGCATTACATCTTATCACATCTTTCTAATGTTAATTTTATTAGTTTTATACTTCTGTTGGTGAGTTTAGAGCAGATCTCAGAGGCTGATTCACACAAGTATATAGACATAACTTATGGCAGCTTTATGTGCACTACCTCCATGTGGAGGGGTACAAGAAAAGGAAATTCTATTATGACGGGACAGTTGTGCCCATGGAATGCACCTTCTGTTCATAGAGTGAGAACTTAAGGTCCAGACCACTATGTTATGTGAGCTGAAAAAACTGCCTTTGGTGTGTTGTTACTGACGGTTCTTTCCATGTGGAAGTTATTACTTGATACAGGCATCACATGCTCATCCTTCAGATGATAAATCTGCTGATCATAGTTTAGAAGTTGGAATGACACTTTACAGAGAATCATAGCTGTCAACTTGCAGATTTGAAAATAAGGGACCAGCAGCCTCGAAAATAAGGGATCAGCAGCCAAAATAAGGGATTTTGCTTACCCGGCTCCTCACAATGCGCCCCTGAGGGGGGGAAAGGAGAGACGGAGACGTGGCAGCTCGTGCGCGCGCTCTCACTCACAGAGGAGAACCCTGAGCCACTGCTTCCCTCCCGAGCCAGGCGAGCATGAAACCCGGGAAAATTAAGGGACATCATCGATAAGGAACAGCAGTGGGACACGGTGCTGGGATAAGGGAGTTTCCCGCCAAATAAGGGACAGTTGACAGCTATGCAGAGAATGTGAAGCTACCACCAAAAACAGCAGCTCTTGGCTTAGTTCCACTCCATTCTCTTTGTAAGCATCTAGGTTCAGCTGTTCATTTGTCGTGCTGTCATTAAAATGCGCATTTCTCTACTTGTGCTTCACATCACTGTTGCTGGCAGGAACAAGTAATGAACATATTGAAGTCAGGGTATGGGGCAGTTTGAACTAAGTATAAAGGAAATAGAAACTTGACTTTGAGGTACTTCCATTCTTCACAGCAATCAATATTCTTTATAAAGTGCAGTTTTGCCTTGAGTTTCCAAGTGCATGAGAAGATGGTTCCATTACCAAGATCTTTGTCACTCACTGATTATCTCCTAATCTCCCTGTTTAAACTCTCTGTTTCCTTGTCTCTGACAGTCAGTTTCTATATGGGGAAGTGGAGGGCGGATAGAAATGACACCATCAAATTTCATGGCCCTCCAACGCATTATTCAGCCAGACTGGTTCCAGTGTCTATCAGATGGAGACACGGTTGGAGAAGGAATATCTAAGAAGAGGGCCAAGAAGTCTGTGGATCGATCCCTGTCCTTTTTGGATGAGTGCCTCCAGTTGCAAGATAAATCTCCAGTAAGAGCTAAATCTTTTTGAACCATTTCAAGTCTCCCACAACATGGGAGGTTTGGAGCATACGGTATATTGGCAAAATAGCTAGAGTAGTTCTGAAGTCTGATATTTATCGACAGAATAGTCAAAAAGGTTCTCCCCTGCTCTAGTGAATACATTGAGGCACTAGTGTGTAGAACTGCTTCCCAAAAATGATATTTGCTCTGCCATTTAGGCCTTTACTTAATTGGGAGCGGGGGAATGAGCTTTTCTCTTATGTTGGAAAAAACAAGTGTGAAAAGTTCTTTTATTATTCTGATAGTTCTTCATAAGGTAGTGGTAGCCAGGAGCTCTATGGTTCCTTGGCAGTAGGAAACCAATCTGCCACAGCCAGTATTGACTTTTTCTTAAAAAGTACCAATCTAGGGTGGAGAATCAGCCTTAAAATATTGGGAACAGAGTCTCAGGCTATTACATTATATGTACTTAACTCTCATTTAAGTACCATGTAGTTAACTGATGCCAAAATAAGGGGGGAAGGACAAGGACAGTGATATGGTAATTATTTTTTTCTGTGTCCCAGTTCATTCATTTAACCCTTACACTCTACACTGGCTTTTTTCTTTCTTTTTGGTATCTGCCCCAAATAAGGCTGGTGCAACAGGGTAGTCAGTTGTGTAATCCTAACCATGTCCATTCAGAATGGAGTCCTGTTGAATTTAGTGGGGCTTCCTCCAGGCAAGTAGGGGTTAGGATTGCAGTCTTAACTTACTTTCTCCAACCTAAGGGTGCATTTATCTTACATTTATAACTTCCTTCCAAACTAGGAATT
Organism: Podarcis gaigeae; assembly: GCF_964106915.1. Lineage (NCBI taxonomy): Eukaryota > Metazoa > Chordata > Lepidosauria > Squamata > Lacertidae > Podarcis > Podarcis gaigeae. The sequence goes on from NC_139677.1 coordinate 75,356,169, forward strand.
ACATCAGAGCTTGATAATTGGAGTTGTTGAAGGTGGAGATGTGTTGGAAGAGAGGCTCCGATCTGCTAAAGAGACTGCCAAGAGACCAGTAGCTGGCTTCTTGCTGGATGGCTTTCAAGGAAATTCCATGGCCTGGAAGACCAAGCTGGAACTCTTGTCCGCGGTTACAGCAGAGTTACCAGAAGATAAACCCAGGTCAGACCACAGTGTAAATTTGATCAAAAGCCACATAATGCAGATACTTGGAAAGTTCCTGGCTGATTATATCTCCAGACCACAACTGTTTTTATGTGCTGTTGAAAATGAATTTTTCATAAATTATGGGAAGGGTGGGGCACTTCAGGCAATTAATCTAACCAGGCCTTCCAGGCCTCCCTACCTTCCCTGAACCTTACAGTGTATATGTTATCTTTTGTTTATGTACCATTTTTTGGGTGGATCTCACAAAACAGTTTATGTAAGATTATTGCACCAACCATGAATATTGATTTTAAAGAGTGGAAATTGAAACCTTTGATATCAGGTGTGAGGCAGATAAAGTCACAGCTGAGCCAAAAGGGGGTTTGCAGGCAGATAGAAGTTAGCATATTTCAGAGAGGAATTCTGAGTGCCGGAGGGGAATTGGCGATTGACATAAATTTAGGCTACAATTCATCATGATTCAAGAGACATTGTGTCCCTTTTCATCAGTGTCTCATGACACTGCTAATGAACTCTCCCCACTGCTAATGAACAATTTCTGTCTTTTTTCTGGTGGTCTTGTTTCAAGCTTTCAAAATAAGCAAGTGGAGGAGTGTTGCTTTGTGTTTGCCTATGGTTTGGAGATCAGCATTTCATTGCAATTGGGAATTGCAATAGCAGAGTACTACCGACTTTGTTATCTCCACTGGCTGTGGAAGAAAATCACCCCAAGAGCTTATCAGGATCATTAAAAATGCAAAAACTATCCCTTGGCAGTATATTCTTCTAATAAACTTCTTTCTTCCATTGGGAGATAACTGTTTTCAGCACTGGAAAACAGGCAGAGCTTTCAAATGAGATTAAAAAAAAGTTCATAAATTACTGGCAAAATACTGCAAGAGAGGTGACAGATTTTGTGGCTGTGTTCCGCATTTTTCTGCTCCTTAAGGGCTGCGTTTGAGTAGTATTGAAGGAAGAACTGGACCTTAAAAGAGTAGAAAAACAATGTGGAAGGCACAAAATGGCAGGGGAATCAGCAGAGGTGTGATGTCACTCCTAATCAGTGGGAAGCTTCACAAGAAGCTTCCGTCCATGGGCAAAGAGAGCAACTGTCACCTTTTCTTACCCAAGCCCTATATTCCTTCCATGCCTACCTGCCAGCTGTGTCAACTTTCTCTGCAAAAGTTGCCCTCCCCTCTCACTATTGCATTCAGCCTGGAATGGAGATGGCTGGAGTGATAGAGGAAGAAAATCTGCCTGTCAAACTTTGACAGACATCAAGTTGTTTTTAAATTGGGAGTAACCTTGATTGCTGTTAGAAAGATTGTTGTTAAGGAACTTCAAATGTTAATTGCTTGTATAATAGCTATGTTAAATGCATAGCATTTTCTTTTCCAGGGAGCATAAAAATAAACTCAGCTCATGCTGTAAGTTTTCTATGGCCTGGTCAAAAAAGTCATTACTAAAGTGACAATTTATTATTGTACTGTGCATTTTTCTAGTCATCTGCTAAATTTATTGACCTAGATTGACTTGTTCAATTGTCAGCACAGCCATTATTCCTGAGGGAGAGAAGAACTGCTGTTTCTACACCTCCCCAGTTTTTGACAAAGCTGCCAGCTGAATTTGTGGAGTCTAGCATTGCTATTACTAATAATAGCATATTAAGCATGGGTGACTCCATCTGCATTTTTGAGCCCCAAGGGGATATGGCTAATGGCAAAATGCTTTTAGGGAAAAAATTACTTTTGGTGAAGAAGGCTCATGTGATCTGGATGGCTTGAAGGAGAATGTGTGCAAAATGTCAGAAATGCAATTCATATTTTCTTGGGATGGGGGCATATTATTTAACCAGAGAAGTCCCCAAAGGAAAGTAAATGTATTTTACTTGCACCCTCGACTCCAAGAAGTACTATTGGCTCCCATTTCACAACAGTTTGGGACTGCCTACTACAGAGGGTTCAACCCTGCAGTCAGTGCTAAAACTAACTGGGTTAAGGTTACACACAACTAAAGCGACTTTAACTTAATGGTTTTTGGTTTAGATCAGTGAATGTGTGTTTTGTGTTTGCTGACGAGTTTACACAAACAAAAACTCACAATGATGTTTTGTAAACCAGGGGTGCGAAATTTATGGCCCTCCAGATATTGTTGAACTACAGCTCCCATTATTCCTGACTGTTGCCTATCCTGGCTTGAGCTGGTGGAAGTTGGAGTCCAACCACATCTGGATAGACACACATCCCCCATCCCTGCTCTAAATCATGAGGCAACTGTAGCAAAAGCAATCAATCAATGTGAAATTAAACCAGGTAAAGGTAAAGGGACCCCTGACTAAGCCGCTTCTGGCGAACCAGAGCAGCGCATGGAAATGGCGTTTACCTTCCCGCCAGAGCAGTACCTATTTATCTACTTGCACTTTGATGTGCTTTCGAACTGCTAGGTGGGCAGGAGCTGGGACCAAGCAACAGGAGCTCACCCCGTCGCGGGGATTTGAACCACCGACTTTCTGATCGGCAAGTCCTAGGCTCTGTGGTTTAACCCACGTCACCTGTGTCCCCTTAAATCAGCGTGTGTGGGAAATTGCAACATTTTCAGTATCCAGGAGAGATCAGCTAAATAGAGAAACAAATAATAGTATCTCCTCTGATGTAACATGATTTTCAGGTCGCTAGAGCTGCCAGCAAGCTCTTTATTATATATCCTCTATAACTGGGTAGAAGGTAACCCACTCATATGAACAAACTTAATGTGAATCCAATATTTATAGGTATTTAGAACTCTTAAATAGTTTTTACTTTTTCTCCCAATTGGATTTAATGCTGCAAAGGAAGGAGAACAGAATTTAGATTCTCACTTATCAAATTTTGACTATTTGTATTACTATTTGAAACAATACTGGTTTTGCCTTCATTTCACCTGAAGATAAAAGTTCCAGTGGAGAAATTCCCTGTTCCATTATATTATAGAGAACATCCTTCAGCCATGTATTTCTGTATAAATCTTGACAGATCTCAGAGTGCTTACTGACTTCCTGAAAGCCAAAGCAGACTTTATTACTTCTGGAAAACAGCAGTGCCCAAACCATACATGTTATAGATTTCAGTCCTATTTTCAGGCATATTCCTGTATTAACCACACCTGGGGACATGGGTATCACTCTGAAAAAGAATGAGCAAGCTCTTTTACTCCTCTGTTGGGGCACTGTATCCCTCTGATTGCCTCATATAAGATCCGGTTTTTTAATTGGAACACCTACAGTGCTATATGCACTGAATGAAAAGCTCTGTGAAAAAGAATCTTCACAGATTTCACAGATCAGTCAAACTACTATGTGCTAATTGAAGTTTACACTTTGTGACTGTTTTCCCCATCTCCACCTGAAAGGGAGAACCAACTGTATCCTGAGCTAAGACAAAGCATACTAGCCCGCAGCTCAAATATTAGCATGTGAACTCACATGATTAAGATAAAAATTGCAAAGCATTTTGGACTATGAAAGGTGCTGCAGAATGATAAACAGTAGTCGTGATAATTCTTATCAATCCAAGTGCGTCTAGGGAAAGTGACTTGGTAAACTTTAAATGCTGGTCTTGAATTAAATGAACGACTGCTCAAAGAAAAAGTACCTTTGAATTGTTGGTGTGCAAGTTAATTTGAAATGCGCTTTTAATATATTGAACGTGTTGCAAACAGAAGATAATATATGTTGTACCTTGCCCCCTTCTAAAAAAATGTGTGGATTAAAAATATCAATAAATCAATTTAGATATTCAGCCAGTCTGTTAGCTGCTCTGCTCAGGATGTTGCTGCCAACCTATAAAGGCCTATACAGTATACCTGAAGGTCCAGTATACCTGAAGGAGCATCTCCCCCCCCCCCATCGTTCTGCCCGGACACTGAGGTCCAGCGCCGAGGGCCTTCTGGTGGTTCCCTCACCGTGAGAAGCGAAGTTACAGGGAACCAGGTAGAGGGCCTTCTTGGTAATGGCACCTGCCTTGTGGAACGCCCTGCCACCAGATGTCAAAGGAAAAAACAACTATTTTGTTGGAAGCCGCCCAGAGTGGCTGGGGAAACCCAGCCAGATGGGCGGGGTATAAATAATAATAATAATAATAATAATAATAATAATAATAATAATAGTTTGGGTTTTGCATGGCTTAAAAATGTCTGTCCATGTTTCCTCTTTCTGCTGTGATGATTTTGCAAAGCCAAAGCCTCCACACAGACTTATTAGCTATCAAGCCAGGTTCAAGGTTTTGCTGCTGACATTTTGAGCCCATTGAAACAACTTGGGACCAGGATACCAGGCAGACTACTTCCCCTGATACAGACTAAGCCAATCTTTAAGATATGCAGAAACCCTGCTGGTCCTTCAATAACCAGCAGGTAATCACTTGGTGGCATTGGGGAAGCAGGACTTCTTGGTGATGGCACCCACACTCCAGAATACTCTTATTTACCTGGATTCTGTCTTTTAATTTTTAATTGTTTGCTTTGTACACTGCTGAGTTTTATTTGTGATATACAGTTCCATTTTGTTTTTTTTTTTATATATATAAATATTTATTAGGGTTTTTTTTTTATAAAAGAGATACACTGATAATAAACAACATTACTTATATCATAACAAAATTTGATAACTTCTTTGGACTTCCTCACGTCTCCTGCTCCCACTTACATCGTTAAAAAGTTTTTTCAAACAAATTATCATCTTGTTTACAATCTTATATCCACTCATTTAAGTATAATCTAGCAATTCTCCAAAAGGTTTATGTTTTCCTTAATCTCACTTATCATCAAATTCCAGTCTAATTTGGTGGTGGCCAATTATTTATGATCAAGCATCCTTCTTAACATTCAACCAAATTACAATATTTTTGTAAATAAGTCTTAAATTTCTTCCAATCTTCTTCAATCCTTTCTTCCCCCAGGTCTCGGATTATATACAGTTCCATTTTGGTCTTATATCCCTTTTTATGTAGCCTAGGAAATTTTATTGAATGCTTGTCTTTTAGTTTTATTGTAGAACGCTGAGAGACTTCTACATTTATGTTTTATAAATAAATAAAATTCATCATTAAGATATATCAGGGAGGTAAAGCTCTTGGGCCTCTCTACATCTGTTATTGAATTCACGGCAATGGCTTTTTGAGGGTGGCTCCAGGGATTTTGGAAGAAGCTCTCTAATGAAATTCACCGAACTAACCCTACAGGCATTTGGAAGCGATATGCCTGTTCATGCAAGGTGCTGAAAGTGCCATTGTACTCATCTCCTGCTTTTGGGCTTCCTATAAGCATCTAGTTGTCCACTGTGTTAACAGGATGCTGGGCCAGATGGCCCTTTGGCTTGATCCAGCAGGGCTCTACTTATGTTCTGACAGCCTTTTTTGAAAGTGTTTTATTCAATACCCCAAAAGCTGGTTATTTGAAATTGGCTGTATTTATTATAAATATTATTGTTTACTGTAACTGAATTTTGTTATTTTAAAGCGAACCCGCTTGGAATTTTAAGGTAAAATTGTGTGTGTGTGTGTGTGTGTGTGTGTGTGTGTGTGTGTGTAATTAATAGATTCCAATAAACTAAATAACCTTTGCCACTATGTCTTCTGCAGACTGATTTATGGAATTGGCAGGCCAGATGAGGTGCTGGACTGCATTGAGAGAGGCGTAGATGTTTTTGAGAGTTCTTTCCCTTACCAAGTGACAGAGCGGGGCAGTGCTTTGTGCTTCAGCTATAATTATAAACCAGATCCTGAAACAGCAGGTATTTGTCTTTATGGACTTCTTTTGTGTGAATACTGGAATAGTGGCTGCATTACTTTTTTAGTTCTTAGAAAGAGACATACACAATACTGCACTATTAATCACCTCCTTATTATCTATAGCTCATTTGACATCAGAAAAACAATAAACTGGTTATAACACAAAAAATGCTATTTTCAGATGATGCTTGACATTGTAGTTGAGACCACTAGTTTTTATTAGGTATAGCTTTCTTTAAAGTCTATATATGTTGCTGAGGCTTAGAATAGTTAGTGTTTTGCAGTGGAAAATTACAGTAATTCTTCTCTTCAGTCTCATCCAGCTAGTAATGAAGAAATCAAACCATGACTTTAAGGAGCTCTTTTTCGACTTCACCTTGCTTATTATTATTATTATTATTTACTTATTTATTTATTATTTATACCCCGCCCATCTGGCTGAGTTTCCCCCGCCACTCTGGGCGGTTCCTAATCGAGTGTTACAAACAATACAGCATTAAATATTAAAAAGTTCCCTAAACAGGGCTACCTTCAGGTGTCTTTTAAAAATAGGATGATGATGATGATGATGATGATGATGATGATGATGGTATTGATATTTATACCCCGCCCATCTGGCTGGGTTTCCCAGACAGTAAATAGCCCTGGTTAACTCTGCATTCCAGCGGGCCACCAGGGAATCAGCTGAAAGGCCATCAACATGGGATAAAACATCCCCTACCACTCTCTGGAAGCCATGGATCCATTAAGTGGTGGGAGTGGACCATCCGAATCGGTCCCACCTCCCTGCAGAGGCGAAGGGTCACAGAGAAGTCCAGTTGCACCAGGAAGTGATCTGACCCTGGCACTTCTTTTGTTTCGCTTTTACTTAGTGTCAGATCACCAACATCCGTAGAGGTAAACACCAGGTCTAAGGCATGTCCGTGGTTATGAGTTGGGCCAAACTTATTCAGGGACAGCCCCTTGGAGGCCATGCTTTCCACGAAGTCCCGAGCGGCCCCTAGTAAGTTTGTGTCTGCATGGGTGTTAAAATCCCCCAGGACAACCAAAGTAGGTGTCTCCAGGAGAACATCCGCCATGACCTGAAGCAGCTCAGGCAGGGAATCCTTGGTGCAACGGGGAGGTCGGTACACCAAAAGGAATCCTGTACTGCCCTCCCTAAAAGGTTGCATATGTTATTAAACTTGCTTGTATGTTGTGTTGTTTTGTTTCCATCAAAACAGAAGTTCCTTAGATTATGAAGGACGCTTAGGGACTGTACTTTTTCTTAATCAAAAGATTTCAAACAGGGCTGTCATTCACAGACAGGGCAAGGGTGAAAATGTAGGCCAGAAAAAGAGCAGCAGATGGCTTTCTTAATGGGTTCAGGGTTGAGGGTTTGTTTCATGCTTTGGCAACTTTGAGCAGACAAGTATATCTTTTATCACATTTTCCAGAAACCTTACTTACAAAATGACAAGTCATACAGAATTAAAGGTGCAAAGGGGAAACACTCTGCTCCTTTTTCTCATTGAATAAGAAGCATTAGAGTCTCTCTGTGCTTCCTGGTAACTTGTTTGGAAATAGAAGATAGTCTTTTATTTATAAAAGAAATAAACCCACAACAATACCTAGTCTCCTTTCAGAATTTCCAAAGGATGAATAGGCTTCACATGCATCATAGACCCATTTCTCCACCCCAGTGATTTTATGAACATTTCAGTGTGCTGAGAACTTACAGATGGTATCCTTATGAGTCTCTCTTTACTACTGTGACAGTCTAAACATTCTGATTGAAATTCTTTCAAGAAGCTGTCAGGCTGTCAGGTCAGATGTGGAGTGTGGATCAGATGCAGGTCACTTGTGAACTCCATCCAAATAAAAACAAGCTATTGAATTTGGTGACTTCACAGTGTGCAAAATGCAGTTCAGGCAGGATTGAATTTTATGGTTATTTAAGAATGGGAAAGGGAAGGCAGCTGAGCAACAGCAACGAAAATGCAGCAATTTGAGCTTCAAGTCCCCATCAGATTAGTTGGCTCCCTTCTACCTCTAAAGTCTTGTCACTTTTTTTTTACTACCTCTACTATATCATGATTATCTTTTAAACATTTTAAATGTCCATGTGGGTTTTAATGAGAGAGTCATCTTGAAGTGTTTGAGACAGGATTTTTTTTAGTATTTATTTAACCTTATTAATGAAATACTTTGTGCTTCATTGCAGTCTTAAAAGAGAAAGGGCAAAAAGATACGAAGAGAAAAGAGGATGAAAAAACAGACAATGAAACAATCCACAGAACTCAAGAAATTGCTTCATTTGAAATAAATTTAAAAGAAAAAAGGTATGTTGTTTTAAGAGTTTAGTTTGAAATGTCAGCTTCTGCAATAGACTACTTGTCTTGTTGCTTAAGGGAGAAGTTCTGCATTTACCTGGAAATAAACCCTACTGAACATGGTGGGACTCATTCTAAGTAAATATACTCTTGTTGGCAAAGTTCTGAGTCCATTTAAGTTTATGCAATAAGTAACTCAAGTATTCCACTGTTCGGAGGTTTTGCTATTGGGAATGAGAAACAGCAGACTGGAATCACTCAAGTGTCAAACGAACATGCTAGTATTACTGTATCTCAACCAATAAATGGACAATTATAACAATTAATAAATAACCACCCCACAATGTCCAAACGCCAAACTAATCCTGGTTACAGGGAACCAGGCAGAGGGCCTTCTTGGTAGTGGCACCTGCCCTGTGAAACGCCCTCCCACCAGATGTCAAAGAGAACAACTACTACCAGACTTTTAGAAGACATCTGAAGGCAGCCCTGTTTAGGGAAGCTTTTATTGTTTGAAACATTACTGTATTTTAATATTTTGTTGGAAGCCGCCCAGAGTGGCTGGGGAAACCTAGCCAGATGGGCGGGGTATAAATAATAAATTATTATTATTATTACTACTCAGTTTCCTGGGTAGATGAGTCAGCAATATCAGATGAGATCATTATCATTATTATCATTTGTTATGCACTTAATAAAAACATATCAAAGCAACTTCACAAGATAAAATACAAACAGATAAAATTAATTAAAAGCTAAGAAATTAACAAAAAGTACGTAATAAAAAATTCCTAAAATGCTCATCCACGAACACAGCAAAAAGGACAAGTTCTACCCCACCCTGCTAAAATATCAGCACCACAGTACAGGCTAGCTTAACTGCCAGTGCTGCTCTTAGGGTAGCAGTTTCTTGTATCTGATATCTTCCAACTTGTCAGAGTTTGCTTTACTTTCTAACCGCTTCCTTCTATTCTTTCCTTTTCCTTCTTTGCCAGGTATTCAGCTTTTTTATCACTCTCTTGTGCTCCTTGTCGATTATTTCCCCTATCCCCTTCATGCCCTTGTACCAATCATATTTCCTTAACTGACTCTCGCTCCCTTTTCTCACCATTCTTTGGCCCTCAAGCTTGCTCATATTCAAAGAGCTTAGGAACAGGCATTATGGAAGCCATGATTGGCACATGATGTTACAGGTGGCCAATGGTTAGAAAACATCCAGAATACCACAGATTTATACATTCTAAAACCAATGATTGTATAGCAAACTTACGCTCCCTCGAGTTGGAAAAAATGTTGAAAAAATACATCTCTTTTAGCAGATATGTTACTAAATGTTTTTGATGCTTTCCACATCTGTATGCACATCCTGGCTCTATTTAGTGCAGGGAAAATTAATTTCTTGTCAACATTTTAAAAATTAAATAGAAATTATGATTGCCTTCATTTTTCATGCTGTGCTTGGGACAGGCTAGAGGGATTAACTTATATTTTGTGAAAACTATCAAACCGTAAAGGAACCTGAACACTCTTGGCTATCCACCCACACCAGAAATTATTGGGCTTCTAAGTTTTTGTTGACAGCAAAGCTCCAGGGTGCCTCTTGCCAAGGTGGTACTTCTGTAGCTCTCTGCCTTATTATTGTGGTGTATGGGTCTCCTGCTGTGTCCTGTAATGGAATGCAGAAAGCAGATAGATAGCAGCATTGTCTTGATGAAGAAAAGGATGAGTCTGCCATTCACCTTGAAAGTTCATCCTGCCATAGTAATTGAAACCATAGCCATTACGTTTCAGGTTAGGGTGGGGCAAGGCAATATTCATTGTCAGGCTCCATAGCATTCCAGCTGAGAATCCCTACACCCACCCTGATAACTCATCTGCTAGCTGGTATTAGAAAAATACTTTGACCCCCAGGTGATAACTCCATCTTTAGTTTCCATAGAATATACTGGTGCTTTTTCGATTGTTAGCCCCTTGGGACAAGAATCTGCCTTCTTATTCTTTGCAGTGCACTCTGTGTATAGAATACTGTTTGCTTTGCAATCAGACAGCGTCTCACAATGAGTGATTAGTGGCTGCCTCATTGTGCCCAATGTGTAGGGGTTTTTTTAATTGTGGGAGGCTTGCTTTATTTTTATTTTTATTTAGCGTTAATATCTGCTCATTTTCTTACTTAGGTACCAGGATGACTTTGGCCCTTTAGTGAATGGATGCTTGTGCTACTGCTGCCAGAATCATAGTCGTGCCTACGTTCATCACCTTCTTGAGACCAAAGAGTTGCTAGCTGGTGTGCTGCTTATGATGCATAACTTTCAGCACTATTTTGGTTTCTTCTGTTCTGTGCAAGATGCTCTGAAAGAAGACCAGCTGGATCGATTGAGAGAGATTGTCAGCATGCAAGCACCTTGAGGCTAGAAATACATAAATAGTACACAGAGAAAAGAACCCATGAAGCAACAAGCTCCAAATTTTGGCTACCATTATTCTCATGTCATCTGAAGCCCAAGCCTTCTGGAATCTTTTCCCCATTGGCCAACCAGTTATAGCAAGGACAGCCTGATGTTGTTGGACTACAACTTCCAGCATCCCTACCATTGACCATGCTGATGGGAGCTGGCATCCCAACAACATCCTCAAGACACTACCTTGACTACCTCTGGGTTAAAGGAATAAGAAAACAAAGGAGATCACATTTCTAGAAATACCCATTCATTATGTTTATCATCATGACTTGTGTCTGTAATCCTCAGGAATCCTAAGAGCACTAGAGCTGAAGAAAAGAATATAAACTGTCACATGAATCATATTTAAAATGTCAGCTTGCCTTGTGGGCTCTGACTTCATCCTCATAACCGGCTAATATCAGCCCATTTGGGCTTTTATTTAAAATGCCTATGGGAAGAAGATGAAACATAGAAAAAATGACTCTTTGCACCTCTTTGACCTCTGGCTTGCTGGGCACACAGGTAATGTTTTGCAAGTGGGGCCAATCCCCACAAGTATTTCATAGACTTACACAGTGCAGAACCCTTACCCTGCACTATGACTTGTCTGTTTCACTCCACGGTTTTGATAAAAAGTCCCCAGAACAACAGCTGTTCTATCTCCATGGTTTTTAATACGCTTTTAACAATTTTCCTCTTGCAGATTCCATTCTCCCTCCCTGATTTGTGGCTGGCAAGGGGCATGCCTTGATTAATGTACACATGTTGGGCTTCTGTATCTTCTTGAGTTCAATTGTGCTTTTTTATTGAGTGGAGTATTTAACCGTATTATTATTATTATTATTATTATTATTATTATTATTCATGAGAAACATCAGTAAGACACTTGTACATATTTTTGTATTACTTCTGGGTAAGGCTGTTGCATAGAAGAGCATAGGCATTGAAACACGTGGGGTATTATCTGGAGATCTTTGCCTATGGTCCTGCTACTATGCATGAAAGTTCAGGGTGTGTTCCCTCAGCAGTGTAATCAGCTTTGCAAAAACTAAGTGCTTGTGTGAAAGAATGGGAGGACTGAATCTAGACCCTCACCCCCCTCTCTGCCAGAGCTTACAGTGGTGACTATTTTCTAAGGCAGGTGATTGGAATCTGATCCATCACATATTGTTAGATCTCCAAGAAAGGATACTGCCATGCTGACCAGAGAAGAATGGCAGATCAAGTTGATGGATTATGCTGAAATGACTAAAATGACCAGAAGAATCAGAAATCAGGAAGACCAGCATTTTAATAAAGAATGGGGAAAATTTATAATTTAAAGACAATTGTAAATACCTAAAATTGTTAGTAGGATTGGAATATCACTTGTAGTTTAATGGTGAATTTTGGATGCAGTGGAGAGAGAAAATATTTGAATCATTATAAAAGATGCAGGAGGAAATGATTAACAGTAGGACCCACAAAGGAGAGGAGGGAATTCCAAGAGATTCCGCGGAATCTTGTTTTTATGTATGTTGGATATCTCACTGTAAAATTTTAATCTGAAAACCCAAATAAATTCCTATTAAACAAAAGGACACTGCCATGTTGAATTGGAAAGTGGGGAAGGTGCTAAACTTCTGTCTTTTGCTAACTGCAACTATCAAAATCTTCTAATAATAAACAAAACTTTATTTTTTTGTCATTATCGATTCAGCCTCTTCTTTCAGTGGGTTGTTTATCTGAATCAGGATGTTTTGAATGTGGTTTGATTTAATTGGCTCTTGAATATTCCATCTCCAAATTCTTAAAGGTACACGGTTTGCCATGGTCTTGTGTTTCACAGGCTGCTTTTCCTTTTTCGTCAACTCTCCTAAAGCTGGTATGGATAAAGCTTGCTACATTTCTTTCTTCCTTCTCCCAGAATGGAGTGATGTTTGTGGAGACACATGAAAGCGCTTCATACATTTAGGAAGGAAATGCATGGCTGGTTTGCTTAAAGCAGATGTGCAAAAGGTGGCTTTTACAGGACTTCAGCTCAGACTTGTCCTTTCTCATTTTAAAAAGGTAATTCAGACTTTTCATGGTGGGACGCTTGACATACTTATTTTTTCTTACTGCTTGTTAACCAAGATCTCAGTGGTATTTACAGGGTTGCCAAGCAATCAGATTAGGATGGCATAGAGGCTATTACCTAGTGCCTGCTGGAGGAGGAATCATGGCTCCATGCTTAGAACACACACTTGGCATATGAAATACCCCAAGTAACAGTTTCTCATATTTCTGGTTAAAAGGATCTCCAGAAGCAGGACTGGGAAAAGCCCCTCTTCCTGAAACCTTGGAGGGTGGACCAAACCGGGCAAAATGGACTAATGGTATAATATGGCATCATACATTCATTGTATACATTCAAGGTCACTTGAAAAAAATTCATTAAAATGTCAGGCTTACACTACCACTAAGCATGGCTTTAGAAACTGTATGCTAAACATCACTTCTGTCATGCAACTTCATGAATCATTTCTAATTAATAAAATTAGCAAGTTTGTGGGGGCACCTAGAAGCTTTTCTTATGAGATGAGCCATTCTTACTTTGTTATTAAACAAGCAGGTATGTTTCAGATTACTATCAATAATAAGATTATACTCTTAATTGCAATTTTAAATTCTCTCAAATTTTTAAATGAAGCTTTTGTATAAAATTTCCTAATGATGCTACGTTCTTAGCATTGGTATATGTGTGAGAAGCGCTATGTCCCTGACCTAACTGTCTGACTTGAGAAGACAGTAACCAGACTTCAGAAATGTTCTTTGGGTAAATTCACAACTGTGGCCCAAGCATTCCCAGCCTTTCACCTAGACTATCTCTATATCTTTTAATTAACAGGTGATGTTAATGCTTCACCTGCGGACTTCTGCTGTTACTAGCTAAAAGTTGCTAGAATGTATACTGATAATTGCCGACTTATTGGGTGCTTGTGACTGTTTCTTTCTATGCTTTGAATTTCATAAAGCCTTATGCTCGGAACATATATCCTAGGGCAGGTAATGCTTAAACAAACTTTCCCTAGCTATTTTGTAGTGTTCCCATTATATGTTCATTACCTGATTCTGACAGTGGGCACAATATTATTTATTTATTTATCACTCCAGGGTCCCAGGGCACATTAAAGCGCAACATGAAAACAGGCTTATAGCAAATTGCAAGGCTGCAAACCAGAATGAATTGGGGAAATCAGCTTTCTCTAATGCTCCCAAATTACTAGACCTCAGCTTCCTTTGGCTCAGTGGCATTGAACTCATGACTAAGACACAAAGTTATCTGAGTAAGCCTGCCATACAGGGACTGTGATTTCTATATTCTGTGTGTTGCCTAGTGTGTTGTCAAGACTAATTAAATTTCAGATAGCAATGGATATCTAACACAACTCTTCTAGATTGCCTTTAATAATTGAGGCCTTTATTATGAGCTGACTGTGAAGGGAGAGTTCTTGAGTTTTATATTGCTGTTGTATTACATTATTTTTAATTATTTTAGTGAGCCTACATTTTAAAATGTTTTTAAATGGCTGTTTCTATTGCTGTTGTTGGTTCTTAGTTTTATGGCTGTTACTGCATTGCATTTGATCCAATGAGTTGCCTTGGGTGGGCTGTGTTCCATAAGACAGCTTATAAATACTTCTGCAGTTTATTATTATCATTATCATTATTATTATCATCATTTATTTCAGATTTATAAACTGCTTTATAATCAAGGAACACCCAAGCAGAATATAGAAATGAAATATAAATAATTAAACTGATGATAATAAAGCAGTGTTAGAAACATCAGTACCTATTTACTGCAGAAATAAAATAGACTAAATTAGAAAGGAATACTTGGGAGGAAAAGAAGGTTTTCAACAGATGTAGAAAACAACAACAATGAGGCTCGCTTCACTTCTAAAGGGAGTTTCAGAGAACAAGTGACACCGTGCTGAAAGTACATGCTTGAACAGCAGCATATTTCACTGCAGAGGCGTGTGGTATTATCAACATAAATTCATCTGCAGATCTTAGTAACAGGCGTGGGATATAGGGAAAGAGGCAGCTTCTCAGATCTGGAACCATGTGATGGTTTATACATCACTAAAACCTTGAACCTAGTTTGGTAGCAAATTGGTAGCCTGTGCAATGTTTTCAACGTAGGTGTTCCATTGTCAATAGTTTCCCCAGAGAGCAATTTAGCAATGGTGTTTTAAGCTAGCTGCAGCTTCTAGATCATTCAGCACTCCATGCAAAGTACATTACAAAATTCAAGTCTAGAGATTACTGATGCGCAAACAGCTGTTGCCAAGGTGTCTCTATCCAGGTGTGGTCGTAGCTGTTAGCATACCATCTGAAGCTAGTAAAAGGCACTCCTACACACTGAAGATGTGAGAGCATCTAGTGATCAAAAAGCACCCCAAACTGCACATCTATTCATTCAGAAGGAGCACAACCCTATCCAGAACAAGCAACTGACCCATTTCCCAGACCCAGGACCCATGCATCTATAGGGACTCCAGCTTGTTGGTATACCAACAGCATACCCAATTTTTCCCTGTGACCCAACACTAGTTATAGTATCCCCCCCCCCCATCCTGATCTGTGACAGAAAGCTTTCCTAGTGAAAGAAATGTAATCCTTACAGACGGTTAGGCCCATGAATATGTCTAATCCCCTTTTAAAGAACGTTGGTGGCCTTCTCTACCGCTTGAAGAAGTTAATTCCATAGTTTATAGGTAAAGGTAAAGGGACCCCTGACCATTAGGTCCAGTCGTGGCTGACTCAGGTTGCGGTGCTCATCTCACTTGATTGGCCAAGGGAGCCAGCGTACAGTCATGTGGCCAGCATGACTAAGCCGCTTCTGGTGAACCAGAGCAGCGCACGGAAACGCCGTTTACCTTCCCGCCGGAGTGGTACCTATCTATCTACTTGCATTTTGACGTGCTTTCAAACTGCTAGGTTGGCAGGAGCAGGGACCGAGCAATGGGAGCTCATCCCGTCGCGGGGATTCGAACCGCCGACCTTCTAATCGGCAGGTCCTAGGCTCTGTGGTTTAACCCACAGCATCACCCGTGTCCCTTTCTATAGTTTATACACTGTGTAAATAACAACTTCCTTTTCTCTGTCCATACAGCTTGATTGGGCTTACCCCAGATGTCATGATTATGAGAGAGGGAGATAAACTTATCTATCCATTTTCTCCACGCCGTATGTAGTTTTGAAATGAAAAGGCCATAGCTCAGTGGTGGAGTATCTGATTTGAATGCAGAAGGTCCTGGGAATAATCCCTGGCATTTCCAGGTAGAGCTGGGAGAGATCACAGTCTGGAATCCTGGATAGCCACTGCCTGACAGAGTGAAGAAGAAGAAGAAGAAGAAGAAGAAGAAGAAGAAGAAGAAGAAGAAGAAAAAGAAGAGGAGTTTGGATTTGATATCCCGCCTTTCACTCCCTTTAAGGAGTCTCAAAGCGGCTAACAATCTCCTTTCCCTTCCTCCCCCACAACAAACACTCTGTGAGGTGAGTGGGGCTGAGAGACTTCAAAAAAGTGTGACTAGCCCAAGGTCACCCAGCAGCTGCATGTGGAGGAGCGGAGACGCGAACCCGGTTCCCCAGATTACGAGACTACTGCTCTTAACCACTACACCACACTGGCACAACAGTGAGCTAGATGGACTGGGTATAAAGCAGCTGCTATATTAAAGACCTTCATAATTAAGCCTTGGGGACTGCCATTAAAGTTCCTACTTTGGCAAGATGATAAAGCTTTGAAAATACTTCTGATGCACACAGAAGCTCAAACTTCAGAACATTTAAGAGGTATTAAGCATTTAAATATTCTCTCTTTTCTAAGTAGAGTGAATTTTGATTGACTTGTCTGCTCCCTTTTCAGTCAGAAGCTACAGAAATGAATCCTCATAAAGTTTAGCCATCCTCTGCCTTGAATGGTCATTTCTAAAATTGTTATTTTTAAAAAATGGGCTATGGGATAAGTGGAATAAGTGATTGCAGGGTATCTTTCCAGAGCCAGACTTAGAAGTCAAATCATTATACTTCATTGAAGTTGTTGACTATCTACATTGCCCACCCCTCCCAAATTTTAAGATCTTTCACTCTGATCAACCACATATTATTTTGTTTGCGTTTCCTTTACTATGCAAACAGTCATAAGCCAAAAAGCCAATAACGTTAAAAGACATTTACAGTGGTACCTCGGGTTACAGACGCTTCAGGTTACAGACTCCGCTAACCCAGAAATAGTACCTCGGGTTAAGAACTTTGCTTCAGGATGAGAACAGAAATCGTGCGGTGGCAGCAGGAGGCCCCATTAGCTAAAGTGGTACCTCAGGTTAAAAAACAGTTTCAGGTTAAGAACAGACCTCCAGAACAAATTAAGTTCTTAACCCGAGGTACCACTGTATACCTTACATTATGGAAACTGTATAACAATACAGTTATACAGATGCAGAATATGCTGCTATCAATTTTTTAAGATCCATGGAACACACACCAACAACCCACAAATTCTGTGGTTTTTCACACTGGAAGTCTCTCTCTCTCTCCCCCCCCCCCCTGTGTGTGTGTGTGTGTGTAATGGTTCAAATGGATTTTGAAGCAATAGTCATTGTACCAGCTACCCGGGAATGTATTCCTGGGTACCTGTTTTCTGTGCAGAACATGAGACTAAAGCTACATATACACTATGCTGTTAAACACATTTTTAAAAAAAACATCCCCCCCCCCCGAATAATTCTGGGCACTGTGGTTGTTAAAAGTTGCAAGAAATATATTTAAAAATCAGTAATAATATAAAAGTATTAGAAAGGGAGTTGCTGGGAATTGTAATTCTGTGCGGACTAAACTACTGTGCCAAAAGTCTTTGAAGGAAGGAATGTGCTTTGAACACTAAATCCAGGAATAATGGGTATCTTGCACCCACAAACTCTGGCACCCACAAACTCACATTCTCATATATATATATATTCTCATGAATTTTGCAAACAACTTCTGTAACTTTGTGAAATTCATGCAAAGATTTTGTGAAACCCACAAGAGTTTTCTGTGCTAATTTTTCATCTGTTGAGGAATACATGTAGAGCGAGGCACATGGAAAATGTTAGATAGCCATCTCCATGCGAGATAAAGACTAACTTTCCTAAACACCGTTGAATGAAACATGAACACTGCCCCTCGTTCTGGTAATCTCAGTTTGAATACCACAATTTTAACTAAGATTAATGATAACAAATGCTATTTAGTCCAAAACCTCAAATAAATTAGCAGCATTATTCATAATCGCCCAGTATTTTGCGTGTCATTCTCTGTTGCTTGCTTTACTCTTGCTTTTATTCTGTTGTTCGGTTTTAGATTTCATGTCTGTGTTTTATGTCTGCATCTTAGGGTTTTAATTTTTTTTACTTGTAAACAACCTAGAGAACCTTCACTAATAATAATAATAATAATAATAATAATAATAATAATAATAATTTTTATTTATACCCCGCCCTCCCCAGCGAAGGCTGGGCTCAGGGTGGCTAACAAGCAATAATAAAAACAAGTTGAATGAATACAACTTAAAAACAAGATTAAAATACAACATTAAAATATTGAAACATTAAAATATCAAAATGCAGCCTCATCACAGGAGGAGAAAGAAAAAAAAGAGGGGGAGGGAATCAAATTGGCTCCAAGCCAAAGGCCAGGTAGAACAACTCTGTCTTACAGGCCCTGCGGAAAGAAAACAGATCCTGCAGGGCCCTGCCTCTCATGAGGCAGAGCGTTCCACCAGGCCGGAGCCAGTGTTGAAAAGGCCCTGGCTCTGGGTGAGGCTAATCTGACTTCCTTAGGGCCCGGGACCACTAGGGTGTTGCTATTTATGGACCTTGAAGCTCTCCATGGGGCATACCAGGAGAGGTGGTCCCATAGGTACAAGGGTCCTAGGCCATGATCCTTAATCCTACTATTAAGTGGTATGTAAATAAATATTGTAAATACAAAATGAAAGTAAATATTATAGATAAGAGAGGAGTAAAACCTGGGCTCCATGGAGAAAAAAACAGTAATGCCAGAGGTCCCTAGAGGATGCAGTCTAGAAAAAATAACCCACACAATCTGAGGGATAAATAAGAGGACTAATCACATTTTGTTGGTTGAGGGCAAATAAACAGAATTTGAATCCTGGCATGTTGGGGGCTCTGTGGCGAACTGGTTCCTGTATCCAATAAATAGGCCAGTTACCTGTTAGGGATGGGATGACGCAGGTATGCAGTTTGAAGTTGCTCCTGGATCAGTCTCTGCTTCTTTGAGCATGGTTGCTTCAGTGATTACAAGTGCATTTACCAGCTTCTGCTCATATGGCACCTGCAGCCATTCTTGACCAGGACAGCTTGACTGCTTAAGGATTGCTGCAGTGCATTCAGCGTGTGGCTTCCCTTGGGCATAGTCTGGAATGTGCAGCTGGTACAGAATGCAGCAGACAGGCTGCTGAGGGGGGCACCCTCTGCTAAGAGAACTCGACTGCCGGCCAATATGCTGCTGGGCTCAGTTCAAGGTTTTGCTTTTAGCATTTAAACTCCTGTACAACTTGGGCCAGGTTATGTGAGGGACTGCCTTCCTCCATAAACCCTTGTCTGACAATTGCATTACTCTGATGGGTCATTGTTAAGAGTATGCCCTATAGGTATGCCTTACAACAACTAATTGCAGCTCCTGTTCTTCTGAATTAGCTTCATATTGATCTCAGACAAGCACCTAACATTTTGGCTTAATTGAAAACTTGTCTTCCAAAGAGGACTTACCCTGAAAAGTGACTCAGCTGTTTTATATTGTATACTAGATGGAATTTTGTAATATATGTTCTTTTTATATTTCTGTTGTACACTGCTTCAGAAAGATTTGCTGGGATTTGTGGTTTATAAATCCTTAAACAAATTTCAATCAGAATTTGTATCACAGGCATGCAAAGCGTCCACCCTGTTGCTTTCAGAAGCCCTTCCTCTTGCAAAGTTAGCATCCTATCTAGAACTTTCATTTGGCTAGAATTGATGTGTGCAGAGAGCAGACCAAATGGCAGAAGTAATCGAAGTAAACTTCCACTCAAGCCACCACAGCAAATCTTCCAGACATGAAATCTTATTCTAGAAATAATCAGCTACCAACTTGCATTGGCTTGATGCAAAGGCTGTCACCCATCCATCGCTCTGATGTGCAGGTTCATCTGAATCCACCCCCTCCTTTTGTTCACATTACTCGCCGTTGATGAAAGCAGAAGTTTGTTGCTAGAGAAGCCGCAGAGGTAAAGGGCAGGCCTGTTCTTCACAGATTAAAAACAACTCTGCCATACTGTTCAATTAGTCTTGCTCATAGTTGTGAGAGTAGGCTTATTAAAACTGGCAATGATTCCTGGGGTAGGTAGCCAAGAAAGGTCAGGCCCACAACACCAATTTGACAGCATCTTGGCTCTGTCTTCCAGAGGCATTCAGGTAATTATGTTAAGATCGATTTCATAAATTACCTTGTTGGATCTGCAGTATTTTTCTGCTCTCCCTTTCTTGGGGATGGAAAGGGTGGGGGCTCCAAAATGTAAGCAATACAGAATCTTCATTAAGGGTTGGCTTTCAGGTTTGTGTGTGTGTGTAGCAAGATACCTGGTCCACCTACAGCAAGCGTGCTCCCACAGTTCCTAATTCACTTTCTCTGCTAGTCTCCAGAGAACCAGGAGAGCAATGGGGAAGGCAGGTTTGGGGTTTGTCCCAGGTCTGGGATTCAATTTGGTGCGCTCTTCAACCACTGATAGACTCCATGTCATTGACTAATTAATCTACGTGGTACAACCTTTATGCCTCTAATTTATCCTTAGCAGTTAATGACACATAATGTGTAAGCACATGCATGGTATATGTCCAAAGACTTTTTGTGGGGGAAATGGTGCTTTGGGATGGGGCTATTGACAGCAGAGAGGTTTAATCTTTCCCCTGCCAGCTATTTTCCTGCTTCAAATTCAGGTTCCCCTCAATCCCATGTAAATCATTCAGATGCAACTGATAAACTGCACAAATTTACCAGGTATGTTGCTGCCAGTTTCCAAGAAAATGCAACACTAGGTTTATTACAAAACAAAAAAAACAGCAGACATTTTGTGCAATGCATGATGGGTGACCTGCACTCAGCTTTATTTAGAATTTATTCAGTAATTAGTTATGCTCTTTCTCAGCAAGTATTGGGAGGAAATGCCTATTTTCTGAGACTCTGTTCCTAGTTCATAACATTGCTATATGCACATTGTTGGGGCTGTACACACGTGCCTTATTGTAAACCCTCTTGGGAATTGTAATTCATAGTATTATTTAAAAAATCCTTCCAGTAGCACCTTAAAAAGGTAAAGGTAAAGGTACCCCTGCCCGTATGGGCCAGTCTTGACAGACTCTGGGGTTGACAGTAGCACCTTAGAGACCAGCTAAGTTTGTTAATGGTATGAGCTTTCGTGTGCATGCACACTTCTTCAGATACACTGGAACAGAGGTCACCAGACCCTTATATATCATAGTATTATGTCATAGAATGCCACTCGAGAATGTAAAAACAAACAAACAAACAACACCCAAATCTGGAAACGGGGATTTAGATCTACATGGGGGTTCATAGAAGCCACATAAAACATTTGCAAATAACTATTAATGCAGGACTCTCAGCTAAAGCATCCATGACAGATGACCATCCAATCTCTGTTTAAAAACCTCCAAGGAAGGAGAGTCTACAACCTCCTGCGGGAGAACATTCCCCCGTTGAACAACTCTTACTGACAGAAAGTTCTTCCTGATGTTTAGTTGGAATCTCCTTTCTTGTAACTTGAAGCCAGTGATTCGAATCCCACCCTCCAGAGCAGGAGAAAACAAGCTTGTTCCCTCTTCCATGGGGATAGCCCTTGATATATTGGAATATGACTATCATATCTCCTCTCAGTCTCTTTTTTTCCAGGCCAAACATACCCAACTCCTTCAACTGTTCCTTTTAAGGCTTGGTTTCCAGACCCTTAATCATCTTGGTTGCCCTCCTTTGCACATCTTTCAGCTTGTCAACATCCTTCCTAAATTGTGGTGCCCAGAGTTGGACACAGGTTAACTGTTCTATTAGCCTCTGCGAATTGTTTAAGCTGGTCTAATAAATTGCACCTGTCTTTGTTAGTTTTTATTATTTTAGATTGCTCTATTCATTAGCCCAGTTCACATGTTAAATTAAAGCATAGCTTCAAACAAACTGCTTCAATGTGAATGAACAGTGTGTTGGTTCATGTTGCTGAAAAGTTATCACTCCACTCCTTTCCCATTCGTATTGCTGCCATGCTACCAGTAAGCAAGCAAGAGTCACCCAAATCTGGGCTCGTGGTTCATTTCCCCCAAGTAAACCATGAACAGTCAGCCCAAAACAAAACTTATTAGTTCACAGAGGATAACATTATAACTGGCTACTAGCCATGATGGCTATCTTCTACCTCCACCTTCAGACAAAGTATGCCTCTGAGATCAGTTGCTGGGAATCACAAGTGAGGAGCGTGCTGTTGCACTCAGGTAGGTCCTGCTTGCAAATTTCCCATAGGCATCTAGTTAGCCATTGTGAGAACAGGAAGCTGGACTATATTGGCCTGTGACCTCATCAAACAAGAGTCTTTTCATGCTCTTACATTCTTTCCTTGTAGATAAACACGCCACAAGCCTAGGTTCAGACGTCATGAGAAACCAGACTCTGGCGTGTTTCTTAGTTATGCAACAGGTAAAGAGGAGCAGACTTTTCAGCAGCTTGTACCAGCACGCTGCCTGCTCACAGTAAACCATAGTTCGTTTTTAACTATGCCTTTAATGTGATCTGTTAAGCAGGCCATGGTTCAAGCCTAGGGTGAAATAAGGAATCTTCTGGTATTGGGCCTACATTGTGCAAGGACAGAGCATTACAACAGTTTGAACAGGTAGGAGCAGGAGCAGTCTGCCTTTATGAACCTCTTGGGGGAGATTACCCTATATATGCATAGACTTGACTGTTATTAGCAGCAGACACTAATTTCTCAGGAGAACACCTGACATACTGACTGAGGTTTACTTCGTTGCGTTTAATTTTTGATACTGCTTAGTTTGCAAAAACAGAGATGCCATTGCTCAAGCCTCCGTTGACGTTCCAAGCCTCTGATTGGCTAAGTCCTACTCCCCAGTCACAAATATTCAATTTCCCATGGTGACATGGTCTGTTTATGCTGAGAAGCATTAATTATCCATGCCTTAATTACAGAGGGAGGCAGATGGGACCCGTCCCCATTACCTTTTCTGTAGACCCACAGGTTTGTTACACTTTTAAAAGTCTATGCGGATATACTTTGATTACAACAGTGAGGAGGTCTGGGGCTTGTGGATTTCATTCAGGGCTCCCACCTCTTTCACCATAATAATTATATAAGTAGAATTAATGCACTTGGCACATTAAACTGTTTTACATAAATTAAAATATGGTATTCCGCCTGATAACTATGTAACAGCCTCTAATAACAGCCTCTGAGATCTGATATTGGAGCAACACCAGAGAAACTGAGCACTGAAACTTTCCCTCTTTCTTGTAAAATAGGTTTCTTTTGCAAGGTGGGAATCAACCTGTTTGTTGTGGTGTAGTGGTTAGAGTGTATTACTAGGACGTGGGAGACCAGGGTTTGAATCCCTATGCAGCTCGCTGTGTGACCCTGAGCTAGATAGTCTCTCAGCCTAACCCACCTCACAGGGTTGTTGTGAGGATAAAAGCAGATAAAAGAATCATGTATGCCCCCTTTAGCTTCTTGGAGGAAAGGTAGGATAAAAATGTAATAAGAAAATGAGTAAGAGTCTACAAATACATTTAACACTTTTATTGTATTCATTGTTGGCATTCTTTTTAAGGGTTCTCTCCCCATGGCATCCTTTAGGAAGCAGAACTGAAGAGAATGTTTCCTTTAAACATTAAAAAGCAGAATCTAGTTAATTAATATTAAAAAGCACTTCTCAGAAGAACTGCAGCACGGGCAAGGGCAATGATAGATTGACAGGTTCAGGTGGCAAGTATATAAACATACCCAGCTAGCAATGTAGACAGTTTTGATCTCAGGCTCAACCACGAGCCTGTACAGGAGCACCTGAAGCATCAAGCCAGCGACTGTACTAGTAACTTTGTGAAATGTGTTAACATTACCTCAGGGAGAACATTCGGCAAAAGGAGCCAGATTCCACATTGCATTAGCCCTGAGTTGCTTCTTCAGAGAAGAGCAATCTAATGGTGAATATGGGCTCTACAAGAGTTCAGTGGATATGAAGTGCACACCTCAAGACTGAACTGTGTTTTTTTACTGTATTTCCCATAACACCAGAAGCCAGGACACAGAAAGATACTAGTCAGTGATACTGACTGATAGATACCTCAATAAGATGCAGCATGAAATCAGTTTAGCAGATTATTTCAAACTGAGGTTTTCAAAAGGGAGCTTCGTTATTTTCTACCCACGGTGCACATTCACAGTTTCAAACTATTTTATTCCATATTAGCTGTTTTGGAATAACTACCTCCTCTACTTTTTTTATTGTTTTGGAATAACTACCTTCTCTACTTTTTTATTGACAACCAACCAGCATAGATTAGAATCACTATTCCATAGACAAACATACAATATATTGAAAGCACTGGAGGGAAATCTGTTCTTTTACCTCTCAGGGAGTGTGGAGAAACTGGTGGTTAAAAATATGACAAGAAGTAATCATAGTTGTCACCTTTCAGATTTGAAAATAAGGGATCAGCAGCCTCGAAAATAAGGGATCAGCAGCCTCACCTGTCCTGGGGACAGTCTACGGGATATCTAACAATCTGGGATAGCAGTGGGAAGCAACGGGAAACGGTGCTGGAACAAGGAAATTTCCCACAAAAAAAGGGAAGGTTGACAGCTATGGGTAATTAAACTGCCTACAAGACCAATAGTGGGGCCAATGGTCAAGAAGGCAGTTTTTGCATGTGTTGTAGAGAGAAGTGAGGGGCAGATGGGGCTCATCAACCTGGGAAGGTAGCCCATCTAGAAGGAAAACTAATCCTAAACCTCCACTGCCTTGTGGAATATCTTTGGGAGATGAAAAGGTTAAGGAGTAAACCCTACACAAATCAGGAATGGAGTTCCTAAGATGGCAAATCAGGAATGGAGTTCCTAAGATGGCAACTCCTGCAGCCAAGCTGGTGCCGAACATATTGCTCTACTTTCCTTTGGGCCATATCAGCAAGGCTGAGAGTGGGGTCTTGTTGTCTGGGAAGCCCAGGATCTCCATACACACTACTCAGGCTTGTACCCCAAGGAGGAAACGTTGGTGCTGCTAATGCAGCTGTTTGACTTCATACCCGAAGGTGCACTCCATTGTCTCTCGAGACAGATGGATACCAACAACAACAACAACAACAAGTTACTGCCTCTCAAAGATGAATGTCTCATTCCAGTACATCTATTCCAAGAACGAAGATGTTTATTCAGGTATTCAGAAATATATGCCTTGAGAAATGTATGTCATGAACAGACATCCAACCAAAATTATCTACACTGTATGTTTGATAAAAAGTCATATGGTAGCAACGCAGTTTCAATTTCTGGCTGATCCTTTGCTTTAAGAAAGCTGAATATAAAACTCAATGTAACTGATAGCTTCCCCCCCCCCCCACACTTGGCTTGATTTACTGATAAAAATGGTTACACTAAGGGAATGCTGTTGCCCTGTGATTAACAAACAAAACACATTCTGTACTTAAATGACAAGTAAAGCTATGAACTTTCTCTATAATACTGTTATGAGTGTGTGAGTGCTAGACACTTTTCAATTCCTGGACCCAGGAAGTGTTAGAATTTAATCAAGCCTCCAGAATCCCTAGATCCAATCATGGTTAAAATATAAGGCCATGAGCAGCATGCAGAGGGTCATAGAGACACCACAGTCTCCGCTATGCCTCATTCCAAAAAGGAAACATGAACTGGGGCCTGGAACCCCCAGAATCTCTTAGCATTCTGAGATTGGGTATATGTGCAGCAATATATCCAACTGTTATAAGAATGAAATCAAATATAACAGGAGACAGGTTGGAAAATATACAGTATTAACTTTAAGCTTGGTTCTGTATCTTTATTAAAAATGGTTAAGGGGTATCTGCTGCCTTCTGTGAATTTAATTTGCTGTCTGGATAGAAAGCATTATTAAAGTTCAAAAACATGGACTGCAATCCAGGATCAGAGCCTTGGTGAATGTATAAAGCATTGCTTGTGTACAATGTTCAGCTGTTGACCAAGTCCACACCCACTAGCAAAAGCCACAACAGTGAATGAGCTGTATTTACATTCTTCTCCATGCCCTTCTTGGACTTGGACTGATCTTCTCACCTGCCCTGCATCTTTTGATGTTATTGTTTGATAGGCTGTCAAGTCAGCTCCGATTTCGTGAGCTGTTTTGCTGCTTGTCTTTCAAGTGATGATGTAATTGGGATGCAATTGGCTTAGCTACTCTGATGTCACGAAGAACCAGGTCAGTCTTGGGCTAGGCAGCTAAGAACTAAGAAGAATTTTAAGAGCTTAGAATTGGCATTCCAAGATCCATGTGATACTTTTGTTAAATTAAATCAGATCTGTGCTTCTCAAATGCCATAAACTTTTTTTGAATTTTGCTGCAGATCCACTGAGCACTTCCAGAACCCTTTATGGAAACACATACATTTTGTGTTTGTGGGATAAATTCCCCCTTTCTAGGTTTTCACACAACAGAATAGCTTTTGTTCAAAAGGTGAATACTTTGCCAGTTTTCCTGAAACCACTTTTTCTCTACAACTCTAAACATGTAGCATACCTGTTTTCAACATGAAAACTACTACCAATATAATGAAAGTCACAGTAACTGGGAAGCTCTATTTCAATTGGAACTATATAATGCTAGCATATGGGCTAGCAAATATCCGGAATGCAGCCATGCTCTAGTCTTTCTGAAACGCTTACATAGGATAGCACCTTCTTTGACTGGGAAATCTCTTTTCCATCTGTTTCTGCTAATTGGTGGTCTTGCGGAATTCTTGTTTCGCATCATGAACTTGATGTTTTATGAATGTTGTGTTATTAATGTTGTTGGAAGAGGTTTTTAGAAGCTTCGTTAGTTGTTGATATTGTATTTTTGAATCTTTTGTATGAAAACTGTCTTGAAGACTTATACTCTGTTTTAAAATATTTATATGCCACCTTTCAGACAAGGAAACAATGTGTTGTGATATTTGTCCAGAGCCTTAAATCTTGAGGCTGCAATCCTATTCAGATTTACATGACTTATCAAACACAGTGAAATATACTTCCAATTAAACATGTTAATCCTTGGAAGTACCACTGAAAAACTTTGACTTATTTCCAAGTAAAGTGAATGTTGGAAAGAGTCAAAGAATATACAATGACGTTTTAATGTATTGGCGTAAATCTAGAACATTTGTTTTATTTTGTTGTGTGTTAGTAAAGCTGTTCTTTTTACTGTGTCTGGCATTATCTACTATATATATTTCAATTATTTATAGTACTGAAATATAATTACTTACATTTTTAGCTGTTATTTTGGTGTGTGAAACCAGTTAACTCCAAGGAATCTTTGCATGTGTTATACTGGCCAGTGTGATATGTTTAGATAAATAGTAGTGCACAGATCTCAACTTTTTGAACTGTGTGAACTCACATTTGCTTTGTAAGTCACAGTTGGCTATGTGCAGCTAATGACTGTGCTATACCTCAGACACTGAGTGCAAACACACAGATGTTCCTGCTCCTGACCTCTCCTAATAGGAATCTCTTCAGAACTGTTCATAGTCAAATATATGCTACTTGGAGGTATCTATGGCAGAAGAAGTCATACAGTTTTTTCCTTTCAAAGTGTCCTACAGGAAGGCACAATAATGCTGCATCCTGGAACTATTCAGACAGTCTCATAATGTGTGCTTCTCATGGATGCAAAACTTTAAAGCAATTTCATGGTACTTTCTGCACCAGTGTCTAACACAGAACAGATGGATTCTGCTATTGTGAAAAGTATTTCTCATAGTAGCTGCTAAAGAAAAACCGATGCAAAAGTGGGTCCCATGTTGTTGTTTTGTCACTGTTGATTGAGAAAATCCATTCAGGTGTGTTTATCTACAGCACCCACATAGTATGTAATGCTGTGTTGCTCTCCGAGTTTTCAGCAATTCAGGATCTTGAGGAAAGCTTTACGGAACTCATTGTTGAAGGTGGTGTAGATGACAGGGTTGAGGGCACTGTTGACATACCCAAGCCATGTGGTAGCACTGTACAACTCTGGGGAGATGTGGCAAGCTTTGCAATGAGTATTCAGTATGTGTGTCAAAAAGAATGGCAGCCAGCAGACTATGAAAGTCCCTAGAATGAGAAAGAAAATGAGATGTCACCATCACTTTGGCTCAGAAGGGCTTTGGCTCAATCTGCCCACCTGAGAGCCAATTCATAGTTCTTTCCATTATTTTCAGGGCATCCTCACACATAACTAAAGAAACATCTTTGAGAGTCTCTTGGCTATTTAGCCACGTGGAAATAATGATAAAGGAGGAAATAAAGTAGAAGAGAAATATTTTAAAGCAAAATGTAGATTTACATTGAAACTGCAGACAAGCTTTTTAAGTGTAATTTTTTTAAAACACTCTTCCTCTCTGTGGTTCCTCCAACCAAATTTGTAGCCTGCTGCAGCTGCGTTTGTTAAAACAAAAAACAAAACCTCAAACCTGTTATATATGTCTGCCATGTAATATTCAGTTGGGTCCTCATTCTTGCAC
This sequence comes from Podarcis gaigeae, assembly GCF_964106915.1. Lineage (NCBI taxonomy): Eukaryota > Metazoa > Chordata > Lepidosauria > Squamata > Lacertidae > Podarcis > Podarcis gaigeae. The sequence goes on from NC_139677.1 coordinate 75,384,711, forward strand.
AGCCTGTTCTTAAAAAGGAGCAAAAATACTTACCAAGAACAATAGCTAGCATTTGTGTGGCTTTCCTCTCTCTGAGCTGTATTGTCCGATGCTGCTGAGATGGTAGCTTCAAAGAGGTTGCTGTTTTGCCATTGTTGAGTTTGCGTACTTCTAAACTTTGTTCCTTGACTTTTGTCCTCACCTTTAGATCAACAACCTCTCTATCCCCTGTACTGGAGATGGAAACTTCGTGGCAGAAACTGCAATATTGCTGCAGTTCTGTGGGCGTCAGGGGCTTCTTTTCAGCAGGCAGCCTTTGGCCTGAACTCTTTAGCTGCAAACAACACAAGAGTACACTGGGAAGCTTCTGGTGCAAAGCTTTCCTTTCTGTATGTTGCTGAAAAACAATAGGCCAACAAGAATCAGGAACCACTTAGAAAGATGGGAAGCTGCCTTAGACTAAGCCAGAACACTGGTCATTTTAGCATAATATTGTTGACACTGACTAGAAACATCTGTCTAGGGTTTCAGGCAGAAATTTCCCCCAGCCTTATCAGGGACTGATCCTGGAACCTTTGGTATGCAAAACTTGTAGGGTTCCACTGACCTGTTATAAATCAATCAATCTCTCTCTCTCTCTCTCTCTCTCTCTCTCTCTCTCTCTCTCTCTCTCTCTGACACCAAAGTGTAATCCGAAGATCACAGGGCGGTTTACAATATAAAAACACAAAAATAGATAGCATAACAAACAAAACCTTATTTATGTCTTGCTTTTTCCTCAAAAGAGCTCAAAGCAGCAGACCCCCTCCCAATTTTATCCTCAAAACAACCTGGTGAGGTTACATACAAGAAATTGTGACTGGCCCAAGTTTGTCCAGTGAGCTTCATGGCTGAGTGGGATTTTAAATCTGAATTTCCTCAGTTCTAGTTCGACACTCTAAACCCTCTATTATCACACTATTTGGCTGCTAGTTAGTATAAAACTCATATTTAACTTAACCCATAGAGTGTTGCAGATTGTATATGCAATTTCTTCCTCAGGGTAGGGGCAGTATATCTGATATTTAAAATACCCGTGCTTTAAATAATGTGTGTTTCCACTGAAATTAGCGGTTAGAAACTTTATTCATAACAAAAACTAACCACTAAAGTGGACCCATCATCTCTTGTAGCTTTTATTGCCTGAGGTTGCAATTGCTGCAGCAGTCCTGATGACATTCTGTGTTCCCAACAGAGATATTTGATACCTTATTTGATACCTTATGATACCTGAAACTAGTAAATAAAATACTTGTTCCCAAAGTAATTAATAAAATTAGCAGTTCAAAGGCAAGTATTTTATTTCACTAGTGCTTGTTACCACATAAGTGAATCATTCCAGTAGGCCTAGAAATAGCTGATATGAAGACTAACAGATCCATCATTAAAACAAAAAAAATTCCTTCCAGTAGCACCTTAAAGACCAACTAAGTCAGTTCTTGGTATGAGCTTTCGTGTGCATGCACACTTCTTCAGATACCTGAAGAAGTGTGCATGCACACGAAAGCTCATACCAAGAACTGACTTAGTTGGTCTTTAAGGTGCTACTGGAAGGAATTTTTTTTGTTTTGACTATGGCAGACCAACACAGCTACCTATCTGTAACTAGATCCATCATTGCTCATGATTGGTAAACACTTTCAGCTGCCCCTCTGCTAATGCTATGCTCAAATCAGCTTTGCATATTCAAAACCCTGCAAAGTTGTTCTGAGCAGAGATGCCCATGTCTTATTGCCCACTGAGCAGGGTGGGGTCGGGGAAAGCATCAGTTCCAACTGAGGGGTGAGTCTGACTAAAACAAATAGCCAGAGAGGAAGAAATTAAGAAACCCTTTCCATTCTTAGAACATTAAAAGAGTGATTCTGGGTCTGACTAAAGGTCTACTAGTATCCTGCCAGAGGCCTATGGAAAGCTCACAAGTAGGACATGAGGTTAGGCAGAGTGAATGCATTGCAGAAGGCCAAAAGCAGCCCATGTGGTACCTCCAGGTGGGAGCTGTAGTCTTAACAACAGCTGCAAGGAAACAACAGCTGCAGTAGTTTATGGGAGCTGAGCAGACTCCTTATGAGGAAGAGGCACAGGAGGTGTCGAAATGAGGCCTACATAGGTCTGTTGCAAGTCGATAGGGCTGTTTCTATTTCACCCCTTCTGGGCTCCAGTAGAACCCTACAGGCATACTATATAGAATATGACAGTTAAGGCCCTTTCTAAATAAAGCCTTTTTGTTTGTGGGTCATACCTGTTCTTTGTAGCAGGTTTTACCGCTGTGGCTGCTTTGTCTGGAGAGGATTCGCTTCCTTTGTCTCTGCCTCAGCACCATATAAATCCGGATGTAGAGCAGCAGGGTCACCAAAAACGGAAGATAAAATGACACCACAGAGGAGTAGATAACAAAGTTGGGATTGGATATGGAACAAATATTTGGATCACCTGAGTGAAAAGACACATAGAAAAGAGAAGGTAGAGTAACTTTCATGCTACATATTTTTGTGTGTGCATAATAAAGGTATGGTTCTTAGAACACATACAATATGTTTTTGCTTCTACAAACTAGTAAGATCTAAAAAATGTAGTTTGGAGGCTGAACATTTTCCAGTAGCCATTTTAATATCTTCCGCAGTTGACAGAAGTCTTTTCCAGCTTGTTCTTGGAAAAAGAGGAAGCTGAGTTCTTAAAGCCATAAGCCATAGGAGGCCCCATGTTTGTGCACAAAGCCTGTGCTTCAAGGTATTGTTACTGTATTTACCTGTGGTGTTGAAGCCAAAGAGAAGAGGGCAGGAAACGGCAAATGCCAACAACCAGACCACTGCTATCATAATGGACACTCTTCGGCAAGAGCTGGGCCCTGTGCTGTACTGATAATGAACAGGCATAACCACTGCAGTGTATCTGCAAAGTGAACCAACTCCAAAGCAAGGGTGATGAAGACGGAGGAGTTGTTGTACAATAAATGTATAGGGAAGGGAATTCAGAAACAGAGGAAGATAAGACAAAGTTGAATTCAAAGTGGAAGAAAGTAAAAGAAGAGAAGGGAAAACAGAATAAATACAATGATGCAAAATGGAAGATGAGAAAAGTGAAAAACAATTCAGTAGTAATAGCCAGAGATGAAAAAAGGCAAGCAGTGTGGAAAAGAGATTGGAAAAAAGAGTCAGGTAAGTCAGTATCTGTTAATGGTAAGAAGAGGTAGCGAATCAAAGACATAGCCAATCATGACAAGAGATTTCTACAAGCAATGCTTTCTGCACACGTGTGTGTGTGTGTGTGTGTGTGTGTGTGTGTACATGTCAGAGGATGTGGCCATGTGTAATGAAACCCTGACTTTTTTGTTAATGAAAAGCAGCAGCTGGAAGCCGTGATTTTGAGTGAAAGTACAATATCTAGAAAAGGGATTATTAATCTTTTCCCATTTGCCTGCTCAAAATCACAATCTGTTTTCCTCCTTTGTGTGGTTTCAGCATGGGCAGCACCAGAATGGGGGGGGGGGGAGAGCAAGTTCACCCCCAACAAAGAAGCTCACTCCTCACACTGCTGAGCTCCTGTCATTAACATATACTGTTATTTTTCTTTCAGAGATCTTAAAATATGGAATGCAATTGCCCCCCCACCCTTGAAATATACTTTGCACCTTCTGTGCCCCACCCCTTTTTCTGGTGCTGTCATTGCATGACTGGGTGGAATAAAAATGGCCAGAGCAGAAATCCCACTCCCCACTCCATTTAATGTTCCCCTCCCCACTCCATTTAAGTAAGTGTAAAAACAGTTGAGGCTCTATTATATGTAACATATGTATAGGCCTCATTTACACCTCATGTTAAGCCAATGCAGGACTGCATGAAATTGTTAGCTCCCAGGGATGAGCTTACACCCACTTTACTATCTGCCCCCTGTCTTTTTAGCACAGCATGACATGACACCTAAGCCAAGGTTTTTAGGGTGTTGTCCAAGCCGGGGATTGTGGTTAATGTCTCTTCTCCTTAGCCGTAAAACGTAACCATAAGACCAACCTTAGGTACAGATTGTGCTTAAGGAGAGGAAACTCTGGGATTCATGTAGCACGTTTGCACGGTCCTGATATGCCATGGCTTACTATGATGTACAAACCAGGCCATAGTTTACTATCACATCTGCTTAACTTTATGGTTACTCAAATGATTCCCCGAGTTTACTTTGCTAACAAAGACACAGATTGGGAATCTAATGTCTGACATATACATAAAAACTATCTTATGTAGCACAATGCTCTGACGTATTACGTGGCACGTACATATGTGGCACAATTGTTTTTCTACATAAATCCCTAACATTAAATTCAACCCACTTCCCCGTATTAGTCCACCTGAGAATCTCCCATTTCTTCCACAGTTTACTGTTGTGCTCTTTTGTTCTTACCTGTCAATGCTGATAGCACAGAGATTTAAAATGCTGGCCGTGCACATCATCACGTCCATAGTAACAAATATGTCACAGCAAACACGGCTGAAATTCCAGACTCCTCCCATCACCTAAATATCAACCACAAAATGTCACTATTGCATTGTACTGAATACTAACGCACTGCAGTTGCTCCTTCCCATTAGAATTGTAGAATTGTTTTATATGGACTTGTTCATAGAGGAAAGCTGTGTGGCTCCTAGATTTCAACCCATATATCTTCTTGCAGTTAGCCCTGCCTTTGAGAATTAAATGCTGCTCTAGACACAAATCTAGAAAGTGGGGAAAGGATGTGAGGATATGTTAACTAGGTTCACCAGGATATATATTTTTTTAATTCCATCACAAAAGAACTGAAGCAAAATGAATCATTCAAGTTCATCCTTGCAGGTCTGGGGAAATCAACACCCAGGGTTAAACTAGACATGACACTAAATGTGCCATTAGGAACTTTGCCAGTCTCCCCGCCTGCCCCAGCTCCCTCCCTTACTTAATAGTAGGGGGCAGAAAACCTATTTTCATTGAGGCTGCAGTGCACGGAGAGGTAAAATTTAGCTGATTCAGCAGCTGTGTTCGTTCAATTATTCATGGTCTATTTACACAGTCTACGTTACTGTAATACATTGCAAGTGGAACTGCATCTCAAAAATGTTCAAGAACTGAAACTGGTGCAAAATACAGCAGCTAGATTAATTACATGGGGCCAACTACATGGGGCCAACTGTAATGCTAATCCAACCCCCAACCCCCAAAGCTCCACAGGTGGTCAGTTTGTTTTGGGGCACAATTCAAAGTTTTGGTATTGGTCTTTAAATGACCATGACCTGGATATCTAAAAGACCATCTTTTCCCTCATGAACCTGCCCACCAATTAAGATCTGTTCTGGAGGCTTTTGTTGTTGTTGTCCCCCACCTCCTGGGCTCTGAAAGGATACTGAAAAGAAGGCCTCCTCAGCAGTGGCACCCAAACAGTGGAACTCCGTCCCTGGATATATTTAGAACCAGATAACTTATTAGGCCAGTATTTTTTTAAAAATTTTTTTTGCACAGGCTGCCTGATAATTAATTAGCCATGGAGGCTTTCCTCAGTGGCCCACCATTAGAACTTTATCCCCCATGGAAATGTGAGGCCAGGCCTTCTGGTCTATGGTTGTATCCTGGCTTTTAAATTCCCTGCTCCGTGATATTTGGCTGGCTCCTATGTTGGTAACCTTTCGTTAAAAGTATGGCTGCTCAAGCAAGCATTATGAATTGTTTTCATGTGTACTTTTATGGTTCATTTTGTATTGGCTATTGTGATGGGATAATGAGCTGCTTGTGCGTAAAGCTTAGTCCCTCAGGGTTTGGCTGGTCAGCCAACCTCTGTCTCTAACGGAGCCCCTTAAGCATGGCTCCGTCAGTCGCTGGTAGAATCCGACAGTGGGCGTCTACGGAATTTACTCCAACATAAAAGCTCCTTGACGGAAACGCGTCGTCTGGATTCTCGGCGCGACAGTTTCTGGCGAGGAGTGGGAGTGCCTATGGGAGGATCTGAAACTCCTCCACTGTTACTGCTGGAAGAGTCCCTGAGCCATGCCTCCATCTCTCTCTCTTTATGATTTCCCGTTCCCCCCCTACTGGTGCCTTCCTCCGCTGCTGACTCTCTCCTGCCTTCTGAGAGCCTCTCCACCTCCTGTCTTTCCGACGGCAGTTCCCTGACAGCTATTTTGCTGAATTTTTGTTATCCACCTTGAGATCTTGAAAAAAGTGGGATATCAATAGTTTTTTTTTTAAAAAAAAGAATAAAATGTCTGGTGCCTTCTTCACCAACTTTTAGACAATGGATAAAGGCCAGGCTGTTCTCTCAGGCTTAATGGCTTTTTATGGTATCTGCCTCCTTTTAATTGCCTGATCTGCTATTATTTTTAATTGAGTTGTTTGTCTTTTTGTTTTTATTGTGGTTTCTCATCTGCTGTTTTATTGTTTTGTTGTAAGCCAGAAAATAGCTTATCTCCTGAGTTTACGCCAATAAAACTTAGAAACGTGAGAAGTTAGGAGTCCAACGTTGTTTATTGCAAAGCAATAGGTTACAGTCGGATCGTTCCGCAAAACTGCAACCGTGCCTGGTGGTTCAGGCAGTAGTATTTATAAAATTTCAAACAAAGCATTTCAATTTTCACCAATCATATACATCATTACCTCATTTCATGTTTAAAACACATGCACAATAAGCACTGGCAATTTAATAATAATTAATAATAATAATTTATTATTTGTGCCCCACCCATCTGGCTGGGTTTCCCCAGCCACTCTGGGCAGTTTCCAACAAAGATTAAAAATACATTAAAATGTCTTGCCTAAACAGGGCTGCCTTCAGATGTCTGCTGATTAAGTTCTGATTCCCACTGTTACATTTTGTTAGTGTGCATGTTGGGAACTTGTGTTATGTGTAGCCATTTGTGCCATGTAGCAACTGATGTTCTAGCTTTGAGCTGTATCTTTGTGATTCACATATTAGCTGTATTTCTGCACCAATTTTTTTTGGGGGGGTGGGGTGGGGGACAACTTGCAAAAAGGCTGATCGCCGAAGAATTGATGCTTTTGAATTGTGGTGCTGGAGGAGACTCTTGAGAGTCCCATGGACTGCAAGAAGATCAAATGCATCCATTCTTAAGGAAATTAGCCCTGAGTGCTCACTGGAAGGACAGATCGTGAAGCTGAGGCTCCAATACTTTGGCCACCTCATGAGAAGAGAAGACTCCCTGGAAAAGACCCTGTTGGGAAAGATGTTGGGAAAGATTGAGGGCACAAGGAGAAGGGGACGACAGAGGACGAGATGGTTGGACAGTGTTCTCGAAGCTACAAACATGAGTCTGACCAAACTGCGGGAGGCAGTGGAAGACAGGAGTGCCTGGCATTCTCTGGTCCATGGGGTCATGAAGAGTCGGACACGACTAAACGACTAAACAACAACTTGCAAAATCATCAGTTTCATAAAGTAACAGTCTACCACAACATCTCTATTAGAAGCACACTCAAGGATTTACAGGGGTATACATTATCACATTTATTGTGGCCCTTTGGGCCACTGCCACAGTTTCTTAGTATTTTTTATGTTTTATTGCATTTTAATTTGTTTTATTGTTAGCCGTCCTGCGGCATGACAGGGTAAACATACCTCAAAAAAGCAAGCAAACCCATATTAAATATATGAAATTATCAATGCTGTATGAAACTGCTAAACCACAGTTGTTCTCTGGTCTGCTGTAGGCTGTATGAGGGAGCAAGAGGAAATACCTTTGCGTGTTCTTGCCAGCCATGTACTGCATAATATTTAGAAATTGACTTTAGAAATTGGTTTTATTTAGTATCCACACTCCTATTCTACAACAAGCCAGACCTAGTCAAGGAGCCATGATAGATTCTGTTAGGCCTCAAGTCAAATAATTGTTTTACACCAAAGGTGTTGTCATAAAACCATAGTCTACTTAGAGATCACTTCCTTGCGTTCTCCTTATGCTGTGTATATGACTATGCACTCTATCAAGGTGGGCTCTGTAAATTCTTCCCACTCTCTTTGTGCCCCAAGGGCACAAGGAGACGGGAACGACAGAGGACGAGATGGTTGGACAGTGTTCTCAAAGCTACCAGCATGAGTTTGACCAAACTGTGGAAGGTAGTGGAAGACGGGAGTGCCTGGCGTGCTCTAGTCCATGGGGTCATGAAGAGTCGGACATGACTAAACGACTAAACAACAACAACAATAACAAAGCTTCATAAACTTGTGATTTCATGGGTTGCTGATTTCCTTCCTTCCTTCCAAACCTTTTGCTAGGGGGTGCCTCACAGCAGAGAAACTTCACAAAGGAAGGCCACTCTTAATTTCCCATTAACCCACCATGAAATATGGCTGGTCCCTTTCTAAGATGCTTTTATTTCAATCCACTTTTTTCATTAATTGCTGTGTCGTACTGACATTTTTGCTGCTCATTTTAAAGGGGTGTAATGGTAGACTCACATAAATGATTTTATGGGAAATATGGCTATATTTATGTGTGGACACCTGTCCTGAAAGGCAGGATATAAATCTTTTGAATAAGGCTGGCAGGGTGCTGGCCTTCTCTTGCCTCTTAAATACGCTATCTGCCCTGTGAAGTTGGAAGCTGTGAGAGAGGATACCACTGAAAAGGCTTCTCTAGATCATGGTGATATTTACCTCAGTATTGTGCATGAGAAGCCATTCAGCATGTAGCACTCAGACCGAAAGAGTGTTCCTGAGCCGAGAAAAGACCTAATTAAAGGCAATTTAAACTACAAAATGCTAGTAAAAGCCATGGGAGTTGTGCTTGCTTTAAGGTCTGTGGAAGTGCCAAAATGAGAGATCACTTTGCCTGTTACTGATTTTTCAATAGTAATAAAAACACTAAATGCTAATGAGTGGCTGAAACAGGCAGCATCTGTTCAGCTGCCCTTCATAATTCTATAGCCCTAGGTTTGATTTACTCATCATTATTCATTATTGTTCTGTTTCATACACGCTTTCCAACAGAGAGGCACAAGGCTGTTATTAGGCAGAGAGAGATTTGTTGCAGATGCACATAAAAGGTCTGAAATTTCCTGTTTTGATATATATACAACAAGAGTCCAGACTCTCTCTCTCTCTTTTTTTGCATCCAAACATCATTTGATAGGGAAATACTACAATTTAGTCTCTTGTGTGCACACCTCTACTTCTAGGACATTAAATGTATAACATTCAGTCGAATAATAAATGAAACATGTTAAAATGAAGAAAAAATGTCATCAAAAGCAATTAAAACCAAACTTTTAAAAAAAACCAATTTCTAATAAAACATTTTGAATCTACTGCATAAGTTGGTCTTTCGGAACACTTATTCAAAAGCACCACGTTAGAATCTGTCATGCAAGAGCTGTATTTTAAATTCAGCCAATTTGTGTGCAAGGTGGGATTATCCGAAAAGCTTAAATGTAAATAATCTAACTTTAATTTTTGCAAATAATCTAATTTTGTTGCCACAAAAAGATACACACCTTCAAAATGCACAGCTAATGCGTAATCTATTTAGGCTGCAATCTTATACCCATTAACCTGGGAGTAAGCTCCACTGAGTATCTACAGTAGTGTCCGCAATAGAGGAGGAATGACCACTGGGATGACAGTAGAGAGAAGAAACACTATGGTGCAACTGGGCACCTTCATCTGTCCCAGCTACAGGAAAGGATGTCTCTCCCATATTGGTCTCTACAGCCACAGCAAGCACTGCAACTCTCTTAACAGTTTTGATTCCTCCACTAAAAAAAAAAAAAAGGCACATTCCTCCATTGTCTCCTGAGACAGATGGATGCCTACCAACCAGCTCCACTGAACTCAATGAAACTTACTTCGAGTAGACATTTATAGGATTGTGCTGTCTATTGCTTGTGACATAGGTAGAACTAGTGTGTTGAACAGAAATATAGGTGTTCCTGAGAATTAGTCCCCTGTCATCGGAAACACTGAGGAGCAGGGTCCATCTATTTTCCCTGAATGGCCTAAGAACACGAGAAGAGCCCTGCTAGATCAGATCAAAGGCCCATTGACCCCACCATCCTGCCAAGCAAATGCCTACAGCAGACCTTCAAGCGGGACCTACGTGTGATAGCATTCTGCCCACTTGCATTTCCAGGTAACTGGTAGATACAGGCATCTCTGTCTGAGGGTTGCCTGTTCAGATTACAGTGAATGCAACATTGCCAACAAAGGCCGTATAGTGAAAGCTATGGTTTTCCCAGTAGTGATGTATGGAAGTGAGAGCTGGGCCATAAAGAAGGCAGATTGCCGAAGAATTGATGCTTTTTAATTATGGTACTGGAGGAGACTCTTGAGAGTCCCATGGACTGCAATAAGATCAAACGCATCCATTCTTAAGGAAATCAGCCCTGAGTGCTCACTGGAAGGACAGATCCTGAAGCTGAGGCTCCAATACTTTGGCCACCTCATGAGAAGAGAAGACTTCCTGGAAAAGGCCCTGATGCTGGGAAAGATAGAGAAGGGGAAGACAGAGGATGAGATGGTTGGACAGTGTTCTTGAAGCTACCAGCATGAGTTTGACCAAACTGCGGGAGGCAGTGGAAGACAGGAGTGCCTGGCGTGCTCTGGTCCATGGGATTATGAAGAGTCGGACACGACTAAACGACTAAACAACAACAACAACATAGTGGTTAGGGTGAGACTAAAGGTGAGGGACCCAGGTTTAAATCCCTTTCAACCATGAAGTTTGTCGAATAGCTATAGGCCAGTCACTATCTCTCTTGTCTAACAAACTTCACAGAGTTGTGGTGAAAAGAAGAGGGTAGAGCCATTATGAGTTCCTTGAAGGAACTGTGTGATACAGTGCAATGAATAAACAAATGAAGAATGCAAGCATAAAGGAAGAACCCACCAGATTTTAAAAGAATGAGCAGAAATCCATTCTTATTTACATCAATGCAGGTTTCAGCAATTCCACTGAAGCCAATACAATTACTGACAGCTGAAAATCAGATTCATTATTTCAGCTATTTTTGCCTTCATTATATATAATTATTTTAATGGAATTTACTTCCGTGAAAGTGTGTTTAGGATTGTATCCCAAGGCATTCAGCTATATCTTCCTAAAACAGATACTTTTAATGGACTGAGCACTCTACCTAAATCTCTTCAGAAAGCAATTAGTCAGTGCATCACTGAAAAGAGAAATGCTTGATCTGTTACTGAGTGAAGAGTGATATTGCCAGATGATAGATGCAGTAGTAGTAAGTGGAAATCCACTTAATTTGTTTGCCTCCATTTGTTTTCAGCTCTGCATTGTCAGAGATGTATTGCCTAGAGGTATGGTAGGCACCTATGGAAATGGTGTTGTGCTGGTTGGTTGAAACATAACTATTTGCAGGGACATTCCTGAGCACTGATTTTAGTACTATGGTTTCACCCAGTTGGGATATCCTGGGATATGTTGGTCATATAGATATTTCCTCAGGCTGCATAAGAAACCAACCTCATTAGGTGTACTAAGGATAAAATCTGTGGGAAAGGCACATGTTGGTGAAGAATCCAAAGTGGATTGCTGCGTGGCATCCATAGTGTTGAAAGCAAGGAAGGCCTGCGATTAGGTCTTAGTAGCTCAACAAAGTAACATATTTTAAAAAAACAGTTAGCTTAATTCAAATGTATGTCAGCCCTTTTTCATTTTTAGCCTATACCACATTTAGGAAAATGCATACCAGTAACCAGGTTTTATAGGGACGCGGGTGGCACTGTGGGTTAAACCACAGAGCCTAGGACTTGCCGATCAGAAGGTCAGCAGATTGAATCCCCGTGACAGGGTGAGCTCCTGTTGTTCGGTCCCTGCTCCTGCCAACCTAGCAGATCGAAAGCAGGTCAAAGCGCAAGTAGATAAATAGGTACCACTCTGGTGGGAAGGTAAATGGTGTTTCTGTGCGCTGCTCTGGTTCGCCAGAAGTGGCTTAGTCATGCTGGCCACATGACCCGGAAGCTGTACGTCAGCTCCCTTTGCCAATAAAGTGAGATGAGCGCCACAACCTCAGAGTCATCTGCGACTGGACCTAATGGTCAGGGGTCCCTTTACCTTTACCTTTAACTAGGTTTGAGTCATTCACAGCAGAACTACCAGATACATAGAATTAGCTGGGACCCTTGAACACTTAATTGATAGGAAGATTGGCTTAATGAGTTTTCTTTTAGCTTTGAAACACGAGATTTGTTATATATGCCATATTTGAAAGAGTGGCATTTATTCCATGAGATAAATTACAGAAAGGTTATTCTTACAGCCATAATAGGTTTTTATTTTATTTTTTAAGTGATGAATCCCACAGCGATATTATTATCTCATCTGGGAGAACTGGCAGACCATTTGACACCTTGACTGCCCCCAGAAGCGTTCTACGGATTGCTATATGAAATACTTCCTTTTTGTAGGTGCAGCCAAGCATGGTTGTCATCCGAGATCCTTAACCCTTATTCACCCCTACTTAACATGGACTAATTAGGATTATTCTTAAAACAAATCAGATTTATTACGTGAGTATTGCAGGTTTGGATAACATGGCAAAACGGTGTGGTTCACTGTTCTTACGACCCTGAGTTCTCTGGACAAATACTCTCCATCTCCATCTGTTGTCAGCCACATACATTAATGCATGGGTGCTATTCTCTTGGATTCTAGGGCAGAATGTGCTACTTAATGGGCTGGAAAATTCATGGTCTGAAGAAAAGCTATTGGCAATTAGCTGCAGACATTTTCATCAAGGGCATGTGGACAAGTGATGTCAAATACACCTTTCAAGAAGGAACATCAGTATTCCAGCTGGGTATTCTTGCCTTTGCCATCCAAAGCATAATTCTGTCACACCAGCCCCATAAATGCAAGTGATGCGTTGAGGCATATATTTGTAAGAGGAACTGTTTTTCCAAGTGCAGAAAAGTCTGCACTGTAGGAGGGCAACAGCTCTGTAGTACGTGTGGCACATGTGTGTTATGTATGTATGTCACCTTAGCTTCTAAAATTAATTAAAAACCCATCTTAAAATCAGCTAGCAAGAAGCAGTACAACAACAAAATATATAATTCCAGATCTGTGGATGGGATGGGACTATTGGTATCTATTTAAAGAAAGTGTTCATTAATAAACAGTTAAAAGTTTGTAAACTCAACTCTGTTAAAAAAAATTATATGTTTCTACACCAACAATAGGGACGTGGGTGGCGCTGTGGGTAAAACCTCAGTGCCTAGGACTTGCCGATCATATGGTCGGCGGTTCGAATACCCGCGGCGGGGTGAGCTCCTGTCCTTCGGTCCCAGCTCCTGCCCACCTAGCAGTTCAAAAGCACCCCTAAGTGCAAGTAGATAAATAGGTACCGCTTTATAGCGGGAAGGTAAACAGCGTTTCCGTGTGCTGTGCTGGTGCTGGCTCGCCAGAGCAGCTTCGTCACGCTGGCCACGTGACCTGGCTGTGTCTTCGGACAGCGCTGGCCCCCGGCCTCTTAAGTGAGATGGGCGCACAACCCTAGAGTCGGACATGACTGGCCCGTATGGGCAGGGGTACCTTTACCTTTACCTTACACCAACAATGCATAGACATGAAAATGCACATGGATATTTGTGCTTAGCAGCACTAAGCTAACAATTGATACTCCTCCGTTATTTACTTTTTCAGCAAGACCTGGGTTACATTTTTCTTTTATGATTTAGTTATAAAACTAGAAGAAGCAGAGAACACTCAGAGTCCATCACATGTGTGCAACAAAGAGGTTCCTCATGCGGTTTTTGTAAAATACGTAAGATACTTAGGTTGAAACAGTGACCTATCCATAACTGAATGTCCACCTTTTCTGGTAATTTACCAGTTCAGTGTATCATTAAGTTAGGTCCCAGAGCCCTCTTTGTTGGATCAGTTTGGGCCCATGTGATAACCTGCAGAATAATACAATAATTGCACAATTTAAGGGTGGAAGAAGAAGCAATATAGACCATGGGTAGGCAAACTAAGGCTTGGGGGCCGGTGCCGGCCCAGTCGCCTTCTAAATTCGGCCCGCGGATGGTCCGGGAATCAGTGTTTTTATACATGAGTGGAATGTGTGCTTTTATTTAAAATGCATCTCTGGGTTATTTGTGGTGCATAGGAATTTGTTCATATCCCATCCCTCCCCAAAAATAGTCCGGCCTCCCACAAGGTCTGAGGGACAGTGGACCGGCCCCCTGCTGAAAGAGTTTGCTGACCCCTGATATAGGCCATAGCTGTGGATGTTTACTGTTTTGTATAGTTCTAAATGGATGACAAAATTTGAGAGTATATTAATCATGCACAAATACTAAAAAAGAAAAGAAAAGCCATAGGACTGGCAGCCTAAAGTATACTGACCTCTAGGTATACTACCCATGGCATCACCAAAGTGGCCACAAGCAGGTCTGCTACTGCCAGGCTCACCACAAGGTAGTTGGTGGTAGTTTGCAGGCTACGTTCCCTCAACACTGCCAGGCAGACTAGGACATTCCCAAAAACGATGGCCAAGATCAAGATGCAGTACCAGAGGGCGTAGTAGGCATGAGACTGTGGTGATCCAGGTTCTGTGGAGTTATCCTGCCAGTATGGGGCTGATACTGTAGAACTGGGATTGCTAGTGATTCTGCTGAAGGGTGTCATCATGGGATGGAAGATCTGAAAAAGAAAGACACTGGATGAACATTGGTGTGGTGCACCAAGAACAGAGAATCTGTTTATATTTTCATATCACTGGCCAAATTATGCCACTGAGTATGAGTGAAACCCTACAACAGTCATTCATTTGTAAGATTGCTCAATGCCAGTGAAATACAAATGATAGTTTGTTTAATAGTGCCAGGAAAAGCATTGGGGTGCTGTAGATGAAAGTTATGGTTCTGTACTCACTAGGTTCCAAAGTATTTTACTTTTTGAGTTCCTACTCTTCCTTTCTCTAACACCCACACAATACAAAGGAAATGGAAAAAGGGTGGCCACATTCAACACAACATTCCTGTGCAGATTGTATTTTCAGTGTGTCTTACCACCCCAGATGTACTTTTCACATACCAGCCACAAAGAAGCACAATCACCATCATACCCAAGTGATCATGTGAGAAATTGGGGAAGGTGAAAGCACACAGTAGATGAACCATTTTTGCTCCTTTCTACAAACTCTGAGGCCTGGAGCAAACAGTTGCTGGCAATGTTATAACTGGCCATGGAATATTTGCTTAGGAAGTCCAGCAAGTTGCTCAGTGCCTACTGGAGATCAGTGCCCTGGGCAACTGTAGTATTTTTCATACAACTACCTTTCAATACCATGCAGTGGTATAATGTGAGGAACCTGACCTTCTTGAAAGAACCATGTGGAATTCACATTGAAAAATTAATCTGGGGGAATTAAGACTGATATGGGTGATGTTATCACCTTTGCTTTAGCAAAAACTGTCACAGGTTCCTCATTAGCTGTTCATTCCCAACAATGATTTGCTGAGAAACCAGTCTCCTTTACTGGGCTGGGTCCCATAAAGTCAAACTTAGTTCCGGACTGAACTACAATTAAAATCGACTACTTGCTGCTTTTTCTTGAGGGAATTTAAATTTAAAGTTCTGACAAAAATCTACTTGATTATTAGCATTCCTACACAGTGCTGAGTAGTTTCCAAGTAGAGAAAGAGGCACAGTTCCTGCACCATTGAACTTGCCTGATACAATCCTAGTCCAAAGTGGAATACAGCAGGAGGTACACTGCAGGGTGTTCAAAGTCTCTCATTCCCAATCAACCTCTGATGGTTCTCTGAAACCTATTATGCTCCATTTAACTTTGATATGACTTTTCCAGAGGTACTGATGCTATTCTTAGTGACTCCGTCTCAAGACAATTCCACAAAATAGACTGCCTCTCTGGAACTTTGCATCAGAATTCCATAGAACTTTTATGATGAGCATCGGCTGAATTTGGGTCATTACATTGAGTCTCTTGTTATATCAGGCTATATAACACTAGTCCAGGGACCTACCTGCACTGTGCAGCATGCAACGTGCAGATTTGGCCATTCTTGTTACTTTTTGTGGTACTCCAGAAGGGTATCTGGTCTTTACTGCACCAGTGATGATATCAGTGATGTACATGGAAGCCTTGGGGCATGTCTAGCATGACAATGTGGGACATGAGTTGGATCCATACAGAGCCCAATACAGAATACATGTGTCCCAGTAGAACCCATAGCCATTGCAAAATCCTGACTTTCTGAGTGTGTATGTAATTCAGCTGCAACTCCATTAGATTACTGCAATGCATTATAAGTGGGTCTGCCTTTAAAAGCAGTCTGGTAACTGCAGCTGGTGCAGAATTTGGTGGCCAGAGTGTAGATGGGAAGTAGAAGGTCTGCTCATATAATATTAATCTTGGCCTGACTGCATTGGCTGCCAAGTCATTTCTGGGCTCAAGTCAAATTCCTGATTTTGACTTGTATAGCCTTAGTTGCCTCAGGGCACAAGTATCTTATGGACTGCCTCTCTCTGCACAAACCTACCTGGCCCCAGAGTCTATCCTCTGATACCTTTCTTTGTGTTGGGCCTTCACAGTGGTGACTCCCTGACTGTGGAGTGCTCTCACTGGCACCATCATTATCACCTTTTAGGCACCAGGCAAAGATGTTACTGTCAACCCACTATCAAGCAGATACTTTTCAGATATAGCAAGTTGAGCCTCTGCTTTTACTGTATGAGTAAGACTACTGTGGCAATGCTATTTGGCCTTTTTCTGGGCAATCTCAAGATACAAGCCAATGAATCCCTTTCTCACAATTTATCCCTCCAGGGCATGAATGATACACATGGACTTCAGAGTGTGAAGGAAGCATAACCTGCTTGTGCCTGTCTAGTCCCTGTTCTGGGGATAATTAGAGGTAATTTGATATATTTCCTCTTGGCAACATAGAATATAATTGAACTAGAATCCTTTGTCCCAGCTGGTGAGGCACGTTTGACAACAATAAGAAATCAAACCTTTAGTGTCATAGGCCCGGTCCTGTGGAACACCCTTCCAATGGAAATTCAGTGGGCATCTTCTGTGCCAACTTTTAAACACCTGCTGAAAACTTTTCTATACTGCCAGGGTTATGCAGGCAGTTAAGAGTACACCCCCCATAATGTTCTACTGATGCTTGCTTTTAATTTCTTTTTGTTTTTAACTTGCTTTTAACATTTTGTGATTTTATTGTTTGGTTTTATGTTTTTATACTGCTGTAACCTGCTGTGATATATTTTTATGATACAATGGTATATAAATATTTATTTATAAATAAATAAAAATACAGCTTATTTTTATATGATGTCCCCTGGGCAGAAGGCTTAAGGACAGGGTGCTGAGATAGTCTAGGCTAGGGATTGCCCATATGGACAATGAAGAAGAGCTTGACTAATGCATCCCTCAAAGCCAAGCCTTTTGCTTGATGAAGCTTAAGGAAGGCAGGACTTTTCTTTGGGGAGGTTAAAGAGATAAAGCAACTCAGCGTGATGGTAGCAATGCTTGTGGTTTGGGGAAAAATCCTTCCTTAGAGAGAGAAAAATGTGGGCTGATTTGTGCAGGTTTATGGAGTTTATTTCAGGGATCATTTCTTTCTTTTTTAATGTATTTTTATTAAAGATTTTCTTGATTTACAAAGGTATGTGTAATGTCTCTCTCTCGTATTTTTTCCCCCATGTAACTTTAAAAAAACAAAAAACAAATTGGTTTCATTTGTTGAGACATTAGGAAGAATAGGGGGAAAGAGGTGGAGGGGGGAAAGATGAGTGGGGGTGGGGTCGGGTGGTGATGTTTCTATTTTACTTAATATATGTGGTGTTTTGTGTCAGAGTTGCTTGTGCAGGTTCCCTGCTGTTCACTTGTGTTCCTTTGGTGGTGAGAGAGGTTGGGGTTGGCCCAGGATGTGGCTGTTCATTTGTGGTTGGCTGTGGTGGTCTTTGTTTTCATGTGTGAGTGGGGTGGGTGGGTGTTTTGGATCAGCTTGGCCATATTGATTTGTATGCCGTTGGTGGATTTTTGTCATTGTCTTGTTGGGCTTGTTGGCTGTTTGCAGTATGGTAGCACTGCAGAGAGCTTGCTGGGGAGACCAAGCATTAAAAAGAAAGGGACTCAAAAATAACTCAAACAAGGTTTTAATTACAAAAACAAAAACTCCTTATACACTAAATACATTAACAACAAACCAGACCCAACCACCAACCCAACCCCCAGGGTAATGGGAGAGCTAGGTGCTGCTCCTTATATACGACACCCAAAAGCTGACACACCTTAATCAATGCAACTCAGCAGCACCTGCTGTGTTTCACAGCTGTAAAGCTGGGTCTCATTATCTAGCTCTGGCCCTTGCTCTGGCCCCTTAAAGACATACACATCGGGTGGAACAATGATGAACCTTTACATTTAAAGAAACCATTCAACAGGGCTGTGTGTGTGATAAAGGGGAGCCATACTGGGGTGAAGGCGTCTTCTCCTATTTGTCCCTGTGTTAGTTTCAGTTTATTGGTTAATTTTTCTAGTAAGGCTGTTTCCCATACTATTTGGTACATTGGTCCATGCTTATTCCTTCAGGGATCATTTCTAAAAAATATTTAATATTCTTTAATCATGAATGCTGGATTGGAGATACTTCAAACACATTCAGAAAAAAATAACTGCTTCCTTAACTGCATACAAGTTTGGAGTTAGGCTCAATGTTGAGCCTGAGCCTGTTATTTTATGATGGGATTTTTTGCAAAAAAGCAGATCACTAAAATAGTCAAATCACTTCCTTAGGTAAGTAACCTGTTCAGTATCTGCTTTGTAATAAAAACTGGGCAATGGGTTATCACAGAAACCAATTAGCTAAAGGTGGCATGCCATTCCTTGCCAACCTCTGGCTAGAGGTGTTGTCATTAGTGTGTGTGTATGTGTGAAAGAGAATTAAAAGAAACGAGCTGGACAGACACAGGGGCCTAATTTACTCTCTAAGAGAATTCAGAGCTATGACTTTGGTGCCCTACTCAATACTTAATGGGGGAGCAAGATCTGCTGGAGTGTTGATGCTGTAAGCCTTGTATCACATGCTGCACTTGAATATATGTGTAGATAAACTGTATGTCATAGAAACATCATATGTCTCAAGTGTCTCAAATGCCCTTAATTCCAAGGAAACCCAATTTATGCACTAGGACCCCTGAAGCATTTCACCACTCAGAGATTGGGGGTTGCATAACTATCTTAAGTCATCTGAGTTTGCTGCTAATGTTTTCTTCCTTGCTGCAATCTTATTATAGGCTGCACTTTTGTATATCTCCTGATCTGTTATAATGGCTTTAGTTTGAAGGACACAGCACAGTACAAGAGACTGGACTGTATAACTTTTTATATTGCTTTTACTTCCACATTTCTAAGATTTGATTCACATACATTCTTATATATCTATTGAAATCTCATCACTTGGTGTACACAGCTGAATATATTAACAGTCTCCACTGACCATGTTTTGTTAGGCATGATATGAAAACTCAGTTTAGTGGTTGGACTGTGTTGGGTATTTTCAGACACGGAAGTCAACACCTGGCATTGCAATAATCAATTTTCCTTTCACTGTGCTTAAATATGCATGTGTAGCCTGATCTTTGACTGAAATGGCTTGTCAAAATAGTAGTCTGAAACAACACATAAGGCTTATTCTGGTTTCTGCTTACAGTGCAAACCTCAAATGAAATTCCCAATTCACACTACGTAAGATTCTGCTGTGAGCTCTGTTCATTGAAACAACCGTGTGCCCAATGCACTTTATAGCAACCAGCCTTGACATCAAAAGTAATTACTGAGTGACAATGGCTGTAATCATATTCCCAGTTGTCAGGTATCATTTCCATTTGCTGGTTCCAAAAACAATCAATAGAACCCAAAGTGATTCCAAATGTGTTTTTATTGGATAACTGTGCCAAATGAGAGCAAGCTTCAGGACTAAAAACTTAGTGGTACAACTTAGGGGTACAAATTAAAAGCTTACTAACCTTCATCATTATAATCACAATCATTTAGGATCATATCTGTATTTTTCTGAAACTCCCCTATTTTCATTTCCACCCTCCTTTCCCTTAATAGGTCATTCTCAATCTACTTCACCTAGTCTCCTTTATAGCTCAATTTTTATGACTTTCATTCTTTTACTTCCTTTCAATTACAGAAGTTTGTGCATCTATTTCAAGGGCAAAACTCTGATGGAAATACCAGAATCAAAACAATTTTCTCAAATGTCAGTGTTTTAGGTCATGTGAGATTATATATACATATTGAAAAATGTGTGGGGGCTCATATACATGTGTACATGCATGTATGTACATGTGTGTGCAAACATATAAATGCATCTTTAAGTCTGCGTTTGCTCATTTCAATATTCCAGTATGCTAGATATTCAAATCCCTCAAATTATTTTAATTACAGCATCGACCTTAAGATAATAGCACCATTCTTTCAATATGGCTGACTTTGTTGGGGCAGGGATTTCTTCTTTGAAAACTCACTTTTAATATATACAGGACTTTCAAGCTGACAGCCTTTCTAACTGCTGCATTGAAGTGAAGGGGCACAAAACAAAATTATCTCAGGATTGTCAAGAGCTACTTTGCCAGTTATAGCAAGTGACAAACATCAACCTCCTTTCCACACACCTTTTTAAAAAGTCTTATAGAGGGAGGAGAGCATTTAAAATTAACAATCTTTAATCGATTATGAAAGAGAAAACATTAAAAACAACAAGCTCTCACTATCCTGTCCACCAGGTGATAATGCACAGAATACAATCCCCCTACTTGAACCATAGGTAGTTTATAGCCTTGACAGGTTTATTCTTCTTCTTAGGCATATAGGTTTTCTTTCAGGCTGTTAGTTGTTTTAAAAGATTTGCAAAGAGCATAGGTTAAAAGCAGGAAATCTTACAAGACAGAACTAAAATGCAAAAGAGGAAAACAATGACTTACCCTCGTCTGTCTGATTCAGCTCTGGAAGGATATAGAGAACATGTTAAATTCATGTGGCTCTGCCGCCATATACCCCAGGGGACTCAAACTTTGCCCTTCCCGAGACATTGCAACTATGTAAGAATACAAGAAAAAATATTCCATATTTGCCTCAGAGATGTAGGACAGTGATCTAACAAGTCTGTACGTCACTTTGGACCTGATTTATATCCATACATTTCCCATATGGCTTTCTGAAGATCTCAAAGACCAGCTGCTTGGTGTCTCTGTCCTTGGTGCTGATAGAATAAGCTGCTGCTCCCTACCTCCTCTTCTCCTCCTCTTCATATTCCAGTTCTACAGCATCACCTCTCTGCCTTTCCTCTAACTTTATCAGCCTCTCTTACATACTGCTTGCTTTTCCTGCCAGTCTGTGCCTCTCAGATATCTTGGAAGCTGAAGCTGAATGTCTGTTGCCTTTGTCTTATTCATGCTATCCATGTGTTGACAATTTCAAAATCCATTAGGTGGAATGTCATGCAGAATGCAAATTCAAAACATTAAGTGTTCTTGGAGGTGGGGGGAATAGTTAAAGTGAGGAGTAGTCTACTGAATGAACATTAGGTTTGGTTTTCACAGGCTGCTTGGGACCACAGACTAAAATCATACCGAGGTGGGATCAGGTGTGAATCCAATGAAGATGCTGCACTCTTATGAATTCTGAATCAGTTCTGCATGCTTACCAAGCACGATTCAGATTATTTTCCATGGTATTTTAAAGGGAGATGGCCTCACCAAGAAAAATGCTATCTGTAAAATCTTAACAACCGTTGAGGCCAGAGATTTAATATTAATGGTGCTGTGTGGTAGAGCATGTAGTTTGCATGTGAAAGGTTCCAGGTTCAATCCCCAGCATCTCCAGGTACAGCTAGGAAATATTCCTGCCTAAAATGCTGGATAACTATTCACAGACAATATGAGCCAGATGGACCGATAATCTATATTGGTATAAGATAGCATCCTATGGAGCACTTAATAATAATAATAACAACAATAAGCCTTACTTGTGAATTCAAGACAGTTTTTTCTTATCTGAATGTTAGGCTATAATTTCATTTGTAGTCATTTAGTCTTGTCCAACTCTTCGTGACCCCATGGACCAGAGCACGCCAGTCACTTCTGTCTTCCACTGCCTCCCGCAGTTTGGTCAAACTCATGCTGGTAGCTTCAAGAACACTATCCAACCATCTCATCCTCTGTCGTCCCCTTCTCCTTGTGCCCTCCATATTTCCCAACATCAGGGTCTTTTCCAGGGAGTCTTCTCTTCTCATGAGTGTTTGCAAACAGTAGTAGAAACAGGATGATTTGATTGAAGAATTTGCTTTTAAATTTCAGAACACTTTATGAAAGAGCAAAGACCTGCTGAAAAAATTCTTTCGATGATTAAATTGCATGTGATACTTCACCCTACATGTAGCCTCATACCAGCACAATATGGCCTTTATGGATGTGTGTGTGTGTGTGTGTGTGTGTAACACAACCATCAAGCTCTAACCCAAGGTGCTGATTACATAACATCCAATCCCCATGTAATGTGATGAGGGGATAGTTTTGCTCAGACCCATCATACCATTCACTTTTCATTTTAAAATATGAATCTATGTGCACCCTTACACGAGACACAGAGAATGCACAGCCACCAGAATCTCATAAAAATAAAGTGGGTGGGGGAAGAAAGGATTGATTAGATCAGGGGTCAGCAACCTTTTTCAGTCATGGGCTGGTCCACCGTCCCTCAGACCATGTGGTGGGCCGGACTGTATTTTTTTTTTGGGGGGGGGAATGAACAAATTCCTATGCCCCACAAATAACCCAGAGATGCATTTTAAATAAAAGGACACATTCTACTCATGTAAAAACAGGCTGATTCCCGGACCGTCCGTGGGCCGGATTGAGAAGGCGATTGGGCCACATCCAGCCCATGGGGCTTAGGTTGCCTACCCCTAGATTAGATGCAGCACTATGGGAGGGAAATTTTCCACTGCTCTTTGCCACTTTAAAAATTAAAAGCAAAATTTAGATATTTTTTTCTTTTCTTTTTAATTTAAATTTAGAAGTTCTCAAAACAGCAAGGGCATGGAACGCATCATTAATGGTGTTATACATAAAACCTAATAAGTGCCTAGAACATCTGTGGACAATTATAATTGTAATGGTTTATTATCCAAGAAAGGCATAACATTTTCCTGTTACCAAATACACATCCAGTACTCAGAAGGTCATTGTAGCAGAAGTACATATGGAGTGAGTGTAACAAATGAATAGCCAATGTACATTTATTATGATGAAATGGATTGGGCAAAAAGTTCTTATGAGCAATTAAGAATCAGTTAGATCTAGGCTGGATCTAGACTCCATCAAAGAAGCGTTTCAGTTTAATAGCGTAAATTTAAACAGGGAAAACAGGTAGGGGGAAAACCGGCACGTCGCCATCTGGTGGCACAATGTTATATCACACATACAACAAATATAAATATTTTTTTCTGTACCAGCCTAGCTGAGTCCATGGATTAGAAATATAATTATTAGCTAAGAAGCAGCTATTGCTTTTAGGTTACATGCCAGAAAGGGAAATTTAATGAAAGCTAGAAATTGAAACAAATTTGCAATATCTGAAACAATAATGGACAAACATTTAAAACTTACCTTACACTTTGGGGTACCAGATGCTGTTGAAGGTGAATTCTGGGCTGCAGTTAGGGTGTGCCTGTATCCACGTGGGTGTCATATTCCTGCATGCCCCTTAATGTAAAAATGACAACTCTCCATGTAGCAAACCAGCGTAGCCCCTTTCCTGGTGTGCTAGTTTACCACATGCAAGGAGCTCTTTACATGGAGGAGCATTCAAAAATATAACTCCCACTTGCAGTCTAAAGTGGTAATATGCAGAATGCAAGCCCCTCAACGTACCCCCCTCATACTGTATAATGTGAGAACGGTTCTTAGTTGCCTGATTACAATGGATTAGATATGGAGCCATGCAAACCACATGTAGCAAGGTGGGAATGAATAAAAATGAAAATGTCCCAAATAGGCTTGAAGTGAACTCAACTTTATTGGCTGCGTTTTGTGGTGTTTTGGTATGACACAAGGCAGGGATCCAGTCACTGGCTTGCTGGCCAATGTCACTATCGAAACCCAACTGATGGAATAATGTTAAAGGGAGCTGAATGATCTTCCCCAACCCAGTATGAACTACTATGGGTGTGGCTGTGCATGCTTTTGCAGCCTGGACATGTGGAGTCCATCCCAACCTCCTCAGCTGGGGTTGAGTCTTTGAACCCCAAGGCTCTTTAATCAATGTTAGTGTACATCAATAACCGCAAAGCAAATGTTGCTGTGAGGAAGGCAAAAATCTCACAGTGTTGGGCCCAGTTGTGGTGGGGGGTAAATTCCTTCCCAGCCCCATCAGCTATCAGCTACCCTCCATCTACCACAACAAGAACAGCTTGTTAACATAGACCAGGGCAGAGAAGTCAACATCAACAGTACCAAAGCCACAGAACCAGCCCTCTAAGGCTCAGGAGTGGACAAAAAAAAGCATACTGTGCCACCAATGAGCTCCCAAGGGTGGAGTTTTATTACACTTCTGCACCGCTGAGTAGCTATTCATGAGCCACCTGCTGTGTGCCCATTCCAATCAGAAGAACACTTATCCAAATCCACATGGGTGCACAAGTAGGGTCCTGGTTTAGGAAGGGACCCAGGACTTGCCACCACAGCTGAGCAGGTATTTCAGCCTTAGCCTCTCACAGTTAAATGCAACACTAAGCCACATTGAGACCTAACACAAATGCATTGCTTCTTTGAGATACAATATTGTGATTTCTGAATAAAATAAAATTGAAGCAAAAAAGGAGACTTCCTCGGAGATTTGATAAAGTTTTGCCTACGTGACTTTCCTAGCTGTATCAAATGGCATGTTTCTACTACTGTTTGCAAACACTCTTATTAATCTCAGTTTTCACCCTCTGTGTTGCTAGTTGTATTGAACAATCAGGTGGCATGGGCTTATATTTTAAATAATAACATATCTAAGTGAGGAGGACAGTGCTTGGTAAACAAGGGATGTGTTCTATATTGCTGTCATTCTATATTTGATCATTGTCCTCTTCTTCTGCCTTATGGCACCAGAGTTTGTGCTTCTTTGTGATACTTTTGTACTACAAACAAAACAAAACAAAACACCACACACACACACCCAAAAAACCCCAGATTCCAAGCCCATCTGAACATTTTCTTTAAAAGAACAGGTGTTCCAAATACTATACTAAGTGTCCTAGCTTTAAAAATGTGCACTGTTCCTCCAATGGATGCATCAAGAATTTTGATTAGCATTGTGGCAATTTAGAGAGTCAAGAGCAGGAGAATAATGTGATGAGTTATTAATAGTTTACACAAATTATGTATATGAGCAGGTATGACCTAAAACTATCATCATCAGAAGTCTAAAGCCATTTGATGATAGGGGAAACTAGGCAGTCACAGTAGCAAAAAGGGATAGTTTGCTGGTAGTTCACATGGGACTATGCAGGGACGATATTAAATCAGTTTTGGTGGCGCAATAGTTGAGAAGGGTGAATGGCAGATCTAAAATATGTTGTCTTTAAGTAATGAATTAAAAACCCAGCCTAAAATAGGAATAATTCTTTGTTCTTAGTTGTTTTTTTGTGTTATTTTCTAGCCTAGAGACAGAAAGGTTTAAAGGTGTAACACTAAACTATGGTTTAGCTCTACATCAGGCTTCCTCAACCTTGGTCCTCCAGATGTTTTGAGACTGCAATTCCCATCGTCCCTGACCACTGGTCCTGCTAGCTAGGGATCATGGGAGTTGTAGGCCAAAAACATCTGGAGGGCCAAGGTTGAGGAAGCCTGCTCTACATGAACTAACTTATTCTTCTCCCGGTGTTGCACACTCCTTCTTTCTATCTCCTCTCCAGTATAACTGAGTTCAGAGGATTTTGCTTCTGCTTTTAGTTTACCACAATCCGTTAACTCATCTGCAATGGGTGGGAGCTGTGATTAAGGACAGCCCTCGTCAGGGATTCTTCATCCAAGTAAACATATAGTGGAGGGTTATGGGGATGAGTGTGACAGATGTGGTGCCCTCACCATTCCTTTTGCCCTCCTTGTGTTGAAAGCTGAACTTCTGAAGCAGGGAACCCCTTCTTACTGATGAATGTTCCCCATGTGTTTTAGACCCCTTAAATGGTCTGAATGGTCTAAATTATCTTAAATGGTTAAACCTTAGGGCCTCCATTCCCCCCACAACTCAGTGGGGAATGACAGGAATATTGCAAAGGTTGGATCTAATCCCTATGTCCCTCTCTCATATGTCTACTTAAACTCTAGGAAAGAATGGCTAATTTAAACAAGCCAACTTCATAAACCACAGTTTGAAGTTGACTTGATTGAAACTAACCACAGAGAGTTTGGAGAAAACACGAAATCTTGCTTGAGCAAAAGCTTCCAAATTCCTCCTTCTGGCCATATAGGGAAACCAGATGGGACAAGGCAGTGCCTGAGTTCAGAGGTAGGCTAGACTTGTTCAAACCATGGTTTGTTGTTATGTACAAACATACCCCAAAGATGATTACATACTACCCAAGCTACCACTGTAGCATAGTCTGTACTAAATAAGCTTAATGGTTTGTTTGCCTTTGGGAAGTGTTTTTTTAAAAATTTTATTTGCTATAGCTTTATCTGTATTCACATATATGAATTGCACAAAAGGGACAGGAAGCGAAAGCTGTTCTCTATTCAGGGTTGCTCCCTCAAGGACAACGTACAAGGTGAACAGCATGGCCAAAGTTTTTAATTGCCTGCATTTTACATGCTCCAGGATTTAATAGGATCTTTAGCTGTCAAAGATGTCAGAGCATTTCTAATATATTTAACAACAAAATCTGAACCGACAGTTTAATTCTTAACAGAAGCTGCTTGAAGCTGAGGAGCAGTGTTACACCCCTACACTTTCTTGTGCCAAACAAAGGAAGAATATGTTGAATATTCTGCTTGGTTTCTTTTTAATGCAACGAAAGCTGGGCTTTACCAAGACAGCTAATGTCTGTCCTGCAAATCTCCATCCTTAAGAAAAGACTGGGATTTCCAACTGGTACAATGTGGTCCTTTAGAAGCGATAAAAAAATAGTAATTGTGAAATACCTGTACTACTTTGTGTGCATTCTGATGGGACAAGACAAACAAAAGCTGGAATAGAAGAACCTTGCTAACACAGATTACTTAATGTGATACTGTAATGGTTCTGTCCTGTTGGAAAACTGTTCCACCTAAAATACTGCAGTCAGGTAATTGCAAGAGTCAGGATGCAGGCTCAGAATTCTGAAGAACTGAGATTTACAGAACTGGAATTCTCAATCGTGTTATCATATTCAGCTAAACAAATGGAGGAGTGAAAATAGAAGGTGACTCTGTGGGTTGTTTTAAGTCATGCAGGAAATCTGTGCCAGAACCAAGAATAGAAACCACCTTTTTTTACTCTTAAAACCATCTTAGGAGAATTGTGATTGGTGAAGTCAGTTTTAAGTATGTTGCTGGTACTATATTAGTTATGTACTGTATTTTTCGCCCTATAGGACACACTTTCCCCCCTCCAAAATTGAAGGGGAAATCTGTGTGCATCCTATGGGGCGAATACGTATAGGCTTTCGCTGAAGCTTGGAGAGTGAGAGGGGTCAGTGCGCACCGACCCCTCTCGCTCTCCAGGCTTCAGGAAGCTATCAGCAAGCCTGGGGAGCCCACGGGAGTTCCCTCAGGGCTCCCTAGGTTGCGGATAGCAGCCTGCCGCCCGGCATGCGGGGCGCCCTGAAGCAGAGCGCCCCACGCACCGGGCAGACATCTGCAACCTGGGAGCCCTGCAGGAGTTCCCGCAGGGCTCCCTAGGCTGTGGATAGCAGCCTGCTGCATGGAGCACGGGGTGTGCTGAAGCAGAGTGCCCCGCGCTTCGGGCAGACATCGGCCAGCCCCACAAGCTCGGGGGACAGCGGGGAGGCGGAGCGCCGCCATTCCGCTGTTCCCCGACCTAGTTTGGTTTCCCCAACCTGGTTTTGGGGGGGAAATAAAGGAAAAAATTGTTTCCTCCCCCCCCCAAAAAAAAAACTAGGTGCGTCCTATGGAACAAAAAATATGGTAGTTATAAAGCATTTTATGTGAATTGGTTTTAATTATTTGTATTATATATTTTGTTTTGTTATATGTTACTGAGCAAAATACTGGGGGTAAATATATGTGTAATCACCCCTGAAGCTGTGGGATAGAATGGAAGAAACCATTTGTCAAGAAACGCTAGCTTATGACTGAAAGAGGTCTGAATGCCTGTCTTGAGGGCAGAAATATCTTTCTGTCTGGATTATGTGAAAAGCAGAAATGCTGACAAGGTTTTAGTCAAGCTAAGGCAATGCACCAGTGTGAAGGTTATGTTATTATTCCACACAGGTTATGTTGTTATTCCACACAGCTAGCATAGGAGCCAACTCCAAGGTCCTGAGGTCCCCCCCAAAGTATTTGAGGGGGCTGGGGTCCCCCACAGTTGATGGGCATTGCCATTCAGATGATGTGCGTATGTTGTGTCTTGTGATAGATTTATGCAATATGCAGGGCTACCATCCCTGTTTCCTCCCCACCACCACCATATTTTAAGTTGGCACCCTTGGCAGCTAGTATCACTTTAACTCCTAAAACAATGGAAGACTGCTTCTGCAGGTGTTTGTCCCATGACCTGTTACTACTTACCCTATGACTGCTGGGTTGAAGTACAGTATAAAAATATCCAAATATCTAAATGGTCAAGGCAGGACAGCTTTCCCAACAGGCTTTTTAAAAATCAATCACTTTCGCTGCTCTCTGCTCTTTTAAAAGCGGCATGCATGCTCCTACTACAGCTGTCATTTACACCTTCAGTGAAAATGGTATATTTATTTTTCTAGCCATCTAAAACACCCAGTAGGTATACTGAGCAAACCTTGTGATGTGCATGAAATGTCCTGGTAGCACTCACCCTTCTAAATGACAAAACACATGATGCTTTGAGACTTGCATCTTCATCTGCTAGTTTGCTCCTTCTCTGCCTGGGCCATTTTTTGATCTTTTCATGTATTCATGACAGATAAACAAGAAGCACAGAAAGCATACAGGAAACGATGGACCCATTTTCCGCACATTGGAAGTTACAAACTGATTCCTGCAGCAGACTACACGGCTGATGTTTACCATCTGATGCCAATACAAATTTGCAATGCGGCCTATTGGAACCAAAGGGAAACCATATAAAATTACTCTGTGTTTGTGTGTGTATATGATAGGCTTCCAAACTTCATCAAATATACAGGTGAACCCTTTCATTACACTCACACAGCTATCTGCTGCTGTTACTGCCAGTGGTGGTTCACTGGCAGCAGCTGTGGAAGCTCAGGCTTAATGACCTAGGTCTGCACTAAGAGACAGCTGGAGTCAATCAGGGCCTTGCCCTCCCAGACCAGGTGGAAAAGGCATGCAAATTAGGGAGTAGGACTCACAGCTGATTCCTCCTTAGTAATTTATGCCTCTTCCTATAGTCCTCTTCTCCTGCCCCATTAGTTCTAGGAGCTCCATAAACTACTCTTTTGGTGGATTTGGCCATGTTCATTTCTGTCAGGAAATGATGAGATGGCAAAAGGGCATGCCTGCAGTATTGTGACCAGTCTCACCAGGTATGAATTATAATAATTGCTTTTAGAAATTTTTCCTTAAGATGGGCTAACAAAATTTCAGGATTGTCTTTTAACTGTGTTGAGAATTACAAACAAACAAAAATAATTATTGCAATGATCCCAAAGTTCATGCTTGCTTGGAGAGAATGGAGCTACACCATAGCTTTCCCATCTTTTGAAGGACACAACTAATACATAAGGTAGCCACCCTGTCCTCCTGTACCTCTCCTTAAGATTCAAGTGTTAGCATTGTGCATCTGGTAAAATGCCGAATGGTAACACAAGGCAGATGGTCACTGGAGACTTGTGATATTTCTCTAATTTATTCATTTATTTATATCTTGGGGTTTATTTAAAAATTGACTCACCAAAGCTGTGTAGTGAGAGCTTGCCCTATTTAAGTACATGTTCTTGCTGACAATTCCTCTCACGCTCATCCCCCAGTTTCTACCGTTGCTCATGTTAATGTTTTTCTAAGATGAAAAGCTTTTCAGGGTATGGATTTTCTTATTCAGCCCAAACCTAGTATTTGCAATGCCTCCATTCTGAAAGAAATTCCCCACTGTTTAAATGAACAAAATCCGCTTTATTATGTACAGTAGACCTTGCCATGCTTGGCTTTGTTTAATGTGATGACTGTAATAAACAGCATGGTGAGATCCAAAAGTTCCCCCTAAAATACAGCATTCTTTTGGCATTTGTTCCACACAAGTGAATAAAGAAACCCACAGTGACAGTTCTTCAGAGTAAACCTCTTGTATTCATGAGAAGCAGCTGTGCTCCTGGCTGGGGAGAAATCGATTGCCATGAAGCCAAGGTATTTGCATATGAACTGAAAAGGTGGATTCTATTGATGAAAACCAGGCCAATGAAACATCCTTTTATTAAAAAAACACCCCCTCATTTCTGCAAACACTACCAAGGGGAAGGTAGTTGAGGCGGGAACCGCCTCAAATATATTATCTCCTGAGTCTCCTGTTTGAAAGGAGTACAAGTAGGCTTTTGAACTACCGGTCATTCTACATTTCTTATCTTTATAGAACCAACGTAGCTACTAAATCTCTGACTGAAACCATCATTCTAATGAAATGAAACACAATTTTACGCAGCACAGCAGGTTTTCCACTGAGATACATTTACAAACTCTCTATAAAGCTTCCTCATTTTAAATATACCAAATCACAAAAACACAAATGGAAAGTTAAAAGAGTGGGAAGGAAAGGGAAAAGGGCGGCTACAGAATTGGTGCTATCCCTCTTAAATCATACTCAAGAGTACACCCCTGAAAATAATTTGATTTACTCTGGATATGACTAGTATTGGTCAATCCAAGAATAGTTCCTCCCCTTAAAAATGTGATTTGAGGAATCGTAGAAGGGGTGGAGTGTGTGGAGACTATAGGTAATTCAATTTATCTACAAGATAGAACTGGAGTAATAACATTTAATCTGCCAAATGATGACATCTCCTAACAGATGTTTATCAAATGATGAGATTTAACAAGTTGTCTATGTCCTTGATTCTAGCGTTTGGCTTTTCTATCAAAAAGGCCATCTTTGTCGGTTTGTAACATTCCACAGCACACTAATTCATTTAATTCAAAGAAATGCCACTGGTTTTGATGGAATCACTCATGAGTCAATGGGTGTGGGCTGCGTATTAACTAGGAAATCGAGATCTGGTGTAGTATAGTTGTTTTCTAATTTTGCCTCTGCCATGAATTCATGCAATGTAAGGGCACCTTTTTTGGGGGGGGGGGCCAGGTACAGTAATACCTCATGTTACGTTTGCTTCATGATACGTTTTTTCATTTTTTCATTTTTTTGTGATTTGGTATATTTAAAATGCGCAGACACGCAAAATGACGTCACGTGCATGCGCAGAAGTGGCGAATTGCAACCTGCACGTGCGCAGATGCGCCGAGAAGCAGGTTGCATTCTATTCATGTTGTGAACGGGCCTCCGGAATGGATCCTGTTCGCAACCAGAGGTACCACTGTACATTCTTTCTTGATTGGGCGCTCTGCCCTGCTCACAAAAGAGGGCACAGATTTGCGTACATGCTGTGCCATAGGTAAATTTTCATTTACCTATGGCATAGCATGTATTCATTTGCAGAGCATGTACTCTTAAGCTACAGCCTTTCCCACTAAAAATTATACAATATGGTTGGGAAATATTGCAATAATAATTTATAACAATATTATGACATTCATATAAACATGTTAGAATCAAGCAAAAATAAACAAAAACTTAGAGGAACAAAAATTAACATCGTGCAACTGGCTATGAATACTATGATGTTAGTTATGCTCCCCACTCTGTCTCAATTCTTCATAAGTAAAATGGGTCTGTTTTTAAGAAGAGGGGGCGGATAAGGATAAGGGAGATCAGGAGGACAAAGTGCTTCAAACACTATGCTGTGGATGTTACCTCTGAAGCTGGTTTGGAAGCAGCAGCAGAATTCTACAGCCTGGTTGCTATCAAGCATTGGCTACTAATATAACATCTGTGTTGAAGAAACTGCAATGGTTGCCAGTATGCTACCAAGCCGTCTTCAAGGTCTTACAATTAGTATATAATAAAGCCTTAAAGAACCTGGGGCCAATGTACTTAAAAGACCATCTTATTCCTATACCTTGCAATGAGCTCACTTGCCATGGGTTAGTACAATTGATCTTCAACTTGGCAACAACACAGTTTCAAACCAGGCATTGTATTTCAGAAGACAGGGGTGGTCATAAGATTTGCAGCAGCCAAGAATCAGATGCCCATGCTTGGATAAATTCAAGATTAAATTGTTAAAAATGAAGCAGTGTGTTCTAAGAGCATTTGTGGTGGCTATTTATTATTTATACCTCCTAATAACTGCAGCAATGTTATCAGAAAAGGTCAAAAACCTGCATCTCTCTCTCTTTTCTGAGCAAAAAGGATTTGAGCCTTTGACATTAGCATGCCCATTTTAGTGTTTATAGCAGCAAGAGCAATACAAAAGGTCTGAAAATAGCTAGAATTTTGCAGTGTAAATTCTAGTCCACCTAGGTTTGATGGGGCTCTCTTTTATGACTGTGTGGAATGGTTAGCCCAGGATGTGAATAAGTGTAGGAACTACAGGGGTGTCATAATAGGAAGAAAGATGTATTTGATAGTTTTGTTCCCTAAGGGAGGGAACAAAAGAAAGAGGCTGGGAGATTGTAGCGCATAAAGGGAACAATGCCAAACCAGTTCCTTTATCAAAGTAAGGCCTAACTAGTTAAGTACAGTGGTGCCCCGCAAGACAAACGCCTCGCAAGACGAAAAACCCGCTAGACGAAAGGGTTTTCCGTTTTGGAGGCGCTTCGCAAAACGAATTCCCCTATGGGGTTGCTTCGCAAGACGAAAAAAATTTGCATCCCCCCGTTTTTTTTTTTGCTTTTTCCACCCTTTTCTTAAGCCGCTAAGCCGCTTATCAGCTGTTCCGCTGATAAGCCGCTTAACACCTGATCGCTGGAAGCCGCTTGACAGCTGTAGCACTAATCCGCTAAGCTGTCAATGGGCTTGCTTCGCAAGACGAAAAAAACGCTATACGAAGAGCCTCACGGAACGGATTAATTTCGTCTTGCGAGGCACCACTGTACCATGATTTAGCAGAAGCAAAGAGGTTTCGCTGTGTCATAGAATAAATGGGTGGGCCTTTCCCCACACTCCCCTCACCTAGCTGCAGTTTAGGAAAACATTAGCCAAAGTTGTATGAGTGAGCTGAAAGTGCAGACTAGAAGCTGAAGAAACAGACATGTTTGCTTTAGGCTGGACTTTGGGTCTCTTCTAGAAACCTAAAGGGGAAGCAAAATCTCTGGGGATGTTAATGCTGTGAGCCTCTCATTCCTATGTTCTGGTTGTAAATATGTGCAAATGAAACCGTATGTCCTAAAGACACCAGTCCCCCTTGACCTTCATTCTAAGGAAACTGAACACTGGGTAATCACTAGAGCCCCTGGAGTCTCTCATCTCTCAGAGACTGGGTTGGCATGTTAACAATACATTTGAGTTTTGCACTTTGTCTGTGACAAGGTGTTTGGCAAATCTTTCCTGGTATCTTGCATATGTTTGCTCCTCAAGTAATGTGTGCCTTTCTTTCTCTTTGGCTGCTTTACCTTTCAATAGTGTTCTGTGTTTTTCGGTCCCAGTGGGACACCAAGTGGGCACACAGAGAACTGCAGGAAAGTAATTTAACAACCCAAAACTATTTCTTTAGATGCAAGGAACACGTTTTGGAAAACCCTGTTGGGTTTTTCCAGCGTTATGATTAAATATTTTGAAGCACAATGAACAATTAGCTCTTGTATATGTGAGTGTGGGTATATATAGAGAGCTATACGTATATGTTCATTTTCTTTCCAGGACAGGAATTGGGTTAGTAGTGTTGCAAAGTAAGGTAAAGGTAAAGGGACCCCTGACCATTAGGTCCAGTTGTGACTGACTCTGGGGTTGCGGCGCTCTTCTCGCTTTATTGGCTGAGGGAGCCGGCGTACAGCTTCCGGGTCATGTGGCCAATATGTGGCGAACCAGAGCAGCGCACGGAAATGCCGTTTACCTTCCCGCCAGAGCGGTACCTATTTATCTACTTGCACTTTGACATGCTTTCGAACTGCTAGGTGGGCAGGAGCTGGGACCGAGCAATAGGAGCTCACCCCGTCACGGGGATTCGAACCGCTGACCTTCTGATCGGCAAGTCCTAGGCTCTGTGGTTTAACCCACAGCGCCACCCGCGTCCCTAGTGTTGCAAAGTAGCTAGTATTTAAAAGTTACCTTGCCATTGGAGACGATGCAGCCATCCATGGCTTCTCTTGCTCTGCTCATTGTTCCACTCACCCTCCCTGCTTGCAGGCTAGGAGGAGTTCTGCAACCTGGCAAACACAGGGCTTTGGGAAGAGAATTGGCTCATGTTTACCAGCCTGGGGCCACTTTACTTGCAGAATTTCCTTACCTCATATGTGTGCACTCAGTGACTTCAATCTGGCAAACTGGTATCAGGGCTGGAGCAGCCATTAGGCGGGATGAAGGCACTACCTCAGGTGGGAGAAGCTCCTGAGGTGGCACCTCCAGTGGAGAAGCTGCTCCGGAAATCAGCACTGATGCTGGTGGTGCTTCTTTGGCAATGGCAACAGCTGTGCAGGCAGTGGCAGCAGGGCAGCACTTTCCATTTCTCCTCAAGCCACCACTCCCTGGCATTGTTACAGGTGGCACATACTTGTTTCACACCCATAAGAAATCGGTATTTCAGTGTGGCAGCACCTACAATTTGAAACTCCCTGCCTATGGACATCATTGAAGGGTGTCGGCACATACCTTGGAATAATAGGTGGCGAGGTTTTATTTACACATATATCCAGGTTGAACATTCCAACAGATGTTTCTCCCTGATTAGGTTTCTGGATCGTCTTACCTAAAGCCATAGCTTTGTTTTCAGTATAGAAATCAAAGCAAGCATCTGTGTATTCCCAATTTTAGGTGAGATTAGACAAGACTGGCCTCTTGCCTGTTGTTTTGCCTTAGGACAGTGTTTCTGGGCAGGTGCACCAGACTCTTCGCTTTTAAAAAAGTAAGTCTCTAGCCCTCCTAGAAAGTAAGTTATGGGGCAAAATGTGCAGATACTTTCTAAGCGATTTCTATGAAATTAGTGTGATTGTGGTGTGACCATCTTGTATATTTTCCCTGGTACTGAGGAATGCTTCTTGTTGCTATTAGACAGCAAGATCAGTGTTTGTGTGTATGTGTAAAGTCTATACTAATTGATCTCCACAGTCAGGATCTGCAGGACATATCCCATGGTAAGCGTGAGGTTGCCAGGGCTGACTGTCTCTCTAATTTTGTGTTATCACACTCCCTATGGCAGCCATTTTGTGTTGTGCTCCTCCCCTCCCCCCCAGAAGCTATTTTGTGACTGGCGTCCCCAGCTTTCTCTCAAAATTGAAAATGTGTCCGCTGGTTCAAAAAGATTGGTGGCTCCTGCCCTAAGATGACTGAGCTATTGTCCTCCTAACCCTAGGATGATGTGGCCTCCAGCCTGGTGATTGGGGAGGGCCTCCAAAATCATTCTCCAAAATGACATCTCATTAAAAACATGATAAAATAATTTTAGTATGATTTCTATTTAGTATTATTGGCCAGTTAAGTTTATAGTGGTCATGTGATTCTGTTGGAAAACACAGAAGTAGTTGTGGTAAATCAATTAAGTGTTACTCTATTTACAGAAGGATAACTTGGGGTGAGAGGAAGGAGCAGCAAGTCAACATCCTGCCCCACTCTGAGGGGACACACATTTGGCTTGAGGAACTGTGTGGCTGCTCTTTGTGTCAAGATTAAAAAAAATTAAGCCATTGTTTTAAAAATAGAGACCTGAACTTTATATGTTTGTTGAATTAGAGCATTAATAATAGATAGCACTTACATTCTGCTGCAGTATGCTGTTTACATTGGCTGCTGAAAAATTCTACTATAGTAGAAACTGCATAGATGGATGGTATTTTACTCTGAAATGATTCCTGGTTGCTACTTACTTTTTGTACTGTAATGTCACTAGGTTTATGAAATGACTTTACAATGCCAACAAGGAGGCTAGCATCTTAGCACTGTGAGACTAATGTACTGATATCAGAGATAAATCTCTGCTTGCTCCTGTGGCTTTAACTTTGAATCTCCTGGTGTCATATGACATCACTAGAATGACATGTGTGGCTCCACCTACTTGTCAAAATAGTCCACGGATTTCTAGATTCTCCCTTCAGTTAGGGCCTTTTATTTCAAAAGAATAGCCATTTATTTCAATAGTCATCGAGCCACACTACATATCAGCCTACTGGTAGCAGAGTTACGTAGCTTTTATACATCTGAGTGTTTCTTAGAGCTGATCACATTTTTATGTGGAAAGCTTTCCCATTAAGATGATGCCTATTTGAAAATTAAAATTGATTAGAAACAATTCTGCTCTGTATATTCATTTTCTTATGAGAAATTTCTAGTGAATTCATTAGATGTAAGTCTTGCCAAAGAGCAATGGGTTGGATTAAGTGGACTTTGAGAAGAATCAGCGATGAAAAGGAATAAGCAAGTATTTGGCATAATGGTGCAGTTCCTGTTAAGCCGTTATCGATGTGTGATGGAATACTTTACCGTTAGTTCTTCTTTCCATACAGCTGACTTTATAGTCTCTCCTTTTCAGAAGCAAATTAGCATCAGCATCAATTACAATAACAGTGAACTTTGTGGTCTTGTGCCTATAGCAAGGTGTTGAAATAAGGCCAGCCATAGATGCCAATCCTGTCTTTCCAGTTCTCCTAGCTTAAAGAGTATTTTTCTTTGCTGTTCTTTTCCATTCCAACTTTTAATTTGGATTTCTGAGTGACTGTAGGAAGAAGTCTATAATTTATATATTTTTAGTTAGTTGGCTGAGACAGGCTTTGCTGAGTGATGGACTCCAAAGCCAACACTCCAAAACCATCCAAGTAACATGTTCTGTGTCAGCAGAAGGATTTCTGCTTGCGCAATGGAATTCTCTGCCCACCTGGGTGTGTCCCCTGAATCTATTGTAGGGAGGGTTGGGTGTGGAACGAGCAAAGGAAGAGTTAGTGGGAAGAACCGTTGTGCAAGAGGAAATATTTGCACTGATAGAACATGTGGACACCTCCCCTAGTTTCTTTACCTCCATGGAATTAATAGAACTTTCCCCTTGCTTGCTTTATTACCCTCAAGTATGCTGGCCACTGCAGCCTTGGTCTGCTTCCTCTGCTAAGGTGAAAAAGGTGCCAAGAGAAGGTCATACCATCGAAAGTGGAGTTTAGAAGTCTCAGGGGGCAGTGGAGTGGAGTTTTGCCTCCAATGCTGTCCTGAAGCAGCAGCACCTACAGCACCACATCCAGAGAGGAGCCTGTCACCATGACTCAAAGTGGAACTGGAGACACTGTTATTAACAGCCAGCATTGGCAAACATCCAGAGGGCACCATGTTAGCTATCCCTGCTGTTATATCAGGTTCACTTTTGCATTGGAGTTTGTCAGTTTCTTATGCTGCTCTCCCCACCCTTCTATATACAGAGTCATACCACCCACCAAAAGGCTTCATAGTAATGTGTCCTAATGTGCTCAGGTGGTATGAGACTATCAGTTTAGAAGGCCAGGCTGAAAAACCAATTAGCTTCTCATGAACTCTCCCTTAAGCAGTAGTCCTGAAGGAGATAGCAATACAGTACAGGCTTTAGCTTATGCTGGGGTTACATTCTGGGGATAGCACCTAAAGCCAAAACCATGTATTGTAAAAAAGGCTTTTTTCTTGGATGCCAGACCCCTTTCTATTTATTTATTTTTTAATTCCCAAGCGAATAAAGCCTAATACGTGCAAGTTAAAACCACATATATTGTGAGTTACAACAAAATGTATGTGAAAATGCACTGTGTCCAGGGCCGGATTTAGGTTTGATGCGGCCCTAAGTTACTGAAGGTAATGGGACCCTTTATATGTCCAGATGTCCTATGTCAACAACAAATTGTCACCTTGTGTTGAATATATGCTATATGGTAATTTATGAACCTAATAGGTATCTAAAGCCATTTGCACATAACAAAATGTGTATTTTATCAAAGTAATTGTTGAACTGAAATACAATTAAGATTAAGGTTTTATTTTATTTTTTTTTTTATCTTATATTTTGGAATTGAACATCCAGGCTTTTTTCCTTTAAATTTTTGCCCCCCCCCCAAGAGAGTGAGGCCCTAAGCTATAGCTTGTTTAGCTTATATGCAAATCTGGCACTGACTGTGTCTTGTTGCTTCTCCAAGTAGTTCTCAGCTAGGTACAGTATTCTAAATACTGGGGTATGAGTAGGGGCTCCTAGGTCCAAGAGCAAAGACCAGAAGTGGCTCCAAACTCTGTCCTCTGATGTAAGGGAAGGTTGAGATCATACTGAAGGTCATGGTCTTCTACAGTGTTCCATACATAATATATCCACAGGAAAGTTTTCGTGTGAGCCAGTACAATAGTAAAACAACAGAGACAGCAATTTCTTTCTTTCTTTTTAATTATTCCTTCATATTCAAACTTCACAAACAGTGTGAACTTGTACAATACCTCAGAAAGTGAAACTTACAAAAAAAGTGCTGGTAACATTAAAAAAAGAAAAAAGAAAAACCCAAAATAACAAACATCATTCTTAGCAACATCGATTACTCTTCCACACAAAACAGAAACCTTGTAAAATTTATTTCCGTATCTTTAAGGCGTAATACTTCCGTATAAAGTATATGCAAGAGATAAAACTTCACAGTATTCCAAAATGTCACAATAATAATAATATAGTATAATGAAGCGCTACAGTTAATTTTATTTTTTTCCTTTTTTCTGTTTTAAATAACAAATACAAGTCACAGGTAAATATACGTGAGAAAAATACGAGGCTAATATTAAATGGCAGGTAAGGATACTCTCACTGTAAGAAAAAACTGGCAGGATGTGTGTAGTTATTCTATATTTTAAAGCACTTGATAGAAAAGGCGTATGCAAGGTTTTTAAAAACAATTCTCAGTTTACTTGCTTTATAACTGACATACCATTTACAGAGTAAAATGAGAGAAAAAAAAGGAACTCAGTATTCCCTCAAAACTTTTGACCTGCTCGTCTCATTTTCTTAAACCATGTTGCACTGTATAAAGGTGTGTTTTTGTGTTTATGTATAAGTACACTTACAGCCACTACAACACACTTTGGATTAGGCAGAAACTAGTATCTCCAGGAGAAGTATCTTTGCTCAAAAGGGATCTTGTCTTGAAGCCTTTACATTTGGAAATCATTGTTTTAATTTATGTAAAGACTGCAGGATTCGTCTTCAACGTAGTTTTTCCCATTCTCTCAGTTACTAATGATTTTGGGGACATTTCTTTGCCCAATGTATGAAATTATCCAGTCCTCAAACATAGAGAAATTCTAATGCTTTAAAAAAGCATACTAAAAAAAGCAGAAAGATAGGGCAAGTTTTGAAATCAGCACTGGAATCATACATTATATAGTCAACCCTTCAAAATGCTGGACCAAGGAATGGGAAAACATGGGTAGAAGTTCACTTAATAGAAATATCACTGTTGTGTGTTTGCATGTGTGCAAGTGTATTGTCTTGTATGATGGCTTGTATGTGTGGAATGCTGTGGACACACGCAAGTCATACCTTGCTCCTGCACACATTTGTATATGTTAACAGCCAGCCATTCAGCTAACAGGTAACAGAAAGACAGCAGATAGCATAACACATCAATAAGGTGCTCAAAGGAAAAAGGGTGGCTACCACTCTTGGAATGGGAAGCCACATTAAGGTGCTTCAAAAAGGTTTTTTTCTTAAAAAAACAAACAACTACATTTAGTTCAGAAATGTACAGATTTTTGCACATAGTGATTGAGAGCAAGGCCAAAAGTTAAGAGATTTCTGATATCTTCCATAAACAGGGGCTTTTTGTTACAGGTTTTGTTACTTTTTTGTTGGGTGGGTCAGTGAACAAAAAAACTAATCAAAAAGTGCAGAACCTGAACTGTGTCGTTTAGATTGTAATAGTTTTTGCCCAATCATTCAGTTGCTTTCATTTAGCACCGTTCCTTTTTCTTCCGGTTACAATCCATTCCTACTGTAGTTATTGTACATACAGAAAGGACCAAGTTACTTGCAAGTAGCTGTTTGTATTTGTGATCTGTTTCAAGAGTCCAACTATTATTCCTCTGCTGCTTCTGTGTTTGTGAAAAATCTGGTTTTGTAGCTGTGAAAAGGGAGGCTAATCTCCTCTCACACTTCCGGCTTTGTGTGTATGTGTGAATACATATCTGTAACCCCCTCACACATGAGAGTATATTATAACTGGAGATAAAGTGAACTGGGTTCAGACATTAGTGCACTATCTTTCCCCTGTGCATTTGAAACAGTCTCCAACTTTTTTTTTTAAAGTGCATTTAACATGAAATGGGCATTTATGTGCCCTTTGGAAAACACTTCAGAAGCGAAAAATGTCTGACTTGTGTAGATTTAGAAACGCCAATAGTGAATGGGTAATAGTAAGATCAAATAGGCAGATGTTCTCAGACAATTAATGTCTTTTCCAATATAGCAACACCATGAGTGACACAAAAAGGTGGAAGGGATTTGTTTTGAATTTTGGCATTTTGACTTTTTTTTTTTTGGAATGAATTTGGACTAACAACAGCAGCAGCAACAACCTGCCCATCTGGCTAGAATAGTTTGTTCAGAGCTCCAGTCACTTCTCCCCTTTCATCTGTGCCGATGTGACAACTTGGAATCCGACTTAGTTAGATTTAAAAGAGGACCTGGGTGCTTATGTGCCAACATCTATTAGGAATAAGGCACTGTAGAAATCTCAGCATCCTCTTTTTCTCAATGCTGAGATATTGCATGTTATATAGTGAATTCTTCTATTTCGCATGTGTCAAAAACAGGTTCTGGAAAAGGAATTTTTTTTTTTTTGTCTTATCAGCACCAAAGAGCTCTAAATCAGCACCCTTTGTCTCTAAACACATGCACCCATACAGTCAAACAAGGAATACAGGGATACGTTTAATTATTAAAATAATATGGGATTAAAGTAACTTTTCTTACTACTGGAACTCCTTGTGAGTTTCTGAGTTATTGCATAGGAGAAGCTGTGTGATATCAGATTGTCCATTAAGCCACAATTAAATTATCACCACCCCCATTTCTGATATGGGGATCATATGTTAAATTTGCAGCATTCAGCTCTTAATTACTTAGGCAGCTAATAAACCCTTCCACCTCTAAGGTCCATAGTGATATGAGATCTTAATTGTCTTCTCTCAGACCATTCCCTGGTCACCAGGGTCTTCCTTTGGCTTTCCTTACCCATTCACAAACACATGAGATGACCAGGAAAGCAATAGAGTGCAGCAGAAGAGTATGTGAGGAAAGCAAAGAGGCAGCAAGGCTCTGGACTGAACTGGATTGGATTATAATACGGGAAGCACAAAATTATAAAGTCTAAATATAATTGATCTCTAGGCTAAACCCCAGAATAAGTTGTGGGTGAAAAATATTTTAATGAAAACACCACAAAATATGGGCAACAGCAGAACTGCCACTTTTAGTGTTGCAAGTCTTAATAAGGCCACAATCTGGGCAAAAAGTGTGAACTCATAGTAGGAATTTTCACTGGGCTACAGTGGAAATGGGGGCAAAAATGCCTCAAGCCCTTTAGTGTTAGTTTTGGATAAGTTGTGTGCACAGGGATTACGGGAAATGTTTCTCTGGGAAGACCTAGACATGGATACAAACAGGGAGTTAATTGCCACAGCTTCCATAAATCATTTTACTGGACACTTTTTTTTGACAGCCTCTTATGTCTTTCTTTTTTTTTTTACGTGTAACTTAAAAGACGGTCAGGAGGCTACTTCTATTATAAAGCAGGAAAAGAAGGCACATGATTTACTCAGTCTTGGCTGA
Source organism: Podarcis gaigeae (assembly GCF_964106915.1). Taxonomy (NCBI): domain Eukaryota; kingdom Metazoa; phylum Chordata; class Lepidosauria; order Squamata; family Lacertidae; genus Podarcis; species Podarcis gaigeae. Next base: position 75,426,916 of record NC_139677.1, read on the forward strand.
ACTCAGGTTTGGAAAACAAGGAATGCTTTGCTGGAAGGTGGGAAAGTGCTCATTGGAGCAAGATGCTCACAGAAGAGTTCTGGAGCAAGGGGAACAATGGCAAGAGACTGAAAGAGTCAAAGAGGGGAGAAGAAAGGGAAGTGAAGGCGAAAATGAAGACCACTCTTTAGTTTTCTATTTGCTTGACATGCTCAGGATTTGGCAGTGTTCTATGTCAAGAATGGAAAAGATGTTGCTTGGCCTTGAACATAGCCCAGTTACATATCTCCAGTTTATGGTGTTTATGGTGTTATGACTGTTGGCATCTCCCTCTTCCCTTCCTTCCTACCCAAAAAGCATTTCGATCACAGCTTTAGTCTTCCTAGTTTAAGCATTCTCCCTGCTTTCTTCAACGATTGACAATGCATGTAGAAATTATTGACCACCCTTGGGTTTAGCATCTATACTTTCTGTAATCAGAATATAAGCATTTCAAAGCAGTCATTGCTACTGCTCCCATCAGTCACAGATTGCCAATGAAAATCTGCATGGTGCCTCCTTTTATTATGTTGTTGGACAACATAATGCCTGGGAATTTGGATGGCATGTCTGGCAATAGTGTCTTAGTGGACTTTACCAGAAATCATGGCCCTCCTGAGAGGACCTTTGGACATGCAGTGGTGTGAATCCGTCATGGAAAGCACCTTCTCATTTCAAACTTTAAACTAGGAAGGAGATGAAAGACATCTGGGGTGATTATGTACAGCAGATGTAGGAAACTCTTTTGACCTTTGGTTTTCTCCCCTCAGACTTTGAATTGAAGGTTCCTTTGTTTCCCTTACATCTGTTGTTACGTTCACCTTCGTCTGCCTTAAGGTGGAAGGAGGGGAAAGGAGACTGCCAACAGCTTGATGAGAACACAGGGGTAGTACACCAAGTCACAGTCCAGTGTTTTAGACATTTCATAAATAACCTTAAAAAAAATAAAACAAGAACAATCCCTTTACTTACTCATCTGAAACAAAATAAACAGCAGTGGATACAAACTTCTTGTAACAATTACAAAAGAAAACAACAATACAACCCCCCAACTTTAACACATTTGTTTTAAACTCAAGACTGCAGCATATCCTTAAGGGCAAACTTTTCAATTATTTTTTCTTTCTTTTCTTTTTTTAAATAATGTTTTCACCAAAAAAATCCACAAAACAGTCTTGTACCAAGAAAATGCGTTCAAAAATAGAAAATATTACACAACAAAAATATGTACCCTTCCTTTCCAAAAAGAGTCTTCACAAAAATGTAGAAAAAATTCCAACCATTTTGGTGCTTTCCTAAACATGTAACCTTCAACCTAGGGCACAAATATTTATTGATTTAATTTTTGCATAAAACATGGAAGATATAAACCAACTATTAAGATTGTGAAGTTAAAGAACAGCCAATGTCCCCATTCTGTTCCACATATTCTTACAAGAACAAATAAAAATTAATAAATCTGATGATTAAACAAAAGATATTTGTGAGCCAATGGGCTGTGAAACCATTAATAGGACCCAGATACAGTGACATGAGTGGAAAACTGTCTTGTCTTTCAAAATAGGTATTTATATATTATTTCAACAAGTCTTAACAACTCCACTGTACTTGACTGAGAGAGAAAGCAAGAAAAAGGATATTCAGGGTTAATAGTATACAGGGAAAACAGGCTGATTTTAAATATTTCACTTACTAAAAACTTTGTGGCCATATTTTAAACAATGGCGAGGGTGTTTCCATATACCCTCAAAGTGCAAGAAGCAAGGGATCTTTTCTGGATCACAGTAGTCAAATATGAGGAAGTCCATTTTCCATTAAGGACAGAATCTCAAATTAAAGTCAAGTAATACCAGTTTGTAGCGGGACAATTGGTATTTGATTTTTAAACAACAAAAACTATGGAATTTGTTTGTTCAACAGGTTTTACCTGGACCAAGAAACATTTTGTGGATATTATTGTAATACTGCACTGTATCCTACTGTTATTAAAATGGCTGCAGTAAAACTGATAATATTAAAAAGTGTGACTGCAAAGACATATAATCTGTTTTGTACCAGCTCATGTAACTCATCATTTTTTAATGCTGTTTCTGATTTTTAGTTTTATAAAAAAACACCTTTCTGGTTTTTATTGGAGCACATGCTGGGACTGACACTGCAAACCTCCGGGAACAAGTGCACCAAGTAGATTGGACCAACAAGGACCAACAAACATGTCCAAACTGTGGGTTTCTATTTCTAGCTGTAGTGCTTTAGATGTTTGCGAGTGAATAAAGGGAGGTGGTTTAGCCTCTTCCTTGCAAAACTGTGCATTTTCCTCTCTAAAAATTAAATATTTTCCAGTGCATCTTCCCCCACCTCCAAAGACCTTGTCATTCATCCTTCAAAAAGAAAACCCCAGATTTATAAAGATACAATGCTATAAAATCAGGTAATTTAAACAATACAATGTGCAAATGCCAAGCCAAAAAACAAAAACCACCATACAAACTTAGCAAGAATGAGCTAGGAAAGCTATCTAAAACTGGATGATTTGTAAGCATTGGTTAAGAAATGGGTAAGGCTATTTATTTCTATTTCAGCATAGTTAACCACTGATCCCCTGCTTTCTGCTCATTTATTGTTTCAGATTTTCACTTTTTACTCACTGGCCTTTTAGCTTTTTAAATTAAAATAAAATTCTTTTTTGGTCTACAGTAGAATTACATATCAACACAAATAACAAAAATAGGAAATATTTTACCACTAGATTTATACTACCCTACCTCTGTGAAACTAGAACAAATAGAGTAATTTGAATAAACATATTCAAGGGCAATATCACCTTGAACCATATATATCTATAAACTCCTGGTACACTGAGCCTGGCTTCTGCTACAATTTTAGGTTTGTGACAATTCAGTCAAAATTCAAATATGGCCACTTCTTTAAAACAGCAAATGGCACCCACTGACAACTTAAAATGTGCCGCTTCAATGGAAAATAAAAATGAAGATATCTGGAGATCAAAAAGATTTTAGATTCCTTGATACATTCAAAATCCTTGGGGATTTAAGGACAGCTTGGAGGGCCATGAAGATAAGGACTATTGCAAGATATCTATTCAAGCGAAGTCTGCACTAAACACTGTAAGCAGGTAAGATAGCCTGATATAAGAAGAGCCTGCTGGATTAGACCAATGATTCATCTGGTCCAGTTTCCTGTTCTCAGAGTGGCAGAACAGTTGCTTGTAGGAAACCCACAAGCAGGATTCAAGTGTAAGAGCACCATCGCCTCCTGTGGTTTTCCAGCAACTGGCATTCAGAAGCACTGCTGCCTACCAGCCGTGGACCTTCTTTAAGGCGGAACAAAATCAGCACAAGGGAATAGTCTGAGCTGAAAAGCAATGCTGTTTTACTAGCATCAACTTTTAAAAAATGGACTTCAGACACGTCTTCATTGCTGTTAAGACAGTACTAAAGGCGTTTTGTAAACTCTAAAACAGCCTATCAGTAGGAAATTATTTTTTAAAGAATACTAGTTGGACAGCTGTATGCTCCCCCTGCAGTATTCATTCTGCAGTTTTTGTTACTTTGAAATGTTTGGGAAATGACATTTTTGTCCCCGTATATCAAATCAATGCATGATAACAAGAACAAAACTGCATCACACAGTTCAGGGTGGAAAGAAACTGCTCATAAGCTAGCTGGAAAAGAAAATATACAATTAACATGTAGGTTTGCAAAAAGGAACACATCAGGCTTGGATCTAATTCCTTAGAGCTCAAATACTGCACTGATTAGTCTGGTTTAAAGGTAAGATTTATAGAGGGCCACTGTATATCAAAACACACACACACATGCAAATCCAATTCTTCTCAGTAATGTAGATTGTAATGCACACTTTGCCAGAGGCTGCAACTGCTTCCCCACTGGACTACATAAAATCAGTGCTTCCCATCTCAGAGTTTATGGAGTCACAATGCAGTAATAGGAGAGAGAAATTTAATTCTTCCAAAGGAATGATTAACATCAATAACCAAGTCTAAGTCATATATTGTTGATTCCAGCCCAACAAGCCTATTAAACCTGATAGCCAGGTCATGGCCTTCCTGAAGGATTACATAATTTAAACACTGGCTAGCTCACTGCTTCTCGAAAAGAGATTCAGGGATGCCTCTGAGGCTTGTCTGGTAAAATAAAAGTATTGCAAGATGGCACAAAAATCCAGACCATTTCCTTCCTCTGCTTCTTGGTCAATATGTCTATAATTCAGTGTCAAGTATGTTTATAATTTAATGTTACAACTCTGTTCCATTGGTTATTTTCTCATTTGATACATTTAGGCTCCAATGCTTACCTAGAAAGGAACAAAGATAACCAGGTCTAAGTGTGAAATGGATGATTGATCCTAGCAAAGGTACTTGTATGGGGGTGCATCATACCCTTACTTTGTTAACTTTTTATGATAAGATATGCTTTTGTTTTTAATTGAGGGCTGGCTGTTCTTCAGTTTCTAATGCCTCAGTAGTGTTATTTGGACAGGAAAGATCTTGAGATTTCCCCCTTCCTGAAGTGAATATAGGTGGCCATTTAGCAAATGATAATAAGTATAAGCCAGCCATTTCTAGCAACCTAACAACGTCTGGTGAATAGAATTTTACTACTCCAACTTCTCTACACAGATGCATGATGAAAATTCTCACTTGGTAGGATGTTACATTCAACTTGGTTATCAAGTGCTTATTTGTACTCTGCCTGAAGCAGAAAAGAAATTTTCAGCCAAGTAAGTCTGACCAGTGAACCTGGGACATTTCCCCCTTTCCCTAAAGACTGATTTCTTGAGTCATCTGAAGCTAGCCGCCATGAAAGCACCTTCTCTCTGCTTGTGGCACCCTGTGGTCTACATTGCATAGGAGGATCTATGAGATGCTGATGGTTGGCTAGTTCTGCCTTTGGGCAAGAGACTGGCCTAACTAGCCTTTAGATTCTTCCACTTCTACAATGCTAACGATATATCAAAAGCAATTTTAAGTGTTCTTAAATGGAAACCATTTAGAAACAATTACCACTTGGAAGCTACTTTCTGCAGGATAATTCTTACGTTTCTATGCCATATTTCCACTTCAGTCCTATGAGAAAAGTCTTTTAGATAAGCTTTTAGAAAAGTGACTATAAATACAGATTGCGATGGAGTAATTTTATCAGAATCAGTTGCAGATGCTTGCTCCTACTTATTTCTCTGCTCTTTCTTTCTCCTTTACATGACCCCTGCATAGGCCTTCTTGATCCCATAAATACATTTCAGTAGTGCAATACAATGCAGTCTTAGTGCAAAAATAAAAAGCCTTATCCAAAAGTAAGGAAAATGCTCACTTCTTCCAAGTATTACAAGCACTCAAAACTAAAACAGGAGTTGCTGTCTCCCAACCCCATCACCATACATCTTTGTTTATTTCTACTCAATTCATGGTCTTCATTCCATCTTCTTTCTGTCGTGTTTTAAAAGAAGCTTACTTCAAAGATGGAAAATATACAAAGCCTAATAAGACACTATAAAGGAGGGCCACATGGATGGGGGAGCTGAGTGGCTAAAGCAAAGTTCAGTAGTGGTTTTGTTAGATGGCTCCTTTGCAATGGGCGTTTAAGATTGCAGATAAGATATATAGCTTTTCTGTTCCCCAAATAGAATTTTAACAGTGCCGCTTCTACAGTGCAAACAATCCTTTAAAATAGCAACTCTTAGCAGATGTCCTAAAACAAACCAGTAAAAATGAACCTTGCTTATAGATCTCTTGCAGCAAAATCTACACATTAGTTAAATGCATGGTTTGCACATGCATTTTTTTAAAGAATAGAAGGGAGCCCTAGGTGTGGATCAGGATGGAGGTGGATCTTCCTGTGTTGCAGACCACCCCCCAAAAACTCCCAAAGCACTTTGCTCTAGAAGGGAAGCTGCTATTGGTGCAAAGAGAAACTTCTGCCCTGGGGCAAAGAACAGCTAAGGGGATTTTTGTTGGGATTGCAGGGCAGGAGGACAGCGTTGAACCATCTTTCTACATTCTCCATGGCCCTGATCCATTCTGGGCACCTTCCTGGATCCTACTGTTGTGCAAACGATGCATATAACAAATAATGAAATTTGGCCTAAATGCACACCTTTTTCCAAGGCCCCTTTTTAGGATAATAGTGCCAGGAGTGTAAATTATTTTACTATATAGGAAAACAACCAAATCAAAAGGAAAACAACAATGCAACCTAAATTAAGATGTACCAGTAGATAAGAAGGTCCTAATTAAATTTGTGCTTGTTTCCCCTTTGCTTCAATGAAATTAGAAATCTTACGGGATTTTCCATTTTGTTAATCATCAACAGCACATAATTTTTAAAAGCACACGAAAGAGCTATAGTTTGAAGATTGTTTCTGTTATTTGAAAGCTTCCAGGAATAAGTTGCTAAAACTCATATGCTCAAATGTGAAAGGGATGCTTTAAAGTTATAGAAGAAGAACAAGCTGTATTGGTGAACAATCAAGAAATAAGTGAAGACTTGAAAAGATGATTCTCCCCATTCCTATCTAATCTTCTGATGAATTATATAAAGGCTTATTGCAGGATATCTATTTCAAATTCACCCCCCCCCCCATCCTGAAATCAACCAGAAGTTGCTCTTGATTTTTCTCCTCTCAAGACAACTGGGAGATTTAACGTAATCTGTTCCTCCTTAATGGAGAAAACATTTTTAAAGGATTGTTGGCACAGAAATAAGGAAGAAAGAAATCTGAGCTGCAAGAATGAAAGCTGGATTTTGGACATTTTCAAATGTGTCCTGTACTGTATTCTGCTACTGCAAAAAAGAAGCAGGAAACCTGCAAAGCAGGTTTTGCTAACGCCAAGTTCAGGGGTCTCATCCTGTGTTGCAAGTGGTGCCTGGTCCCTTAAGACTCCACTGATTTTGACAGCAATGGTAAAAATGATAAATATTCTTAAAACATACTGCAAATCACCCTTCCTGGTTAATCATTTGATTGGCGAGAGGGCAGTAACTACCCTTCTTAACTGATCTTTATGGATGTGCATCTGTCTGTCTTCTGTGTGTGTATGCAACTTTTGGTCACACCCTTTGCGGGCATGTGGCAGATTGGGCAAGGGTGAATGTGCTCCTTGGGTCAAAAAGGTTGACTACACCTGGATTAATATATCAGAAATCCTTGGTGCTGAGAACCTTAAGTTACTTAAGATATGGAAGAGGTCTATTCAGGATAAGCCTATTTGATTCAATGTCAGAATATTATTTCAAGAGTGCTTTTGAGCAATTGACTTTGCAATAATAATTTTAGGGCTGCAATCTGCTGACCATTAGTTTACAGTGGAAAGATTCCCAGGTATGTGCTTAAAGGGCTTCCATTATTAGTACGGAGGTGTCCTTCAGATTTTTCATTCCCAATCAGAATTCTTCTGAGAGGTTTTCCATTGTTCAGGAGTGCAGGTTTTTCGCAGCCTACCTGTGTGGAACTCTATGGACCTAAACTGATTATAGCAGAGACACAATGCTGTATTGAGATTCACATGCTCCTTTCTTACTTGCCTTGTGTAATGGGATATGCCATTGTTATGTTTTGTTTTATCAGACAGGGAAAAGCGTCATCTCCTTAGCATAATTAAGCAGTGATTTGAGCTCTGAGATAAATTCACTCTGCAAATCCTCAATTTAGTTATTTATGGATGGTTTTTAAAGGGATCTTATGTTGCCTGTTTTAAAACGTTTTTAAATCCCTGAGTACATACTTAAAGCATATAAAATTGTCTTACTTTTATTTCAGAATTTAGGATAGATAGGTTTTTTTCTTAATTAGGATAATTAAAATATTGGCAATCAAATCAATGTAGGAATAATGATGGATTTGGCTGAGAAATGAAGGTGTATAATTTCCTCCAGACCTTTTTCTCTCTTAAGTGACTTTTAAAGGAATATATGACTGATAAAGCTCTCTAGCCTTAATCTTAACACTATAAACGAGTAGAAAGAACCCTAGTCAAAATCCCCGAAGCTGAAGGAATATTTTTCTTGTAATACAGTCGTACCTTGGTTGACGAACGCCTTGCAACTCGAACGTTTTGGCTCCCAAACGCCGCAAACCTGGAAGTGAGTGTTCCGGTTTGCGAATGTTCTTTGGAACCTGAATGTCCAACACAGCTTCCGATTGGCTCCAGGAGCTTCCTGCAGCCAATTGGAAACTGTGTCTTGTTTTCTGAAGTTTTGGATGTCGGTTTTTGGATGTCGGTTTTGGATGTCGAGAAAGTAAAATATTAAGGCTTATTATTGTAATTATTTAAAATCCCTAATAGAATTATCACCAATACTTCATTTTATATGATTTGTTTTATAAAATAGAAGTCAGCAATATTACTTTTTGAGTAAAACTGACATCTATTTTATTTTACAGGGAACTTTCCAGCTTCATGGGGTCACACAGTAAAGATATATATTCAAAGGCAGAGAAGTTTAAACATTCAGCACCTAATTAACCTATTGAATCAGCAATTATCAAATGGTTTTTGATTTCAATATACCAAACTATCTGTGACCATGGTGACTTCATGATATTTGAGTGGCACTCTATTTACTGTGATCTGTTTAAAAGAAGAAAAATGAATCTCAAGCCTATTGCAGCAAAATACAAGAAAGAAATTTATTTTTATTTTTTTCCTGATTAATAATAAAAAGGTTGGCTTTAGACACAAAAATGTCTAAATAAACCTCTAAACATCAGTGAAGATCTTCCACTGTTACCTTTTTTTAGTGGTAACGAAGCATATAAATCCCTTCTCTTCAGTGCTAGCTGTTATTGCTCTCATTCTTTGGTGAAGTGCCTCATTTTGGTGAAGGTTTCAATGACCCGCCACCACACCCTCTTTAATTAAAGTTGGTTCATACAGCTCTTATGATTAAGGGGTCTGTCTTGAAATCGCATGAGTGCCCTACAATATGTAGAATTCCACACAGGCATTCATTTTGCCACGGTGGCCTCTCCATCCCATTTTTATGATGAATCAATCACACATACTGCATCACACAAAAGTATGGGTGGACATGCACAGCCTAAGAGATCCATATTCAATCACCTATTGGGGGGTGAGAATTGAAGAAATGTTTCCTTTCACAACTTCTTAGTGTTAATGAGTGGAAAGAAGAGGTTGTATGAATGCAAAAACTCTGCTGTCAATATTATTTTGAATGAATATGTTAATATCCAAAATACTATATAACTTTTCCTAAGAGGAAAGGAACAAAGATGACTAAAGGCTCCATTTCACAGGAATGCAAACTTAAAACATACATTTCATCCATGAAAACGAATGGATCAATCAGAAAATGGGAAGGAAATGAATGAGTGATATGCTAAGAAAGAATTGTCTGAACTCTGACTTGGTGGTATACAAATTAGTGTCAAACCAGAAACTAAATAAATCCCTAAAGCCTGCATTGTATTTAGAGCAAAAAGTAATAGATGGGGGTTGGTTTAAATGGTTTCCTAGCTTATCCTAGATTCTATGTGTACATACATATAAATCAGAAAATAAACCAGAAATAATAAAATACTTCCGTCAAAAGCAAAACTTTAGAATAACCACTAACTATGGTAGACATGTTTGTAAAAGTAGTTTTCACCAGTTATTTTGTTAGTTTCACTTTCTTCTACACAATTGCCTCCCAAACACACTGTAATATGAAAATGTAACTTCTATTGGGAAATATGTACAAATTTGGTACCTTTTGGTTTGTGAGACAAATCTTTACATAAGAATTGCAAGCAGGAATCTATTATACATGTAAAATAAGGACAGAAGCTCTACAGAAAAAATACCAATTTTTAAAGGCAGTAATGATGCCACAAGAAAGCATTAGCCAATAATCCCTCTCTACAACAGTTAAATGATGACAATGCAAATATGTTAAAGGGCAGGGAATGTGGTTCTTTAAACAGGCATCAAAGGTAGTTAAGAAAGCACTCTGTGACAGTAATTTAGAAGCCAACAGAAGGCCTGGCTGTTTGCATTGAAATATGACAATTATCTGATTCAGCACTCAGTTTTGAGAGCTATATAGAAATAACATTTTGAATACAGCATGTAAATTCATACAAATACTAGCCTACAGAAAGTTTTTACTAGCCTGTCTGACCACATACATACCTTTATGCTAGTTATTTGTTGCCTAAAAGAAAAATAAACATTTTGGTGAAACTTCTCAGTTTGGATAGGGCAATTCTTACTGAAGAATAGCACTGAAGTGGCTATTTCTGAGCCTGACTTAATACAACATACAGACAATGGAGTCAAATTCATTAAAATGGGTCTAGCCAAAATTAAAATGCCTTGCTTCAAATTCAGACACCTCAGAACACACATGAAACCATACCAGAGCATGAAGTTTGAGCCTATCTGTTGATCTGACTGTGCCAGAGGGGGGAAATGAAAAGAGTTGAAACACTTCCTGCAATTGCTCTTGAACTTACTCTTGCTATTTACTCATGAAAAGTACTTGGTACAATAAGAAATGTCCAAACCTCAGGCTAGAAATATATTTCTGTAATGTTGCTGGGATGGGAAGCAACACATATAGAAAATAATGAACAAAACCTTAATTTTATCTGTTTGCGGCTACTAAGCAAAGTGTTGGATCTAAATTGTTATTAGAAACAATCTATGCTGGAGATAAAGCTGGATGAGTATTGGGCAGAAATGCTGTAGTACAAGATTCCTGCATCCTACATCCCCTTCCAACACTACAGTTCTGCAGTTCTACGGTTATGTTAACCAATAAATATAACTGTACCTCTTCCAGTCCGAGCAGGTAAAATTTAACTAATCTGAAAAGGGTAGGTGGGCATTAAGTAGAGTTCTAGTGAACCAAGAGTAGTCAATAGCTTCCCCCTCTTTACTTTGGGAAAAAATGGCCTGATATTTTACAACTGCATCAGTAGTGGAACAGGGAAGCTTGCTGTACATTTTGCATATGGAACCCAAATTGATGCTGCACCCATATGCATACAAACTTGAAAGTAAGCCCTGCTGAATTCAATGGGACTTGTTTCTGATAAGCATGCATAGGATTGCCTTGAGAATCTATTATTTACAGAAATAAGTTATTGTTTTTATTTGTTCTGCTTCCCTGACCACCTGAGGCATGAAATAATAAAATTTGGTTTATAAGAATACTGTGTTGCTTTAAAAAAAACCCCAAACCAAACAAACCCTAAACTCTCCTATAATGTTTGGCTAAGGAATTAAAAAAAAATCCTTGAAGACAATACAGAAACTGATAATATAAAAATGAATCTAGGTTTAGTTGCTAATTATTACATGACTCAAGTTAACTGCAGCAGGTGAATGGTGAGTAATAAATGTGAATCAAAAGTACAAATGAATATACTGTATGTGTAGTGTATATATGGGTGTGTGTGTAGGTGTATACATATATATATTTGAATGTGTTATATATTGATACAGAGATGTACATATTGTTTACTTATGTAATAGTTTTCAGAAATACTGTATTGTAGTGTAATGTACTTAACTAAGCAGAGCTAAATAGCAACTTATCTTCTAGTCACTAGTACTATTTTATTTAAAAACACTGAAAAAGAAAAAGAAATACATTTATGGTCACTAACATTTTGATTATGAAACGACAATGTACAATTATTAACAAAAAAAAAACTCTTTCCCAAATGAATACATAATTTTGTTGCATTCATTTTCATATTTAAAGAGGGAGGGAAAATACTACCAACGTGCACACACACAAAAAACCTTCCACGGTTTTGTGAGGTGAGGGGAAAAGAAAACTACGTCACAAAATCGTCAATGAAGCAAAAGAATTTTGGAGCAAAGAAACCAGTTGAAACAATTTCAGAGCCACCATGCTTCTAAAAAAGGCTGTTAATCTAACCCACTTAATAATCAAGAATAGTGCAAGTGTGGGGAGCAAGTTCTCAAATGCACAGAGAGTAGGTTTGAGATAATTAAAAAGTTAACCACTTTTGTCTTCATTTGATAATATTGGTCTGCTAGATTAAATTGGAACATTCATCCTTGGAAAGACACCGATAAAGGCCACATTGGTTTCAAGAGCATTAGCTGCTGATAGACAAGACATAGAGTGTGCATGTGCACATGCACCGCCACTATTCATTGTACATTACATGAAATGGGGAACGATCTGATCAATAGTGGGTTATAAACTGAAAAATGTGCCTCATAGTTACTAATTCCAGTAGTAGCATCAGACTGTTCATTCTCAACTCTCAGCTTCGTTGAAGTGACCCTGAAATATCATTCTATTTCTGTGCTTGAAGTCCCTTACTGGCTTTTGACCTAGCTCTTCTGATATTACCAGATTGTAGAAGAAAGTAATATAGTGTTGCATTGGGCACTCTCCACATGAGGTATGTGAACAGTACAGTACAAACATGTTAACACATGAATGTATAATAGGCAAAATCTAATGCCAATTCTTAGAATTTACCTGGAACTTATGTGGGCAAACAACGAGATGTATGCATTTATCCTACAGAAATGGATTAGTTGCTGTAAAAAGTACACAAAGGTGTTAATATCTATGTATCTATAATGCAGCATGGAGTCGCTAGATTCCTACAGTCAATGCTCTGGCTAGTAATTCAGAATTTATGGAACGTGGTCTACTCCAGCTGTACAACATCTCTTTGGACTTCTCAGCATGCTGTACCCCATTTCAATTCTCACCCCCTTTTTTGTGTAATACTTGAGATGCTGCTACAAAAAAATATTATTCTTTATTGGCTATGGAGCTAGAGAAGGAAAGAGAGCCTTGTGGCGGAAGACAAAATGTCTAGATTGAGGAGGGCACAAACTGTGAACTGCTTTCCTGCAGCCAGAATAACTAACAACCCAATGGGGTAGAGGGAAAGTCCCACTAAATTCAATAGGTTTTCTGCCAAGTCAGTGCTACAGTATTATGCACACTTACTTGGAATAAGCACCATTGGCCTTAGTAGCATTTCTTCCCCTAGTAAAAAGCATAGGATAAGACAGCAAGTACGGTAGTTGATTTGTTGGACTACCTGGCTGCATCTCTAGGCAGAAATGGTGGGATCTGCTACTTCTGACACACTTCCAGCTCATTGACTTAGACTCCCTTTAATGGCTGCAGCAATTGGCACCTCATATGAATATGAAAGGAGGGCAGAGGGTACCAAGCCAGCTAGAAGAGTGTTTGTGTGTATGTCATGATCATACCACAAGTGCTGCTACTGCTTGTGGAGAACCTAAGCACAAGTTCTCACAGTTCAGTTTGCCAGCCTGTGCACCTGCCTGCCACTGCTGCTCCTCTTCCTTCTCTGGTAAGAGACAAGGTGTAGAGAGTGCTCCTAAATCTTATCTGCCTCATGTTTCAAGGCAACAGAATGGGGACAGCAGGTATCTTTTTAGTGTACTTCCCAGGAGCATAGCATAGCACAACACAAAGGAAAGGATCATCACCTTCTTTATAGTTATAAGTGATGCAAGAGAGGGAAGAATGGTGATTCTCGCCCTTTCATTTTGTTTAGAAGACCCCTGGAGAGTCCTCTGTGCAAAGCAAAAGGATCACACTTCTGCAGATCACTTTCTTTTGTAACAGCCAGAAGAGGAGTGGTAGGCAGGGTACCTGTTTAAAGGTGTGGTTTCCTGGTCACAAGCATTTTACAACTGAAGTGATTCTCCATAATCAAAATTGTAATCAATGCTCCTCTTTAAGTACAAAGGCTCTTACTCAGTTATAACTTATGTAATGAAGACCAGTCAGTTTATAAAATAGAATTGGGGAAAGCATGTCAAGTTTCAACAAAATACACATCTGCTATAATTATTCATGAAGATCACAGTTTGCTGTCAAACACTGTATAATGCCATATCTTAGAGATGGTGGAAATAACTCAACATTAGAAAAGAAAGTGATGATATAAATAGCACGTACTTCTTATGAACCCGCCCCCCCTTTCTTAGAAGTAGTATTCTGATATACACATGACTAAAGAACAGAGTAGGATAATTGTACAGTATTCAAAGTGCTATACTTGTTTTGTTAGTAGCTGGCAAATTATGAGCCCTCTGGGAAAGCACTTTTGCAATACTGGTTTAAGGTGGAAATCGACAATGCACTAACCACATAAGAGGCTGAAAACTATCACCATTCTTCTCCTACATTGCATAACTCAGTTGCAGACAGTCTCCATTGCTACTAGTAGTATTGTCAGACTAGTTGCTTCATTGTTTCACCCAAATTTAAGGATAATCTGTAATATGCTGCAATGTCTAATTATTACCATGGTGCAATTGCACGGCTATACATAGATCTTTTTGCAATAATTAGCAGAAAGATAGCAAACCAAATTCTGTCACTGGTAACACCTTGCTTTCGACATAGTATAATTCTAAAAATGTGAACTAAAGGCAAGCTTTGGCCCTTTTTTAAATATTGGAGACCAGTATTTTTTTTAAAAAGGTAGTATTCTAGGATTATAATTCTGTTGCAATGTTTCTCTTGCAAAAAAGAAATTTGCTAAAATGTACAATACTTGTTCCAGATCACATGTAAAAAGAATGGAAAAGTACGAAAATGGACCATTCTCTTCAAATCTATTGCAAATGATAGTTAGGGCCAAACGAACTAATTCGGCAGATCTGTGTTACTAAAAACAGACCTGTCCTAAGAGGGGTTGTGGGGCTCCTTAGCTACATGCCCCTTTATATTGGTCCCTTTTCATCTGCTTTCTATGTGATTGGAGAGATATATGATAACATATGCAGACATGACACTGGCATGTCAAATTTGGCCATTGTGAAGCCTACATTCAGATAAAGCAACTGATAAACAATGTATGACCAAACTAGGGATTTAGATTGCAAAATTAAAATAAAGATAACACCAATACAACTGAATTGTTTAACTTAATGTTTAAGTTTGTTGACTGACATCCAACAGGCACAGTGCAGTGCAAATAGATAGCAGCTACTGTAATAGTAGCACTAATACTTTCCAGCTGGTGGCCTCTTCACAGATAACCCTTGCTGTCCCACATACTATCACACAGTTTTAAAACAAAATGTGCAGCATTTCATACAAATGAATGAACATTTTAAAATAATATATATTCAACATAGGTATAAAAAAATAACACACTCCCTCTTTAAAGATTTTGTCTGTTTGTTTTAAGGCAGCAATCCTACATAAGGCTGCAATATAATTGCTTCCCAAATAATATTCTGTTTAATCTCACTAACTTCTTGGGTACTTTATTACAGTACAAGTATTTTAGGACAACCTTATGAAGCAAAAGTTAAGACTCCCATCAGTAGATGGAGTTGGGATAAATACTCATTTAATGGGTAGCATATACTGCAGTGCTCCTCTGCTCCCTCTTTCTAAAAATGTCCCCCCGCCCCCTACTTTCCTATCCGGCTATTTCATAAAGGTGCCACTGCAAGAACCAGACACAAGAGAGGAGCCATAGCTCAGTGGTAGAGAACATGCTTTGCATGCAGAAGGTCCCAGTTTCAATTTCTGGTATTAGGTTGTAGGTTATAGGAAGGCTGTTCTTTGCCTGAGACCATGCACAACCACTGCCACTCAAGAGGCAAAAAGTCAGACCTGATATGAAGCAGCTTCCTAATGGGAAATGGCATACAGGTGATGTTAGAAGCAAATACTTTTTCTTGAAGGGAAATTGGGAGCTTCAGGAGAGCTTTTAAACTTAAATACAGATTCCTTTCATTGGATGAGGGAAAGAGAACAAAAACAGTGAGAACAAAAACTTAACTTAACAAAAACTCAAAACAGGAGTTTGCTTTATGTTCTGAAGGTGGTGGCCGGTTACTACTCTTGTCTGCTGTCCTCCTGTATTATCAAAAGTGTTCTAGTAGATGCAAAAATGGCCCTTGTTTTTATGGGTAACTTATATTCCGCAGCCCCCGTGACAAGCACACTACTTCTATGAGTAATTTAATATCTGTGACGTTACGACAGAATTGAAAAAACAAGCTTTTAATTTATGTTGTAGAACTTATTTCTGATTTAGCTAATTACATGTTCTTTTCTCTTCTCAAATATGTTCGTATTATTTATCTTCCTTTACTGCCATTTGCCACTTCCTATAATTGGTGTAGGGAACTAGTGTGAAAATGGGGGACGGAGAACCCAAACATTTTATTTTCTAGTTTTTGTCAGGACAGGTCCAGTTCTTGGGTAAACAGCACTGCTTGTGAAATTTTAAATGCTATTTTGATACCTAATCTAAACTTTATGCTTTCTAAAATGTTTTTGTGAAATGAATTACTTTGCATCAAAAGTAAATGACAGTGTCCTCTTTAAAAAGCCATACAAATGGTGTTCTTAAATTGATCCGTTTTCAGGTACCAAATGCCAAATCCAGTTTAAGTTCAATTCACCTACTACCTACAGTCACTGCCAAACAGCCTTGGCTCCTTGCCCTGTGTGCTAGTCTAAGTGACTGTAACACATCATGCCACCATCAGAGGCTCAGGGCATGCTAACTAGAAATCTCGAAAGCATTGTCTTGGGAACCACAGCTCAGAATTTTCAATCTAATTATAAGCAGAACAAAAGCAATCAGCGTTTGTATTCAGCTTGTAATTTGTTTGGCCTCACCCCAGATCTCCTTACATTTGCCATTAAATTTACCTGGTGGAGGCAATGAGAAAGGCTTCTTGCTGCAGATTTGATTAGACCCCTGAACACTACAGCAGACTATATTCCACAGCCTTTATCATCGCTACTGCCGGGTAAAATTTGGGGTAAAGGGAAACAGTATGGTGGAGAAAGTATGGCAGAAAAATGCAAGAATTCTGTATGTCACAGGACCCCTCTTTTTTCCCCCTTGGCACTGCTTATTACAATTTGGAATGATCTAAAATGAGACCGACAGCAATGCACCTGTACATGTTACCCAACCTGAAAAGAGAACGAGCATGTTTTCAGACAAGAAAACACGTAGCAAAACGCAGGAATGCAAGTCATCCTCTTTTCCCATATAGTACACTGTAACATGCAATAAAGCACTAAAGTGCCAATCCTACTCCCACTTAACTGGGAGTAAGCCCCATTGAACTCAATAGGACTTCTGAGTAGACATGGTTAGGCTTGCACTGTGGTTATGTTCTGTGAGGGCATAGCTTTAAACTGTCCATTCTCTATAACCTGAACACCACCTGGCATGAAATGGGCAGCAGTATGTGAAATAACTCCTGTGGCCAGAGAATAATGGCATCATTTACCTTATATGCAAACCAGGGTTTTCCCCATTTCTCAGCAAAGAAACAAGGCTCGACCTGGGTTTTCTATTCTTCATATATCCAAAGCTTTCAGTGACTATTTTAAAGAATATAAAAAGGAAGGTTATTTTAGTGCTGTTATTGAGCCCTTTAGTAATTAAATACATGGAAGTTCAGTTAAGTTCAGTGCAAATATATTTAAAACACAACAAAAAAAATACAACATGAATTGTTTTATAGAATTAACTCAGTGCCAAAACAAACACTGGAACCATGAAATTATTAGGACTTTTGGATTGTGGTGACCTTTGGCAATAAGCAATAACGTTTCTAAAGTAAAGAAACTAGGATTCGGTAAAGCTAGAAAACAACTATATGGAATTTTTGTATACTGCCAATTATATTGATTTATTTTTTTTAAACCAAGGAGTTGTAATCTAACAAAACTAGGTGTGCTTAAGCCCCAACTACCACTCTTTGTTAGATTGGGAATATAACATGGATCTTGTATGTTTATACGTGCTAGAAAGGAAAATATTAAAACCATATAATTTTGAATTTTAGTTTCTTTAACAGTAATCCTTGTTAATCTGCCTATGTAGTAATTCTGCCTATGTAGAAATAAATTTAACTGCAAGAGTGGTCTGAATCACTGGTTTCAGTAAGGACAGACAGCTTTGGTGATGCTCCATTATCTTCAGTCCCTGCATGCGTTTTACATATGAGTGGAGTTCTGTATCCACACAACATCCCTAGAAAGCTTTTGGATTGCTTCTCTCTAAACTATGCTTGTACCCATGGATAGGTACCATCTAACTTGGGGTATTTTTTGTATTACTTTAGTTTTGGAAAAGAGATGTTGTGTAAATCCAGAAGGCAGTAGCAAAACTTAATTCAAAACTACATCTTTTTAGGTATTGTGTGTACAAAACTACAGACACAGGAACATAACTTGAATCTCTGGAAATAATTCAAATTCTAGAATTGCTCTTTAACAAATCAAATCTGTATTTAGATAGCTTGTCACTCAATTTAAATTTCATAAATCTAATTTACCTAATTCAGACATTTACAGGTGGTAACAGCTTTCATGGGTTGAAGTGGTGCAAGTGTCTCTGTTCTGCACCATTCACTGGAAGAAACATGTGATTCAGGTACTCCATTGCTAGGACAGAAGACCGGTAAAATCACATTAATGGATCAGCTGCACATAAAAGTCTGCATGGAGCATACACAATATATATTATTTCAGTTGTGTGGGCAGGGTGTTGAATTACTCTTCCTCCAATCAAAGCCTATTCTTGCCTAGTAAATGTCTGAACCATGTCATAATTTCTGCTGGGCGTTTTCCATTTGTGATTGAGCATCAGATTACTATATATTGATATTTTAATACAGATTTTCACTGCAGAGATAGTACAACGAAGATCAAAAATACTGATTCTAAACTGCTTCCCCATCACTTTCCCAAATACTTGTCCCTCTTTTGACACCTCAATCAAATTTATTATTTTATTGTATTCTTTCCCACCTCTGTTATTGACAACTACCTTTTCTCCTCATGTGAATAAATTTGAGATATTGCTTAAAGTGAATTAAAGAACATTATCTTTGTACTCATTGAAGATAATGTTCTTCCAAAAGACACTGTCATATACTTTTGTGCACTTCCTGATCTTTCTCTTTTCATTCTGATGCGGCTATTTTTTGCCTTTAGTTTGTGAATTACTACAATGTGAGTCAACATTTATAATCTCAATCTTAAACACATTTTCCTCAGTTCAGAGCCCAGTGGGGATAAAGTTCCTATACAGGGACTTTCTTCCCTTCAGCTTGTTTAGAACTGGGATGTCATGCATTTATTGACTGGTGACAGGGGCAGCATCTAAATTGCTTAAATAATTTATAAGAACAGTATATATCCTTTCACTTGTGCCAATAATCATTTTTTTAAAAGTTAATGTTGAAACAATGTCATCTTTGAAAATATTGTCATGATATTGTAATATTTATCATATGTGATAGGCTGTCTCATTGCAACTGGTTAGGATCAGAAAACAATCATATACAAACTGTGGCTACCTAGAAATCTGACAATATCCCCTAACTATGCTATTTCATCCCAGATAGATTATAGACAGTAAAACAAACGTTTTCACCCTAAGGAATAGTGAAGAGTTAAGTATTAAATAAATAAGAATAAAGCTGTCTAGCATGGAGGAGTGTCTCATAAAGTCCACAGACGTTAGTAATTCTGTCACTGTAATTCTGTTACGTGGAGTAGGTCCCACTGATTTCCATGGAATTTATTTCCACATAAGCATGCTTAGGAATAGTCTCAGCAAATTTGGTTGAGAAAGGGATACATTTAAAATCCATCTAAGTATTTCCTCTTTGTCTCTTCTTTTACATATTATTGTACCGTATTTTTCGCTCCATAAGACACACTTTTTTCCTCCTAAAAAGGAAGGGGAAATGTCTGTGCTTCTTATGGAGCGAATGTGTGGTCCCTGGCAGCAGCGGAGCTGGGAACTTTGGTTCCTGGAGCAGTGGGGGTGTGGCATGTCGCCCGTGTGAGCATCCTAATGGTGGTGCCCGTGTGAGCGTCCCCCGCTGAGTGTCCATCTGAGGGACTCTGTGACTTGCATGAGAGCAGCCAGGAGCCAGCGTAGAGGGGGAACTTTCTCCCTCGTGCGCTCTGTCAAATTGGGACGGGGAGCTCCCGCCAAGCAATATATTCACCTCTTAGCTGCCAGATGGCCATGTATGTCTGAAGGCTCTGAGGGAGACGTTGCCCAGAAATAGAGGAAACGGGTCTCTTTATCCCTTGGATGACCAAGCAAGGCTGGCAGGCAACACTTTTGGGTTTTGTTTCCAAAGCGAGGTGGAAACCTTCACTTTTGCTCTGTTTTTGTTTTGCATTTTTATGTTGTGATCTTTGGATGGAGGGCAGTATACAAATTAACAACACCTGATCTAGACAAGCTCGCGCTCTCTCTCTCTCTCTCTCTCTCTCTCTCTCTCTCCGCCCCCCTTCTCCAGTGTCCTCTCTCCTGGGGAACTGTTGAGGCTTAATGCCAGGCCACACACACACACACACACAGAGAGGTGCTACCGCCCAGGGAGATAGATGTTGCGGCTGGAGAATGAGGCTCATTGAAAAGAGGGGCGGCGGCTGTTGGTGCAGCCACCAGGAATGCCGATGAGTTCAGTTTTGCTGCTGCTGCCTTTGGAGGCAGGCTTACTGAGCTGCAGGCGCTGTCCCGTTGCCAAGGCTCCAGTGGGAGAAGGTGCGTCTTATGGAGCAAAAAATACGGCACTTTGCTTGGACTAGAAATTACCGCACAGGACAAATGCTTACGAGATTTGTCAGACATTGGTCCAATTCAACTAGGCACTAAAAGCATGTCAGTCAACCTTGGGTGATAAAAACTCCTCTAGGAAGATGTTAAAACTTAGGGGACCACCTTGCATCAATAATAAAACAAAATGAAATTAATTTCTAATGTATATCCTGCCTGCCTTATTCCACTTTGGGCCACACCTTTCTGTACCTATCCAAACTTTAATATCTTTGCAGATGAAATATAATGAAGATGAGCTGTATTTGTAAGGAAAAAGAACAATCATGGTATCTTAGTAACTAAAGAGACTGGATCCATTTCTCATTTATGGAAGATTAAAGACAGAACAACAGGATGTGTTAGAACAATCTTCATACTTTGCCCACCTAGGGACTTCAGGACTTATGAGCAAAACAGATACTCCCATTCCAAAGGCCAGATAAATAGTGTTAAAATCTTGCTTCTGAAAACCAATTTCCTTTCATCAGAACCTTAGATGAAAATCAATTAAAAGCCAAATAAAACCAAAACTTCAAATTCAGAACAGCTTTTCAAGTGACACTACAAGGCGGGCAGAATATGATGTAGGGGAAAATCACATATAATATCACTTTACTCCCAGACTGCTATTTTCAAACTACTAAAAAGCACAGAGAAAAATAACAGAAAAAGGTTGATACGTTATCTTTTGTTGAAACAAGACATCAGGATCACCTCGTTCTCTTTTCCCCTCTTGCTAATTGGAAGTAGGATTCCTAATCTGAACAGTCTTTATCTACAATGATATATATATAGATATAGATATATATGTGTGCGCGCGCGCATGTATAAAGATATATGCATATATTTATACATGTGCACACCATACACATATATATTCAGCTATGTAACTGAGCAGATATTAGTGGCAGTGTATGCAAAACAAAAGAGAAAACAAAAATTACTTTAACAAGGTTACACTTTTGTTTTTTTTGTTTTTTTACACAAATACTGTGGTAAATATATTTTTTTAAAAAATCAGCACTCTATCTGGTAAACACCACATCTGTCCCTCTATAAAATTTTGAATTAAAAAAAATCTTGAGAACTTTTTTTTTAGTTACTTCCCACCCACTTTCTACGTCACTTTCCTCCACAAGAATAAATCTTGATGCAGCCTTTTAAAAAACAAAAAACAAAACCTACCCCCAAAGATTGTGGGAGCTAATCCTTTTCGTGTATCTAGAACACTAGGTGGGAAAAAAAATATTGAAATCTTTTCCTTTTGCTGTTTCTCTTTGATATTTGCAAAAGTCCCGTTGATTGTGCTGAGGCCCATGGCTCAGCAAAGACACTGAATAAATTACATAAAAAGCCAGCTTTGCTCACCTCAATTCTTACTTCATTGTTCCTAGCTTTTGATGAAATATGGTGTTGATGTTAGTGGGGAGGAAAGAAGTTGGGAATCATGAATCAGAATGTGTGGAATGGAACAGAATCCACAAGAGGAACCTATTATTCTCCTTCCCCATCCTGCAGGGACTCCACACCATCCAACCCAAACTCCCTTGCCCTTCTCCACAGCCCTTTTTTAAGATAGCAAGACTAATGGTGGAATCCAATAGGGCCCATTTTCTGTGGTTGCTGCGCAACCATATGGTTCTATTCCACAGTTTTAACTGGATACTGTGAAGTCCAAAGCGGTCAGAATTGTGAATCTGTCCATTGAAACACTGTAAGCGGTGTACTTACGACAGTAGGCCTTGTAGATTTCATAACATATTTCTCCTCTAGTTGTTGGGGTTTTTTGTGTGTGTAGTGCTCTTCACAAGTGACAAAGAAGATTTTTTTTAAAAGTTTTTTTTTGTAGTAAAGAAGGGTTGTATTTAGAGGCCAGTAGCTAGAGATCCAACCAGTAGATCTCTTGAAGCACTATCTGGCCTTAAGGCCACCATCAAAGGAAGGCTGAGCTAATTACTATTCACCCAGCTTCCAGAAATGTAATGTACCAGCAGGCAAAAAACAGTTCTTCATGTAGTACAAAAATGAAATGAAAATAAACAAACAAAAAAGTAAAAATGAAAAAAAAATTATTAAATTCTAGTGCCATAGCTTTTTGTTGTTGTTTCTCTGGTTGGGCTTTGTTGTTGTTCATAACAGAATAGATTTTACTTATCCATCTGAAACATGCATCCTCATGTGGTCATTGAAATGCTCAATTTGGTCAAACTTAGCAGGACAGACGGAGCAGACATATGTGGTTCCCTCTGCGCAGGCCATCACTCCAGTGGGAAGAGCCCTTGCACCAGTGCCCGTTGTGCTAGGTGTTCCATTTGTGGCACTATGCAGAGCCACGTGTCTTTCGAGCAGGGTCTTGTGTGAGAATTTTTTCTTGCAGATGTAGCATTCATAGGATTTCTCCCCACGGTGGAGCCGCATGTGCACATTTAGGGAGCTCTTCTGGGTAAAACGCTTGTTACAGATGCTGCATTGGTAGGCTCTGACACCGGTGTGAGTCACCATGTGTTTGATTAGGTAATCCTTTAGGGAGAAGGATCGCCAACAAATGCTGCATTGGTGCGGCTTCTCACCTGCATAATAGCATAAGGGGAGAGGAAAAAATGGGGAGAAAGAGAGAACCAGGGAGAAAAAAAAAAAAACACTGCATAAGGTCTCTCATGAATTAGCTAGTTCTTTTTGTTATAATTATAGAACAACGGTTAGGGAGGAGAGTTTTCTTGGAAATCAGTATCTACTTTTATTGTATGTGTCAGGGGCTCTGACAGTATGTGATATTTTTTCTCTCTTACTTCAATTGAAGGTGAACACAAATATAAAGTAACTTGCCCCAAATAAAAAACAGAGTGATGGTTTCTTGGCTTTCTCTTGTCAGTATTGTTTCAGCCTACAAGAATTGTTGGTTTTGTTATGCCGGGTTAGATAACCTTCTTAGAGCACACTATATTTTAACACAGGACATACAGACCAGGGGTTTTTTCTTCACTGGATTACTGTTTATTTAGCTAGCTAGCAATTTTGAATATTAGTTAAAACACTTGTTAAAATCGTGTTAATAAAGGGGAATATATTATTCAAAACACACAAAACCTTTCTGTTAATGCCAGTGCTTTGTTTTCTTAAAAAATGTTTAGGGGGGTACTCTCATTTTCCTACTCATATTGAAATACTGCCCCTCAATGAGGCCAAACTTAGATGCACAAAATGTTTAGGGGTATGTGTACCCCTGTGTCCCCCCAGAAAAAAGCACTGGTTAATACATTTCGAAGTTAACACCTGGCTCAACCCACTCTGTGTAGCACACAGCAGCAACTGCTAGCTACTTTATAGCAAGGCATCAAAAATGGCATTAGGGGATCATGCCTGTGCTGTAGCTGCATCCATAGTGAAGTATGAGACATATATGTTAGAAGTGACAGTTGGTGTGGCACAGTCTCCTAATATAATATACCACCCCCTGCACCTTGCTATAACTCCCTTTGGTATCATTTATCTTCCCAACCAAATGGTCTATGTTGCTTCTCTTTACAGGTTAAGCAGACGGCTTTTAAAAGTGTGTTTACACGAAAGTTACATTTTTCACTTTGTAGCTTTCAACGATGAATTTTCACCAGGTAAGTGACTATATTAATTTCCCGGCCAAGAAATTAAATTGCAAAACAAAGTATAAGGAGCAGGAGTCCCGTATCACCTTAAAAACTGACAGTATCTGGTGGCCTGCTTTTTCATAGGCTAGGCCCACATCTCAAACTTATCAGTTTTCCAAGCTAGGTCACTGAAATTTTCTTCCCACAAAGATTGGAAAATGTATGCTTTGGGATTTATTTTTATCCAGGATTCATGATGAAACCAGTTTTTGGCATGAAAGATCCTACATTTAGGGTTTTTAGAATAGTTCTCAAAGATATTTATTTACAGCTCTAAAACTTGCTTATTATACTAAACTTTACTGGTTCTTGCATTTAATTTTCATTTGTTCTCAAGAAGATGTGCTGCTGTATTGCATAGGTGAGCAACCAGCAGTCTTTACCTTTGCAGCTCTGAAGCTGCCCCATTCTTCCATACCATTAGAGTTCCTACCTTCCTGTTCATTGCCTTATTTTATCTGACTTTTTAATTTTCTTTCCTTCTCTTTATCTTTTCAGAAGAATTGTAAAAAAAAATTTCTCCGCTTGTCTGAGAACAAACTGGTGTGCTTTTACAATATGAGAATAAGATCTTGAAAGAGACAATTATGAATTATTTCAGCATCATATGACTATTATTATTATTATTATTATTATTATTATTATTATTATTATTTAAATGCAACGTGAGGGTGTCAAATAGAAGACTATCTCTTCTAACCGACTGCATATTTATAAATGTTTTTCCTCTCTGAGCCTACAGCCTCACAAATAAGAGCCACACACTTACCTGTATGTACAAACATGTGCTTGACATAATTCTGTTTGGCGGTGAAAGTCTTGTTGCAGAGGGTGCACTCATAAGGCTTTTTTTCACCCTGCCCACCTGCTGTGCTGTGGCCTGCAGAAGGAGCCAGGGGCTGTGGGGCTGGCAGTTGAGCAGTAAAAGTTGACAGGCCAGGCTGGGAGACTGTCACAAACTGTGTCTGTTGGCCTAAGGGTTGGGGCAGGCTGAAGAGGAAAGGCTTAGGACCACTGCCAGCAGACTGTGTAGTAAACAGTGCAGGCAGGTAGGTATTGCCAGCTGTGCCAATGACTTGTGTGTTGCTGGTCAGAGTCAGCGGCATCCTCAGATTGCTGGTGAGGGTTTCTGTCTGGCGTAAGTAGAGCTGGGTGCTTGGCAATGTTTGGGCAACAGTCGTAGTGATAGAAGGCTGCAAAGTCCCCTTTTCAGTACTGTTGCTTACAGTGAGCAGTGTGCTGTCCCTTTCAATGTCATTGCCTCTCTCCGGTGAGGAAGAGTTGGCATCTATGTGCTGCTGCTGAATGCCTTCAGCAGAAGCATCATTTTGTTCTGCTTGAGGAGGGTCTTGCTGACCTTCTCGGCTTAGACCAGTTATGAATTGCTGCTCAACAGAATCAGGCTCAGTGCCAATAGAGGAACTGACTCCTGAGTCAAAGCTTTCCCCCTTGGGCTCGCTCTCAGTGCCTTCTGCTTGATCAGTATCCTCAGTGCATTCTTCAGATTCATTTCGCTCTAGGATCTGTACCCTCTGCTGTCCATAGTAGTCATAGTCATCCTCCATCTCTTGCTTGATGTGAATATTGCCCATGAGGGTCTGGATCCGAACTGGACGTGGTTGCTTCCGGCAGTGTGTAGTTTCTGGAGTAGTGGAGAGATACCGCTCCATCTGCTGTGAGCGCTCATGGATCCGTGTAATCCAGCTTGGGTCTTCTATACGATGGTCTCTGGAAAGTCCCAGTGCTGTTTCATGGTGGCTGACCACTGCTCCACTGTAGAATGAACGCTCTCCGCTGCCATTCTGCATAGAACAGGCATACAATGCTGAATAGATCCTGTCTACACTGTGCTGTGAGTGACTTTGCAGGTAGCCGGACTCTGTATCACTGCTCTGTCCTGAAGTGGCTGACTCAGGAGTTCCTCGCGGTGTCTCCTGGGCAGAATCCTGGATCACTGGATAGATGTCGCCCACATTCTGTGACACAATCCGGGTGCACTCGTCAATCACAGTCTTGATCTGAAGGATGCTGGCTGCTGTGAGGATCTGCAAGGCCTCTGACTGTGAGACCCGTAGCACCCCACTGTACATGAAGTCAATGAGCTTTTGTACTGACTGGACTGACACCACAGAAGGAATTTCAATGTCGCTGTAGCCCAGTAGCAGCTTGTCCTGGAAGAAGGGACTGCCGGCCGCCAGCACACAACGGTGGGCGCGCAGCATGCTCCCGTGGATGCGGACCGTCACATCACAGAAGTGGCCACGGTTGCGTTGCTCGTTGAGGGTCTCGAGCACAGAATTGCTGAAGTTGTGGAGATTGATGCTATGAATGCGCTCTGTCATCCCCTTGCAACTAATGTTACCTGCAGTAATGGAAAAGGCACAATAGAAAGGCAAATGAGATGCTGATACAGGCATGTCCCGCCTCCCCCATTGTGTAATGTTGAAATTCTTTCGTCTGGGAAAACTTCAGTTCAGAATTTTCTTGCTCAGCTTTAAAAAATATTAGTAAGCTTATGTAAAAAATAAAAGTTCACTAAGATTTGAGGTGTGCATAGCCTCCTTAATTAGAACGTGAATTAGGTAATCATGCCAACCATTTCGCCTTCCCAATAATGAAGAGTTCAGTGTTCTTTCCAAGTGCCTTCAGAAATACAGACAGGAGAACATGTATGTTCCTACACATTCCCCTTTAAACACATATGGAAGATGAAGTAAGAAGTGTCTGCATAACTATATTTAGTTGTGGATGTACAGATCAAAATATTTACTATCTACCAGTACTAAAACCAATTTTAATGCCAGCTTAAGTAATGGTTTGTTTAACTTTCTCACAGGAGAAACATAGCAGTTTAATTATTGATAAATGAATGCTTCTGGTGGCCTTATGCCAATGGAATTACAGCTCCACTATGTCTGGGACAAAATCTAGCAATATTGTTTAAGACATTGGTTATAGGTTTGCGTTTATTTTTATTTTTTTACTACATTTGGATCTCACTCTTCAGGCAAAACAGCTCCCAGAGCTACTTACATACAAGGCAGTCCCTACCCTCAGGCTCACAATAAACCCACAACATCCAAGGGAAAAGGGACAGGGAGGGAGCGGGAAAACCAAAACCAAAACTCGGGCACCAGTTCTTAAACAGTTGCTCCTATAATGACCCGCTGTTACAGTTCAGGCACAGGAGGTGTCTAATGGAGCTGGCCTTCACACCAGAGCTGATGGTGTGAGCAAAGAGGCCTGATGGAGCCTGTCAAATATGATGCTGGGACTGATGGGAGCTGCAGTACAGATGAAACATCTGGAGGGCACCTGGTTGGCAAATGCTACTGTATACAACTGCTGTGCCTGAAACCCACCATGATTAAACTGGCACCCACATTATCATCTGTGAGGAGGTGGGGTAAAATGTACTTAACTGCCAGGGGAAGGGAAGGGCATCTAATGAGACAGTTGTTGGCCAGCCTAGCCTCAAATTAAGAGACCAAAACTGAGGGCTTCCTCAAAGCCTAGGACAAGATGGTGCCCCCCCCCCCGACTTGGATAGAAACTGGCTGGAATGGCAGCTGAATCAGATTTCCATAAAGGTAAAGCGACAACAGGATGCGGGTGGCGCTGTGGGTTAAACCACAGAGCCTAGGACTTGCCGATCAGAAGGTTGGGGGTTCGAATCCCTGCGATGGGGTGAGCTCCCGTTGCTTGGTCCCTGCTCGTGCCAACCGAGCAGTTCAAAAGCACGTCAAAGTGCAAGTAGATAAATAGGTACCGCTCCGCCGGGAAGGTAAATGGCGTTTCCGTGCACTGCTCTGGTTCGCCAGAAGCGGCTTAGTCATGCTGGCCACATGACCCGGAAGCTGTACGCCGGCTCCCTCGGCCAATAAAGCGAGATGAGTGCCGCAACCCCAGAGTCGGCCACGACTGGACCTAATGGTCAGGGGTCCCTTTACCTTTAAAGTGACATCTTTCATTCTCCCTAAGGGGAGCAGACTAGCTCTGCTCTCAAACACTTTCTCTCCTCCCACCCCCACTCCAGCATCCGCCACATGAGGCTGTTGGGTAACAGTAGAGCCGGCTCTGCAGAAAACCTCTGAATCCTCACAGTGTCTCACTGCCACCACCGCCAAGTGGGCTACACTATCAAGAACCACCAGGACCTCATTGGAAATATTACAATTCCTTTAAGTCTGGGAGCCACTTCACACTTCATGTAGCAATTGTTTCTAGTTCACCAGTGTTACCCCAGTGTTTTCAACATAACCTATGTTAATTTCCACCCACCTCCATTCATTGCCTGCCGGGATAAGAACTACAGTTGCATTTGATTACTGTGCCCTTTCTGAATGCACCTTTATTCAGAACCTGCAATTAAAACGTTAAGTGTGAAAGGCAAAATTGTTCTGGAATAAGAGGTCTAGAGAATTTAAAACCCCACCCACTTACGTTTCATAAGCAAATTTTCTATGTGTAAAGCAAACACCTTCTCCCAAGTCCCCAGATATGTTCAATATATTCATAGCCAGACAACAGACGATAGTATGTATGCAAGTCACAACTTAGGGCCTAACTACATCTGAAACTTAAATATGCCTATTAAACCCTCAACATCATTTCCTCCAAAGAATAAAATCCACTTCAGAGGGCAGAGTGGAGAAGGGAGAGGATATTTAAACCCTTCCCTGCCCATTTCAAGCTGCTACCCTAAGCAACTTTGCTTCCAGAAGTGAGGGTTTGAATCCATGTTTGCAAAGGACAGGGATTAATACCATGTCTCCACCCCCAATTGCCCTTTCGCAAGAGGAAAAAGAGGAAGAAAAGGGATTAATTTGTAAATAGTAAAGAAAAGCAAGACTGATGGAGAGAAAAAATAAGCCTAAGAAACTCATCCTCTGAAGAAAAGGGGTTCCTAAAGGAAGACCAGATTTTGCAACCACTTTTGGTCTAGCAAAACAGCTGGCTTACGTTCATTACTGTTGCATAGTGGCAATTACCTCCAACTCCAATTACCTCATCAACTGAAATATGCCATGTCATAGAGAATTGTTTAAGAAATCATTCTCCAGTACATGAGAAATATACATGATGACATGGATCTAATGTCACACCAGGTGTGGTACATTCAGAAGAAAGGGTTGCCATCTGAAAATGACTGGTAAAAGCCATCTTGTCAAAAATGAGTGTGGAAAAATAGGCTTAAATAGCCCAGTTCAATGATAAGCAGGGGCCTTCAAGCCTTTTGGGCTTAATCCTGTCTCAGAGTGGCCTTACTTTTGACATGTACTAAATCAAACACTTCATTATTCACCAATTTCGGTATCAGAAATGGGGCGGAATGAAAAGACACTTTTACAGAAACAAAGCCAAAGGTAAAGAAGTGCATCGCAGGCTACTAAGAACATTCATTTAAAAATGGCATCCAAATAAATAATCCATACATCTGAAATATTCTTTAACTGATAAATATACAAATCAATTCACTCACTCACCTAATTGTCACTGCATAGAATATTCAGAACAAAGAAGAAGAAAGGACTCCTGTCTCATTCTGTTCCCAGACCTGCCACTTTCTTTAAAGTTAATACAGTGGGAAATGTTTCTGTGAATTGAAGCAGCCTTTGTTAACTGACCCTCTTTTGCCCAGTGAATATCAACATAGAAATCCCAATGGACTCTGCTTGAGAAACTACTGTATAAGAGTTTGTTCCTTTTTGTGAAAGCAGGTTGATTCAGAAATGGCACACAAATGAAAGGGTGTGAAAATGCAAAGGCTATTCTTACCCGAGCCAGCAATGAATGGTCATATAGCCTGGAGGGAGGGGTGATATAACACAGATTGTGCACATGTGTCATACTTTCAGAATGCTGACAGGGGCTGACAAGGGGATTTTATCCTGTGGGCAAGGGTCTGGAAAATGTTTTTGTTATCCCTTTAAAACTTACTAATAGTCAGGAATATGCATGTGCCATTCTGTTTGGAATGAAACATCAGATTATGTCAGATCCTTTATGCTAACACAACCACTTTAAAAGAAGAGGAAGGTACTGAATTCTGAATGGTGGAACTGTTAATTGTAGTGTTTGAGTGTGCATGAAATGTTACTTGGAGCTGCACAGAGCCTAGCAATTATGATTTACAAGGGCAGCTAAGGCTGTAGATTCAGATAGAATACTAGATTTCAGTTAATTGGACTTGAGTTCCTGACTTAAACTTAACTTATTTCCACAATGGGCTACACTTATATTAAAAGCATGCATACAGTTGCAAACCAAAGTAGTATAATTCTAGTAAAATTATTACTAATTATTAGACTAAACCCCAATAACCAAATAGAATTCTGAAATTTTCATATTCCAAAATATTCTTGTTAGGTATCTTTGAAATATGCAGGAAAAGTAAAATCTGATTATTAAAAAATGCTAGAGCTCAGTTGTAAGCATAATGTAAATGAAAGATGATTAACAGTGTCAGTTTTGAAAAGAAACTTAATCAGAACTCCTCCTTGTAAAATGATTTCAGATCTTATTGCACTATTGCCAATAATCCATTAACAATTCCAAAGAAATTATTTATCTGTGCTGAAGCCAATTCCTTAATCTAATATTCTTTCAAGTAACACATTCAATGAATTAAGATACTGTTTATTTTACGTGGTAGTTAATCTGTTGATGGATTATAAGCAATAAAGTTAGCTAAAGGAAAATTCAAAACACCTGATTTTTTTCCAATGTGTACATAACAATGGCCACATGATGGCATCATTTCTCAAGAAAAGAAAGCTGATGAATGTTACTATCTAGTTTGAGCTCTGAGCAGTTCGATCTGGGAAGAAGGTGAAAATGTAGCACTGCAACTGTTTTCTGACTGCTTTTAACAGCCAGCCAACAAGCAAAAATTCAGCAATCAGAACTTCATACAAGTAGAAATCTATTTTTGTCCAATAAATTTCTGTCCAATAAATGCCACCTGTTCTGTATTCATTAAAGGAATATCCATTGCAGTAAACAAACAACAAAACCCCAACACTATAGCCCCTTGATATGCTTGGCTTCACAGCTATACAAAACACATGCAAGTTATAGGATCAGGTTAGCTGCCTCTGCCTCTGTATTAAAGCAAGAACTGCATTTGTATGTGTGTACAGTGGAAGTGCCTGATCACCTCATCTGTCTCCTGAGAAATCTCTATGTGGGACAAGAAGCTACAGTTAGAACTGGATATGGAACAACTGATTGGTTCAAAATTGGGAAAGGAGTTCGACAAGGCTGTATATTGTCTCCCTGCTTATTTAACTTATATGCGGAATTCATCATGCGAAAGACTGGACTGGATGAATCCCAAGCCGGAATTAAGATTGCTGGAAGAAATATCAACAACCTCAGATATGCAGATGATGCAACCTTGATGGCAGAAAGTGAGGAGGAATTAAAGAACCTTTTAATGAGGATGAAAGAGGAGAGCGCAAAATATGGTCTGAAGCTCAACATCAAAAAAACTAAGATCATGGCCACTGGTCTCACCACCTCCCGGCAAATAGAAGGCGAAGAAATGGAGGCAGTGAGAGATTTCACTTTCTTGGGCTCCATGATCACTGCAGATGGTGACAGCAGTCACGAAATTAAAAGCTGCCTGCTTCTTGGGAGAAAAGCAGTGACAAACCTAGACAGCATCTTAAAAAGCAGAGACATCACTTTGCCGACAAAGGTCCATATAGTTAAAGCTATGGTTTTCGCAGTAGTGATGTATGGAAGTGAGAGCTGGATCATAAAGAAGGCTGATCGTCAAAGAATTGATGCTTTTGAATTATGGTGCTGGAGGAGAGTCTCGTGGACTGCAGGAAGATCAAACCTATTCATTCTTAAGGAAATCAGCCCTGAATGCTCACTGGAAGGACAAATTGTGAAGCTGAGGCTCCAATACTTTGGCCACCTCATGAGAAGAGAAGACTCCCTGGAAAAGACCCTGATGTTGGGAAAGATTGAGGGCACAAGGAGAAGGGGACGACGGAGGATGAGATGGTTGGACAGTGTTCTCGAAGTTTGACCAAACGTCGGGAGGCAGTTGAAGACAGGAGTGCATGGTGTGCTCTGGTCCATGGGGTCACGAAGAGTCGGACACGACTAAACAACAACAACAACACAGTGGAAAGTGCACAGATTCTTCATATTTAATCTGATTGTGCAGGGTTCCCAAGTGCAAGGAAGTTTAATATGTGTACCAATATGCATGCATAGAAAGCCCTATTTTCACTATCTGCATTTAGCAGGGATAAGAAAATCTCTACGTGCAATTTACCATGTTACATTTCCCCTTTCATATTCTTAAATCGATTCAGGAAACAATCTAAAAATTGAACAGATACTTATTTTTCTCTTCAATTCCAAACTTCAATCCAATGTATACCTTGATTTATATTTGTCCTCTCCTGATTGCATTAAATAGGCACTTGCCAGTAGCTGAAAACTACCCAGGCTAAAAGGTTGATATGATCTCTATTTATTTATTTATTTATTCCTGTCCTTTTATAAGCAACACACAGAGTCTGAGTCAGAAGGGATGAAAGAGAATTTCCTAAAAGCATGAGTTCATGACAACACACACACACACACATGCACCTCAGAAGTGTGCAGAGCTGCTACTGAGCTTGTCAGTGATGTAGTTTACCTAAATTTATTTATTACTTATTCCATTTTTACCCCAGTTTCCCACTCAATGATTCTATTATGTATTCATTCATTAATAAAAGTATTTAGATCCCACCATCTCATAAAATATTGGGACAGTACACAACAACATGTATCCAATAAAATGCAAAACACTATTTAAAACAGTACAGAACAACATTTAAAATGACAGACTAATCAATAACATTTTAAGCAACTGCATAAGTCTGAAAGTCGAAAGCTAGGATGCTTGCCAAATGTCTGCTGGAAGAGCATTCCACAGCATGGGATGAGTGACACTAAATGTCCAACTTCTAGAGGAGGCCAGTTGGGCCTCTGTAACATGGGGAAAATTGGCTCATGGCAAGAAAAACATCAGAAAATAATGCAACCATTTAGGTGCTCTTGCAGAGGCTGAGGCACTATTCATGATCTAGCCATAAACATGCAGTCACTAAGATTATGTAATTCAACATCAATTTCACTGGAATGGTCTTGCCTGATTATCATCTTCCAAAGCAATTACTCTGTTCCCAATTTAAGAAAGGAAAGTGTAATGCTGGTGGACAACAAAATAGGTTTAAAGACGCTCTCAAAGCAAATATAAAATAATGCAGTATAAACACCGGCCTGCAAGTGCTCCAATTAGAGAACAGCCTTCACCAAAGGCATCATGGACGAAATCAGGACGGAAGGGAGAAACAAGCTAAGAGGGAGGCACGTTTGGCAAGTCCTCACCATGATCAACTCCCACCTGAAAACCTATGTCCCCACTGTGGAACGATGTGCGGATCCAGAATTGGCCTCCACAGTAACTTATGGACACACTGTTAAGATCACATTCATGGAAGACAATCTTATCAGCTACAAGTGATCGCCAAAGAAGAAGAAGAAATTGTTGCTGCTTGATAAAGTGTCACCATGATTGTGCATAGGAACACAGGAAGCAAATCATTGGTTCATCTTAGCCAGTATTGTTGTAGGTTTGGTAGTGGGCAATCTAGATAATGTCCTGAGTCCCTTCCAGTTCTTCGAGTCTGGTATCCTGTGAGGTGACAATCTAACAAGGAGTTTGCCGAACTAGTCAGACAAATTTCTTGGTGAGACCATGGCCTTAGCTGGCCACTTAAGTG
The DNA here is from genome assembly GCF_964106915.1 of Podarcis gaigeae. Taxonomy (NCBI): domain Eukaryota; kingdom Metazoa; phylum Chordata; class Lepidosauria; order Squamata; family Lacertidae; genus Podarcis; species Podarcis gaigeae. The sequence goes on from NC_139677.1 coordinate 75,461,009, forward strand.
TCCTCATCAGCATCCCAAAAGAATGGGCTAGGTTGCAAGAGGTACAACTAAGTGAAGGTGAGGAAAAGGGTGTGCCTCCCCCACCTAGCTTCCAGAGGGCGAGAACAATAGGAGTCTAGTCAGTGTGAGCTGAGTTAGAAGCAGGCTGGAAAGCTGGAGACACAGAGACATGCTTGTTCTTTGCTGGCTCAAAACTTGTGATCTGTTAGAGTGTCAGTGCTGTGAGCCCATCTATCTTATACCCAGGTTATATATGTGTAAATACAAACATATATCCTAAAGATACCAGTGTCTCTGCTGGCCTTCATTCCAAGGCAGCTGGGAAGGAAGCTGCTCGGGCGCCTGGGGCAGAGCGCCCAGGAGTGGAGCAAGCCACCCAGAGGGTGGGGCCTCCGGTCTTCCTGCCTCCTCCCACTCAGCCGACCTACAGCTGGGGGAGAGGCAGCGGGTCAAACGTTTTGGCAGTGAGGAGCCTACGCGCGCCCAAGCCACACGTCTCTCCCTGGAGAGATGCGTGGCTTGGGTGCGCTGCAGGCCCTGCGGTGAGTGCCGCCCGGCATTTTGTCACCCCCCTCAATGGTGACACCCAGGGCGGACCACACCTACCGCACCCCCTTCCTCCACCCCTGTTCCAAGGTAACTGAACCTGGGTAAGTGCCTGGAAACCCTGGATTCGCTCACGTCTCAGAGACTGGGGTGATGTGTAACAGTAATGTGTACACTTACTGACAGCAGCTCTCTGGGGTTTCCCATTCCCAGCCCTGTGTGGATATGATGGGAATTGAGCTTGTGGCCTTCTGAATGCCAAGCAGATACTATACTGCTGACCATACCACGATGAATCCTATGTGGAGCAACTTGCTCATGCAAATAGCAAGTAGGCAAAGCGGTCAAAAGCAATATTAAAGAAAAAATGGTGCTAAAGAAGAGCCAGCATGTGTTCTGCAAAGGTAAGTTCACAAATGTTAAAAAGAGTTTTTTGAGCATGCTCATAGAGTGATCTGGTACACACCGCATACTTAAAACTTTCAAAAAGCTTTTCACAAAGTCATTCATCACAGACTCTGGAGTAAACTTAACAGACATGGAATCAGAATATATATTGTCATTAAAGTTAAAGAACAAGAAGCAGAGAGTAGGAATAAAAGGGTAATCTTCACAATGGAATAAAGTAAAAAGTAAAATCCCCCAAGGATTTGTATTGGGACTGACTTTCTTTTTTAAAAAAACTTCTACACAAATGATCTGAAGTTAGGGTGAGCACTGAGGCGGCCAAATTTTCAGATGATACTAAATTATCCAAAGTAGTAAAACTTCAAGAGTACTGGAACAACCCTTCTATAAAGAAAGGTTAGAATGCTTGGGGCTTTTTCATTTCGGGGGAAAAGGACAACTTGGGGGGGGGGGAACATGAACAAGATTTCTAAAATTATGCATGGCGTAGAGAAAGTGGATAGACAATTCTCTTTCTTTTCCTCCTTTAATTTGTTTAATCGTTTTTCAAAGCTATCTACGCTAGTGGCTATGACCAAACTGTATGACATAATACAGGAAACAGGTCACCCAATGAAACTGATTGGTAGGAGATTCAGGACAAAAGGAAATACTTCGGACAGCACAAAACCAATTTATGGACTAATGGGGGGAAAGTCTGTAAACTGTAACTTGTCATGAATGTACCAGCCCCAAACACAGTGGTTGTCCAATGTGTTGAAGCATTTGCATGGGTGTATGTTGCTAGTTTTTGTAGATCAGCCCATAACCAATCTTGAAACTGTTGTAAACCACCTTAAGACTTTCAGTGGAAGGTGGTATAAATAAAATTAACAATTTAGTTAGAAGAAGAAGAAGAAGAAGAAGAAGAAGAAGAAGAAGAGGAGGAGGAAGAGGAAGAGGAGGGGGAAACTGGCTGCCATGGAATGTTGATGGTAGTTTAGTGTCAGTTTGGAACAAAAAGGAAGGAGGGACTTGGTCTACCAAAGCCCTTGACATTGACAATGTTCTGGAGCGGTTGGGAGACATGAAGTTAAAAACAAAATAAACACTTCTCTTTCTTGAGCTACAGAGAGATGTTACAGGAGGGGGACACCTTTGTAATTTTTCATTTTCCAGAAACTTTATCTAGTGCTGGACAGGGCTCAGGTTCAGAGCTGACAGCTAATCCTTCAGTGCTATATAACACAAAAGGGAAAGGTTTTAGGAGGGTGGGGAAAATGTCACCTCCCCAACCCTTGTGAGTCTCAACTAATGTTGATGCTACAGACTATCTGGAACTGTATATAGATATTAGAACCCAAGAATACAGCAAAACATTTGGTTGTGGGTTTCCACTTTTATGCATATATTAGCATTTCTATTATAAAAAGGCTTTCTAAAATGTTAACACCACACTGTTCCAGTCATATTTTCAGTGCTTAAAAATGTCAAAATATCCACTAAGAAAGTACTTTTAAATTTATATTATAATCCTCTTGTGGGCTATGAAGTAGAAACATTGCACTATATACTGTAAAAGGAGGGAAGGTATACTGCATATTCCCACCAGGTCTAGATAATTCAAAACACAAATATTGAGCCTAGACTTCTTGTTTTTACCTTTATAAGTGACTCCTTAAAAGAAGTACGACATCTACTGAAAACATATCTCAATCAGCAACAATAATTAGGTCCCTGCTGGAGACTATATACAGAATCCCAGAACAAAAAGATAATTGTATTCTAGGTTTCATAAAATGCACTGTAAAAATACAGCGATCTTGGATAAAAGTAGCAAGCCGATACGAATTCTTCATGCCACTACTGAAAATCACATGAATCTTGAAATCCATAATAAAAATTGTGCCAAACTAAGTACTTTCTCTTTGGTGAGTTACTGAAAATTTACAAGAATAGGTGCATTGTTGGTTTCAAAGAAAGGTATTATTGATATGATACCGTTCATCAAAAGAAATATGCAGGTGAGGCTTTCAATCATGTGGTGCCCTTAATATGTGAAAGAACTTCAACTACATATTTTTTTTAATCCTTATAATATCCCTGTATGATATGGCAGTATCGTTAGCCCCTTAGAGCCTGTTACAAACAAGTGCACATTGTAAGTTTGGCTGGCTAGGCGTTTTATAAAAGTTGTGTCATTTCCAAAACTGTCAGTCTTATGAGCAGTTGCTGGGGGTGAGAGCCCAGTAAAAACCTTTCCCAGGGTTCAGCATTCTCAGCATTACATAATAAGGTACTTGGATGAAACAAGCTGTATCTGTTGGGGAACCATGTACATAATTATTTTGGATTATTATTACAGATGGGAGGCTAAGACTAATGGACCACCTTGCCTAAAGAGTTTGTGGCTGAGATGGTATTTGAGAAGTAGCTAAGAATCTCAACAGTGTGTGCCTATAGTTCCACAGGACTTGACCACATGAACACCTGGAACATGTGGAAGAATGAGAACCCATTTCCACTTCCAAAGCAAATTCCATGATTAACTGAGGATTGGTTTAGAGTAGGTGGTTTATCTCACGGCAGGTGATATATAAAGGGACATACAAGTCCCTATCCTTTCTTCAAAGGAATGTACACTCTGGTCCCTGCCATCAGCCCGAGGTCTAAAAAGATTGAATTCTTGCCTCCAAGAAAAAAACATCACAGCTCTCTGTTTTGAATAGTTAAAAAATTATTCTGGTTTAGGAATGGTTCTGTGTTGCTCTTTTAGTCTAAAATGTTTGGATTTTGGTTTAAGAAACACTGCTAAATATACTGATCGTAAATCACCTTGGGAAAGCTTTTATGTTGAAAGGCAGCCTATAAGTTGTTAAAGCAAACAAAGGTTGGATTTGCAGTTGATTTGTAGAATTTAGAGCGGCAAAAGCAGCAACGCACACTGGACTCAAACACTATTGTGCCTCATAAAGAACCGTGGCCATCTGATGTGAGGCAATAAAAGAAAATCACACTGCTATGGCTCATTCCATCCCCAGACTTTATGCCAAGCCACTTTCGTGCTTCCTCACTTGTTTTGTAAACAAATATTGGGATGATACCTCAAGTCTCACTAACTAATTAACTTTCTCATTTCTGTGAAAAGGTTAAACAGATTGTTTGCTGGAAAATAAAACATATAGCGTGCCTTAATTCCACACTTGCTCATTTTTTATTTTTCCTCTTAGAGACGACTGTAAGCCAATTTTGTGTTGGTCATAAAATGTGAACAGATTTGTGTGTGGGCACTGCTTCCTAAAAATGTTAGAATGTATGAAAGAAGAAAGGGTAAATGGTAGCTAAAGTGATTTCAGTTAACAATAATACCAATAACATGGCTAACTTCAAACCTTTGTGCTTAGACAGGTTGTTGTTTTCTAACTTAAAAAAGAAATGGATAACCTTACTTTTACTGCAATGACCTGATTATTTTTTTTTATTGGCCTCCACAAAGTCTGGTTGGCTTTCGAAGCTGGCTTCTTTCTTTTTTCCTGCTTGTAAATTTTCATTTTAAAACCACATCAGAAGAAGGAAACTATGACATCCCCAAATCATTAGTGAAACTGAGATTTTTACATATGTCCAATTCATCTAAAGGGCTTTTTTGCTGGAATTCTTGTAAAGCTTCAGTATATTAAACAGCTGACCAGAAATGTCAGACTTTTTGCAACTGGTTAGAGCTACACGATAATTTCAAATTCAATATAAAATGAAAAGAGAATCATTAAATAAAAGTAAAGAGCTTGTGTTGAAGTCATTGAATTAAACATACAATGGACCTAAAGACTTGCAACAGGTCCATCATATTTAGTTTGGGGAATGCTGAACTATATTCTGTTTAGTTCAAATCTAAGATAACTTCAATGGCAAAATAATCATTCTGTCACAGTGCAGTTTCAGGTGGGCACCATCAGTTTTGAAAAATCCAGTGGCACTAATTTTTAACTTAAGAATGCCACTGAAATTGCAATTGTTTTCTTTTTTTCTTTTTTGTAGGTTCAATCCATGTCAACAATTTTGATAATGCTATATAACTGCATTATCTAGCAGTGCAGAAGTTGTGGGTTGTCTGAGAAGCTGTGGTGGAATGTTCTTGAATGTGTTTTAGAACTATATTTGATGCAGAATCCTTCACTGCACCTCACCGCAAAGTTCCTTGAGCATTTCATTTGCACATCATAGCAGTGATAACCAGCCAGAGATGCTTTGAGTGGAATCCTTAGAGAAGGGGGAGCCAGAGTGGTGTCCTGCAGATGCTGCTAGTATGCAACTCTCATCAGGAGAGGAATCTGAATGGTTGGCCACCCCACCCTAGAGTGACCACATTTGGGAGGGATGCATACAGTACAGAGGATTCTTCCATTTCAAATCTGTAGTCCTTTCCACCTACATAGTCTTCCACGTGTATCTATCATACTATCTAGCATACACAGGTTACAGCGGAGGAGGAAAGGGCAATTATTGCTCTCAAATCAGCATGACAATGACCTGTGTCTTGTAAGTGAGAACTCTTAAAAATAATGATACTTAACGGCAAACCTTAATTTTAATGGCATTCTTCTTCTATAAGGCTAAGATGCATCAGGGGATGTGATTCAGAAGAGCATCTGGTCTCACCAAAAGAAAAATATAATTTTTATACCCAGATGATCATTTGGCCATGGGGAAAGAGCTGGAGTTTGGGATTCAGATGGGTGCCTGATGAGCATAATGTTTGAGGTTTGGATGGGGATCTGATTGGCATGCTGCTTGTGTCGAATGAACAGGGTGAATTTTGGGGGAAGAAGAAGAAGAAGAGGAAGAAGAATTCATTATTTCTACCCTGTCCATCTGGCTGGGTTTCCCCAGCCACTCTGGGTGGCTTTCAACAGAACATTAAAAACAAAATATAACTTCAAACATTAAAAACTTCCCTAAACAGGACTGCCTTCACCCAGGAGAAGGGTGATTTCAGGGGCTAATATGGAGTTTAGACTGATGTCTGGTCTTATTTAATACAGTGGTACCTCGGTTTTCGAATGTGTCTGTTGATGAACATTTCGGTTTTCGAACGCCGTAAACCCGTAAGTAAATGCTTTAGGTTTTGAACATGCCTCAGAAGTTGAACACGCCACGTGGCTTCCGCTGAGTGCAAGATCCTGAGGCCTAGCTGTCGGCTATTGGGTTTTCGAACGTTCCAGAACTCGATCTTCTGGAACGGATTACATTTGAAAACCAAGGTACCACTATATAGCTATCCTACATAGTGCGTAAGAAAATGATATTATTTCTGGGTGGCAAAATGATGGCTTTCCATTGTTCAAAAGAGTGGAGTAAATCTTAGTGTATGAAGAGGAAATCCAGTTTTGGACAAAGGATTGGAGTGACATCTTTAGCTCAGATGAGGTTTGGAAGTAAGTCTCACTTTGCTCAGTGAGCTTTACTCCCAAGCAGATGTGCACTGGACTGCAACTTTATGAAATAATCTTTTTCTGAAATAAGCAGTTAATGTATTGAGTATGCTATACTGTAGCAACAGCACTGATTATAAGAATGCATGCTAGCTGTTTTGAATTGATTAGGAAGAAATGGGGTGTACCATCACTACCTCCACAGATAGATAGATAATGTAGATATGTAGGGCCATTATGAAATGTCTTTGTTCTTTCCCGCTAAAATGATTCCATAAAGTAGGGACTGTGCAAAGTGTTGTGAGGCAATTCCTGACTGGGTTAGGCTACTGGCGGCACTGAGGTCTGCTATCTGCACTGGATCTTTATACTCTTCTAAGGCCCAGTGTGTAACCTGGATCTACAAAGTCCTTAGTGTATGAAAGTCAACAGTGTTTAGGGACTGTCTCCTTCATGATCTGCAAAATCAGAAAGTTTTTGAGTTTTCTACATGTTTGTAAAGTTAGGGAAGTTCCACAACTATGGAACAGCCAGTGAGAAGTAATATGACTCAAATAATAATAATAAAAGGCTTCAGCCTATCTTTGCTAAACAGTGTTTTGTATGTTTTTATTATATACCATTTTACAATGAGTATCCACTTCTTAGGGTTTTCATCTTGTTTTTTTAATGTATTTGTTGCACTGGTGTTTTTTAGATTTATTATTTTATGTGTAAATCACCTTAGAAACAGTGGTTTAGAAGGCAATTAATAAATTAAGTGTAATAATAACAATAATATTCAGCACTTGCTCCTGAGTCTTCCATATAGCTAAACAAATGAATAATATGGTCTGGATATGAATGAAAATGAATTCATTAAAAGTTACTTCCTACAGATCAGAGTCTGTCTGTATGAATAATTCATATGTCCTGAAAAATCCAATAATCTGAGTGAAGAGGTCTTTGTTTTAACAGTATGGGTTGATGCTAGGAAACCCGGGAGAACATGTTTCAGTATATACACCGATACCCCACAACTGCAGTATTGTACTCACAATCAGGTGACCCTGTGTGTGCGTGCAGGTTTCTTGCTGAATGTGATGAATGGATGAGAGCTGGGCTCAAAGATGGGACAGTTTCAAAGTTCAGGCAGGGAAGGCCTGACTTGGCGCTGTATGCACCCGTCTGCGTAATCTCATTCTCCTCAGGCTCTTTCTGTTTTTCAGCTGTCTTGGGTTTCTTCCTGAAAACAAACAAAGAGACCTTTGAAGGAACTTGTTGCATATGCAGGAAACAGCATTTTTAGAATTGTTAAGAGAAAGCTCTTTTTTGTGGCCAACTTAAAGGGAAGAATCCTCTTCTGAATACTTCTTATTTGGAAAGGTGCCAGTTCTCGCATTTACTCAGATACAGTGATCAATGTATCATATTAAAAACATGCCATTCAAAAACATGCAATAGTATTTTTGAGGAGTTCACAGAAGGACAAACCTGATCCACTAGTTTAGGTTATTCAGATACTACTGAAAGCCAGTGGCTAAAAACTAACATCCTATTATTATTATTATTATTATTATTATTATTATTAATCACAGCATGGCAATAGCCATAATAGTTATTATTACCAACCAAAATGTCTCAAAATAGTGAGCATGATTTTATGTTTGCCAGAAATCTTCATTAAACTGATCACACCTAGATGAAGATGTATAGGAGCAAAAACCACATGTTGCAATACAGTGGTACCTTGGGTTACATACGCTTCAGGTTACATATGCTTCAGGTTACAGACTCCGCTAACCCAGAAATAATGCTTCAGGTTAAGAAATTTGCTTCAGGATGAGAACAGAAATCGTGCTCCAGCAGCGTGGCAGCAGCAGGAGGCCCCATTAGCTAAAGTGGTGCTTCAGGTTAAGAACAGTGTCAGGTTAAGTATGGACCTCCGGAACAAATTAAGTACTTAACCCAAGATACCACTGTATAGGCAACAAACATGTAGTTTAGTTATTTTTACTACCGCAGAGCAGTGTTGGGGGAAATATGGCCTTGGGCGTGAAGAGAGTTGGAGTCAAATAACATTGGGAGGGTAACAGGTTGCCCACCACAGTTAGAGCCCATTGCACTGTCACACACGCATCCTATCATTTCTCAAATGACAAAAACTTTGCCAAAGATGCAGTCAAGGCCATCACTGAGCTTCTTGGTTGGAATTCAGATTTAGATTACCTTCCATTCTCTTTGAATTTTGGATAAAATTATTTCCCTGCAAGTGATTTCTAAAGTGTAGCATAATTCTTTATATTAAAAAAAAATAAAATTATGCTGAAGCAGAAGGTGCTTGATACCAAGATCAACCAGTAAAATGGCATCTCTCCTTTATGTTTCACTCTCAAGTCTGCTCATGGGACACTCTGAAACCTGCTCAGAGAACTTGCTAGTCCCCGCCTTTCTTGAAGCTGTTAAGAAAAAAACCCGACTTGCTTCCACTCAGGAACTGGCCAAGCTGGGAATCAAATGGTGAAATAGTCAACAGCAGCTAATCCAGGAGAAAATAGAGGAAGTATGGACCCAGAGTATAAAGGCACAGTGGTGTAAAGGATGAAAGATTCTTGCACCTTTAATAGTTGCATAAAAGGAAGAATATTAGCAGGTGCAGTTTTTCTCACTCCTACATAAGTGGTGCCTGCCAAAGGTTCCACTTCACAGAATTTTGAAAAGCACAGAAGCTCTATCTCCTATTGCATATGATATTGCAAATTGCAAAGCCATTGCACATTGGTGGAATAAAAAATGCTAGTTCATACTACAGAGTGGTACATAAAGTAGGGGTTTGAAGCCAATCCTCTGTCCAGGTGCTAAAATTGCTTCTTATTGCACACTATTTGCCATGCTTATGTAAGGAAGCAGACATAGAGAGCCCAAGTAGTTTCCATGGCAATCCACATAGTATGATGCTACACTTGAGAACTGGGATGAAGAAGGTTATTCCAGTACAGCACAATATAACCTTGTATTTTAGTGGTCTGCATTGATGTATTTCCAATGCAATCAATTAAAACAACACTCCTTTCAAGATATATGACTATATTTTATAAACAGACACGATAAAGAACATTCTTACTAATAAATATGAAATATATAGTAAATAGGAGCTTTGCCAATTAATTCAGTGGGTTGTTCGTTGCACTAATAATTATTTAAGGAAAAATGGACAATTTTTTCCTTACAAACTCCACATTTACATTAGTGGAAATGTGATACTGTACCATTCTCTCATTACAGTGGTACCTCGGGTTACATATGCTTCAGGTTACATACGCTTCAGGTTACAGACTCCGCTAACCCAGAAATATTACCTCAGGTTAAGAACTTTGCTTCAGAATGAGAACAGAAATCGTGCTCCGGCAGCACAGCGGCAGCAAGAGGCCCCATTAGCCAAAGTGGTGCTTCAGGTTAAGAACAGTTTCAGGTTAAGAACGGACCTCCGGAATGAATGAAGTACTTAACCCGAGGTACCACTGTATTATTTTTTTTAACATGAGAGTAAATACCACTGCTAGAATTGTACTTCATTAACAATTGGTGCAACAGCGTGGTTCTTACAACTGCTATCCACCCTCCAATAACAGCTTGGAGGGAAAAATATTATGCATATTCTATTACTATAATCAGTCTAATTAGTCGAAAGCAATTACTGCTACTATTATTATTAACTGATTGCACCTCTGAAGAACAGTTCATATTATCTTTGTTCTGCAGTAGTAAACAAAGCCAGCTGGACACTATGGGTTGGTTTAGACCTAATGGGAAAGCATGGCTTCCCTGCTATGCGAACAAGTCTACATGAACCTCAAGTTTGCACATTTCTCTTCCCCCTCTCCTTGTGTGACCACAAAGAGGAGATTTGAATTTTAAGCTCCCATTTCTAAACACACCACAGCTTCCTCTTATATCTGAACTCACTTCAGCTTGTTTAAACTGTGGTTTCTGAACTGCCTGGATATGAAACTATGGTTTTATCCTGGCTTGTTTCAAGAAACCACGTCTCCCTTAGTTGAGATTGTTACGCAGGACACTTTTGAGGTGAATCTGTGAGCAGGGGAAAGGTGACCATCAGTTTGTTTATTTATTGCTTTGACACTAGTACGTTTTTGATTACTGCCACTAGGTCATTGGAGCAAGCGGAATTGAGTGAATTTTAATAACATATTTTCACAGATGCAATGGTGAATGTGGCTTGCTTAAAAGTGAACATTAGGGACTGAAAGAAGTTGGTGCATACTGATTTGAAATTGGTGTGGCATCCACTTTAATTTAGAGAAATAGGCAGCTGTGGTCAAACTTATTTTAGTCAATAACAGTTTTCATGAAGACGATATTTAGGTTGAAAAATGGCTGTCATAATCATTTAGGGAATATAGATTCTTTGAACTTATTAGCTAAATGGGACAGACGTTTATTATCAATATATTCTTAGGGTAGTAAAAATAATAATAATTAATAGTAACTTTTCAAGACTGAGGATGCCCTTTGTGTTGGTCTGTAAAAAACAACAACTTTCTGAATAAATCTGTGGAACTTAGCAGGTGAATACTCAATGTTTAATTTCTTGGGCACGGGTACATGTTACCAGTTTGTGTGCTTTCTTAAGAAATAAAGCACCAGCTGTTTTCACTGTCGAATAGTTATTGATTTTTCATATGAAGCCCTAGCCACACCTGCTACTCCACCCCCAACAGAACTGGGCCATCTCGCTAGGGTCACTTTAAGAGAGTCCCCGTGCTTCTAATGGAAATGACAAGACTGATTTAAAGCACTTTGTTGCAGAGATCAGGAACTGAAAAGGGAAGCAGGAGAAGCCTTTAAAAACCTTTATGAGTCTTCTCCTTTAAGATCAGAGCGAGATTGAGTACTTAAAAGGTAAGGGAGAGTCTACACTAGCCATACTGGCTTGGATTGATGGAATCTAACACCAGCAGGAGGGCCAAATGTTCCTCGCTGCCAAGTAGCCTGGTGGAGAAGGAATGAATCCCTCCATCCATTATCTACCAGCATGCTTAGTTTCCCATGGGCCTTTTTCCCCTCAGCAGCTGCTCAGATATACAATGGGTTTGTGGAAAAGGGATGGAACAATTTATCCCTACTCAGTCAAGTTTGCCTTTCTCAATGTTGAGCATGGAAACCAGCAAGCAGGCAGAGAAGAGGCAGCAGTCCACCCCTTTTCCACCAATGCACGCACTCAGTAATTCCACGAACTCTCAGTGGAATTCCTTGTCACCGATGGCACCCAGGCAAGTATTCAAATAAATGTGTGACAAAAGCCTTCCCCACTTCCTGTGCCATTTTGAAGTTGTTAAACATGCCATGTTAGCACGTTTTGTTTTAAAATCTGTTCTGTTTAAGAGTTGTGCCCTATCTTACCTTTTAGCACTGGGGTTCACATGTCCCAAAACATGTGGAAAACCGCCACACCATCTTTCTTTAAAAATACCCTGCTGTACTTTTATCCCTATATCTGTAAAGCGGGGATGAAGATAAAATGCTCTGGATAAATGTTGATACTGCTTTAGCAGATATAAAAGCAAATTCTTTTATGTTTGCTTGGAAAGATCCAGAAAGTTTTTTAAGAGGACTATGGATAAGGCATCTTTTGACGATGGGAACACTAAAGTAAAATCAGAAATACAATGCCATATGATGGAAGGGTAGGTTTCAAGGACAAACGTTTCTGTGAAAACTAATACTTTGTGCTTCCTGCACAGGATCAGGTTGTAGAAGAGATTAAAAGCAGAAAAGATACAGACTTGAGTTGGAATGATAAAAACAAGAAAATGAACTCAACAATAATGTTCAGTTTTAACGAAATGAGGAAAACCCCTACAATTTTCCAAGGGCAGAGAAAATAACAAACAACAATAAAGGCTGGATAACAGAATATTTAAAAACATGGGTCCAGCTCATTTTTTCTTTTGATTTACAGGGTTGAACTGTTTTTCTTCAACAGCTAACACAAAATAATTTGACCGGAAATGTTAAGGGTCGAGAAACACACACTGGTAGTTGTGGAAAGATGGTGAAAGGAGGTAGACCTATACAACTAGTAGATATTTGGGTTGTCTGCATATAAGAACACAGAACAAGCTTGCTGGATCAGGCCAATGGCCCATCGAGTCCAGCATCCTGTTCTCACAGTGGCTGGGAATCCTGCAAACTGTACAACAGCATTTTGTCCACCTGTGATTTCCAACAACTGGTATTCACAGCATTATGCCTCTGACAATGACGGCAAAACATAGCCAGTGGCTAGTAGCTGTTGATAGCCTTGTCCTCCACAAATTTGTCTACTCCTCTTTTAAAGCCATCACAGCCTCCTGTGGGAGCAAGTTCCATAGTTTAAGCGCTGTGTGAAGAAGTAAATAGCTAACACACATATGCACAAATATCACAAGATATTTATTAGTGAAGTTACATAAAATTCAAATATGAGGGAATCTGGAATGAAAACCTTCATACAAAATCTGTAGTGCAAGGAGAAAAAAACTATAATCAGAAAAAGCACAGATTCATTAAAAACAAAGCCATTTATCTTAGAAAACGATTCTATTTTCTGCTTCCCCTTTCCCCTCATAAAAAGTTTTCTCCCACAAAAGTGTGAGAAAAACAATTTTGTACTGTAAAGGATTCAGAAATGAAGAAATATTCAGGAAAGCACCTTATCGCACAATAGGGAGCAAAGCCACTTTTCTATTAATCAAGAACATTGTCTCTGGTTATATAAAGAAATTATATAAGCCTGGTATGTTTGAGAGAGCACAGCATGTGAAAGTTCTTGTGAAACCTTGGTGGCTGCCAATTGCAGCACTACGCCTTCAGAGGGCAGCAGAGGACCAGCTAGCGCAAGGCTGCATTACAAACAGAGAGAACTTCCTTTAGAATCTTCCTCCCGGTCACCCTGCCAGAGGTTAGTCTGCTAAGCTCCCTTAAAATAAAAAATGAATCTTTGCCCTAAGTGTTAAAATTATACAGCCCAATGAAGCTTCTGCTCAGCCGGAAAATGAAAGCTCAAGTAAAGCAAATTGGCAGAGCAAATAAATATTCCCTTCTTCTCCTTTCCTTTAAAAGCCATGGTAAAGAAAAGAGAAGGGACTGGGTAAACAGATGGAGTAAATAAGCATGTTGCTTGACTACATCAAAAGAAAACCTAGCATCCACACAGCCAAGAGGAATACCGGGCAAACACTGAGGTTTTTCATGCCAAGATTACCTGCAAACTGAAGTCACCAAGGCTTTGGTGTGTGTGTTAAAAAAGATTATTGCACTAGTATTGTGCATTGTTTTAATGTTTTTATCATATTGTATTGCATTAAGAACATTGTAAATCACTTTGAGGCTTTTTTTAAAAAAAGAATAAATTACTATACAAGTCACTCACTCACTCAAATCCTGTTACTTTGAGTCTAAAACATATTTCTAGCTAGAAGGTGGGATGCAAGTATAACAAACAGCAAAACAAAACAAAACAAAACAAAACAAAAAGCTTGTGTTACCTTGAAGACTAAGTGTGGCATTCAAGGTAGCACTACATGGAGTATGCACATGGGGAACGAGGTCTGCTTATGCAGTGGGACTTTCACCCCTCTCCTCCTCCTGTGTGGCCTCCAGCATGCAGATCTGGGGGTCTCGCCAACACTCCATGTCAGATTAAGGGGAGCAGGGGAATCCCTTTGTGCAAATGGACTTCATTCCACACACACAATAACTTAGTTGAATCCTGTCCTAACATGTTTATTGCAATGTCAATCTTGGTAGACTAAAAAAGGTAAAGGTAAAGGACCCTTTTACCTTTAAGTCTAGTCGCAGATGACTCTGGGGTTGCGGCGCTCATCTTGCTTTACTGGCCGAGGGAGCCGGTGTTTGACCGTGGACAGTTTTTCTGGGTCATGTGGCCAGCATGACTAAGCCGCTTCTGGCAAACCAGAGTAGTGCCCAGAAACGCTGTTTACCTTCCTGCCAGGGCAGTACCTATTTATCTACTTGCACTTTTGGGTGTGCTTTTGAACTGCCAGGTTGGCAAGAGCAGGGACCGAGCATCAGGAGCTCACCCTGTTGCAGGGATTCAAACCGCCAACCTTCTGGTTGGCAAGCCCAAGAGGCTCAGTGGTTTAGACCACAGCACCACCACTTAATCACATTGAATGAAGGCTATGCCAAGTTAAGTGCCACAAGACTTTAGCCTGCTTTGCTGCCACAGGCTAATGCAACATCTGTTCTCTACTTCCAACTACCTATGCTCTGGAATTTGTCAGTAAACAAGGTCCTACATGTTAATCTGATGGAAATTTACGTGCACTGGCTTAGTTTTCATTGGAGGGGTGCATGATATTATTTCCCCAAACCCTGAGCACCTACCCTACACCCTGCCTTGTCATGTATCTTGGCTGGATTTGACCCAATTCTAAAGTCTGGGCTGCTCCTGAGTTTCTGATTGTATAGTTCAGGGGTCTGCAACCCGCGGCTCTGGAGCCGCATGTGGCTCTTTTACACCTTTGCCGTGGCTCCGGGGCGGATACTAGCGAGGGGAGGAGGTGCATTGTGTGCCCCGACACTCCCCACTGTGGCGGGCGCTGTACTGGCTGTGACGTCGCATGGGGGCAGTGCGTGCGTTAGTCACGCACCGTCCCGACGTCACCTTCCCGCCCGCCCGCTACATTGTAAGGGGCATGTACGCTGGTCACTGCATTGAAAGGGGACATGTACGCTGGTCACTGTTTTGAAGGGGAGTGAAGAACACACACACACACAAAGGTAACTTGTTAATTTAACGTTTATTTCTATGAGGAGGAGTAATTCTGAGGGGTCAAACAAAGAAATAATAACAAAGTGACAAAAAAGTTATTTTTATAATGATGAGTTTTGCGGCTCCCAGGTGTTTTTTTTTCTTCGGAAACGGGTCCAAGTGGCTCTTTTTGTCTTAAAGGTTGCAGACCCCTGGTATAGTTGCTCCTGAGTCCTATGATATGTTTGGTTATGGGAACTTGAAGAATTTTCCAATTTTCAATATGAACTGAACTGAGCTGAGCTGAACTGATCTGAACCTCCTGGACTAATGTGTTGCTTGGAATGTAGCTATCATTTGGATTTTGCTCTTCTCTAAATGTTGTGATGTAGTTCTTCGCTACCCCGGCAGTTTCGCCTGCCTTGTGGAACATCCTCCCATCAGATGTCAAGGAGAGAAACATCTGACTAGGAATATCTGAGTATTGGGCAGTTTTCTCTGCATTTTTTTTTTAAAAAACATTATCTTATTATTCTTTGTACACCACTTTCAGTAGCCTTTTACCCGTTTATAGGTACACACTTCAAATATTTGCAAAAATTGTTCTTAAATTTGCTAATCATCATTTAACCAAACAGTATATATTTAGCACTTTGAAATATTCCTAGTTAAAACAATCTGTTGAGCTTTTCCTCAGTTGCTGTTGCTCTTCTTACAAAATCCCATAAAATGTCAATAGTTTTCAATTAAAAATGATGCCTTCTGGTTTTTTATGCTTCTTCTATATAAGTAACATATTCTCTTACAACTAATCAAGGATTGCAGTGAGTTGTGGTTTAGTTGGCATATGTTTCAGAGAGAGAAAGGAGGACAGTTTGGGGCATTGTCAACGCCATGCTTTTAAATGTTCTATTATCTCCGATTTTATTCAAGATTTTTGTTTTTAACTATCACCCTATACTCATTTTCAAGCATTATGACAGGGTTGCACTTTGGGATTCCAAACAAGGAAAGGCACAAAACTTAGTACTTGAAATAGAATTCAGTATACTGTAAATCTTTCTCAACAAAAGGATAATTTTATAGCCCAGAGTTTCTCAACTTTTTAAAACTCATGCCTCCTTTCAGCCAACATAAAAATCTCATACCTCCTTCAAACCTGACTTCCCTAACGATGTTATTGAAATATTGTGATTTAATTATTATTATTATATTTTACATACATTGTACATATTTTTTGGAAACACTTACACCCCTCTTGAAATATTTATATGTCCCCCCCGAGGGGGGTGCCTCATCCGTTGAAAAACACTGTTCTAGTCCTTATGGCTCTAACATGTTGATAATGTTTGGTAATATCCCCAAATCCAGAGGGGAGCAGGATCTACAAGGTCAAGAGGCCAACCTTTAGAACCCAAAACAGTTCCTTGCTGCTTCCTATGACTAGCAGAATTGGAATGAATTATGCTAAATCAGCAAATAGTGCAAATCTGCTTCATTTGATATATAATATATTGGCAGAAAATGTGTATGTGTGTGTGCTTGTGTTTAGTTCAGCATTCAGACAACCCTGATGACTTCCCTCCTTAGTGGGTGATGTTGGGTTACTTTTGTCTAAATATATAACCATATAGTGCTAACAAAAATTAAAGCATCTGACTCTGGTTTCCAACAGACATGCAAATTTTATTTGATCAGCTGCTAAAATATCCCATCTGTCTGATACAACATGAATGTGTTTTTAAAATGTGCTTCTAAAACAAAGACTTGATTCTGAACATGGATCAGAATGTTTACTCCTGGACATTCTTAACAGCTTGACACTATATAGTATAAATTCTGAATTTACTTTTGAAGATTAGATAAAGTCTGACTCTGAACTTCCGCTGAGCAGAAATTAATGGGTAAGTCAAGCCAAGTATTGCAGCTCTATTTTGACATACATTCCCAATTATTTCAAAATGTAACCCTTCACAGATGAGAGAAAAGACAACTCTGACTGTGAGTTCCCTCCAGATAGGTAATACTTAACTCAGAGACACCACAAACTCAGCAAAGACCAGACACTTCTCCATGGCAACCTGACCAAACAAGTATAAAGATCAAGCCTGAACAGGGACCAAAGAGTTGTTCAGACTAATATCTTATAACTACTGTAGGAATCAAGCTCTTTTGATAGCGGCAGAAAAATTAAGAGAAGCCAGGCAAAAAGGACTTTCAGTCAGTACATTAAAGCAGCAATTCATAGTATGCAAACCACTGCTGGTATGCACTTTGATCACAGCAAAAACAATAGAGGAAAATACCAGAGGCCATTTCTGGGTCAAACAGGGACAAATGATGAATTAGAACTCCATGCTTTCTCCACCCTGATGTGGCATGGAGGTGAAGGGGAAGGGGAATTGTTGCCAGGTAATAGGTAGGCATTGCTATGCTTGTACATGTTCCATGTCTCTGAGGCTTTTAGCAATCAAGTGGAGACGCTATTATTCAGAACAGATATAAATCCCCCTTCCCTTCATCCCATACAATTACACTGGTGTTTTAAATCAGAAGCCTCCCAAGCATTCCCCTATGTGGCATTGCTGAAAAAATGTTGTGGCCCACAAGGAACAAGTAAACTGGAAACGTTCTTAATAAAAGAAAGTTTAAGCAGCAGTGTATTTGAGGAAAAGGCAAGGAGATCTTTTCATATGAAATGAAGTGTAAATCAAGAGTATAGAGGTCCAAAACACTAGAACTCGTGGACATCCAATGAAGTTGAATGTTAGAAGATTCAGAACAGATTTTTTAAAAAAGTACTTCACATAGCACATAATTAAATGATGGAACTCGCTCCAACAGGAGGCAGTGATGGCAAGCACCTTGGATGGCTTTAAAAGAGGACTGGAAATAAATAATAATAATAATAATAATAATAATAATAATTTATTTATACCCTGCCCATCTGGCTGGGTTTCACCAGCCACTCTGGGCGGCTTCCAATAGAACACAAAAAAAAGAATAAAATTTCAAACATTAAAAACTTCCCTAAAGAGGGCTGCCTTCAGATGTCTGAAGGCAGTGTGCTTCTGAATACCAGTTGCTGGAAACCACAGGAGGGCAGAGTGCTAGTGCTATGGGGCTTTCCCCACTCCTGCCTCCATATTGGCTCTGGAGGCAGGCGGAGGGGAGATCATTCCATCTGGCAAGCAGAAATGTTTTTGCTGATGGAACAATCATAATAGCTTGAACTTTCAATTCCTCCTGAAGTGTGTTAACCTACTTTTTTCTTTTGAATCAGCACATGTTCGTGACTGCTTCTAATGATTGAACACGGAATGTATCTATGAACGGTCTTAAGAACCTTACTCAATCTGCCTACAGCAAACAGAAATCTGAAAAACTCCCTCCAAAGGAGGAGTAAAAACTGGAAACCAAAAATGCAACACTACTGCAGCTTCTTTTCTTTTAATACCTACTTTAATTCCCCCTAATAATTGCAGGGAAGTATATGGTAGCCTGTAATTCTCTGCAAAATTCATTTTTTGCTCAACATTTTTACGCAGGATGCATAGTTAACTTACAGTGGTTTCTTGATGGTATCACTCTTCAGGTAAATCACTCCAAGTTTTAGACCTAGCGCAGACATTCATTGGGGCAGAGAAAAGCTGTGCCTGTACTGGAAAGAAACAAAATGAAGTATAAGTGAGTTATTTGTAAATGATCTGGAATCAGGGTAAACAGTTTGTAAATCATACTAAATTATTCTAGATACAAGTGAGTCATAACACTACTGGTAATAATTCTGGGATAGAAAAAGAAGTAGTCATTCTTCAGCCAATGCACAATTAACTTAAGGAATACATTACAAGAAGTGGTGACCAGCGTTGGTTAGATAACCTTACAACAACTGGACATATTCATGGTATCCACAGCTATTTGTCATGGTGGTGATATACTTCTGAATACCATAATGTGAGCAAACAAAAAAGGATGGGCATCCTTGAGATGCCTTGTTTGGAAATTTCTGAGGAACAATTGGCTGGTCACTGTTGGAGACGGACTGCTGGCCAAGATGAACTTTGCACTGAGATCCAGCAAAGTAATTCTCAGGTTTCTAAGCAGAGACATCACCTTGCCAACAAAGGTCCATATAGTTAAAGCCATGGTTTTCCCAGTAGTGATGTATGGAAGTGAGAGCTGGACCATAAAGAAGGCTGATCACCGAAGAATTGATGCTTTTGAATTATGGTGCTGGAGGAGACTCTTGAGAGTCCCATGGACTGCAAGAAGATCAAACGCATCCATTCTTAAGGAAATCAGCCCTGAGTGGTCACTGGAAGGACAGATCATGAAGCTGAGGCTCCAGTACTTTGGCCACCTCATGAGAAGAGAAGACTCCCTGGGAAAGACCCTGATGTTGGGAAAGATTGAGGGCACAAGGAGAAGGGGACGACAGAGGACGCGATGGTTGGACAGTGTTCTCGAAGCCACAAACATGAGTCTGACCAAACTGCGGGAGGCAGTGGAAGACAGGAATGCCTGGCGTGCTCTGGTCCATGGGGTCACGAAGAGTCGGACACAACTAAACGACTAAACAACAACAACAATTGGATTGTGCAGAATCCAAATATATCAAAGTTCTAATGCTCTTCCCTGTGCATTGAATATTAGCTTACGGAGGTTGGTGGGAATCTTGTTAGATTTGGATGTACAGTGCAGGCAAAACATAACAGAAACCGTGAATGCCTATCTTTTCCTTATTTACAAAGTCCATTTAGAAAGGTGCTGTCTCTGATCACAATGTAACACCCCCCCTTAGGAAACTTCTAAATCTGATCGAACATAGCAAGGCAACTAAACTCCCACTGACAATTATGTCCCTAGACATCCTCAAAGCTTTTGATTGCCTTGAATGGAAATACCTATTAGCAGTACTAACTAACATGAAAATTGGTCCCATCTTCTTACAAACCCTCAAACAAATCTACTCCCATGCCTCAGCAAAATGCGGGACTGACAGTATGGACTCTAATTCCAAAGCAATCCAAAGAGGCACAAAACAAGAATGCCCACTGTCTCCCTTTCTATTCATTCTGGCTCTGGAACCTCTAACAGTCCAAATCTGAGCAACCACAGACATCATAAAAGGCAGAACCTATAAATTAGGGCTCTTTGCAGACGACCTGATGGTCACAACACCAGACCCCATAAACACAGCAACCACCAAAGAACTCAACACATTTCAATGGTATCGGGCCTACAAGTAAACTGTGTAAAATCTGAGGCTATGTGTTTCACCCCGCCATTCCAAAAAGAATTTACCAACATCAGTAAGATAAAACTGCTGCACCAAGTACAGATACCTAGGGGTACAAATAACCAGAAACCTCAACAAACTATATCTCCACAATTACAACCCCTTGTGGTGACAATCAACAAAGACTTGAGGACTTGGAACAACACCAACTTCACCTTTTCAGACAAAATAGCCATGATCAAAATGATCACCCTCCCAAAATTAACCTACTTATTCTAAACCCTCCCAGTCTGGATTCCTGCAACCCAACTCTGCAAATGGCAGAAAAAATTACACTCGTTTATCTTCTCACACAAAAAAACAAGAATAAACCCCAAATACCTACACCTTGCCCCTTCACTACATTGCCAACCAAGTGTGCCACATAATCCCATACATTCTAGAAGACGAAACAAAACAATGGGTACACCTGGAGAGAGACATAATCGAAAATACCCCCTCCATAGCATACCCATTCCTCCCAAACAAACTAAGGAAAATCCTCACAACACTAAACAGGTTCACACAGACCATGCTTAAAGCATAGAAGGAACATGCCGGCAAACTGTCCC
The DNA here is from genome assembly GCF_964106915.1 of Podarcis gaigeae. Taxonomy (NCBI): domain Eukaryota; kingdom Metazoa; phylum Chordata; class Lepidosauria; order Squamata; family Lacertidae; genus Podarcis; species Podarcis gaigeae. The sequence continues at coordinate 75,481,985 of NC_139677.1, forward strand.
CAACCCCATCCCCACTAATCCCCCTGGCTCATCACCCACTATTTCATCATGCAGCACAAAACTTCCAGATAAAAACCTGGCAAGCCCAAAGGCTTATATCATCTAGCAGGCTTCTACAAAAATAACAAACCCACATCAACACAAGAAATACAAGACAAACTAGGGGACACCCAAATGCCCTGGCTAACACACCACCAATTACATGCCTTCTTAAATAATCCAGTAGTAAAAACAGCAGCATCTAGGCCCTTGACAACTTTTGGAAACCTCCTCCTAACAACAAAGGGACACGGCAAAGAGATGGTATCCACAATATACAAAATACTGTTCCAAAATCCCACAGACCCCCTTGACATAATCAAAAAACAATGGGAGGATGACAGAACTCATCCTGAAACTCACTTACAGATGGTACTTAACACCATAGGAACTAGCACTGATACATCAGGAGCCTCATCAAAATGCTGGAGAAGATGCACCTCCACAGCCACATACCTCCACATGTGGTGGGAATGTCCCAAAATCCAACTCTTCTAGACATCAGTCGTACAAGAAATAAGCAAAATAACTAAACAAGTATTAGAAGTCACCCCAGAACTGGCCCTACTGAACATCTTCCAAAATAATAATGCCCACTCACATTATAAAGAGCTCATAACCCATCTACTCTCAGCAGCCAGAAACATCATAGCCAGACACTGGAGAGACCTGTCAGGGGTAAACATGGACCAACGGTATCAAATAATAATAGTAACAACAACAACAACAACAACAACAACAACATATTATTTATACCCCACCCATCTGACTGGGTCTCCCCAGCCACTCTGGGCGGCTTCCATCCGAATATCAAAAACAATACAGCGTAGGGTTTTTCTAGCCTTACTAGAAAAACTAACCAATAAACTGAAACTGACATGGGGACAAATAATATAAAATAAAAGAAGAAGATGCCTTCAGCCTGATATGATTCCCCTTTATCATATACATAGCCCAACAACAAGAATCCGCTGACAGCATATGAATCAATATGGCTAACCTGACCTAAAAACCCACCCTCTCATGCACTCACACACATAAACAAATCTCACTATAGCCAACCAAAGACAACCTACCACACCCTAGGTCACCCCCAACCTCTCTCACCACCAAGGAAATATAACAAGCGAATAGAAAGAAAACGCACATGTGACGCAGACACAAAACCCCACACATACACTAAGCAGAAAAATAGAAGCTTTGTCACCCCACTTTATCCTATGCACTCCCCTCCCCCTTCTCCCTCTTTTCTTCCCAAGCTACTACTGCATTCAACACTAATGTCTCACAACAAATGTAACTGATCTGTAGAAAACACAACTTGAAAAAAGAGACAATGCACATATTTTTGTAAACTAAGAGATCTTTAATAAATTTTATTTTAAAAAGAAAAAGAAAGGCAAAGCATGCTACAGAAAGAAATAAAGCTCCCAAACTCAGAAATATAGGAAGCTGACTTATGCTTTGTCCATCTAGTGCAGTATTGTCTACTCTGACTTGCAGTAGCTCTGCAGAGTCTCTGCAGAAGTCTTTAACATTGCCTACTATATTATTATTTTAATTGGAGATGCCAGGGATTGAACCTGTTCTAGTTACCTTCCATGCCATGAATGAGTTAAGAAGAGCCTGACACCAAAGAACTCTTGCCTTTACACAGAAGTGAAAACATGTGCAGATATTCTTGTATAAATTCTGAATCTCTTATCAACGAGGCATACAATCATTCGTGTGTGGTTCCAGCAAGGATAACTGCTAAAAATACAATAATAATTTTTCTACTTTTCATAATAGATGTTCTCTCTTATATAGCACTGAGGTCCTTGAAGATGAAGTTTTATATGCTCATATTTTCATATGCAGTGTTGCCTTGCAAAGGGACTAAGTCAGCAAAAACATTTTGGTATTTTATAAAGGCAATGCTGATTAATGGCCTTTCTACTTAACTCCTCATACTAATGCTTTGATTTTCCTCTTTCCCCCTTTCATAAATTGGATTGTGACCCTTCATCACTTGTTGACCTCCTTTCCTGAGCTGCTCATTAATCAGCACCTCTTCTCTGATATGGTCTGTCATATCCTATTACTTACAATGCACATAAGCAGAAGGTACATCTACCCTGCACCTCACACTGTACACGCTGGAAAGTATCTAAATTTAGTCTCTTTCAGAGTTCTCTTTCCTGCAGATATAAATTCTAACAAATCAGCATATCACCAATGCTTCCTTCCCCACCTCTGATATTTATTTACTGAAAGAACATATCTGTGAGATATCTACTGAAAGAAAATATCTATTCGAACTTTCCAGTGCTTTTTAAACAAATGAGTTGAAGTTATCCCTCACCTTGTCTGATTGGCAGAGGGAGTCAAGAGAAAAGGACATTTGAAATTTCCTATTCTCAGTGGTTATGGCTGGGTGTGGCAGTCTTTATTATTGGGATAGTACCTCCTATTAGAGGGACACAGGTGGCGCTGTGGGTAAAAGCCGCAGCACCTAGGACTTGCCGATCGAAAGGACGGTGGTTCGAATCCCCGCAGCGGGGTGCGCTCCCGTCGCTCGGTCCCAGTGCCTGCCAACCTAGCAGTTCAAAAGCACCCCCGGGTGCAAGTAGATAAATAGGGACCACTTACTAGCAGGAAGGTAAACAGCATTCCGTGTGCTGTGCTGGCTCGCCAGATGCAGCTTGTCACGCTGGCCACGTGACCCGGAAGTGTCTGCGGACAGCGCTGGCTCCCGGCCTCTAGAATGAGATGAGCGCACAACCCTAGAGTCTGTCAAGAGTGGCCCGTACGGGCAGGGGTACCTTTTTACTTCCTATTAGAAACATGCAATCAAATGCCATCTCTTCATTCCCAAACCAATCCTGAAAAAGACTCTCATATCCTACAAAAATGGAACTCCTAACACAGAATCTAAAGGCCAAGCCCTTCAACCCATATTATTGGGGTGAGGGTGCCCCCCATGTTCAAAGTGGGAGGAGTTTCAAAGGCTGGCTTCTCCTCCTGCTGCTGCCATGGGGGGAAGGAGTGAGGAAGCAGTCCCTGACTGGGGAAATGCAGAAAAGGAATAAATCCAAAGGGCAGAAGCAATCATGCTACAGATTCAGTAAGTACCTTCTGCAGAACTCTTCTGCTGAATGTTACACCCACAAAAGCAAATATATCAATAGGAACCTGTTAACTAACAGCTAAGAGGTGTATTTGCAAACTGATTCAATTGACAGAGAGCTTCTATAGCAGGTGTGGGGAACCTGTAATCCTTCAGATGTTGTTGAAGTACAGCTTGCACCAGCCTTAGCAAGCATGGCCAATGGCCAGAGAAGCTGGGAGCTCTATCTGCCCGTCAGTTCCCCATACAGCACATGCAAAAACTCTCTTCTTGACCACTGGACTCATTATTGGTCTTGTGTGCTCAATCCACCAGAGTCTGTTTTCACATGCAGGGAAAGTCCCTAACTCACCGATGGTTTGAGATGTATTGGCTACCCTCACCTGGTACAGCCAGCCAGTCAAAGGCGTTCTAGAGGTGCAGCCACTGTTGCATGCTGACAGCTTCTAGGAGCCACAGGTGAAAGCTTAGTGCAGGGTGAAGACCAAAGGTGTATAAGCTACCCCAGAAGGAACATGATGTGCCCCCCAACAGAAGTACTAATCCTTCCCTAATGCCCCAAGGTGGGACAGATTGAGTTCATCAACCTAGGAAGGTAGCCCACCTAGGAGAAGGAAAACTCTGACCCTAAACCTCTGCTTAGATTAGCTCTCTGAAAACAAGTGGAAACCAATTTTGAGAAAAACAAGAAAATGTAATGCCATAAAAAGCTACTGTATGCTTCTGTTATTACCTAACTCAGATTTGTGACCTGGTACTGGATCATGAGAAACCAGTGCTCTAAAATATTAGCTGCTGTTTTCTTTTCATTGGTCTCCTATATCTGGACTATGGTGTTTTGCAAACTGTGCTTGGTGCCATAGCCAATCATATTTGGATGGAAATTGCACCTAGAATAATCCAATGACCCAATTATGTTCCTTGCACCGAGAAGACATTTTTGTGGTGGTGGACAAACACAATGAACCTACAACAATTAATACAGAATTTCTAATTTGGAAATCATTAAATTAAACAGGTAGCAGAGGAGTGAGGAAACTACTGAAGTTTTCCAGAAGTGGAACCAAGCATTTTGTCTACCATAAACACTATAGAATACTACTAAAGACCAAACAATTATTTCTCAATGAGCAATAATTTCCAGGTGGACCATTCAAATTGGAGGCTGCCGCAGTTTGCTAAGGGATGGGGCAGATTCCTGGAGGCCTCTGCAAAAATAGTAAAAGAAAAACATTTTTCTTCTTTTCCCAAGGGCAATCTTCTATTGAAATCTGGAAATGCAGTGAATGTTTATACAGTAAAAGTCTACATCGTGTTCCCATTGTTTGTCACACAGTCTCTCTTACTTATCTGTAACTAGTTCTCTGTTGCATTTTCATCTGACACCCTATAAAATTTCACTTTGCTCAAGTTGTAGTTCTTGCTCAACCAACTGCAGCTCAAATTTGGCACTGAGAAACGTAAGCTTTCTACTCTGTCACAATGAAATGAATTTTCAGTTTCTAGAGGTCAAACAAGGACAAGGGACAGAGTATTTATTCAGAAGCTTCTGGAAAATTATCGTTTTTCTATTCCCTAAAAAAATTGATTTTGAAGGACTGTACTAGCTAGCTCAGAAAGTTACGGATCTTTACCTTTTATATTCCCAATTTCAGTAACAGTATCCTTTACATGGCGAGCCCTCATCAGCACTGGAGGGTTAGCATTAGGCATAGCCTACCTATGGATAAAGTGAGAGCTGGACCATAAAGAAGGCTGATCGCCGAAGAATTGATGCTTTTGAATTATGGTGCTGGAGGAGACTCTTGAGAGTCCCATGGACTGCAAGAAGATCAAACGCATCCATTCTGAAGGAAATTAGCCCTGAGTGCTCACTGGAAGGAAAGATCGTGAAGCTGAGGCACCAATACTTGGGCCACCTCATGAGAAGAGAAGACTCCCTGGAAAAGACCCTGATGTTGGGAAAGATGGAGGGCACAAGGAGAAGGGGACGACAGAGGACGAGATGGTTGGACAGTGTTCTCGAAGCTACAAACATGAGTCTGACCAAACTGCGGGAGGCAGTGGAAGACAGGAGTGTCTGGCGTGCTCTGGTCCATGGGGTCACGAAGAGTCAGACACGACTAAACGACTAAACAACAACACCTATGGATCTGAATTTAAAAGCTCACTTGGAATAATCAGTAGCCCAGTAAACTGTGCTCTGAGAGCTCCGAGGACTGTAGTCCAATAGTATTAGCTGCCTAACAATTCCCAGAGTTCAAGGCATTTAGATGGAAAGGAGCAACAACGTTTCCTTTACAATGCACATGTCACAGATTGACCTCAATAAGTCACTATAGCTCTTTTGAGTGACTAACCTTACTTAGCTGCAAAACAGTTGTGCTAGCGCAAGGATTAGCACTAGTGCAACAGGATCCCAACCCGTCTCCTCCCCCAATTTGCTTCAAAACAGATTTAGAGAGTGCATGGGAGAGGGGGAGAACATTCCATTGCACAAGGAGAAATCTCCGTTGACCTTAGTGCTAAGTTGCATACAACCCTAAACTTCTGTTGATGCAAACTAGAATTGCATTATACTTTTTAGCTACCACACCACACTGCTGACTCATGATCTTTGTTGCGGGTACTGTTACCAAGCAAGGTGTCACCCATCCTGTGTCTGTGCATTTGATTCTCCCTACCTAAATGCAACACTTGACATTATCTCTGTTTCTAGTATTGGCCAGGTTCTCCATTCTGTTAAGACCACCTTGAGTTTCAGTTTCTGTATTCTATGCCCCCACATAATTTGGTGCAATCTGCAAATTTTATGAGCAACCCCTTCATTCCCTTTATTTCATTTTTATTGATTTTTATGTAGACAAATATAAATGAAAGTAAAATACAACCAAACCAAATACAAAATAACCAAACACCTCCCTGAGCATTAATCACTTCCTGTTTTCCATCAACATGCCTCACAGGTAGTATACACTGAAGAAAAAGAAGATCGACAAGGAGCAAATTACAAAGTGAAAGAGTTATGAATTCCACAGCCTCACATACAGGACATACTCGAAGCACTTTTTCGTTTGTGTAACTAATAACGTTAAATCAATCCCTGACAAATCTTGGGACTTTTTATGCCCTCGAAGGACATGGCATTCTAGCCATTTATTAACATTTATTAATATGTTAAAGAGCACCCAAGGCAGAATCTCATGACACTCTACATCACTCCTCTCCAGTTTGATAAGTATGGTATGGTTAATCAGCCATCCACAAATCTATGTAACAGTACTATCATTAAGTCCACATTTTATCAGCTTGCTGATAAGAAGATAATGGGGAAAACATCCCAAATATCTTGCTAAAATCCAGATATACTGCATCTATGTCATTCTAGAAGGCTAGTAATCGTGTAAAAATCGAAGGGATAAGGTTGGTCTGCCACGAGTTGTTCTTGAGAAACCTATGCTGGCTCATTGTGATCAAAGTGTTCTGCCCTCCCCAAAAACCCCTCACAGATTTGCTGCTTAATTATCTGTCCTGGAACCTTTCCAAGAATGGATGTCAAGCTGACCAGTGGGTAGTTGCCTGGATCCTCTTCCCCATTCCCTTTTAAAAGTTGAGGACATTTGTCTGCCTTGAATCTTGTGGCACTTCACTCATTTTCCAAAAAAGAAAGAAAACTATGACAGATAATCTGAGATCACATCTCCAGGTCCTTTAATACCCTATGATGCAATCTGTTATTAATGTTACTAAGGCATTTCCAATAGCTATATTTAAACGAGTGGATATAAGATTGTAAACAAGATGATAATTTGCTTGAAAAAACTTTTTAACAATGTAAGTGGGAGCAGGAGACGTGAGGAAGTCCAAACAAGTTATGAAATTTTGTGTATGATATAAGCAATGTTGTTTGTTATTTATGCTTTTTTCTTATAAAAATTCTTAATAAATATTTAAAAAAAAAATAAGGCATTTCCAATAGCTGGGTGAGCATTCATTTATAAATGTAGCTGAAGGGGTGAAAAGCCAGAGGAATCAGTCCTTGCAGGAAGGAAGGTAGACGTAATCCAAGTGCATATCAAACAGGAGAAGGATTAGGGCCATGACACCAAGGATGAAAGGGTCAGGCAGGATCAGAGGCCAGGTCCAAAGATGAAACAGCACATGACTTGAGATTCCTAGATAGCAATAGGCACTAAAGTGGCATGTGTCCAAGGATAAGGCCAGCTGGACTAAGCAATAGGTTTGGAAGAAAAGAACTCCTAAGAGTATGATATGCTCTTTACTTGAGATATTGAGAAAGCTCACCATTCAGAGGGTTTGGTTGATCAGAGAAGGGTTCTAGTTTAAGACTCAATCTTCCTGTTTGTCCTCCTTGCAGGAAAATATGACCCAACTAATGACTAGCTAATGGTTCTCTACTTTTTTTTTTTTAAAAAAAAGTTTATTCACACTTCAGATAAGCTGAAAAGTTCTAAGTCACCCTCTGGCTGAGCAGGCAGACAATAGATTGCAGTCCCTATTGGCTGATCCAGAGCTGTGGTCCATGTGCAGCTGCTTTAATATGGAGAGAGCACTTTGGTGAAATGTCCCAAGGGCAGAGATTGAAACTTCTTCATGCAGAGATAGCACAAATTCCACAAAGAGCTGCTGCTACTAGAAAGAGAGTTGCCACCACCTAAAATCACCAAAGATTGTAAAAATGAGGAGAAATTGGCTGTGTCACAACAATGTATCCATCCAATCCATTGCTTTGGCTAGTTATGACAAATGAGTTTTAGGAACATTTCATTGCCAAGGAACCCTGTCAAAATATTGGTGATTTTTCCAAATCTGTTCAAAATCACAGATATGTCAACTGAAGCATGAGAAGAGGACATTATTTTTCGAGAAGCGGAAAACAACAACAAAAACAACATTAGAAGAAAATGACGGGTCTATTTTCTGAAAACTAGTTCAATTTACTGATACTTTGCTGCTATCTCAATTTCAACAGCATCTTAGGGCCAAACTACACATTATGTTATTCACGCTTTTTCAAACGTGTGCTATTTTAAATGTGAAGGGAAAACAACTATGGGGCCCCATCTAGAACATGCTTCAAATCTGGATTGAGACCCCAGGCCCATTTCCTCCTCCAACAACAACCCCAAGATCCCCATGTCTGCTATTTGCTCCTAAAGGTGCTGCTTGTAGCATCTGCACTTTGGGGGAAAGTAGCAGCCAGAGAAGCAGTTTTGGTGGGAACTGTGCGTGGCCCTGATTTAGATCAGGAGCACATTCCAGTTTAGTGCTTCACATGGCTACTTTTCCAACGAAAGTTGCCAGCTTAAGCGTGCGCACCCCCCCCCCATGTAACTTGGCCCTTAGCTCCAGTATTCAGCAAATAGTTTACAAACTATTTGCTACCACTGAACTATATGAACAACCTCCCTGCTGGGTGCTCCTGGTTATTCCTCAACATAACTTACAGAGAAAATATGTCAAGCAGTCAATACAAAATTCCTTCATATAATGCTGCTTTCTGCATATTCTCTGAGGTTACATAGAGATTATCTCCATTGCATAAGAGATGGATGAAAATTATGAGCAGATTATTTTGAAGTACTCCAAGTGTTTCACCCAGAGAATGTACAAAACAATTGTGACATATGCACAGTTCTCAAGACCTACTGACCTATTAACCAGAAGATGTGCATACTGCCCGATGCTTATACAAAATAAAGTTGAGATATGCACATTGCTCAAAGCCTCTTGGGGATTACAGACACACACACACACACCAGGAAAACTGCACAATTTCCTCTTCCTGGAGAAATTATCAGTTGTTATTCACATTATTGTGAATTGGATTGTTGTTCACAATCCAACTTATATTACATCAACATATATGTAAAATTAGTGTATTTAAACTTTATGCAAAATTACATTCTTGTATACCTAGCAAACCTTCTCTTTATTCTCAGGATCCACAGTTAGGAGTGAAGAACCTTTTGCTTCACATCACACAACTTTTCATTCCAATACCATCAGACCGGGATGTCCCACCCATGAGGCAAGGTGAAGTGACCACCACAGGCGGCAGATCCCAATGTAGATCTTTATATCGGGTTAGGTGCAAATTCACTTGTTGTGTAGATCTAACAGGTCACTCTAATCTAAACCTCACATTTCAACCAAGTTAATTACAGGGAAATATTCAGGGGTACTGTCTAGAAAAACTCACTGCTCTAGAAGTTATAAACTACTTTATTGTGAAGGAGGTTCAAAGCTACTCCAGATATGAACAGCTGTTAGCAAAAGTATGTAAAATATACTAACTATAGAAGAGTTGCTTGTTATTCCGACTACACAGCACTAACTGTGAAAATACACAGTTGGTAATATAAGAAAAGCCTGCTGGATCAGCCAGTGGCCCATGTGGCCCAGCATCCTGTTCTTACAGTGGCCAATCAGATGTCTTTGGGAATCTCGCAAGGAGATGTACACAACAGCCCTATCCCCTCCTACGGTTTCCAGCAACTGGTATTCAGAAACATACTGCCTCCAACAGTGGAGATCTGCCATACTCAGATTAGAGTAGACCCACTGAAAACCATGTGTCTACTCTAAGTATGTATTAGTTGGGTATCACCCAGCAATGATAATTCTGCTTCAGCCTCACTTTTTGTAACAAAGGACTGTTAAAAGAGCTGACTTCAATCTATAGCTGTAGCTCCTGCAGACAGAATCTCTCCACCAGAAAGCCACTGAGAGATGCATCATTTTATTGAGTTTTGAAGACTTCAAGAGATCCAGAATTAGAAGTAATCTCCAGTCTCAATAACCTGAGAGCTCTACATGAGAGGCAGAAGGTATCAGGAGAATGGCTGTACTCCGCTGACATTGATTTCTCCAGACTTTTGTCTGTGTTTCATTTGGAGGTGGTTACTGTTACAAGTAGCATGAATAATGTCTCTGTTAAAAACAGAGCTTCAGTTGTCTTACATACCCCCTGGTAACTGAACATCTAATAATAGCAAGACATTTTCAGGTACAAAATCTGCCTTCCTCCCAGACATACATACTGTATATGCTGTCTCATATGACTTTCAATGCCTCACCGAAGAAAGTAATGGTAACATTTTTATAGCTCTGCCTTACACTCCACAGAAGCAAAGGATAAGACTATATACTATCATATTTTGAGCTATGGGGAATTTTTTAAAAGAAGATGATAAGAAGACTGGTTAGTCACTTGCTACACAAAGGTCTCCAAGTTCCTTAACTAATGCTACCTCCACATTGTCAAATTGTTTTCCATTCCTATGCATTGAATAAGTCAAGCCTGTGAATACAGCGGCACTTACCCACAAGTAAGATTTACCTTTGAGCAAACATACATGAGACTGCACAATCAATCTCTAAATTAATGCAGAACTCTTGAGGACATGACAGTTCTTTTTTGAGTTGATTTCATATACAATATGCTGCTTTTCAAACAAAGTTGAACTGAAAGCAGCTCACACATGTAACACAGCATTTTTTTGTTGTTGTTCAAATTGTTTCTCTTATATACTAATATGTACATTCTTTTTCACAGAGCCGGAAGTCTTTTGTTGAATAATATTATGGGTGCACATAGCTCTTGTGTTTATTTACTATGGCAGAGTTGCCATATTCGCCAAACTGAAAATCCGGACAAAGTTGTTGAACTTTTTTGTACTGTACTGTATTTTTTTTTTATTCAGCAGCTTGTCTGCAACCAGAATGAAATGCAGCCTCTGAACCTCACAGTAACATTTTGTGCTGATTTCCAGGGCTGCAGGTGGCGCTGTGGTCTAAACCACTGAGCCTAGGGCTTCCCGATTATAAGGTCGGAGGTTCGAATCCCCACGACAGAGTGAGCTCCCATTGCTCGCTCCCTGCTCCTGCCAACCTAGCAGTTCGAAAGCACGTCAAAGTACAAGTAGATAAAGAGGTACCGCTCCAGCGGGAAGGTGAACGGCATTTCTGTGCACTGCTCTGGCTCTCCAGAGGTGGCTTAGTCATGCTGAACACATGACCCGGAAGCTGTATGCTGGCTCCCTCAGCAAATAAAGCGAGATGAGCGCCGTAACCCCAGAGTCGTCCGTGACTGGACCTAATGGTCAGGGGTCCCTTTACCTTTATAGTCCCAATACCTAAAATCCCAGAACCAGAAAGAGATAGCATGGAGACAGGGACACAGACATCCTTTCCTCTTTTCTGCATACAATTATTCTGTTCCAATTACTTTTTTTTTTAAACCCTCAAATATAGCTTCCCTATCATATGAAAAAGGAAATGCCATCCTGTTCTAAACATGTGGGGAAATTTTAATGAGGCCCACAGCTTTCTCCATGGCAGCATTCTAATTAATTACATTAGATAGTTGCATGGCAGGAGGTACCCCGGCTCTGCACTACAACATATGTAGTGTAATCTTTAATTCAGCCCCAACCTAGGATCCTCTATTTCTTGCTTCAGTTGCGAGTTCTGCAAATAGTCTTGAAAGCTGCACAGCAATAAGTCAAAACAAAACTTTGGACGAAAGTTTGCAAAGCCGACTGAACTGACTTCAAGTAGGCAAGAAACATCACTGCATCTGGAAAACGAAACTTGCAACTTATTCTGCTTTACCATCTGGTGTCAAGAACATATTCTACTTGGGAGTTGCATAAGTCACGAAAATAAGTACACAATTTCCCGTACTATGTTTTCCGCCACTTGAAATGACGCACTGCAAAGTAAACCAGATAAATATGCACAACTGTGCCTCACTCCAGACGACAACATGTATTATATAACAGCAATTCTTGACACAAAGATTCTTAACTTAAAAGATCATGACACAAAGTTTACCCAGGGGTAAATACTCTCTGTGTTTGACACTTGGGAGCAAGTGCTTTGGATAGCTCTGTCTCAGTTCTAACATTCACCAACCACGAGAGAGGGAAAGAGACAGAGAGAAGAAAAGAAAAGATAATGAAAACAGTATGACTGGTATATAATATATATACAGCAGTCATATTAACTGAGCTGGATGTGTGCCCAATTGCTTCAAGAAACTGCTATTATTTGTTTAAAAATCTAGGTGAAATAAGGAGGCCTTGTTTGTGCCAGCCTTGTTAACCTAGTAATATGTGCCAAAACTGATCCATGGACTGGTATAGAAGAAGAGTAAACTTGCCACAACCGAACCAAACCAGTGCACATAAATATTAAATAATTAAGCCACGTATGTCCATCTCCCTCCTAACTAATTCACCAGATTATGTGATAAAGCAATGTGAGAAATACACAACAAAAATTAAGTGTTGGGGACTATACTTATATTTTGGAAGTAGTGTAAAGGAATTGCATATTTTGCTTTTTCTGATGAGCCATTGCAATAACAATACTTTTCTTAAAGGAAAGGTAGTGGAACAAATTGAGGAATTTTTGAACAAATGCACCTATGTTGACATACCTAGCTACAGGAATGCACAGAAAAGCAAAGCAAACACAAAAAGAAACATATGAAATGAATAGAATTGATATAGTCACATGTGAAGATAAGCCTTTAGGCATCAAATAATATTTCCAGATCAGATTAGAAAGAAATGTAAGGACTTTTACACACTTGAGGATTAAATTGATTTAAATTTGAACCAAGCAAATATAAAACCTACATTGGCTAGGAATGTACATTAAATTATTTTCTGCATTTTACCCTACAGTAACAACATTCACACATGTCATTTTAATACCAAATGTAAAAAATAGATATTTTTGCATACAGTGAGTTCTTCATAAAATGATAGAATTCTATATTTAGAGAACAGACACACTATGGCACCAATAGTTATGAAGTAACACGGGCTCATATCTGAGATCAAAAAACGCCTCACACACCGTTTACTGAACTTTCCCTCAGAAAATGCTGAACTTTTCATTTAGTTCAAATGGCTAACCAATGGCCAATTTCCATCTGACCACCTAGTGTCATGGTTCCATACGACCTGTACCTTGCTCTGAGATGGCAAAGCATTTGTCATATTGTTAAGCAAGAGTACATACTCAGGACAACATAGCACAGATTAACACAAACTTGGCAACACACTCTTGCTTTGTACACTTAAAACGTGAATAACCCTTGGTGAGTCCAGAAAAAGTAAAAGTAGACTGCACAAAACTTAAGTCAGTGCAACCCTTTTCTAATATACATTATTTTGAAATCTCCTAGAATCAGAGCTAAATTCTCTTCTTGGATATGTAGGCATATGCCTGATTGATTTTAGTAGAAAAGTATCCATGCAAATGAGGTAAGAATTTGGCCTCCTTTCTTTTCCAAGAAAGACTAATGATCAAATAATTTTCTCACATCTCTGTCTGCACTTTCACAGCCTGGTTACATTGATTTGTGTCTCATAAGTAGACATTTCCTTTGTTGGTTACAAATCAATCTTATAGACTAGGCATGACTGTACATTCTCCCCATTTCAACACAAAGTATGCAAACTTCTTCAACAACCTTACATGAAATACCACTAGAATTCCAGACATCCCTTGGAAAACAGGAAGCAGCATTGCATTTTCAATTAATGAAATTATTTATGGAAGCATAAGTGCCTTCATAAATACCAAATCCTGTAACTTCCTGGCTAACTGATATATAATATTCCCTTTCAGATATGAGAAATCTTTAGAGCAGCCACTCTAATTTCAGTTGAATATTTTTCAAAGTGCAGTTTAGAAAAGCAGAAATGGCAAAGGGTTGAGACTATAGCAGAACTGGGCAGAAACACAGGTATCCTGTCAAAGGAAAAAGGTTGTCCTGTTGGTAATCAATAGCAGAGATCTTTCTGTTCTGGGTATGAAACTTTAAGGCAGATTGATATTCTACTACAAAGCAATGAACATAAAGAAGTAAAATTATCAGTCAACCCAGTTTCTATTTTTCATTTTTATCCATATATATTTTTATTTAATACTACAAAATGATATGAGAGTGTTCTAAAGTGCCACTACTCTTGTCAGAAAGGCAATCCTTTCAATGAGAACAGAAAGGGATTTAAACAAAGACAATTTAACAGAATTTTCAACATACTTTGAAAAATACCAAATGCTGATATTATTGTTACCACAACACTACATCTAAAAATAAAAGCCAAATGCAACCAATTAGTTAAAAAATGTTTTTCCTGCTTGGCCTGGGGCAATACTGTACATCTCTCTCCATGGCTAGATGAAAACAGCTGGGTCCCTTCGTCTTATCTGTTGGTTGTCTTCCTCAACTTATTAGATGCCAGTTCAGAACAGATAATAATCCCCTCGGTCCAGCAGGAGGAAGTCCAATAGTAAAAAATTCCAGAGGTTGCCCTTTCCTGCAGTTTCTAGTTGAGTTTTCCCAAGAAGCAAGTTTCATGTGCACACAAAATCAACTTGTAAGCTTGAGAAAGCCTGTGCCCTTTGGTGAGTCCTAGTACTAGAAGCAAAACAAACTAAGAAACAAAATTTAAATAAAATAAATCACTTAACTAGACAGCCAAAATCTTGTGTTCTGCACAAAATTCACCCTAAAGAGGAATACATAACAGCACTCAGAAGCACACAAGAAGAGCCCATCTATTCCAACACTGTCCCCACAGGTGGCTAACCAGAACAGAAGCCCATAAGCAGAAAACCTTAGAGCTCTCCCCACCTGTGATTCCCAGTATTCAGAAACATGCTGATTCCACAAGTGGAGTAGAATATAGCCACTGGGACTAGTAGCCATTGATAGTTTTTACAGCAATGCACTCCATGTGAGTCTGCTCTTGATGCTGCACTGGAGCTGCAGCTCCCTAATTATCACTCACATGAGTTACTGAGCAAGCCAGATAGAACTGGCTTTAGGTGTGACCGGAATGGAACCCCCACCAAGTTGCGAGCTTACTGTAGAACCCAGCTGCCCATAGCTAACTGTGGATGGGTGGAAAACTGTTCTAGATGGGGCTGCACTCCCCCTTTAGGAACAGGCACATAGTTTGGAGGTACTTCTAGATCCATTATTGTTGACAGAAGCAAACTAACCTTAACCAACTTTGGCCGGTACATTACCTATGGCTGTTCTTGGCCAAAATGATCCATTCACTGGTAACTTCATGACTGGATTATACTGCAATGTGCTCTTCATGGTGCTGTCGTTCGGCTTGGTTTGGAAGCTACAGTCAGTGCAGAACATGCTGGTAGGCTGTTAACTTGGACAACTTGCCAATAACATATTATACCCATTCTGAAGGAGCAGCACTACTTGCTACTGAGCAAAAGTGGATGTTTGGGCATATAAAGTCTTACACGTCTCAAGATCTGCCCATATGTTATAATCAGGCAGAGATGCCCCTTTAACATCTGCTGAACATCCACTGTACAATAACACATGAGAGGCCATGGCCAATAATGGCACTCCAATAATAGAATGCCCTCCCAGGTTTGACTGGTGCCGACTATGATGGTTTCCAGTGTCAGTTAAAAGTATATTTATTTGCCAAGGTCTTTGGCTAACTATTCATTGGTGGAGATGGACAAGCTTGCCTTTGCTGCTTGTTACTACTGCTGTACCATATTGTTTTTTATATACTTTTGATTTTATTATTTTATTATATTGTACCCAATTCTGGCATTATTTTAATGAAGAACAAGCTAGAAATTTCATAAATAAATGACAACTTGTATCACATGCATGCAAAGTCTGAATATGAAACTAGCATTTTAATGCAGAAAGAATGGTAGCGGAGTGGGAGTTTATTGGCGTTTCTTTAAAAATATCACTAAAATGTCTAAATTGGTCTGGCCCACTCCTGAGTTGCACTCCTCAATAAAAGCCCTATGAAATATCCAGTCCAGAATGTCAAATTAATGTTCCATTAAATTGAACAGATTTTACCCATGGTCTTGTATTGACTCTGTTCATAACTCTCATTTTGACACACTTTTCATGCACTTTTCCCCACCTAGAGTGCTTTTCATGGTCCAAAGGTATTTTCTGCCCGACTAGAGAACAATTTCACCTCCTTCTCACCTCCCAGAATAGTACTTTGGAGTCGGTCAATTCGCACACAGATCATCCCTTGCACTGCTGCTTCCCTTTCTGTCAAGTTCCAGATCTTCTGTGCAGGACTAGCAGCAGATAAACATATGATTTTGTTTCAGTGGATGAACCATTGTTAAGCGTGCATTATCTAGTCCAGCAAGCCAATTATGTCTAAGGAAATTATATAAAGCCAAATTTATAGTCAAATTTTGATCTACGTTGAAATTTACATAACTTCTGGTAAATATAGAAAGGCTTTCAGCTGTCTTATGTTTCAGCAGACATTTGTATTTTTAAAGGGCAAATTAATTCAGAGTGTGGGACTATGGATTTAGTATGGGACAAAGTTCCTGTGCTTTAGTATTTGCTCATAAAGAATTTCTTTTGCTAATGTAGCTTCTTTCATCAACAGTGCTACAACAGTGAGAATCCCATACAGAATTCCATGCAAAATACTTGATTTTGCCCTTTAAAAAAAATCTTCATTCTATTATTATCAACAATGATTAATAATTGCAGGGAGAGTTCTGAACTAAGGAGCCTGCTTTGGCAAAGATCCACTTACATCTACCATATTTTTTTTTTAAAGTGATTTGTTTGGTTTGAGGAGTGTAGTTTCATAACTGCAAAAATTTTACCTGGAAGGTCATGTAAGTGGGTGTGGACTGCTCCAGGTATCACTACTGGTGGGGGGTGACAAAATGCCGGGCAGCACTCACTGTGGGGCCTGCAGCACACCCGAGCCACGTGTCTCTCCTGGAAGAGACGCAGTGGCTTGTGCGCATGCAGGCTCTGTGCTGCCTGAATGGTCCAGCCGCTGCCTCCCCTCCAGCTGTAGTGTGGCTGAGTGGGAGGAGGCAGGCAGACTCCGGAGGCCCCATGGTGTGCCCCACCCCTATGGGCGGCTCGCACCCCCACCCCAGGCGCGCTGCCCCAGGCACCCGAGCGGCTTCCTCCCCCACTTCATGTAGGAAATTACCTTTTCTTATATGCTATTAGTTTTAAGGCAGAGTGCAAAGAATTTTTATCTTAACAGAATTCAGCCAAAAAAGCAAGGCAAACTCTGAAGACCCTCAGCATGAAAACTTTGCTGTTGGATTCAACTCCTGACTCACTCTTTCATAAGAAAAACGCTAACATTTGAGTCACAACATAAAACAGTGACGACCAATGCAAAGAAACCACACAGAATGCCCGATCCTATGGATTAACTTAAGAAAAATAGTTTGTACTGATATAACCATGTTAAGTAAGGAAAGGTCATAAAGCTCTGCTGTTTTGTCATTTTAAAACCAAGGCAAACCACTTATGGCCTTTCTAGTTTATAGCACAATGATTCTTCATTTTGTGTGCCAGACCTAAATGCCTTCTCTTAAGGAAATACTTCTAAAGATATCACATTTTCAAAAGGTAGCACATTTCCCCAGCAATTCATTGTTGTGAAACTGCTATTCTTTTACCAGCCTTAAGGCCAATCTGATTTGGCAAAGGTGTATAAAATGTACTTTCACCTAGCACCTACTGAATAGTCTCCATATAACATCGTTGATTTCAAGGGACAAGTCCCAACCCACCTATCGCTGTTCATGCCATGTTGTGACCCAAGTACTAATGCTCCGTTTTTCAAAGAGGGAATTTGCACAGGAGCCAAAACAGATTAATCTGAAGGCCCAGTTTCAAGCCTGCAGTCTTCAGAGTTTGTCTTGATAATTTAGCTGGCCTTTCTACTGAAGGAAAGCTGACAATGGACTTTTTTAGATGTTGCCTTGAGACTAGTCAGCTACAACTCCCATACAAATCTGCTCTTTGCGGGCTACACACTGAATTTCTTGTGATCAGAGCCAACCTTTTTTCAAAAAAGGAGATCTAGTTTTAGCAGTCCCTTGTACCGCCCAACAAAGCCGCCCATCTTGCAGTAGCGCTCTCTCCAAACCCACATCATTACATGAAGACTTATTGCCTTTGCACTGGAACTTGCAGAACTATCCTGCGAACACTGCAATGTGGTGGGTGCATGCTTTGAAATGAAAACCTGGAGAACCTTTCAGTATATAAAATGCACAACACCCAGACATGCTTTGGATGAGGACTCCTAGCTGTGCCTGCCCTCATCAGAGGAATTTACGCCAGCAAAGGTTCTGCCAGGAAGGGTGAGGAAGAGTTTTGACACAGTGGCCCCAATGGTTGCTTGTGTACAAGCACTGGTACTAGCAAATTGTAAATCATTTTAACTGTTCATAATATTGCATATTGGCAAGGTTATAAGCCATTCTGGCACCTTATAGTGAAGGGTGGGTAAGAAATCTAATAAATAATCCTAATAGGAAAGAATATGTCTCTATGAGGAACTACTACCTGATTCTATGAATTATTGTTACTGCAGCAGCTCATAGGAACAGGCTCTTAAGAGTAGGTAAGAAGGTATAGGTAAATATAGAAGCATGTCTACATATTATAGGCTCCAACCAAAACTGCTCAAGCTTAGATTTTATTTATTTTTGCACATAAATCCGTAGCAAGTGACATATGCAACCACGTTCACAGCTTCCACTTACTTATGCAGATATACATGCATATAGTGATTTCTTTCCAAGGAGCTTCTGCGGATTATTTCTAGACAGATGCAAACCACCATGTTTACTTATCTCCTGCCCTTGCCAGTTTCTCATTAAAAACCTCATTTATTTATTTAATAAAACATATATACCGCTTGATTGTACAAAAAAAAAAAACCAAACCCTCGTCAAAGTGGTTTACAAAAAGATAAAATAATAAAACCAAGAAAAAATCAAAACCATACGTTAAAACATAAGCAGAACAGGCATTATGTGGCACATGTAGTAGTGCCAATTTATGCCAATACAATTCTAGGTTGTTAAATAAATTGTTCTTCCCCCTGAAAAATGCTCGGCTAGACCATTGCCTGAGCTCTTTACTTGACTAACAAAGGCTAAGTAATTTTCTTCTGGTGTAAAGGTTTCCTAGAAGCAGGAAGAACCTTCAACAGATTCCCCACCGTTGCTGTTCGTCTTCTAAAGTTTACCTACAAACCAGAGGCAGACTTTTGGCTTTAGAATTTCAGCAGCAACCTGTGGGATGCCAAATTCAGACATCCCCCCACCTCTCGCCTTCCGTTGTTTATCATTATTGCAGTGCCCCCTGCGGCACCCTCTTGGCTTGGTGCCCAGTACAAGTGAACCAGTTGCACTGTCCTAAGTCCGCCTCTGTAGTAACCCCACCTCCTGTCACATCTTTGCAGTTGCACACATGGCTGGATCTACATCAGGGGTAGATCATACACCCTTTGGGATGTGTTTATGGACAGGAAGCACATCATGGCACCAAGCTTGTCTTTCCTTTGCTTGCAAAACTGCACCAAGTCAAGTCTTTTTCCTTTCTCCAATTCTACTCCACCAGGATGCTTTATCAGTAGTCTCATAGGCATATTATTTCTCCTGTTCATTCTTATATTGTTTCAAAACTTAATTCCATTCTGGTTTTCCAGGGTCAGATTTGTTTTCCTTACAAGAATATCCTCTCCCTGTAATTTTTTACAGGGATGTCAGTCTTTAAGTCAATCACAGGCTCTTCCATGTCATACCACATCACTGCAACTTCTAAGCATTTGACCAGAGTGTTTATGTTTACATCTAGCTTTTCATTTATTAGGATAAATTCTCCGTCCCGCTTTCTCACCTTTACTTGACACTGATTTTCTACTCTGTTCAGTTCACACTGAGCATGGAGGGAATTAAGTACTTGTGGAGCCAAGTGTTATCTGTCACAGACTGATTGACAGAAAGCACGCTGCCTGTAAGCACCGAGACGCCACAATTTGCAGAGCAAAGTGAGACCTCTGCAGTTGTTGTGCCCTCCTTGATTGGATAGACATTTACAGTGTGACTGCTGATCATGGTTAGCCCAGAGACTCCCCCCATCCACTTCATTTCCTCTTTTCAGCTGCCAGACCAGCAAGACAAAACTGGTGCCCAAAAAAATCAGAAAACACAAAAAGCACATCTCTTCTAAAATGAGTATGGGAAGTGTGTTATCTACTCCTTACTGGGATTTACAACTAGACTTCTTTCCACCTGATTAACCTTCCTGCTATTTCTCAAGCACTAGTTTGGTATAGTGACTGGAGTGTTTGACTAGGACTAGGTAGACAGGTTCAAATTCCCACCTATCTATGCCTACCCTACCTTACAGGATTACTGCGATGATAAAATCAGGAAGGGAAGAACCAGTAGGTTGCCATGAGCCACTTGCTGGAAAGGAAAGACATAAGTGCAATAATCCGAAGATTTTTTTCTTAATAACATTACACCTGCAATGTGTTATGCATTTTATGGACTAAATCTTATAGAGGGATCCAGATTCAGACTGTCAAATAACAGATAGGACTGGGGTAGGGTGCAGGGCACTATAAATATATTATTGTTAGATGTTAGGAGAATATCACTTCAGCAGACCTGATGCTTCCTGGCTGCTATCTGCACTGATCCTTAAAGGCACTCTCATCACTTGTTCTGTACTATTCTGTTTGTGAACATTGATTCATTGTTCTAGAACTGGACAGTGTTAAGCAGGCTGATTAGCATACATGAAGTGCTAATTGTGAACACTACTATCTATCTCTGTGAAGCTATAAAGCAGGGCCTATACTGCATAGACCTCTTAGGGAATTGTGGTGTATAACAATCTGCTAAAAGGCAGACAATAGAGGCACAGTCTTTAGTTTATTGGTGAATTTATGGGAAGTTTTAGTTTACATAGCTCAGTAGCTCA
This sequence comes from Podarcis gaigeae, assembly GCF_964106915.1. Taxonomy (NCBI): domain Eukaryota; kingdom Metazoa; phylum Chordata; class Lepidosauria; order Squamata; family Lacertidae; genus Podarcis; species Podarcis gaigeae. The sequence goes on from NC_139677.1 coordinate 75,502,972, forward strand.
CAATTACTGCACTTAGAAAGACTTGATTTTTTCTTTTCTTTTTGCAAGGTCTCATGGGAAAGATATTTTGCATACAGAGACAGTGTTGCCTGATAAACTGCACGTACAGTATATCTATCCGAGGCAAACCAGAGCAATTTGTCCTGATGCTCACAATAGTTCATTTATAGCAATGCTTCAGTCTTGGCCCATAACCACACAGGCTTTCCCTCCCTCTGACAGTGCAACAGGGCTTTTCTACCTTCCATAAGACAGTGAAACTGTCCTTCTTATCTCATGTTTTCAATGAGACTTGCTGCTTGCAGTTGGAGGGACCACAGCTGCTTGAAACATGCTGATAGAGCTATTTCACAGTTGTATTCCAGCAATGCATCAAACTGACTTTATCACCCAGCAGAGTACTCTGGGGTAAGAGCATCATCTGCGTGAACTCAATTGGATGGTAAGTTGATTTTGAGTTAAAGATATATTGAAAATGAAAATAGGATTTTTGAAGTAATCCAAAACCAACAGTAATATAATACCAAGTGCTGTTTTTAACCTCTAAAGGCCTGAATGAGGTATACATTCATTTCCAAAGGCAGGAGAAGCTAACAATATGCCCTCCAGGGCTACAGCTCTGTCCATCCCTGATTCTGGTGAGCCACCCTGAGATCTTTGGATGAAGGGTGGGAGATAGTTCAGTCGCTTAGAGCATGGCACTGATAATGCCAAGGTTGCAGGTTCGATCCCTGAATAGGACAGCTGTATATTCCTGCATTGCAGGGGGTTGGACTAGATCAGTGTTTCTCAACCTGTGGGTCCCCAGATGTTGTTGGACTACAACTCCCATCATCCCTGAGCTCTGGCCTTGCTAGCTAGGGATGATGGCAGTTGTAGTTCAACAACATCTGGGGACCCAAGGTTGAGAAAGGCTGGACTAGATGATCCTCAAGGTCCCTTCCAACTAAAAAATTTTCACCGAGAAATTTCACTTGGAGAATAAAGCCCTTCTCCAAGTCCGCTCTGGTAGGTAAAGGCATGCACTTTATTTCCTCCCCTCAGCAATAACACTTGTTTAAGCAGATACAGTGGTGCCCCGCAAGACGAACGCCTCGCAAGACGAAAAACCCGCTAGACAAAAGGGTTTTTCCGTTTTGGAGGCGCTTCGCAAAACGAATTTCCCTATGGGGTTGCTTCACAAGACGAAAAAATCTTGCGTCCCCCGGCGGGTTTTTTTTTGTTTTTTTTGCCCTTTTCCTAAGCTGCTAAGCCGCTTATCAGCTGTTCCGCTGATAAGCCGCTTAACAGCTGATCGCTGGAAGCCACTTGACAGCTCTAGCACTAATCCGCTAAGCTGTCAATGGGCTTGCTTCGCAAGACGAAAAAACCGCTAGACGAAGAGAATCGCGGAACGGATTAATTTCGTCTAGCGAGGCACCACTGTAGTAGTACTAGACTGGTCTATTCCCATCTTCCAACAAAGTGAATTACTACCTAGTACATATAATGTTCAGTCAAAGTACATTCTTCTCTTTTATCTACTTCCGACAGAAATAAAGGCCAAAATCCAAAGGAAAACACACAGAGGGCTGAGCTAATCAGAAACAAAAACACAGAAACACCACCACCTCCAAAATTCAGAGGTCCTACATGCACATCCCACCATCAGTAGCTATCAGCTGCCAGTGCTGACATAAAAAAGGTAAAGGGACCCCTGACCATTAGGTCCAGTCGTGGCTGACTCTGCGGTTGCGGCGCTCATCTCGCTTTATTGGTCGATGTGGCCAGCATGACTAAGCTGCTTCTGGAGAACCAGAGCAGCACACGGAAACGCCGTTTACCTTTCCGCTGCAGCGGTACCTATCTATCTACTTGCACTTTGACATGCTTTCGAACTGCTAGGTTGGCAGGATCAGGGACCGAGCAACGGGAGCTCACCCCGTCGCAGGAATTCGAACCGCCGCCCTTCTGATCGGCAAGTCCTAGGCTCTGTGGTTTAACCCACAGCGCCACCCGTGTCCCCTAGTGCTGACATAGGGTTGCCATATTTTGAACAGTGAATGTGAATCTAGATAGAAAAGTTTGGTATTGCAAAAGCTCTACCATTTACAGTGTTCAGGGTATGTTCATGGCTGCACTACTGAGAGGAGGAAATTGACAAACTCTAGTATGAAGACAATATGTTTAGGCACACACATGGGAACTCTTCAACAACAATCTCTTGGGCATTTCTCTGCAGTCACACTCACTCATAGCTCTCAAAAAGTCAGCTGTAATTTCCCAAAACTTTTATTGGCTGTTTAACCCAGAGGAGCTGATGCCACAATACACCAGTTGGTTTCTAAGCCTTTCTTCTCTTTCGGAAATATGTCTGTGCTTTATTGGCATAACTGGACAGATAACCATAAAGATCATACTCATCTACATTTCTGTAATGTTGATACAGCTAGATGAAAATTTATGTTCAGTGTATGGCATGTGTCTATTCAAGTATACATAAGCACCCAAAAGCACCTCTTCCCAATATCCTCTTTGGAGACCCTGCTCAAGGTTCCTCCACTGAATAAACTGAGGTAGGCAGCCAACCGCAAAAGGCCCCTTTCAAAAGTCGTACCCTGGTTATGGAATAGCCTTCCTAGGGACTTTCTGGTGTCAACTTTGTGAAGACATTTGTGGTCTGTTCTTAATTTGGAGCACGTGATGAATTCTGCTTTGTTCTATTTACATACCGTAGTACTTCTGTTCTCTTTTAATGTCTTGATGTTTTACTTGCATTTCAACTGTTTTCATTTGTAATCTTTTAGCAGCCCAGAGAACTCTGTGTTATGAGGCAGCATACAAATGAAACAAACATACCAGATACTTATTCCTATTTACATCTTGCTAGAATGGAATGCATATACTTAGATAGAGCATATTATTATATTTAAAGGAACATGACTTTATCTAGCATGCATATAATGTTTACATACGCAGAAAGGTAAAGGGACCACTGACCGTTAGGTCCAGTCGTGGCCGACTCTGGGTTGTGGCACTCATCTTGCTTTATTGGCCGAGGGAGCCGGCGTACAGCCAGCATGGCTAAGCCGCTTCTGGCGAACCAGAGCAGCGCATGGAAACACTGCTTACCTTCCTGGCGGAGCGGTACCTATTTATCTACTTGAACTTTGACGTGCTTTCGAACTGCTAAGTTAGCAGGAGCAGGGACTGAGCAACAGAAGCTCACCCCATCGCAGGGATTCAAACCAGTGACCTTCTGATCGGCAAGTCCTAGACTCTGTGGTATGTCCCTTACATACACATACAAGTGAGTAAATCTGTATGTTCTGTACATAGAATATAAACCTTTTCCTTTTTAGTCCTATCATGTTTGTAAATGGTAAAAGATGTAAACATAGGATAAATATTAACATCCTGTCATATCGGCAACTTTCCATTTAACAAAGCTACCAAAAAAACCTGTAAGTCTGTTATCAAATATCAACACTGAGGGAGAACATTCTGAACTCAAGTTGGCTTTGAATGTGTCATGAAATCTAATTAACACATTAACTGCACAATCCTAAGAAAAATGCATTGCGTTTGGTGGAAGAATGTATAGGATTGAGGCCCAAAGTCCACTGAACTCAGTGGCATTTACTTCTGAACGAATCTGCAAAAAATCTGGCTGCATGTCTAGGATGTTTTTTAAGATAGCTTTTCTCTCTACATGGCAGAGACTTTAATTGGGGTATCCATAAAATTTTATTAAAATTCTGCCAAATAACATCTGACCTGTGCCATAATCACAGTTTATTAAATTGATAAGCAATTAAGATTTGTATCCCATCCCAAATTTCCTTGTTGTAATTAACCCCCCCCCCAATTCTAGGTTCATTGTTTTCCAATGTGCAATTTAATAACTATTTCCATTTTTTGACATTTTGTCAAGTTTCTAAACATACATATGGCATTGTCCAATATTACATAGTAAGGAAAGTCACCCCACTGAATAAGATACCTGCCTTATTGTTACAGCTTCTCTACTTCAACACCTGGAGCCCAGTCCATAGCCATGCTTCTGAAGATAGGGTTTTTGACCATTGTGAATCTTGAGGAAGTCTAACCACAGTATTTCCAAACTAGTTTGGTTATTTTGGCATCTCCACCTAAGGGGTAATACTAATTTTGATAGCCTAGTAGTCCAGACTGTCTGTAATTCTCTGCATATTATATATTGTCTTCTGTTTTCTGATGGAGATGGGTGATCTGTACATCCAACTAAAATGTCACCATTTGATAGAGGAAGTATCATTTTTCGCCTGCAGGGACCACATTAATTTTGCTCCACAAAGATGGATGACATTAATCTTCCATGTTTCCTCCTTCCATTTTACCACAGAAATCTTCTGATATGCTGAGTTAACTATAACTATTCAGAGTGGGGATTGATCCCCTCTTCATGTGATAAAAAGCTATATAGAGTAGTACCTCGGGTTACATACGCTTCAGGTTACATACGCTTCAGGTTACAGACTCCGCTAACCCAGAAATAGTGCTTCAGGTTAAGAACTTTGCTTCGGGATGAGAACAAAAATTCTGCTCCGGTGGCGCGGCAGCAGCAGGAGGCCCCATTAGCTAAAGTGGTGCTTCAGGTTAATAACATTTTCAGGTTAAGAACGGACCTCCAGAAAGAATTAAGTACTTTACCCGAGGTATCACTGTATTAGAAGCCTTACAGCTAGGCCCAAAGGTGGGAGGCTGTATAAAGTAGCCTAGATTTTCAATTAAAAGAGTAAGGCTGCAATCCTAACACCACTCCTCTGGAAATAAGCACCACTGAATTCAACAGAACTTGCTTTTGAGTAGACATGGTTGGGATTGTGCTGTAAGAGATAGTAAAACATGGATTGAGGCATATATTTCCCTGGCATCTACCCATAGCAGAACTCATCAAGCATTTGAACCTACAACCGTGGAGCAGAACAACGAAGAACATGCAGTCATTCAGTGAAGAGGAAAAATGTCTCTGTTTCATAAATTGACCCAACATACCTGACTCCCCCTTTAAGAACAAAAGAGGAGTCTTGCAGGATCAGACCAAAGGCACATCTAGTTCATAATCCTGTTCTCTCAGTGTTCAACCAGATGCCAATATGAAGCCAACAAGCAGTCCCTGGGAGGTTTCACCAGCTGTCCTGATCACCAGCCTTTTTAATTCTCAATGAACTTCCCTACACATCACTCACTTTAACTCTGCCCACCATTCTTTCTCCTGTTATAAGGAGCTTCTCTTTTGTTTGCAAAAATCTATGAATGTTTATTTGCTTGTGCCCCAGCTGGCATGAGCAATGGTCAGAAGTGATAGCAGCTGTAGTTTAACAATATTTTAAGGGTTGGCCGTGCTGGATATAAATCAAGGATGAAGAGAAAGAAAGCTCTACATAAAGGAAACCACAGCTCTCTGTTTTTTGCCCATTTTACAGTCTTTCCCTAGTAGACTGCAAAGTCACCAAGGGGGAAAATGTACATAATAATGTTTATAATAACGAATCCAACCAAAAATTATGAAGTAAAATACATTATTTTCTAAAACAAAATTAAAATGCATAGAAATGCTGTGATGGAAACAATGGTTACTTGGGGAAGAAATTATTACTGTACTCTGCATGTTTGTACAAGTCAAATAAAAATAGGATTTGATGAAAGAATGTTAGTCTAAGTGTATCTGATGTGCTAGCATGTTCACTATCAGTGACTATACTTTTGTATTCAAATTAGAATATCACTGTGTATATACATTTTCCAATGTTCAGATTTCTGAGACAAGTTATTGTTATAAGAACCTCTTTAAATAGAGTGCTTGGGTTAGGGCTGGTTATATTTTATTTGAATTTGAATCCACTGCCAGTTGTTAAGCTGTGATTTTCCATCTTCTGCACTTTGCCCTAACTCTGAGCAAGGCTGAAATAGATGTAGACTTGGAGCTTTTCTGGATTTCCACAGCCCACACTACCATACTGACCTCTCGTAAATCCCAGTGAGACGACATAAGCTTTTTCTGCCCAGCAGCACTTCAGAGACATTAAGTGTAAAAGAGAAGGTAAGTAATTCACCATACCTTCCCATTTCTATAATGGGGGAAGACGTCTTGATACATTTACAGTGCTCCTCTGGGAATATTCCATCAGTTATACCTAACTCTAATGGACAATAATTGATTTGAACTTTCTACTTAGCACGAAGCTGTAAACAACTTCAATCCAGGCTGCAGCAGCAAACCAGTCATTTGTAAATTTGAAAGACATCTGAGAAACATGTCCCCCGTGTCATGAAGTGGCCTTGGTTTTTATAAACTTAGCATATAGTGAACTTATGTTATATGATGACTACCGCAAGTGTAGAGGATTGTGAGCCACATATTTCAGCACCGTTGAGGTCCACTGTGTCAATGTGCTTGCAAGAATGACAGAAGCAGCTATGGATTGTACCTCTCTCGAGTTAGGTGTGACCCACATCATCCTCTTAAGTATTAGACAAGTGCTAAAGCAAGCACTTCTGCGGCATACTGCAAGAATTAGGATTTATGTCGCCATACTTTACTGTTTGCCTTCTTTGTCCTAACCCATGGGTAGGCAAACTAAGGCCTGGGGCCTGGATCCAGCCCAATCGGCTTCTAAATCCAGCCAGCGGATGGTCCGGGAATCAGCATGTTTTTACATGAGCAGAATGTGTCCTTTTATTTAAAATGCATCTCTGGGTTATTTGTGGGGCCTGCCTGGTGTTTTTACATGCGTAGAATGTGTCCTTTATTTAAAATGCATCTCTGGGTTATTTGTGGGGCATAGGAATTCGTTCTTTTTTTCTTCCAAAATATAGTCCAGGTCTGAGGGAAAGTGGACTGGCCCCCTGCTGAAAATATTTGCTGACCCCTGTCCTAACCCAATGTAGACCAATCATCCTTTTGTAGTTACAGATAGGTAGCCGTGTTGGTCTGCCATAGTCAAAACAAAAAAATTCCTTCCAGTAGCACCTTAAAGACCAACTAAGTTAGTTCTTGGTATGAGCTTTCGTGTGCATGCACACTTCTTCAGATACCTTTTGTAGGATAGGGATGTATGGTGGTTCTCTCTTATTGCTTGTAACTATGAACTCATGAGAGCTCGGCTGATATCTTCTCGAAAACTGTCTGCTTTACTTACACTATTTGTGTTCCACTACTACCAGCTATCATTATAAAGCACTGCTAACATAGATCCAGCACTATATCACCTTAGATTGTCACCAAGAGTGGGATATAAATTCAGTAATATCTTAATAAATGGTTTCAGCCTCATCAATGTTCATTCTCACTAACAATCCCTGGACGGACCAGCACAAATGCACACAAAAGCCCCATTAAATTGTGTTAGATCAAAAATGGTGCTAATTGGTGTCTCAGCTAGAATGTGAAGAAATGGAAAATGATGCTGAAGATGTCGTGACCAATAGCTGTGCAGAAACTTTATAGTGGATCCTGAATGAAAACAACCTCCCCCGCACATCCACACCCACAAGTATGTAGCATCATTGAGTCCAGAAAAATCAATATGCCTGCCACAATAGCAGTAGTGATGTGTGGATCTTATCTCCCCCCAACCCCAGTCTGACTCATTTGTCATCAGTGTTTAATGAGCTCATTCCCCAGGTGACTGCAAAAACCCTGATTTCTTTATTGGCGTCTTCTCGTAGTTCATAGCCTTGGAGTGTGTGTTTGTGCCAACAGTGTCTGCCACATGTGCATTATCATACAGCTTCTGAGGATTTTGAGTATGGTTGCTGCAGCACATACGTTAAAACTAAAAGTACAGTGCATCTGGGTGATGCCTTTGAAGCATGCTACACTTCACAATTGGTTTATTTATTTACATAATTTATATTGTACATCTTCAACATACATTTAGTGAAATGGATGGGGGCGGGGGGACAAACTGAGCTAGTATCTTGACAAGATGAAGGCACTGTGGGTGAGTAGTTCCTGTGCTGGGAAATTAGTCAGCTGCCTACCTTCAATGGGGTTGCACTCGCCCTGAAGAAACAGGTTCACAATTTCGAGGGGCTTCTGGATTCAGCTCTCTCATTGGAGGCTCAGGTTGCCTAAGTGGCTACAAAAACCTTGCCACACCGGGAAAACCTTGCTGCACTAGTTCATGTTTTGGTTACTTCAAGACTGGTTTACTAACCAATGTGCTTACCTCATATTTGATCCAGAAGCTGCAGATAGTGCAAAATGCTGCAGCACAATTACTGACAGCTATGAGAACTTGTCAGCATATAAAACCTGTGCTCAGAGATCTGCACTGGCTGCTAATGTGCTACTGGGCCAGGTTCAAGGTTCAAGTTACTATTAGTATATAAAGCCCTTAATGACTTGGGATCAGTTTACCTATGAGATCACCTTAAACAATTCTGTGTTATTGTAATATCCTGAGTTATATTTGTATGAACAATGCCACACATATACCTTATATAATTATAATAATATATTAAATGAATAGTTTCTAGCTCACAAGCCTCAGGAAATAGTCCAAAGGTACCTAAAGTAATTCCATCTCTGAAACTGAGCAGATTTGTGCTTAGCCGGTACATGGATGGGAAGGTGTCTTGAAAAACCCATCTACACTGCTGTGAGGATGTTGGAGGAAACATGGGATATGAATGTAGAAAAGGTCAAAACCAGCTATACTTCCTGTCCTTGTTTGCCAAAACTTGGACTACGTATTCTAACTGCAGATTAACATGTAGTTGTATGTTGATCTTTTATTTTATAGGTACATAAATTTCCCATGCAACAAAACTGGGACTGTTTTTCTTGTTTTTCTTTTCCTTGTTCAGTTAGTAGATGTGTTAGCTTTTGTCACCTCCTACTGATTAAACTTTACAACTGTATGCTATAGCACAGTATCGAGGACACAGTCTTAAAAACGGAGTGAAGAATGGAGTAAATTATTTATTTTGCATGGTTTGTAATTACCAATTTAGGCTGTTGGACACTATCGTTCTCTCCCCCCCCCAATACATACATATATATATATATATATATATATGTGTGTGTGTGTGTGTGTGTGTATGTATATGTATATGTATGAAAGGCATTCTTTAAAACAATACTTAATTCGGTATCTTTCAATAGGCAATCTGAAAAGGGGAGTGGATATTCATGAAGAAAAGCAGGTGCTGCAACAAAGCAAAACAGTCCTTCAGCTGAACACTTCACACCGCAGCTCATCTCAGAGAGAAATTACAGTGGGGGCTTGAAATTGTAATGTAAGTACTCACAGAAGGGGGGGGTTGCATATTCAAAAACAAATGACCAAAATAATTCATTGTTAATACAATTATACCAGTGATGTATTTGGCAGCATCTTGCAAACAGAGAGGTGAAACCTGGCCTGGGACCTGTCTGCCTTTAGGGCCATTTCTTTCCATACCATTGTGCCACCCTCTTAAATCTGGTGGAGAGGTTCTTCTTTGCCTGCCAGCTATGGATGAAGCAAGACTATTAGAGACACATTAGAGAGCCTTCTCTATGGCCCTAAATTGTGGAATTCTCTTCCAATAGGAGGTGCCATTACTTCCCTCTCTACAGGTCTTCTGCAATTTTGTTTAGACAGGCTTTTCATCTGCCTGCTTAGAAACCACAGAAATACAGACAATGACTGATTTACACGCGTTCAATTGATCCATGACCATGCATGCGAACATCATGGCTCCCTGGAAGGCAGGTTTATGCAAGCTCCGCTGTTGTGTGAGATGACCTGGGTGCAACAACTGCACAAATCGGGGGTTGCCTATATATGAAATAGGTTGTTCAAATGTTTGGTTCTAACATACTAAAAAAATAGTAGCAGGAAAAATCTCATCATAGTGATGACATGACAAAAATAGCCTTGTACATAAAAACAAAGGTCTACATCCAGACTTCGTTATGCCTAGACTTGACCTACTGAAATCAATGTGACTTGTTAATCATGCCTAACTCAGCTCTAAGCACGACTAAGTACCGGTATCCAACGCAAAACCTACGCAGTAAATCAACAATACTTTCAATATGGGCACAATTAAACGAAAACTGACCCATTCAGTCAGTGTACTTCTAGCTGTATGATTAGATTTGAACCAGTATGGATCTTTAATTTCATCTGGATAAATAATTGTACTAGCAACATACTGAAGACACAAATATCATTTGCTTTAATGGTCACAAATGCATGCTATGCTATCAAAGTATAACTGCACCTGGAACCTGCTTTAAATGCTATTGTGTTTTCTTACCTAGAAAACAAAGCAACTCATGCAATCTTAAAGTATATGGCATAGAATGATAGGGGATCTATTAGTTGGAATCAAAGTATCTGAGAACATCCTTGGATCCATGGGGAGGCCTCACAGGTCTGTCAATACTAGTCAGTGAGTCCAATCCAATGGATGATGCAATTTTCACAATACAGTGGTACCTCGGGTTACAGATGCTTCAGGTTACAGACTCTGCTAACCTAGAAATAGTACCTCGGGTTAAGAACTTTGCTTCAGGATGAGAACAGAAATTGTGTGGTGGCAGGGCGGCAGCAGTGGGAGGCCCCATTAGCTAAAGTGGTACCTCAGGTTAAGAACAATTTCAGGTTAAGAAGGCACCTCCAGAATGAATTAAGCTCTTAACCAGAGGTACCACTGTATAATTAGTATTCAGTGTACCATTGACCTGATGCTTGATCTTTCTGGTCGCGCTGGACCAATGTGATAGAGAGCAATGTTGCATAACAATTTTAATACTGGTATGAAAAGCAGTAATGTTTGGCTGGCTGATATTAATAATAATAATAATAATAATAATAATAATAATAATAATAATACTTTATACCCTGCCCATCTGGCTGAGTTTCCACAGCCACTCTGGGCGGCTCCCAATCGAGTGTTAAAAAAAATACAGCATTAAATATTAATAACTAAATAAACCTAAATAAACTAAACCTAAATAAACAAGACTGTTTTTTCCCATTTAATTAATTACTCTACCTCAAAAGTAAGATTAAAATATACTGATGTGATTGTATATGCTGCTTTGGGCATGTTTAGTAGAAAAGCAGCAGATAAATACACACACACACACACACACACACACACACACACACCCCTACAAGAATAAGTGCTGTACAATAATTTAGGCACAAGGTTTCTACAACACTTATGGCAGGGAAAATCTATTTAATGCAGAGGAAGCACTTGTTTACTCAGAAGTAACTCCCATGTTATTCAGCGAAGCTTACTCCATAATTGTGCACACAATTACAGATTTGGTACATATGCAGTTTTGTCCCCTGTAACATGGGGGACGACTAATAGCGCTCCTCTAGATCATCTGAGTTATCAGGCTTGGGTAGAAGAACTCAGGCAGTCCTTAAGGTATCCCAAACACTAATGACTGCTCCCAGTGCCTTCATATAGATCTTTAATAGCATTAGAGAGAGAAAAGTGCCCTGTGGAACACCATAACGCAGGTCCCAGGGAGTCAAAGAGCAATTCCCCAGTGCTACTCTCGGTACTCAGCCATGCTGGTAGGAGCAGAACCACTGCAACACAGTCCCTCCTATATCCACCCCACACAGGCATCTAGGAGGATGCCATGGTCAGTGGTTCAGTCCTGAAACCTGATGAAGGTGTCTGGTATTGCTGCTAAGGGTGCACCATGGTTATTTCTTCCCTCGGTGCTCCATTTGCCTCTGCTCACTCCTGTGTATACTGTCTACAGAAACTGCAAGGCATTCCCATATGGTGGGGTTAATGTTACCAGCCTTCATGTCACATTTGCAGATATCTTTGTAATGCAGAGTTGGTCTGCCAATGAGCTCTTTGTGGATTGCCAAAGACAGTGACAGCAAAACATACCACTGGTCAAGAATATAAATAAACCCTGATTGAAATAGAATAATGAAAAAGTGCAGCCTGGTGAAAAATTGAAATACATGTTTGTCCAAGTGTTTAGCAATTGTAAAGGTCTATTTTAAAAAGGTGAATATTATGCTATTTTTTTATTAGAGACATCTCTATATAAGCTAATTACATTTCTTTCTTTAAAAAAACACCCTAATGTTTCCAAAAGATGGGAATTTGTGCCATGTGATTATAAGTTAAATGGAATCATAGTTATTTTCTTTCAGACATTACATTTTGATTTTAAATGAGAAGTTATAGCTCTAAGTTTCAACTAAAATGCCCCCTGCATGTATGTGTGTATGTTAATCTGGCAGAATCAGCAGAAACTACACACTTCTGGGATAAGCAAATGGACACAGTTTTCTATTAACTGTTTTGAACACCATGTGTTGAAAGAAAACAACAGAACGGAAATTGCTCATCCAAAATGCTAACTTGTGGCATGGCACAGCCAAAAAAGCAGGTGTGTAGCATGCAGTTTACTTTACTAACATGCCTACCACATGTCACTCAATTCTGTTACCCCATTTACTTTATTTGGGAACTTATTCACATATTGGCAATAGATCCTCAGTGGAGGATCTATAAAAAGGGTCATGACCTATTATGTGAGTACACAATTTGAGAAAACAGTGACGAGAATAATAACATCATATCACAGAATAATCCTTTGGATTATCTGTTGTGACCCTTGCTTCTGGCACAAATCATAAATGTGCTTCAGATCATGTTATTCCCATTAGTATAATATTCTTCACAAAATCTGGATGGACAACACAATCTTGCTAATTTGCACTACTGACTGAGAGTCTGATTTGTAACAATTCACTAAATTTTTGCAAATTAGTAAGCGAATAGACCCAACAAAAGAAAAATAAATGAGGGATGTTTCTTTGTGAAACATATTTTATTGATTGTAAATCAAGGGACCTGTTTATATCTGATTTCTGAAATTTTAGGAAATAGGAGATCTTGGAGAGGACACAAAAAGGGAGACTGAAAAAGTTGTGAGGCTAAAGCATCACCCTGAGCTGGAGGAAAAGTGGGATGCAAATGTAACAAACAATCCCTATACGCATGCCTACAATATTGCACCAGTGTTGCAAACACCTGCTTATTTATAAACGAAAAACCAAAAAGATATAATACCGTCAAATGAAATAATATATGCAACATAATTTCAGGTTAGGCTCCCTGTCTTCCCCATATGAAAACAGCACTCCAAGAATATAAAGGTGTAAAATATCCTGTGACCAAACTGCTATTGTTTCATTTATTTTCCACTCACTTGATGCTCTGGCAGCTTCCTCTTTCCTTCTCCAGGATGGAATTTATTATTGTAGCCCTGAGCTATGACTTCATTCATAACGCTTGTTGCAACTGCACCCGCATTTCTCTTTGCTGGCTGGTGAGTGTATTTATGTGTGTGAGCAAGGCGGGAGATCTGAATGTGTATCTCTGGATACTGAAGATTTATATTGACAGAATAACAGAATATGGAAGAAGTCTGGAGAATCACTTTTTAAATATTTGTTACTGTTCCTCTAGACTAGCAGTTTAAATATTACAAGTGAACACTCTAAATATTTCCATCTGACACAGCAAAGAAAGCAAGCAACCATCACCCTCCAGCCCAAAATTAGAGGGAATACGGGGGGAGTCAGGTACCTCATTAGAACATCCTGGGTACTAATTTGCTGACTCTCCAGACTAACAGAGGGGCACCCACACATTACAGTGGTACCTTGGGTTACATACGCTTCAGGTTACATACGCTTCAGGTTACATACGCTTCAGGTTACAGACTCCACTAACCCAGAAATAATACCTCAGGTTAAGAAGTTTGCTTCAGGATGAGAACAGAAATCGTGCTCCGGCGGCACAGCGGCAGCGGGAGGCCCCATTAGCTAAAGTGGTGCTTCAGGTTAAGAACAGTTTCAGGTTAAGTACGGACCTCCGGAACGAATTAAGTACTTAGCCCGAGGTACCACTGTATTTGCATGTGTGGGTTTACATGTTTCCTTCTGTTTCATGAGAATCTTTCCCATGATCTGGATTTGGGTTGTTAGTGGACATATGGTTGTTGTGGGGATTAAATGAGGAGGAGGAGAAAGAACCATGTGCATCACATTCACCTCCTTGGATAAAAAAGGTGGGCTATAAATTCAAAGAAGAAGGAGGAGAAGGAGGAGGAGGAGGAGGAGGAGGAGGAGGAGGAGAAAGAGAAAGGCTAGAACATGCTAAAGCAGAGCTTTCCAAACTTTCCAAACATTAGTGTGTTGGCTGCAGTGTGTCACACAATATGTGTCCATATCTCTTGCAAGGGGTCAGTTTAACATCTGGTTTGCTAGTAAAACTGAATTACTGTGCCGCGAAATGATGGATGGCTAAATAGTGTGTCACCAACATAAGAAGTTTTGAAAGCTCTATGCTAAAAGGTTTATGTCACGTTTTTGCAGGGAATGAACATACTGAAAGAGGTCAGAAACCCAAGTCTGGACCTCATCAATTGCTGAAAAATGCAGTGTTTCCCACACTACCTCAGCAGTCCAACAATATAGAGTATGCACACACCAGAAGGCTACTAAACATTCCTAAACATTAGGAAGAACTTCCTGACAGTAAGAGCTGTTCGACAGTGGAATTTGCTGCCAAGGAGTGTGGTGGAGTCTCCTTCTTTGGAGATCTTTAAGCAGAGGCTTGACAACCATATGTCAGGAGTGTTCTGATGGTGTTTCCTGCTTGGCAGGGGGTTGGACTCGATGGCCCTTGTGGTCTCTTCCAACTCTATGATTCTATGATTCTACGGTGCACAGGAGAAGTGCCTAGGGCAGAGGAATGGCCCTTTAAGAAGTTCTACTTCTCCAGAGGGGCAGAGCATGAGAAGAGTAAACTGGAGCCAGAGGCTCTAAAAGCTTCAGTTCACTTCCAACCCTTGTTACTAATTATGAGCTATCCTGTGCAGTAGCAACTGACCTGCCTTGCTCTGTGGTCTTCTCTATCGATGCAGGAGAAGCACAGCACAGATTTAGAATTGGACTGGCAATTATGAGCTTTCTTGGAAAGAAAAACCAATCTGTTTTCCAACAGCTTTCTTCCAGTTTATAATGTTGGTACATGTATGCTGATATTGCATGTTCATTATTGCATGGCTCCCTTTGAACTGTAGTTCTGTTTCAAGCACCCTACTTCACCCCACAAGGCCAGCCACTGTAAAAAAAAGAAAGGGGGGAGGAGTTCCCCAGCACTATTAAAACACCAACAAACAAGAAATAATTTTTGATCTGGATATGGAACCACCACTACACTTTTTTTTTTTTTTTTTTGCAATACACTAATCAAGAGAATTCACCCAAATAGAGAGGATAACTACAATGAACAAAAGGCTGCTTGATCTGGTAGTCTAGTCATATAGTTTACAGAAATCTATCAGATATTCAGCAGAGTGAAGAGTTAACAGAAAACAGTCTTTGGATGTGCCTACAAAGCATCTAGTTTTGGCTGCATGGTCTAATGAATGCTGGCCACCTATGTGAAGTGTCTTTTTAAACATTTTCGTATTGCAGAAGAAATTCTGAGGGCAATGACACTCAATACAGGTGAACAATATGAGTAGGATAAATTAATACAGTCGTACCTTGGTAAATTAATACAGTCGTACCTTGGAAGTCAGCTTAGTTACCGAACGTTTTGGCTCCCAAACCTGGAGGTGAATGTTCCGGTTTGCAAACTATTTTTGGAAGCCAAACATCCGACAGGGCTTCTGCGGCTTCCGATTGGCTGCAGGAACTTCCTGCAGCCAATCAGAAGCCGTGCTTTGGTTTCTGAACATTTTGGAAGTCAAATGGACTTCCGGAACGGATTCCGTTTCACTTCCAAGGTACAACTGTATAATGAACCATGTAGTTGTGAATTTTGACTGAAAATAACATCCTATGCACTGTTTCTCCACTCTGCAAGTAAGAAAACACAACTTCAGGTAGGTAGGAGATAGAGACTCCTTGAACACAGCCCAGCCTACATTCTTATCGACAGACTCCATTTTCATCTACAGGCACAGCTTTGCTGCCCTTTCCAAATTACCATCGTCTAACATATCCATATTTCTCTCTGAAAATAAATCCAATCCTTTTCAGTACCAGGAACCAGAAGAACTTATAGGAGTTCTTGCCTGCCATGTGTAAGAGACCGGAATAAACAAGTTTCTTAGGTGACCACAGATTTAATTTACAAATTTTAAATCTTGCAAATAAAACAATTTTTGAGGCATAAAACAGTTGCTGACAGTTCTTTATAAAGATAGACAGAAATCAAGAATGACATTGAAGTGACTGCTGGTTAGAACCAAAATGTTCTACAACAACTTTCCCTACTCTGTCACATTCTGAGAGAGGCTATCAATAAACTTTGCAAAGAGAGGATTGCAGCTCTGTCTTTGTGTATTTAAGATGCTGTCAAAACCTTGACTGCTTGACATCCTATCAGGTACTACAGCTGTTGCACAGCTACAGTACTGTGTCTCTGAATAACCCAAGGTAGAAGCAAGAATGGGTTTAATGTAAATGGGAGCTCCCAAAATTGTGCCGTTTGCATGGCAACAGCTTTGCTTTTCAGGTTATGCAAAACAAATACCCCAAATGAAAACTGGGTGCGATTCTCAATGTACAGTGATGTAGATCAGAAACAATCCACAGACTGTGCTGGAGATGTGATTGGGGAAAAGCAAAAAAGGATTAACTCCAAACACACTTGGTGGTTATTTTGGATTTTAATTGGCAGCTTTAATTCATTGCATTACATTAGTGAAATGTAAAATTCTATGTAACCTCCTGCTGACCGATTCCTGGTTTTAAATGTATTGGAATCCTGCAGTTGCCTGTACCTATTCTAGGTCAAGGGGAGTTTGTCTCTAAATACAACAGCTTTAGCATAGTGGTATTTGATTAACCCTTGCAGGACTGGTATTCCTTCAAGAGCTCCAAGTCAGTGCAGAGAGAAGATCAAACCTGAGCAGACTAATGGGGCAAAGGCTGGGCATGAAAGGGGTCAAGTATTTCGAGCAGGTAAGTCAGAAGCACACTGCCAAAGCTAGCTGATAAAATAAATCCAAAGATAAGCAAAGAGTTCAAATCTAAAGTGGCAGTTGAAGGCCAGCAGAGAAAGGGTGAGAAATGCAGAGCTAACATAGCTGCTGATCAGCCTGGTAGCAGTATCTTTCTGTTTCCTTATATAAGGAATACAGCCAGTCGTGGTAGGGTGCAGCTGGTTTGACTGCCTTGATGGTTCCTAGGAAAGTACAATAGAGCTAGTCTAGAATCATGGCAGGTGGAAAGGTGGTTTTCTCAGCAGAGTAGAACATCTTACCTCACAAGACAAACTGCATATCTCATCTGTGAGACAAGCAAAGCACTAAGGCAACAATCACGTTGTATGAGCAACAGAAGAAATAGGTTCCACATGGTCCCAGGATATGTGAATTATTTTGTTCATTATGTTTAGTTTATTATAGATTACCATAAACCACTCATTTACCAAAAACATGCAGAGGGCTCCCACTTTGAGAAAGAAAGAAAGAAAGAAAGAAAGAAAGAAAGAAAGAAAGAAAGAAAGAAAGAAAGAAAATGCATGATCTTCGTCTTAGTACTTTGGATGAACCAGAGATCATGGTTTGTTTTGCTCCAGAAAAAAACACAATGTGAATTCAATGCTTGTTTTTGACTTCCTACTGTCTGGAGCAAAACAAAATACAACCCCCAGTTCACATATATCACTAACCCATTGGATCATGATTTGTTGCTTCTACTTGTGACAGAGGAGAAAAGGAACATGAGAGAGTGGTCTCTGCATTTACCGTAAAGTTAAGCCATTAGCTACGGTCTACTGTGGTGTGCAAGTGCAGGTATTGTTGTAAACTGATTATTATTTGACTGCAGTCAAATATTCTACCAATGCCACTGATTGAATTAAAAAATACTTCTACATTTTTATTATGGTGTAATTTGTTAAATCTAGCCCTGCAGCTCTCAGGGAAGAACAAGTATTGTAATTAAACTTTTTCCACTGACTACTTACTGCAATTACAGGAACTGCAGGAATGCATGCTGCCATTGGTGGTAAGGACACTGCCTATTGGGTACTGAGTTGACTAGGGTCACAGGGACCCAGGCTTAAATCCACAGTGAGCCATAAACCTCATTAGATGACATCAGACAGGTCACACATACTAACTAAGCCTAATCTATATCACAGCATTATTGTGAGGGTAGAATTTGGGGGGCGGGGGGGAAGAGATATACTATGTATTTCTATCTCCCCGAGCTCCATGGCGGAAGGGTGGAACAAAAATATAATAAATAAGAAAATATTTTTTACTGAAGTATATATCAGTTTCACAAGTTACATAATTAATTTTATGAAATCAGCATAAATATCAATTTGGTTGATGATGATCTTCATTGGTCTCATAACATTAATGCTTTAAAATACTTAGCAAAATAAGCCCTCTCCTCGCTATAATATAAGCAGGCTCTAAAAACATTTTTATTTATGTCTGCTTTTAGTGAGGGTGTCTATTTTTATTGAGCTGGCTGGCTGATAGAATTGGATTAGGAGAAGCGAAAAGTTTTACTGCTGCTATTATTACAGATGCATTGTTTTCTATCTTATAAGGTTTTAGGTTGTTTTTATACGGTGTAAGCCTCCTGTGGCCCTCCATATGTCACTGGACTTCCACTCACATCAACCCCATCCAGAATGGTCAACAGTCAAGGCTAATGTGAGCTGTAATCCAAGAACAATTTGAGGGCAACAGGTATCCGTTAATAGGTCACAGCTTTTTTTTACTTGTTATATCCCAATCCTAACATAAATCCAGTGCCTTTCTATTTTGGGGGCTACTGGGGAAGGCTATAGCTCAGTGCTTTGCATGCAAAAGGTCCTAAGTTTACTCTCACATGTCTCCAAATAGGACTGGGAAACACTCCTGTCTGAAGCTCTAGGGAATCAGGGTTGAAAATAAAAGAGCTAGATGAATGAATGGTCTGACTTGGGTGTACGGCAACTCCCTATGTTCCTAGCAGTGTGACACCTGGACGAAGAATGGTCTGGGGAAGTTGGCTTAGTAAAAGCTGAAGTTTCATAACCCTCCACCAGACCCCAAGAGTCCTCAGTAGGCCAACAGAAGACTAGGAAACTGAGTTGAGTGCACCCTTCTCCATGGATAGTTTTATACCAAGGACAAAAAGCAGCATTTCCCATGTTTTCTGATTATGTCTTAGGTATAAGTTGACAAGCCACCTTTTAAATCCTTAGGAGTTATTTCATGCCATTTTAATTACCCCAACATTAGTTCATTAAATTATTAGAAGTCACCTCCCCTTGTCTGTGTCAGAAATACCTAATGTCTTAGGGACTGCTGTTGTTGATGATGATGACGACAATGACAACATTTCTATACCACCCTTCAGCTGAGGATCACAGGGCAGTTCAAAACAAAACAAAACAAAACAAAACAAAACAAAACAAAACAAAGGCATAGATTGTTTAATTAGCCAAAGGCCTAGGAGAAGAGGAATGTTTTTGCCTTGTGCCTAAATATATGTAATGAAGCTGTACAGTGAGCCTCCCTGGGGAGAGTGTTCCACAAGCAGGGAGCTACTGCAGAAAAGACCTGTTCTCAAGTTGCCGTCCTCCAGACCTCCCATGGAGGAGGCATATGAAGGAGTACCTCAGATGCTGATCACATGGTCCAGGTTAGTTCATATGGGGAGAGGCGGTCCTTGAGGTATTGTGGTCCTGAACCATTTAAGGCTTTGAATTGGGCCTGTAAACTAACTGGCAGCCGATGAAATCAGGCCAGGATCAGTGTAATATGTTTAAACCACCTTACCCTGGTGAACAACTTGGCTACTTCACCAGCTGAAGTTTCCCTGCTGTCTTCAGAGGCAGCTCCATGTAGTGGTAATCTAACCTAGAGGTTACCAGAGCACAGACAACAGAAGTTAGTTAATCCCTGTCCAGGTAGGGGAGCAGGTGGGCCACCAGCTGAAGCTGCTGGAAGGCACTCCATGCCACCGAGAGCACCTGAGCCTCAAGTGCCAAGTGGGCCAGGATCACCCCCTCACATAAAGAGGCATTACTCATGCCCTGGGCCCAGACAGTTGTCCCCTCCCTGCTAGTTTTTATCAGCCAAGAAGGGTAAGGGTTGAGAGAGAAAAGTGATCGCCCTGACCAATCGAAGCACCTTATCCATGCCTTTGAGCCTTACTAACTGAAACTCATCCAACATTACAGGACTAGACAGTGCTCTGGACACCTCTCAAGATTCATCTGCTGTAACAGTGAAGTCAAGGCCCTAACAGATGCAAGCAATTTTATCCTCAAACTGCTTGGTAAACAAAAGGCTTTGCAAGCATGCTGTCAGTTCTGTCACCTCCTCCTTTGGGCCATACTGTAAAGGGCCTTGCACTACCTGGAAAAGCTCTGCTGGATGGCACAATGAGGATGCAATGGAGGCAGGAAAGTATGCCTTTTTTGCTGCCTTCACTGCCAACTGGTCTGGTGTCATAATGCATTAAAAATATTATAATTAGCCAATGTAACTGAAGTGATTCCAGATATTTCATTATTCATCTGGAGCTTCTTTTTAGCCTGCCTATTCCGGAGTTCTGAGTAATTTAAAAACTGACAATGACATGCCCCTCCTACCCCAACTGCATCCCAATTCCGGAAGAAGAGGAAGGAAAAATGTATGATCTCCATCTCCTCCTCTCCTTCATTTTTCAAAAAATTAGGGAGAGAACCATTAAAATGAATTTTCCTGAAGATTCTAGTTCAGGAAACATGTTAAAGAAGTATATTCCCATATGTTTTAGCATAAGAACTACATATTTCTTTTGCAGTTCCTGGATTAATTTTGCTGTTGCTTTTTGCATCAGATTCGCGTGCCTCCTGACCTTGATAATCTGTGTAGCCCTATCATGACCCACATCAAATCCTTCACCTACTAATCCCTCTCATTTCTCATAGCCTGCATTCTACTAATTCAAGTAATTCTCATGGTCCTCTGCTATTCTGTTTACTTATGTGCGCAGGCACACACTTTTGCTGGATTTCTTTCTGCATGGTGGCACCAATCTAGCTAAAGGTGGTTGGAACTTAAGTCCCACTGAAAGCAATAAAAGGTGCCCTAATTGCAAGCAACCTGTTCTATTTCTTTCAATGAGATTGCGTCATAATCAACTTTAGCTGGATTGCAGCCACAGTGTAGAAAACCAGGCAAAGTATGCAAAACACAAACATAAATACAATAGCAGATAGTTGTGCAGAAACCTGGTGAATAGCTTGAATGAGTGGAATGCATTTTGTGAGAGAAGAAAGGGATTAATAAAAGGGCTGGATGTTGGTCATGGAAGGACTACACCCACGTTTAAGATCACAATGAGGAGCATGAATCTGATATAATTTTTAAGTAGATTCTAAAAATTTGTTATGGATTTCAAATATACTTGAAATGGAATCTGTAGAAGCATCTTTTGTAGCTTCTTCATCCTTCCATCAACTTCAAATTCTGGTGATGAAAGTGACTCATCTTACAAGAAAGAACACATTTTCTATTCGACACCAATAAGATAGTTGTAGAGAAGTTGCATATACATTCTTTCCAAAACTGTTTTATTTTTAATCTCAGGCACAGAGATATACATAGGTCTAACAGTCCCCTATGCAGATCTTGAAGACTACAAAGATTCCAAAGAGAATTCATAAAGAAAGACACAGTAAAGTTAAGACTACTACAGAATGCTCTGTGGGATTATCAAGACAGGAAAACTTTGCAGATGTTACTGTCTCTCTGGAGGAATAAATGCTTGCATTTTAATATTCTCAGCAGCTGGTTCCTGTTGAATGCCATCAGGATGATTCAGCCACCTCCCAGAAACAGTAGTAGCAGCAAGTGCACTCCTACAGATACAGATCTACAACACTTTAATGTTTTCAGAGCATTACTATTACTCTGACATAGTCAAAGTGTCATTAAACTGTTATCAATTGAGCCAAACACAATCATTAGAATAGGAAAAAAATACCACCACCACAGAACTTCTGTTTTATGGTATGCTGTGTACATAAACTTAGTCTGAATAGCCACATATTTAAAGATGTACCATTATTTCTTCCTCCACTTTTTCCTTGGCTCAATGTTCTCCATCCCAACCATCACTTACTTCAGTTAGCAAGAATTTTTTTCTTCCTTTCTACCCTGAATTGAATGATACAGGTTAAAGCATGCTGCTTGTCGTCTTAATTCTTCCTTTTGAATCAACCTTCCACAACTCTGAAATTTAGATGGGTGCTCAGTGCCAGGTGGGTTATGAACTCTTGCCAACAATGAAAGCATGTGGTATTTAACAAGTAGTGTGCTTCCTGATATATGTCCATAATCCAGACCAGTTCTCTTTCTTGTTTTGGTTTTGTTTTGTATTTGTATTATAGCTGTAAGTCGCCTTCGTTGTTCTGCCAGATAGGCAACTCATAAATATTGGAAAGAACGGCTAATATGCCATGTTAAACTTCAGATAACTCACCTAGAGCTCTTCCTCTCTTCTAGTTCTTTTGTATTTTTATCCACTATATTTAATTCACTGTAAATCCAACTGTGATCAAAACTGGGCAATAGCAAACACACTGAGCATAGCAGTAGTCTGCAAAGTGGTCTAAAGGGACTTAAGGCAAGTTTGTGAGATCACATTTTTAAAAATGCTTCACTGCAACACTATTTTATTTCAAAATGGGGGGCAACCCTGAAAATGCAGTTGCTATGAATATCTAATTAAAGGGAAAATCTGTTCTAAGTTTTCTAATGATGAAACAATAAAGATGAAGAAAAACAAAGCAAATGTACAGATTGGAACCAATATGTTTGTGCCAGGGCAATCTCTTAACTATAATTAATAGATTGGCAGCAGACTGCACTCCTGCTCTAACTTCAAACCTTGGTTAAAAGCAAGCCCTGATAATGATTCTGCAAACATAATACAACTCCATGGTTAACATTCAGAGCCATGGTTAGAACATCCGATGCAATAACTATTAAAGTGTTACACGTTAAAAAGGAGGGATAGTACCTCTGGCGGGGCCACGTCATGCTCCCTCTGAGACAGTTTGTCCACCTTAGGTCCCCAGCCTGCACTCAGCTCTCACCTGTGGCTCCTGTGCCACATTCCAGGAATGGCTGACTGGCTGGCTAAAGCAGGTGAGCCGATGCGTCTCAAACCCTCAGTGAGTTAGGGACCTCCCCTACATGTGAAGACAGGTTGTGGTGGATTGAGCAAAAGAGACAAATAGTGGGTCCAACAGTCAAGAGAGCAATTACTGCACATGCTGTAGAAGGAAGAGAGGGGCAAATGGGGCTCGCCAACCTGGGAAGGTGGTCCATCAAGGAGCAGGGAAACTCTGGTCCTAAACCTCTGCTGTCTTGCAGTGAAGAAGAAAAGGCTAAGGAGTAAACCCTACACAAATTAGGAATGAAGTTCCTAAGATGGTTGGATGGCACCTTGTACACTTGCTGCCACCCAGTTCGTGCCAAACATATTGCTCTGCTTTCCTTTGGACCACATCAATGAACCCAAGAGGGGTCTTGTCACCTGGACAGCCCAGGACCTCCATACAGACTGCCCAGGTTTGCACCCCAGGGAGGTCACTTTGTTGCTGCTAACACAGCGGCTTGACTTCATGAGTGGTGGACCTTGGGGTCTCAAATTTCAGCGGCACCCTATGCAATGTCAAAATTCAGCACCCCCAACCTCTTGTGCTCCAGTCTAAATAACACTTGCAGTGCCCCCTGTGCTACTCCTGAGGTGGTCCCCTCAATCCACCTCTGATGTCACCTCCATAGGTGCACATCATTGTCTCTTGAGATAGACGGATGCCAACAATCTGCCAACAACACACTTAAACATATATTTGCAAAGGCTAGTGCTTGGAAAGCTTTGGTACGATACAATTTAAAAGTGATAATGCCCCAGAAAAGCCTTATTTTAAAAAATATAGTCATTGCCATTGGAAGGAGCATTTAAGTGGCTGGACATTGCATCCTTTTTAATATTAATAGTCTACATTTTCACAGGCACTCTCATTTTGTAGAATAATCTTGAGGCTTGTCTGCACTACTGATACAAGGATATAACAACCACCTCAGAAACTGTGGTGTCTGAATAAAACCAAGCTTGAAATCGGCATAGTCCTGATTTACTCATAAAAACCATGGCCTGAGCTGAAGACTCGCCTATTCATATACTGCTGATGTACACACCCAAGTATATCTGAACTATAATTTTACAATTATCAACAAATCACAATTGCTGCATCTAAGCTGAGCTGATTGTGACCAACCTTAAACTCCTTTGTCCCATTCTGTCGTCCTCTTGCCCTGGTAAATGTTACATATGCAAACCCACCTGAGGTTACCTTCTCTTGCTTGTCCATTGTACAACCACACAAATCAGTTAACAATGAAGTTAAGGGCCATAGCTCAGTGGTCGAGCAACTGTCTTGCCATAGCCAGTGACCTTTAGCATTGAGTAAATGAAATGCAACTACTGCATGCTAAAAGTAGTGAAAAGTTGTTTCATTTTATACATCACTACAGAAAAGTAATTCTACAAAAGAGGAGAGGGGACTGTCAACAGAACAAAAGCATTTTCACTTCTTCACCAAAAAGGGAGATGAACACTCCAGAGTAGGAAGGAGGAATGACAAGCAACACTCCCCCCCCCCCCCCGGCCCAAAAAAGTTTTATACAATTACAAAATACAATTTAACAAAGATCGAGGGAATTGCTTGTACTATTCAGGTCAGTACTCAGACTTTGCCAGTCTTATATTGTGTGGGTGAATTTGTGGGTGTATTTGGCACACACACACACACAAACACACACACACACAAACACCATACAAGCTAAGTACATAGAAATATTCTGCAAGTCTAGACACTTCTAGCTACTACCGCAAATTCTTCCTGCCCTTACAGAAGATTGATTGAAGTATGTGAAGGGACAATGATTTTGTTGCAGCCCATCTTTCCAGCCTACATGTAGCTTTGCTTGCTCTGAAACTGGAGTTTCTTCATGAGAAGAATAAAAACTGGGTTTTGACATGCTGATGTAAAAATATCCCATTACAAGACACATATGTATCACTAGCTCTGTATATCCAATACATAGGTCCCAAGGACAAGGACATGCAACACAATGCAATGTGTCTATATGTGGTAGTTGAATTGTATTATTTATTATTCATGGACCACCTACTATTTCCCAAATATGGAAGTGTCATCCCATAATGAAATTATGTAGTGTGTGAAATTATGTAGTATGTGATATTTAGTGCACTACGAAGAGTTGGTTTCACATAGTGCATAATTCTTCGGCACACAGCCTGAAGATGAAATTCACATTTATTATTATTCATCGCTTTACCCATAGAAATGATTCAAAGCAACTTAGAAACACAACTGGAATACTAAAACCAATAACAATAAACACAATCAATAAAAACCTCAAACAAACGAATGGACAAAACAAACAAAATCTACTGCACTCCTAAATAGAATCTGGCCTTGGCCCTATCTTGGCCGACTGATCTTCCCAAGATTTAAGCAAAGTCAAATTATGACACCTTCACTGCACGGGAAATTATCACCTGCATCCAGTGTGCTTTAGAAAGATGTCATAAGGAATAAATAACAAGCAATACATGCAAGCCAAGATGTGGATATAATATCAGCTAATCTACATTTAGCTCAATCAATGTTCTTAATACCAACTTAATAGCAATGTGTTAATACCAACTTACATTTGAGGAAGCGGTGTGGCCTCGTGATGAGAGCAAGTGCTCTGGATGCCGGCTGTGCAAAGTCTGCTTTCTGTTCTTATGCAGTCTTGGTCAACATGGACCTTCAGCAAAATTGTGTGAAGACACTTGCTTGTCTGTAAAAAACAACAACAAGAATCAATTAATTAATGCAACTATTTAAATGACACTTTTTGTATATCCACATAGCACACGAAGTGGCTTATAAACCTGCAAATATCTGATAATAAAACAGTATCTGGAGCATCACAGATTAGCCACCTCTACCCCAATTTATACAGGACTTTTAAATCTTAAAAAAAACCACACCTCATCAGTACTTTGAAATTGGCTGAGATAAAAACAGGCAGTCAGTGAAGGTTTGGTTGTTTCAAAATGATGGATGATTTAGGCCTATGTGATGGAAGCAACTCAGCTAGCTCATCAGCCAAAGCGGGTAGAAAGCATTTATATTCACTATATCAGGGATTTCACCAGAAACGTGGGCTAAAGTAGTATACAAAAAGCAAACCTTGCCCTTTAGGGGCAGTATAACCCTACCAAAGAAAGACAAAACCACGGCTCCAAATTGGCTTAATACATCTGTCCATTCTGTATTAATTTCCAATTCATTAGCCATCAGACAATCTAGGCATTTGCTCAGGGAACCTACAACTGCTTCTACACTTGACAGAGAAGAAAGGCAGAATTTGGCATCATCAGCATACTGGTGACACTGCAATCCAGAATGACTTAACTGTTTTCTAGTGGTTACATATAGATCTTAAAAAGCACAAAATAATGCTAATAGCAAAGTGATATAGTAAGTCTCTGTTAGTCAATTTTTATCGAACATCCTGACACTGTATGACTGGAGATGGTGCTATAAAGCTGAATATTACCATTAATTACTGAAGTGTCTTGAGGATGTCAAAATGTTTTTTCTATAATCTATAAATGTATGTCCATGTTCTTTTCTTCCTGCACATTCAAGTTCCTATCTCCCAACATTAATGTGTTCCTTAATAAAATATAACAAATTCCAGAGTAGGGAAGGAAGTAGCAGTATTTTAACAGTGCCCAGTTATCGTCACTCAAGGTTTAGGCAGAGAAAAAATGAGGAAAGCTTATGTAATTGGCTCTTCAGAAAGAATGTATAGAACAAAATGCAATGGTACATCAAAATACACACTCTAATTTGCATTTAAACGAGATATAATTATGTGTCCCAACTAACTGAAATTACATAATTTACAGTTTTATACACCATGTTTCTAGCATATACTTAAAACATATTTGATGTACACCTGAAAAAATATAATGCAAAACCTGTGATGCAAACATGCAGCCCTATGTAATCAAGCTGTACTTTCTGAGCAGCTAGGATTGAGAGTCACCCCTTGTAAGGTGGTGACTTGAGGCAGAAAAATCAGGTTCATCACAATGTATGTGATTCCAAGTTGATGTACCTCCATATATTTAAGAGAGATCACTCAATCTAGATTCTACCCTGAGCAGAGATGCCAGCTTGCATAAACTATTGTGGGAGCAGGTAAACCCTGTCCTGCATAATCAGTCACAAGATGTAGAACAGGCACACCATTTGAATGGCAAGGCCTATTAACTATTGGGGGGCAGCCCCCTCAAATATTTTATTAGGAGTTGGCTCCTATGAGCTTGAGACGGGTCGATTTGCTTGCTCAAAACAAGGTGTTATGGTTGTATGCTACAATATATTTCTATATACTGTATAAGATTTTCAACACTGTGAAATTCTTGTTTGGCGTTGGGGGACAAGGATAAGTCGACTCCACTTAATGATCAATGATGGCCTATTTCTGCCATACTTCTTGACATACTATTTTTAATCTACCTTTCCTGATAGATATTTAAGAAAATGTTTATAGGATCAGCTTCTGAAACCAGTAATGAATATAAAGCAAAAAAATATTTGATCCGGTAAGTTGTCTGGGAACATCTGATGCAGAATCAGACTGTGGGCTTAGGGCTTAACCCACCCACTGGAAATGCCATGTAGGGAACAAAATGGTATGTGTATCAATACCCAGTGTTTATATGCATTTGATACATAAGAAGAGCCTGCTGGATCAGGTCAAAATCCCATCTACTCCAGCATCCTCTTCTCACAGTAGCCAACCAGATGCCTGTGGGGAAACTGCAAGCTGGACCTTACTGGTGGGAGAGGGGAAAAGTGACTGGGAGGGAGGATTTGGCACAGGAAAACAACAAGCTGCAAAAAAGGTTAAACATTCCATTGCTTCCTGCTACTTTTCTGCTCAGAACTACAGACTTCCAAAACTGATTTTCATTTTTTAAAAATGAGATATTGGCCTTCTGTTTAATTCAGAGTTCACTCAAGAGCAGGATATAAATGTCATGATTAAAATAAAAATAAAAATCCTGTACTATTAACCCAAGCAAAACTGAATGTGTGAAGTGGATACTAACTTCTTAGACAGGTATATTTGTTGTATAAGCTGCAACCGATCTGTCCGATTCTGCTTGCTAGAGGTTTAGTACTGGGGATTTCCCCCCCTACAAACTGTAATACTAAGGATATTCTGAGGACTCACAGACCAGAGGATTTCTTTCTTTTTAAATAATCCAACAACTGATCTCCTCACAGGCAAAGACTTTGGCAACTTTCTAAATACACATAATTTTCTTTGCTATTTCCTGATTCTCTGGCCAGAAAAATAATTACAGAACTTATTTTCTGTAGGGAAGGAGCAGAAATTGTTTCTCACGCTAGATCTGCAGGCTTTCTGGGATACATAGTAGAGATTAACAGGTCACAGAGAAATTTTATTATCTAGGGTAATGAAAAGACTGCATTAACAGACTAGCTCCTTTTCTACTCTTAATATGGTCAGAACTTTAAAAGGCCGACTGAGTATAAAACAAGTCTTTGAGGAATGCCAAGAGAATTCTTAATGGAAGGACCGAATTCAGTTCACAATTCTGATTTCATTGTGAACAGTAGCAAGCACAAACCCTTATGCAATATATCTTAACTGCAACATCTTAATTAAGATCCTTAACCGGAGGGAGGGAGGTGGAGAAGGTCAATAAAACCACCTGTGTGATATGCAACCCAAAGAAGAGCTTAAACTGTAAGATTTGGATCTGGATTTTAGAGGTCTTATAGCTCAAGCAGCTCTGAAGAGATCTAATATATAAAATGTTAAGTATTACAGGGAAAGGATTTATTTAAGGAAGGCTACATCTGATCATAAAAAGAAATGTGTATATGCAATGTGGCAAGCCAAAACAGCCGCAGTAAGAAAAAGTTAGTTGCACAGAATTCTAATTTTTATCACTGAATTGAAAATAAACTTAAAAACTAGAAAATACTCATAACTGTTTAATACAGGGTCACATCTATGATTATCTCGCATTCTGATTTTCGTTATATTAATCCTAAATGGAAAAGGAAACAATCACGAGGTTTTTTTTTCAGGACACACTAGTAGACTGTAATGTATTTATCATCATAAACAAAAATCTAAATTACAAAATGGGGGAGGGCCTTAGGAAGAAATGCTACTACACCTAAGATAAGAAAGCCAACAAACAAGTATGTGTGGTCAATACAAAATAAAACTACAAGGCTTGCTATGGCTCATTTTGCATACAAATAGATAGCCAAGTGAACAAACGCTAAATGAAAAGTTATTCTTATATACAGATACTCCATTTCAGCAAGAAATTAAACTTCAAATCTCTGCCATCTGAAAGCAGCAGGGCAGCGTATCATGTTAAAGGAAAATCTGCTTCTCCTCTCAGTAGTTATCCTGTTAGTGGCCTTTAAGCAACACTGTTGCACCCAAGACACACGTGTTACACAAGCTGGTTTTCCCCTTGGCAAACATCCATCTAAATAATCATCAGGCTCTGCTATGCTTGGTTTTTTAAGATAAAATGGGAGCACACATTACCTAGATATTGTTTTAAACTCCACTAAAATTATACCGGAAATGTATTTGGCCCTACTGAAAGCAAGTTACTCCTTGTTCTTGCACTCTTCCAACAAGCAGCTGATATTCTTTTCAGCTATAACCTCCTGAACATGCATGATGTATTCATCAGATGAGACGACAAATAACCACTTTGGCCCAATGTCTAAGTCTTACTGTACACATTTTGAAAGTTCCGCCTCGACTCCGATTTTCGACATTAGAAAAGAGACAGTTACTTGAGAACACGGTTTGCTGGAAAAAAAGTCACCTGATCTAAACCTGTTAGACAGAACAGATTTTCTTCTGAGATGGTAAAAAGCTTTAAGCTTTCTCCCTTCCTTCCATCCCTGTACTGATTAGCATATTCACTAGGTTAATATTTGCCTGCATAAAGGCATAAAAAAATATTTCAGATTACGAAGTTCAAGCCTACATTTTGGAGGAATTGGCATCCAATGTATTAGGTACCATCCCCAAACAGGTGCCACTGTTGAATTGCTAGGAACCCAGGAAACCCTGATCACCTGGGACAAAAGTTTGACAAATAAATATACACACACTTAATAGCAATAACTACTAAGAGACTTAGTGAATGTGGGAACCAGTAAGTACAACACAGTATACGTATTAGTTGTGCGCTATCAAAAATAGTTATAGCACTAATTTCCAACCCTGTTTTTCTGAGCAGGATGAAACTGCACGTTCCTCAGTTAGAACAAGCCAATATAAAATATTTAAAATGAAACTAGAGTGCAAAAAGCCTTGAAAATGTCTTCCGCGGTTAGAGAATTTCTCCAGTTATATTCATATGTGGGGGAGAGGGGGACGGGAAGGGAAACATATTTTTTTTAAAAAAAGAGTCGTTGAGAATAAGAACAAGAGATTGTAATTGTGTAAGATAGTATGTTGCTACTAAATAAAAGGCGACATGAACTATGACTATGAAAACACTACTACAGTGAATGAATGCTTCATTTTTAGACAGTGTCTAATTAAAATAATAAAATACTTATCATTGATGTAGTTCATGGAAGTGCTTCACTTGTATTACCTCAGCATTCCTAACAACAGCCTGGCAAGATTAGTGAATAATACTAATACTAATCTATCATAGTTCAAGGGTTGAGGCTGGGAACTGGGATGCATAAGTTTGGAGCTGAGGTGAGATCTGAAATGGACAAATCTCAGAATTTTGTACTTTAAGACCAGATCGGATATAGCGAAAACTTGGAACAAAAACATTTAAATGATACAATGCATACAACACCGTATCTTGGCGCACAATATTAAGGCAAACAATTGCCTCACAAAATACAGCATGGAATATTTTAAGTTTGAAAAATTATAGAAAATTAAAAGTCAAGTTTAGAGAATTTAATGGAAACCAAAGTAACTTCAGAACTAAAATGGATCAAGTAGATACACCATGTCAAAGAGGCCAAGACCTGAGATGCCTTCTGATTGTTACATACCATGCAGCCTTACAGTCAGTTCTGTGCACCTTTACTCAAAGGTAAGTCCAGTTGATATCAGTGTGACTTAATCCTAATAAGCAAAGGGCTGCAGGCTAAAGATGAAGGTGCTTTCAAAGTTAGCATTCCAAGCTGCTATTTTATCAGTGCTATGGGTCCCCTCAGGTCATATGCCTTAAGTCATAGGAGGTAATTAGGCAGGTCCATCATCAAAACTTATAGTGATGCACCTGACTTCTGATCCCTGATTACAACCTGCTGTGGGAAAACCATTAAACAAATTTCCTGGAAAGTCTGGAAATGGAGGAAGAAGAAGAAGTAAGGTTAGAGATATTTCACTTCCCCATAGACAGCACTTGATAGTAATACTGTATGAGACAATTTGTAAGAACTGCCACTAGGAACATTCACCTTGTCTATTGTCTTTCCTCCTCCATTACCACACATTATTGCTAAATGCTACATACAATTTTCAGCTTAATCTGAATCATTACTTAGCTTACTTTTGGTTTCCTCTGTAAAAAATTCCAACTGGATCTGTCTGAACTTCCAGTGAAATTCATGTGGGTGCATATATTTCTGTATACATATTTTAAAACTTATTCTTGAGAATAACTTGTTCGTATAAACAAGGTAACACAGGGGTAAATTAACTCACAAATCCAAAGGATATGCTGACAGAAATCCTAGCATTCTGACTCCAGATTAAGAAAAGCAATTCCTACCTACCATTTTACATAAGGAAGAAAAGAAACAATGTGAAAGGGGTCATATATGCACATATGAACATGCATGCAAGAAAAGGATAAACAACACACTCTACGTTAAATGAAATTTGGGCAGCTAACTTAAAACAGACTATGGAATTAATTAATGCTCTGTCTTTATGTAAAGCATATGAACAAAAAGCAGAGAGAAAAAAGAATGCACACAGAGACATAAAAACAGGAGGGGAACAGGAGAAAAGGAAATGAAAAGAAAAGAAAACAAACAGAGTTCTAACAGGCCCATTCTGCTAAAGGGAGTCCAACTAAAGAGTCATATGATATCTGATAGTGCAGGACACGTCGCCAGGAGCTGGAGCGGATTGCCTGCAGGAAGAAAGAGCCAGTGTGTTTCTGCTCAAAGAGCTTTTCTTTCCTAATTTTCTTTCCTCCCCCCTCGTCTCTTTCTCTTTTCTCCTGTACTGTGAATGCCTTAGTATCTTAGGTCAAGTCCATGAAGAATCTCAGAAAAAAGAACTATCATCTTTCACTGTACTTCTGGATGCAAAGATAGCTCTGGAAGAAGATGCTTCTTAGCAGAGACTGAAGGGACTTATGTAGATTTTGGCATGGACTACCCCTCCCTCCTGTTGCCACCTCTGGGAATACAGACACAAAATGGACAGATACCACGTTATAGAACAAAAACAAAAAGGATATCTTAAGAAAAGATATGCAGGAGGTACAGACATGTTGGTTTTTTCTATGAAAATGACAAAGATTAGAGGTGTTCATTACTTGCTTAATTATATTTTAATCTTTACAGAAAGAAGAATGCACAGTAAACAAATAAAATAACGAAAAATGCAGAAAAAAAATTGTTTGGGGAGATAAAGGAGGAAAACGCTAACTTTTTAAAAGAGGATATAATTTGCCAAAAGTTGGACAATTTCTACTGTGTTTCAGGAAATACTGGATGTGTCCAAGATTTCTACACTCTCTTTCTTTCTATTGAGATATTTCATGCTCAGCTATGGAGTCCTCTACGGTAAGACTAGATCAGAAAACACTTTTATGTTTGCATCGTGAATCTGGTTTCACTCCAATTGCTGCAATTAAGTTACTCCAAAATTATAGCAGTAACTGTAGGACAAACTTGCCTTTGTACCTCCTCTGTAAACATAACACATTCCTTCTGAAATAACATCTACTAAGTATGTGGGACTGCCAAAATCTGTATTACATAAACACATACAGCACATATGTGACTGTAACAGACCACCTCTTTAAGCAGAGGATTGAAAGAAAAAGAAAAATAGCACTGATAATGATAATCATCCTTTGTGTCCCAAAACAATTGCTGTAATTACTTCCAATCTAGTCCCACACATTTTGCATACATGTAAAATTACACATACTATGATAGTAATGATGACCACATACATGCTTCCACTTGCTCTGGTGAACTACTAAAAGTAATGATTTAACAAAAGTAGTAATTAATTATCGGGGATGACTTTGATTAAAAGAAACCTTTCTTGAGTGTGTAAATGTTCAAGATATATTGAACATACTTGGATACGTTTTAAAACATGAAGAACTGTAGACATTTGCTACTATAATTCCATGTAACATGTTAATGAATTGCTACTCAACTTTGCAATCTTATGATACTAGCCAAAATATATTGTCCTCTCTCTCTCTGTGTGTGTTTGTTTGTGTGCGTGCGTGTGTACATCTATATGGAGAGAGAGGGGTTCAAATTCACAGAATAAAAACAAACAAACATGAAAACCAGGTATGTACTATACTATAGGTATAGTTCCATCTACAGGAAAGATAAACAAACACAAACTGTAAAGCCCTCCTAACCTCTTGGATAACCAAGTGTGCTATGATTAACATAAGGCCAAAGAAAACTGCCCCCAGATGTGTGTATAACTGCTGCATCCTTTCAGAGGCAAACACACTTTCCTTCCACAAGCCCTTACAAACTTTGGGGGGACTGGTGACAAAAAGTAAATGAACCCATCCCCCATTCCATCATTTCTTGTGCAGAACATCTTACCCATTCTCATTGCCTCTTCTATTGCTCAGGTGAAATGTCTCGAAAGGCAAAGAAAGAAGGGGGGAAAGGGGGGGGGGAGAGAGAGAAGAGCCTAAGTTTATGCCAGAGAACCCCATCAAGAAAAAGTTAGCAAAGCAACGGCTACATTGAATTTTTAAAAGGACAACTGGGGGTGGGGGGAATTCAAACTATTTTCTTAACCCCCTCCCTTTTCTTAGTTCAAAAATGTATTTTAGGAGGGAAAGAAAAATCACATCCCTTTTCAATTTGGGGCTTTTGTGTGCGTGCGGCTGCCACTGTTTCCTTTTCTTTTCGAAAGAAAGGGGGGGAACCCTAAAAAACAGAGGGGGGGGGGAAACATATCTGAGGCGTTAAGCTTGCACTCCCCCCCCCCCTTTCCCTTTGTAAAGAACTCTTTGTTCTCTAGTGAAAATGCTGGAGGAAAAAAGAAGAAGAAGAGGGTGGGGGGGAAATCCCCGGGCAGCGACTCCCTGAAACAAGTGCAAAACACTTAGAGGCTTTTGGGCTGGCTGGGAGCCAGAAACCCTCCCGCTGTCTGGTTAGGAAAAGAGGGGGGGGCGGGAGAGAGAGAGAGAGAGAGGGAGAGAGAGAGAGAGAGGCAGCGCGAGGGGGGGGGGAGAGAGACATTGGCACTTCCTTTAATAGACATAGGAAGCGGGATTTTTTTCCCCTTCCTTTTTTTCAAAACTGGCGGTCAAGCGTTAAGTAACTCCCAGCCTAAATCCACCTGCTCGGAATGAACTTGGGTAACCCCCCTTGGGGTGCCTGAGGAGAACCACCTACTCCAGACACTTCTCCCGCTCCCTGAATGCTGCTGCTGCTGCCCTGCTTCCATTCTTCCTGCTCCCGTCACACCAGTGCCCACGGCTCGCCTCTCTCTCCCCGCCCGCCCCGCTTCAAAGCAACAACACACCAAAACACACGCTCGCTCCATCTCCCTCTTTTTTTCCTCCCTCTCAAATAAAAAAAAAAAAAAGGAAGGAAAGAAACGGAAAGAAAAAAAAAATAGACAAAAAAGAGAGAGGCGCCTTTCCCTCACGGTTGCGGCACAGTGATAAGGGGTAGCGAACATCTCATACCTGGTGTGAATGTTAATCAGCCAGGAGTTCTCCTTTTCCCCAAGACAGGGAACTGTATCCTTCCAAATTTATTAGAACCTCCTCCACTGGCTCTTTGAAAAACCTTCTTTGTCACCCTCTTCCCAAGTCCTGATACACTTTTTTTTAAAATAAAAAAAATAAAAAAATAAAAAAATGGCTTCGGAGCTCCTTCTATTCTTGATATTGATTCTCCCTCCCTCTCTCTCTCTCTCTCTCTCCCTCTCCCTCTCTCTCTGTCTCCCCCCACCCCTCCTCCTTTCTCCTGTCTCTGTCTCTTCTGAGTGGTCTATTGATAAGTCCCTAGAGGCACTGGGTCAGCTTGCCCGTAGGAAACCAGACACAATGCACAAATCTCCGAGTGCCATTCTGCCATCAGCAAGCAGACCACGTTTAGGAGAGAGGAGGAAAAAAAAACACAACAGTGGAGCAAAAGACAGAGAGAGAGAGAGAGAGTGAGAAAAAGACTGATTGGAACAGGAGGGAGTGAGAGAGAAAGCAAGGGAGAGAGTGAGAGAGCGACACTGCCAGTCAGGTTAATCATCCCTACTTTAATTAGCTGTTCGGCTTAGACATAAAACAATTGAATTTGAATGATCTGTCAGTGGGCTAGGCTGAACCAAAAGGGAAACGCGAATATTACAGAAAAGACTGTTGGTGGATTCTGATAAGCTAGACTGGAAATCCTCAAAGGGTAACTATTAAAACTTGCCACAAAACAAAAAGTACAAATACAAATGGCATTATACAATAAGCTGTTTCTTAAAACAGCTGTAGATCTAGATGCCCATCTCCTTTTTTCCTTTCCTTTTACCAGTGCTAGGTTTAGACTTGACAAATACATATATAAACTCCAGAACAACACAAATCTTTTAAGTCTGGTAGGAGAGAGTGGCTATCTGGCAAGTACATTTTTTTTTTAACTCTACAAGAACTTTCCTGAAATTTGCCTTACAGAACAGATGGAGTTTAATACTGACAGACCTATGTTTGTGTGGGGTGATAGATAATAGGACCACCATTTTTACTTTCACAAGGAAGCAAATTGTCATTACCAAGGATACCTTATTATAGGGCTGAAACTCGGGGGACCGAAAGCAATGCTTACTTCAGCTCTTCATAAGAAAAACCCTGCTGGGTCAAACCAAAGATCCCTCTAGTCCTGCAACTTGCTGACCACAATGGCTAAACAGAATTCCCATTCCTACAGTCCAGAAGGGCAAGGTACTTCTGGGAGATACTGCCAGTCCACCTGGGTGCCAGGCACTGGTGTAAGACTCCCACAAGTGCAGCAAGCTCCCTCTGTTGGTGCCATTGGGATAATTCCTCCTAATGCAAATATATTTAAGTTGGTGTGTGTGTGATTTTGCAGCAGCTCTGTAGCATGGAGGAAAAAGCTAAACTTCCCTTTCTACAGTCCCAATCTTAAAATCATAGAATTTTAGCATTGGAAGGGACTACATTTGTCCCCTCCCCAGGGCAGCTCTTTGCAATGTTAAAGTGCACATTAGTTCCTTTTATGCAATTAACATTCTATCTAGCTTGGCTGTGAGTGAAATGGATTTCCAAAGAATCCAGGATCTGTTTTAC
Organism: Podarcis gaigeae; assembly: GCF_964106915.1. Taxonomy (NCBI): domain Eukaryota; kingdom Metazoa; phylum Chordata; class Lepidosauria; order Squamata; family Lacertidae; genus Podarcis; species Podarcis gaigeae. The sequence goes on from NC_139677.1 coordinate 75,539,685, forward strand.
ACCACGACACTTCTGTGCAATGTTAGAAGTAGACTTCTGGATGAACTTTTACATTTTAAGTTTTCTGGACAGGACCAGAAAAATTCTGCATTGAGCTTTGCAAACCGCTGGCCTTTCATACATTTTAAGTAATGGTAAACAACAGTGAGACTATTACTCATTTATAAATGTTAGTTCGTTGAAGTTGACGGTATATTAACCTGGTTGTTGACTATCCCTGAGCTTAAGCAAAGCAAAACAAGACAAGACAACAACAAGCAGAGCAGTACCAATCAAGGCAGGTATCAATGATTGATAGAGGATCATGAGTTCTGTAGACAGAAAGGCAATGCTAGGTATTATGAATAAGCAATTCATTCCACTATAGAAAGTCTTTAAGAAAAGGAGTAAATTCTCACTAAAAAAGCAGGTGCAGAGTAATTTATTCATTCAGACCTTGGATGCAATCTGAGGTACAAATGGATTAATCCTAGTGATAGACATCACACTGAAGTGCTGTATAGCAAAGCAGGTGAGATATTTATGACACTTCCGAAAACCTGACATAATTGGTACCTCAAATAGGGAAACATGTAACATTGCTGTTGCTGTTACCAAGTGTACCACATTTGACAACCCAATATTGAATTGGCAAGATGTCCATTTAGCATGCGGGTGATGGTAGAATGGTGGCATAAAGGTCGTATAAAAAATCAGTTTACTATACATGCCATTATTATTATATCTCTGAGTTCCAGCAGCAAGACTGGGAAAGCAGATTACCCTGAAGCAGGGCTTTTTTTCAGCTGGAACTCGCTGACACCTCTCAGGTGGGTGCCATTGCCATTATAAGAGAACAAGGAAGAGAACACAGTGAGCTCTGGCACCTCTTTTTCTAGAAAAATAGCACTGCTCTGAAGTTGCATAACATGTTCTCTATATTCCAAACAGGGTAAGGAGAGCCGCACTAACACTATGAATTTCTGGTCTAGTGTGTCAACGTCAGCTGAACAATATTTATTTATTTGTGACAACAACCACTGTCAAAGCAACAAACCAATAATTAAAAACCACCAGCAATGAAACCATATTTTAACACACATACCCCAATTAATAATAAAAATCCACAAAATGGGATTGTGTTGGCAAACACACTATGCAAAACCCTGCCCAACAAGGCCTGCCTGAGGCCTATACTGTTGTTCTTTTGACAGCATAAAAACCTGTCTGATCAGGTTGACAGTACAATTCCAAGCCTTCCATGTCTGTCAGTTCTGAAATGGAATTTAGGTTTATGGGTATTTTAGATTGAGCTTCTCAGTTTAAAGCAGGGCTTCTCCCAGATATCTGAAATAATTGGGAGGCACATATGGGAAGAGCTGCTGCTCTATATGGTAAACAAGAAAAAAGTGTTGAAATGCTTAAATGGTCAACATAGACATTTTGAACCGGGCAGTTAGTACCACAGAGCTAGAAGCAGGGCAATATACACACTGAGATTCATCCCTATGAGGAGATGAGGCACAGCATTCCGCCCTAGTGGCAGCTTCAAAACCATTTGTAAAAGCAGTTCCACACAGAGTGGATATGAGTAATCCAAACAGGAGATTACTAAAGCATGAATTACTTAGGACAAAACCGTATTTGACCACAGCCAGCTCAGCAGCCTGAAATGGTAAAACATACTCCTGCTACTGCCATGCAAGAGTCCAAAATGAGTACAAGGTCCAGGGACACTGCCAGGGTGCAAAACTTTTTCTTCAAGGGGAGTGTGCTGGCAAAAGCACATTTCCCACTGGTTTAGAGTTGGCCCAACATAATCACTTCTGTCTGGCTGAAATGGAAATGTATGCCAGTCACCCCACAAATGTATTTTCATGAATGTTTTCAGGGAATCTACCACTGTTCCCCGATTTGATGAAAAATAAAAATAAAACTGGGCACTGTCATTATATGTTTAAAAGGACTGGTGACAAGACAGAATTTCAAGGAACCCCACAGGTCAAATCCCATGTGGTAGAGCAGCAGTCACTCAATGCTACTACCCTTTAGCACTGCCCCTGAAGATAGAAGAATCTTTGGCAACGAGATGTCCCCAATTCCCACTAGTCTCAAACAGCTCATAAGTAGTTGATGATCAATAATATCAAATGCCACTGAGAGGTCTAGGAGAATGAGCAAGGTCATATTCCCCTGTCTAACTCTAGATGCAGATCATCGACCAGGACAACTAACGCCATTTGAAGCATGAACTCTGACTGAAATGGGTCTGCTAAAATTATATCGCATTACTGCTCCATTGTTTAATTTCTGAAGGGATAACCTAAACTTTTGACAAGATAATTTCATTAGAGAAGAATTCATGTTTCTTTAATTTTTGTATAGAATAAATCAATTATTACAAGCCTATCAGCACTTTTTTTGTTATCCTATTTGTACTGCAATATAGATAATGATTTGATGGTCAAATGTAATTATTTTCCTACACTGTAGATGACTACAGGACAGCCTTTTAGAGAGTCAAGTGAACCCATATTACTTCTAGACTGATCTAGATGGAAGCTTTGCAGAAAGATGTACCAATGGATTCAGCAAGGCTTACTCAATACTTAGTAGGATTATAGGCCCAATTTTAGATATAGAGTCATACCTTGGGTTCAGGTTGCGCATTTTTGGGTTGCACACTGCGCCGAACCCGGAAGTACCAGAGCGGGTTACTTCTGGGTTTCGGCGCTCACGCAGAAACACCAAATCACGCTTTGCGCATGCGCAGAAGCACCGAATCATGACCCCGCGCTTGCGCAGATGTGGCGCTGCAGGTTGCGAACGTGCCTCCTGCACAGATCATGTTCGCAACCCGAGCATCCACTGTATTATGGTTGTTATACAATTAGTGTACAGAGCCCATTCTACAGCACATTTAAACATAATACTTGGATTCCAACCAACTTATATTAAGCTTCAACTGATTATTGAGTTGAAAATGGATTTCATTAATTAAGCAGCTGATAAAAATTGCAATAATAAAAATAAGAATTGAAGAAGTAGGAGTGAAATCAGAAATCCCTTTCCAGCAACTTAACTAAAGTACTTCTGATAAACATGAGTACTTAAAAAAAAAAAATCTAATTAAGAACATGAAAATACTTGTCTACATGACAGGTCCAATATCCAAGCTTTTAACACAAGATTATTTAAATTAATAGAATAAACTTTGTTGTTTATTGAGGTTAGTAACCATATATTTGATCTACTGTTAAGCAGAGATACCAGTTCATATAATAGTGCTCAAAAGAGCTCCATTGGCTGTTCTGGGTTTGGATGTGGGAAACTTCAAAGCCCCGTACTTTGATGAAACTTATGGGATTGTTTTCAGCAACTTACTGTCTCTCGTAAAAATATGAGGCTATCTAAGATGTACAGGATATAAATGTAATTTGTTTACTAATTAACTCACCTAAAATTACAAAACAATTAAACTAGACTCTGCCTATTAAGAACATGCCTTTTGCCAAAATTGTTGAGCTTTCTTTAGATTTGCAAAACCGAAAGAAAGAAAGAAAGAAAGAAAGAAAGAAAGAAAGAAAGAAAGAAAGAGAGAAAGAAAGAAAGACATGGGTTGCCTTATGTCTGGATTTTCCTGGACATTCTAGAGATTTCCGCCAAGATTCTGTTTTCACCCCCAAATCTAGGCTATGTCGGGAAATTCTGGATGTATGGCAGCCGTACTTCCTTCACTCCTTGTGTTCTTCAGCCAAGATTGAAAGCACACCATGTTTTTACCTCTGGAGCAATCAAGTGATGTACAGAGCTTATTAGGAACAATGTTGGCAGAACAAAGCATTTTCTTATAGGATAGTGAGAGGGTTCAGACTCCCTTTCCTTGTAGCATGCTTAATCTGCACTGGGCTTTCGATCAGCAGCCAGCACATTAATTAACTGATTAATAAATGGGTTAATTACACCAATTAATCGATTTGTGTATACAGTCCTAATGCAAATAATACAAATGATACCTGATTGTTATTAAGTAGGCATGTAACCCTGTTTTACAGATCTATAAACTGAACTAAGTAACTATTGATATGGCAACAGCAAATCAGAGGGCATAAAGTGACAAATCAAATCAGAGCATGAGCTAGGGTTATGATTTAAAAGATCCCAAGTCAATTACCTCCTCCCCAGTACACATATTACCCTTAAAAAAAGGAAAAAAGAACAAAAAAATGTAGAAAGGTAAATACAAATAAAACTATTTAATATTCATTTTTATAGCATTAGCTTCTACAGAATTTCTTACTGACATACATATTGCATTACCAAATGAAGTGAATACAGAGAGTCTGAAATGTGTTATACCTTCAGATGATTTTGGACTCCAACTCCCATCAGCCCCAGCCATTTTTGAAATCAAATTATTTCAAAGCAGTTTGCGATGAAATAAAATAAAGCAACAATAAAATACAACTAAAAACAATTCTAATAAGATGACAAACCAACAGGCAACAGAGAATAGCAACTGAAAACCGAAAATGTAAGAAACAGCAACTAGAAGCACAACGAAACAGAAATACCCTGCTCCCAAAATGTTAGAAGGGGTAGAATGAGATACAGTACCATGGAAAGGCGTTCTATATCTCCAGAGTTACAGCCAAGAATATCATGTTTCTTATATAGACCAGTCTGGCTTCCAAATACTACAGAACATGAAGCAGAGTCCCCTCCATTTTCACTGCTGCAGGGGTGGGTGTCTATATCATTTTAGACTCTATTCCTAATTATGTCTTTTTAATTTCCAAATGAAATCCAAAGGACAAGTCTAGTTCCCAAGTCAGCAGCTCCCTGCGTCTCCTGGCAAACCTCTTCTAAAACTGAGTGGAGTTTCAAAAGCAGTTTTTGATACAGCACAAAGTTCTGCCATTCAAAAAAGTGTGTGTGGAGGGGGGGAAGGTCCAAAATTCAACTGAATATGGACCTAAAGCCACCGTCTGGATCAGAGCCAAGACATTTTGTTTGATATCGCCTGTCACCTTTTGTTGCTTCATCTAGTTTGCAAAATTTTGATTACATGCCCTCTGGGGGAGTATCAGTTAACAATTGCAATTCCCCCTCCCCCAACCAACAAATCCAAATATATTCGATTTTTAAATGTACCGGTATATGGGAAGCACGTTTTTTCTATCAGTTGGCCCAAGAAATCTACAATTGCCTACAAATTCTGGATTTCTTCCTTCTTGCAATATAATAATATATGTATGTATACATAAATATTATATGTATGTATACATACATACATACATACATATTATGTATGTATACACAATAACATATGTATAATAATATGTATATATGTTATGGATTCAAAAACCTGAGACTTCAAGGTGAAATCAATAGCATCAATGAGGAAAAACACAAAACTACTTCGTTTTTATAAATGAGTATATTTTGCCAGTGTATCAGGAATGGAGAGAGGCAACATTAGTATTGGAACATGTAGCAAAAAAGACTTAGCCCCTCCCCGGCCCTGATCTAAATATTGGGATCAAACGATATATACACCATACCCTGAGGGACACCAGCCACCAGTGACATTGTCAAACACACAAGCTCTGTGCCCTTCACATACCATCCTCTCTTGTGCCGAAAGAGTAAGAATGGCAAAAACAGCTAGTGAGAAAGTGTAACATTACAGGCATACTAGAGCCATCTCCTACCCTTCCAGCAGCCGAATGCTAATTCAGGCTGTTAGTTATGAAATCACCAGCTCAGAAACAATGTTTAATATGCCTTATCAACAGGCCCTTAGTGAATGAATTATTTAACCCTCCCCAAAGAATGAGCTTGACACTCCTGCTCCCGAGCATAACATGGGAACAGGTGCAAGGTTTTTATTTCACTGGCAAAAAAAAAAAAAAAAATACAAACAAAATCTTCCATCTCCCTGTACTCTGAAAATTCTGAACCATGTTTGCTGAAACTTTCCAAATAAAAAGAAATCAGCCTAAGGCAGAAATTCAATGAATAGTTAAAATTTGACAATGTTATAAGCCACTGAAAACAGGATGTTATAATAGAGGGTGGTAATTCGAGGAATCTTTATGTATGTCAAAAAAGATTAAATCACAGTTGCTGAAGCACAATCTTATGTAAATACAAGTACTAAGAGATGTTACTATGGTTTTTCATTTAGTTCTTCTTTCGAGGTGCTTCTCTTATCTGTGTAAATCTTCTGAAAACTTTTGTGAACCGCCCAAAAATTCAAGGTAGAGTAGCCAGAGAACTGTTTTCCTGGGAATATATGAAACAAGTCTTTGAGTATTAATGCACCTAGCACCAAATAACTGGAGAGCTGGAAGGTTTGCCGAGGTCATCCAGTCCAACCCTCTGCAATGCAGGAATCACATAGTATGCTGAGGACATGGAGCTCTACTTCTCCATAACATCTGAATCAGGAGAGGCTGTGCAAGCTTGGGATTACTATCTTAATGGAATGCTAAATAATAAATGCAATGGGTGGAATGCTATGCTATTATGATCGTTCTGTCAGTGCAATAATTTCTGCTTCCCAGATGGAATGATCTCCCTTCTACTCCTTCTGCTGATTTGGGAGATTTGGGAGGGTGTGTGTGTGTGTGTGTGTGTGTGTGTGTGAGAGAGAGAGAGAGAGAGAGAGAGAGAGAGAGAGAGAGAATACAGGCTCCCTGTAACTATTGGGAATTAGGGGTACATTACCATGTGACTATCAACTTAATTCCAGATGAAGATGCATGCAAAGCATTCAGTAGTGCCATTTCATGTCAGTTGATGCCTTGCATCAGTTGGTCACAATGGTAGCCAGAAGCAGATATACAGAAGAGACCAGCTGCTGGCTTCCTCCATAGGGCTCTGACTTGGCAATGTTTTCTTTCATTCACTTAAGAATGATGGGATATGAAGTCTTGTCAAGCCAGGCCACAGTGGAGAAAGTTGTTCACCTTCTCCTCTCCAGCATTCTGGTTGGGAAGACATACAGTCAAATAGGAAACAGTGTGTGAATCTCTCACATGCTGCCTTTCTCTGAATCACCTCTGCTTTCTCAATGAATTCATTTGGAAAAGTGGCACTCTGGAGGTAAAAAGCAATGGGTATGTGTTATGAGTTTGTGGGCGGGGAAGAAGGCTGTACGCAAGATTCTTCTAACCCCTGGATCCAGCAAGTGTTAAAATATAAGATAGGCTAGCTTCCTGTGTTGAGGTGATAGCCTGGATGATGGGCCATTAAAGGAAAGGAAAGGGGCTCTGTGTGAGATGGCAAATGGATGGGGGCTCTCCCTTCAGAAGCAAGCTGGAGAGAAAGTCAGAGCAATGTTTGAGAGCAATGTTTGATTTCTGTTTGAATCCAAGGCTACAGCTATGGGAGAAACAGGCCACTTTTGGGGTGCTAATGCTGTATACCCCTCCATCATAGGTTCATGTGTGTGTAAATAAACCATATATCATAAAGACATTGCAGACTCTGCTGTGCCTCATTTCCAAAGGAAACACAAACAGTAGAACCTCTGGAATCTCGTACCACTCAGAGATTTGGGTGGTGGGCAACAATACATTGGTTTCAATGTGATGGCCCCTTCACCCCATAAATGTTGAAGCATGTCTGCAAGTCCTATGGGACATACTCTCACTTGCTCACATTTCTCTTTCATCCCATTGACCCTCCTTTTTCTACATTCCTGTTCTGCGTCAAACTGAGCAGCAGTGGGGATAGAGGCGCCTTATGATATGAGTGTTGCGGGGGGAGAAGTCTGACCTCATAAGAAGGCTGATAATGGTCTTCTCCCACTAAGACTACCCTGTCTGTCAAATACACTGGGCACTTTAGTCATAGAAGACTAATAAAAGCCTCAGATCTGTTTCAGACGTATACAGAATACAGGGCTGAAAGAAAGTGTAGTAACATTTGCTTACTGTTTTCTGCTTCTTTGTAATTCCTAAAGCAGAATTTGTATGTCTCTTCAAATAGTAGGACATGCAAGCTGTCCTTGCATCAGGGTCACCTCAGCATACGACAGAAAGGTTTGCACAGAAATTCTGCTTCAGACATTATGTAGGAGAAAGAAAACATTAATCATCCATTATTCCTTTTCCTTTTCTAACCTTCCAACTTATCTTTTCTTCAGTGAGACAATGGGTGCATTTGCACATAATGCTAAACCATAGTTTAGTGGGATGAGTTTGTGTGAGCCTTGGATTTGCACAATTTCCCTGCCAGGAGCAAACTTAAACTATAATTTAACCACAGCTTGTAGTTTCATACAATACCTGAACTGGGATGAATTTTGGTTTACTAGAATCCATTTTTTACAAACCATGGATAAGACTTAATCAGTTTATCCTGGTTTGCATTTTGCAACAAGCTGAGGTTAGGGGAAAAAACAGCAGTGAAAACTTTCAAACTCACAGCCATTCTGGAGGAAGATAAGAAGTGCCACGCAAAGCCGACAACTGCACGTTTGTCCTCATAATGCTAAACTATGGGTTAGTATTACATGTAAATGAGGGCACTTTTTATTCTTGTTTGTGTGAAGCATGAAAACAGCCTCTTGACAAGAACAGGCAAACAGACAATGAGACAAAATCTCTGCAATGTATTTTTCAAGCAATAATGATGCCATGTTTCCTACAGGAGGAAGGGCAGAGATGTAATTGCTTGAAAATAAGGAGATGATAAAATATCATATCTCAGACATAATGTATGATCAATTTTGGTCAGGAAGGTGATACAAGGTTCCCCTTTGGGCCTGAGCCATGTAGCTAATAAAAAAAGACCAACATAGCCGGGGGGATTTCCTGAGGCCATTGCAGACCAACTCATAGGCTACTATACAACTCATTTTCAGGAGCATTTGGGCTGCATTTAACACTTTCTCCAGGCCCCTAGAGCTTTAACTACCATATCACAGTTTTATTTAAAACATAGCAAAGAGCTAAAGATCTTCACTTTCTGATCTGAATTTCGAAGAGTCAAATGATTTGACAGGAGAAATAATTCACTTTGCAAGCTATTTCAGTCATTTTCCCTGGTGCCAAAGGCTTCTGTGAAGTTGGAACTGGCTTTATATACTTTTGCCATTTATTCATATTCTATTTGATATTAAAGATTTGTGATCTCTTGACTTGGATGTCCTGACTTTGACCTAAAAGGCCAATACAAGCCAGTCCAATAAGACCTACTGGCTACTGAAGCTGGAGTTTCCATCAGCACAAAAGATCCTATTGTCTGTGTAATCAAAGTTTACTTTAGCTGGGAATATTGTTTGCTAAAGAAAGGTTATTTTAGCTATTCTTGTAGAAGCTACTGATACAAACACACACACACACACACACACACACACACACACACACACACTCTATCTATATCTAATCTGTATCCACAACACCATCCTTAGGTCATGACTGTATATATTTGGGAAAGACGAATGAAACAGGTTTATTTCCCTCAAAATAAAACTAATATTTCAGCTAGCTACATAAAGAGTTTAAGACATTTCCACTCCTTCTTTCAGTGAATATGTAAAGAAACTGGTGCAAAGAAAGTATTCTCCTGACTTTTATTCAAGATTACAGTTTGTATTTCTTAACTGTGCTTTCATGAACTCTGCAAGAGAGAGTATTGTGGCATCCTAAAGACCAGGCCAATCAATTTATTGTGACATAAGTCTTTAAAATGCTAAACTCTCTTTCTCTCTCTCATTTGTTGCAACAGACCAACACAGCAATTCCTCTGGAAGTTGCCCCTGTGAAGAATGTTAGGTTAAAGGTACACATGCTGTATATTTTACTAAATCATTTGTTTCTGGCAAGTACATATGTGTTGTTTTAATATATAACCTGAAAGCTGACGTGTTATTTTGTGATATCGTGGGGTACAAATCTGCAAGAAATGGCTAATATTTGCTCTCACTTTAACTTCTCTGATATGAAGCACTCTGAACAAACAAACCAAGTTTATCTGTACCATTTGAAGTTTATGTCTATGTAGACCAAACTACATGCATCATTAGAAATCTCCTCCCCACACCCAAAAACAAAGCAAAAAACTACATTAACAGCAGAAACAGTTTTCATCAGGAAAGCAGGGTATGGGGAGGGAAACTTGGGAATTTTCCTCCTCTACCATGACCCTGACAAGAATCAACCCCACACTACTATTAACATGGATGGGGGCTGCCTTTGGGGCTAATAGCAGTCTGGGGTCATTTTGAATCAGATTTTGGTTGGGGTGAAAGAGTTAAATCTCCTCCTCCTATATGCTGCAATCACAATAAAAATTGGTTCCTTGAACCTGTTATAAAATAAATAAAGCTGATGGGCTTCTTAACAACATTTTAGTTTGGCTCCATGTGTCTCATAAATAGCGGGCCCTATGGCTGTGAGTCAGAGTGCAGGATGCCTGAGTGGAATAATATGTTGCTTTTCTGACAGCTCCAGCTCTTTCTTTAATTTCAGTTGCTTAAATCTCAACAGGAAGACTGCCTAAGTTTGGAAACTGGGTGCTGTGGGAGGCATTAGGTAATAAATGGAGTAGCAGTCTCTATACCTACTCTTATAGAAAATTATTTATTGAATATCACATCACATCTAAAGACAGGGAGTCTTTCCCAGCCTTACCTGGAAATTGCAGGGTCTGAATTTGGGACTATCTGCATGCAAAAAAAAAGCTATGGCCCTTCCCAAAATTCTTCTATAGCACATATTACAGCGGGGAGTTAACACTACCATGATCTCCACTGAAGGCAGGAACTGCCTAGTTTCACATTTGATATTTGGTGTTTAAATTGCCCTAACATTATGCCTTAATTCAGCACCTAAACACAGAGGGACAGATCTAGCTAATCTGGCACACTGGTAGAAGACAGCATAATGGCCCCCATTAACACAACACTCTTCTCCCCTCTCCTCCTCCTATACATCCCACAGATTGGCTCTGTGGGGTCAGAAGAACCCCCAGAACAGCAGTAGGGTGTGTGTGATTCTGTCTGGAAGGCAGAAATGGTTACATGGATGTAATGATCAGAAGAGTGTGACACTGAATTTCTCCCAGAGAAGCACTGCTGTTGGAGATAAAGATGTACGTACATAGCTTGTACAGAACTCTCTTTTTGTCTTTACTTTTAATCTATTCGACACTAATAGTCACTAAACAGAAAGGGAAGTAGTGTTTGTGTTAATTCTTTTTAATGGTTTTGTGGCAGATCTACAGACAGGTTTGCGCCTTCTCCAACTGCATGTGGGACATACTAAAAAAAACCCTGTAGATTTTTGTTTGTTTGGTTATTATTCACGCTAAGGTCCCAGATGTAATGCTTCAACCAAGCATTTCAACCCAATATTACTTTTCTTCCACAATGTCACGTTCCTTTCTGCTTTAGAAAGGAGCAGCAAGAACAGACTTTCCTTGTTTCGAGACCATGAGGAAGAATTACGCTATTTTCACCCATCTATAGAGGGTTATTATTTTTGTTCATTATTATGCATTTTTGTGTTTTTATATTGTAAACTGTCCTGTGATCCTTGGATGAAGGGTGGAATATTAAATAAAAAAGTAAGCAAGTTCCTGCACTGCACTGTTTTGTATTGTTGCACTAATGTAGACACTTCTCACTTTTCACAAGTTGGTGCAGCTAATTTTAGGATCAGACTTGCAGGTCATTTAACCACAGTGTGTATCAACTGCAGCAACTCGAAAAAGAAAAAGAAGAAGAAGAAGAGTTTGGATTTGATATCCCGCCTTTCACTCCCCTTCAGGAGTCTCAAAGCGGCTAACAATCTCCTTTCCCTTCCTCCCCCACAACAAACACTCTGTGAGGTGAGTGGGGCTGAGAGACTTCAAAGAAGTGTGACTGGCCCAAGGTCACCCAGCAGCTGCATGTGGAGGAGCGGAGACGCGAACCCGGTTCCCCAGATTACAAGACTACCGCTCTTAACCACTACACCACACTGGCTCTCGAAAGAAAAAGAAAGAAAAAAAAGATTAAGTGTTGCATATTTCATGCGGTTAACTTTCATGCTTAATTGATTCACATTTGTAAAGTTTACATTCCTTGCATAAAAAAGTGTGAAAAGGGGACCTAGACACAATCAAAAAACAATGGGAGAATGACATAGGCTATGAGATTAACCCCACTCAATGGACCAGAATGTGGTCTAAACCCCCCTTTAAATCCATATCAACAAAAAGAAAAGAACTCACACTGAAACTCACCTACAGGTGGTACCTAACACCAAGGAAACTAGCGCTAATACACCCAGGAACCTCACCAAAATGCTGGATTGGGTGCACCTCCTCAGGCACATACCTCCACATGTGGTGGGAGTGTCCCAAAATTCAATTATTCTGGACAACAGCCATACAAGAAATATGTAAAATAACTAAGCAAGTAATAGACATCACCCCAGAATTGGCCCTACTAAACATCTTCCAAGACAACAATGCCCATTTACACCACAAAGAACTTATAACCCACCTGCTCTCAGCAACCAGAAACATCATAACCAGACACTGGAGAGACCTGTCAGGAGTAAGCATGGACCAATGGTACCAAATAGTATGGGAAACAGCCCTACTAGAAAAATTAACTAATAAACTGAAACTGACACGGGGACAAACAGAAGAAGACGCCTTCACCCCGGTATGGCTCCCCTTTATCACATACACAGCCCAACATGACAATGACAATAATCCACCAACAGCATACAAATCAATATGGCTAACCTGATCCAAAACACCCACCCACCTCACTCACACACACACGAAAACAAAGATCACCACAGCCAATCACAAGCAAACAATCACACCCTAAGCCAACCCCAACCTCTCTCACCACCAAAGGAACACAAGTGCACAACACAAGCAACGCTGACACCAAACTCTACATACATTAAACATAATAGAAACACCGCCACCCGACCCCACCCCCATCCATCCTCCCTCTCCCCACCCCCCCTTTCTTTTTTCTTTCTGTTTTCTTCTCCCCCTAATGCCTCAACAAATGAAACGGATTTGTAAAAACGTTACATGGAAGAAGAAGAAGAAGAAAAAAAATACGAGGCACTACACTTCTGTAAAACAAGAAAATCCTTAATAAAAATATTTAAAAAAAAGAAAAGAAAAGGGGACCAAATAGTAGTTACAATTATTACCCACTGACTGAAGGACAGAAATTGCTGAATTCTCATCTTGGAATATTACAAGTCTTTCATTTGTATCTTTTAGCTGTAAAGAGCAACAAAAGAAACACAGCCTTATGGGGGATTTTTGGAAAAGTATTTTCATACATAGAATCATAGAATTGTGGAGTTGGAAGGGACCCCAAGGGTCATCTAGTCCAACCCCCTGCAATGCAGGAATCTCAGCTAAAGCATCCATGATGGATGGTCATCCAACCTCTGCTTAAAAACCTCCAAGGAAGGCGAGCTCACAACCTCACATGGGAGACTGTTCTACTGTTGAACAGTTCTTGCTGTCGGAAAGTTTTTCCTGATGTTTAGTTGGAATCTCCTTCCTTGTAACTTGAAGCCATTGGTTCGAGTCCTACCCTCCAGAGAATGGCCGGGGGAAAGAAAAATTGCTCTCTTGAGACGGGTCTGGATTAGAGTTTGCAGGGCAACAGTCATGTCTATAAGTAACAAGGAATGTCAAGGCGAGGAGGCAAGTTAAGTCACTGCATGGCGCAGCATAGTGGGAGCACTGAATCAGAGCAACCAATTGTAAGACAGGAGGAGGAGGTGGGGCATCAGAATAGGGTTAAGTCGTGGGGCAATTTCATGTGGTACATAGGGATCAGAATCGATGGCCTAGCTATATAGTCTGGGTTCTGAAACTGGGCCTGATCTGCTGAGGCTGCTAGGATTCAAAGAGGTGCTGAGCACCCTGCAAAATAGATCAATCCATTCTAAATACTGGATTTTACTTGAGCATCCTTAGGACCTTATCATCTACAATTCTATGATCAGAGAAATTGATGGCATTCTGCCAGAAGCTGGTTTATGTATCCAAATCTCAAGTGATAGTTGTTTCAGTACGTCTCAAAATGCCACTATATAGGGAGTCTTTCTTCTTTAACATCAAGCGCCACAAAGTTACCAGAAACAAGGGCCAATGCTTAGCTTTAGCAGCTGCAAAAATTCTATTTTTTTGGGGGGGGGGGGGTTGGCCTTAGTGCTGTGTGATAAAATAAATGAGGCGGTAAGTAGGGGAGCCAGCAACTGAAGACTCAGGTACATTATGGAAACGAACTTGCAGCTTGGTTAAAGGTTAATTATTTTCTTTCCCCTCAGCTGCCACTGAAATGAATGGCATACTTTCCTTCACTGTCAGGCAGGATGGCTACATGGTCTAATAGCGCTGTTTCCACCTCCGTACCATCTGTCTTATTCCATCTATGGCTGACCTCCATAGGAGAATTCAGGTTCAAAGGTAGCCAGGGATCCCACACTGGGACAAATCACTGGCAGTCAAGAGATAAGTCCCAGTGAAACAAAAGCCAACACAAAAAGACTTATCACAAAAAGGCATGGTGTCAAGATAGCAATAGTCCAGGGTCATGGAAGAGTGTTGATCCTAGGGAGGTAAAAGTTAAAACTCAGTGAACCAAAGGCTACCTGTAACAAAGGTGCGCCACCATAAATGAAATCAACTGCTGCCTTAACTAGTTGTGATCTGGGGAAAAACTCTCAACTCCAAACTTCCTCTAAACTAAACCGGCTGCTTAAAGGGGCTATGCAAGGCTAGAGCCAGGAGACCTGCAGTGACAGAATGACACAAGAAACAGGCATGTGTATACACACCAGGCAAGATGAACACACATATAGCTGGTGAGAAACATACAGGCAAACACATTCTCAAATACACAAAAGATTCAGATAAATGCACTTTCCCTTATACACACACAAACACATACACGAGCAGATGACTCTGGACCTGACTGCTACTGAAGATGTAGCCCTCCAGATGCTGGGATCCATAGTTTCCAACACAGCCAGCTAGCATGACCAATGACCAGTGATGTTGGCATTTGTAGTCCAGCAAGATCTGAAGGGCCACAGGTTCCCTATACCTGTAAAATGAGCAAAGAAACAATAGACTTTCCCTTCTCCATCATGGACATCTTAAAATAGAGAGTAGACACCTCACTTCTTCTGCTACTGTGCAGGATGCTCCAAAATCTCTAACTTTATGAGACATGACTTAGCACCATTACTGACCTGACAATCAACAATGACCTATTTCCACATTTAGACTTTAATTATTGAAGTCTGAGTCTACAATAAAAAGCAAATACATAAAATAATGAGATAAAAATGGAGCTTTATAGGCCTCCTGGTTTATATAACATTTGAGTCAATAGATTCCCCCCCCCAAATATATTTTTCACTTCTGAATAGTAATACTGCATACCCATCCATCAATATGAAAGTGTATTATACGCTTTTTTGATCATTCAGAAATCAAAATGAATGCCCAGTCCCTCCTATACAGCTGATGGCTCTACAGATTTGACAAGTGTGAACAGCTGCAGTCAGTTCTTATTTTAGTAAATAAAAATGAAGCAGGCTTTACTGTACATACTGGAAGCAGATCTGTATACTATAGTGTGCAGACTATTTTGTACAAATATAATGTATTGAAGGCTCATAAAATATAGTGGCCAAGACACCTAGCTGTGAACCAAGAAGTTATCGGTTTATTCCCCCCCCCCCATCCTAGAACCTATAAATAAATCTGGCTAGATGTATCCATTTAACAAGTTAGTACCTGTGAGGTGGCCTTAAGCAAGTCTCCTACAACTTGGTGGTCTGTGTGAGGCAAATAACCCCTGGGTTATTTACTAAGCACTTAAAAAATAAAGTTACTCATGTCAGCCTTCAACTACATGCTACGGATGAACTTCAGTTTCTGTGGTCAGGGACAACACATCCTTGCAGTGTGGCCAACTACTTGTCTGCTCAATTCCTACCTTTCCTGGCTACAAAAGTAGCCAGCATTTAGCAGGAAGGTAATGACAATCTAAGTCCAGAACGTACCTGCCTCCTTGTGGAAGTCGGTGACCACAACCACCCTGGAGGAGACAGCTATGAGACTCCTAAAGAAACTCAAAGATTGCTCATCTGACCACAGATAATTTCATCTTGGGCAACATGCTCAAGCCGTTTATTTATTTAGAATAATTTATAAACCACATAAAACAATATGTAAGTGGGGTATATAAACACTGCCCAGACTTGCGTCCCAGAGGTATATAAAACAATATAATTATCCAAATACCCAGGTAAAATAAGAAAATTAAAAACATAGGCTGCAATCCTAACTCCACTTACCTGGTAGTAAGCGCCACTGAATTATGAGTATACATAGTTAGGACTGCAATTTATGTGTCTGGATAGGCTTGTTGGAATGAAGGTTTCAGTAGCCATTCTTGAAAAAATGGATTATCTGAATCCATTTCAATCTAACTCCAGTCCCTGTTTTGGAACGGAAATCGGCTTGTTCTTTCTAATGGATGACATATACTAGGAGAGGGATAGGGGAAGAGCAAGCTTGCTAATTCTCCCAGCTTTCCCCCCATAAGCTATGGTATTCTTCTGAACAGGCTTTCCGGTTTCAGAATTGGGAGCAATTTACTTCAGTGGTTTGTCTCCTGCTTTGTTGATAAATATTGGGTGTTGCTGGGAGACTGAAGTGCCGTAAGTACATTGATGACACCCAACTACTTCTCCTTTTCATTAGATGCAGGTGAGGCAGTGGAGATGCTTAATTAGTGTCTGGGGTCAGTAATGGACTAAATGAGTGATAATAAACTGAAGATCAATCCAGACCGGACAGAGGTTTCAGTGGCACATGGTTCATCTGATTGGGAGTGTGTGTGTGTTAATCCTGCTTGAAAGGATATTGTGGTTCCTGAAAAAAGGCCTAGCTTTGAAGTCTGTGGATGCTGATAGATACAACATAGTCACCTGAGAACACATGACATCCACAGAAGTCAGCCTCTTCCACCTTCTAAGGCTGGTGCACCAGATACAACCCTTTCTGGACAGAATCTGCAGGGCACAATTATCCACACCTCAGTCACTTCCAGACTAGACTATTGTAATATGCTGTAGATGGGGTTGACTTTAAAGTCAGTTTGGAAACTTTTGTTAGTACAAAATATCATTGCAGGTTAATAAGTGGGACCAGTTACAGCAGTCACAACTAAACTGGCTGCTAATCTATTTACAGACTCAATCCAATTCATCTTTACAGACCAAATGGCTGGGAAGCCAGGTATCCTATCTGGCCTTCTAGCACATGAGTCCATATTCATAATAAGAAAGACTTATCTGAGCCTCCCTACTTTCTGAAGGATGTGGGTGGCGCTGTGGGTTAAACCACAGAGCCTAGGACTTGCTGATCAGAAGGTCAGCAGTTCGAATCCCCGTGATGGGGTAAGCTCCCGTTGCTCGGTCCCTGCTCCTGCCAACCTAGCAGTTCGAAAGCACGGCAAAGTGCAAGTAGATAAATAGGTACCACTCCGGCGGGAAGGTAAACGGCGTTTCTGTGCACTGCTCTGGTTCGCCAGAAGTGGCTTAGTCATGCTGGCCACATGACCTGGAAGCTGTACGCCGGCTTCCTCGGCCAATAAAGCGAGATGAGCGCTGCAACCCCAGAGTCGGCCACAACTGGACCTAATGGTCAGGGGTCCCTTTACCTTTTACCTTCTGAAGTTAGGTGGGTGATGGCCAGGGATAGGGTCTTCTTTGTTGTGGCATCTTATTTATGGAATGCCCTCCTCAGAGAGTCTTATCTGGCACCACATTGAGTTGCTATCTTTTTTTCTTTTTTTTGCATGAGAAGAGTCTATTTAGTTGCCCAGGCAACTAAATGTCACTGAAGCTGGGTTTTAATTGATTGTTTTATTGTTCTGCTGGGTTTTATCACTCTGCCATGCTACATTGCTTTCTACAGTTTTTAATAATGATTTATTTGTTTTATTATTGTTTTAATATATGAGTTGCCCTGGGGAGTTTTTAAAGAAAAGGGCAGCATACATGTATGCCAAAAAGACAGACAGACAAATACATAAAATATTCTCTCTGCCTTCACATCTATAATGTGAAGAGTTTAACATTGCCACATCTCTAACCATTGCCCTTGACCCAAGCATACCAGACAAAAGTCATGGATCTTGGAGAGAGTTAACCTATAAAATCAGAACAGAGACTAAAGATCGCACACTGTGCCATGGGCACACAAGCAGTTGGAAGAAGACTTCCAAGAGAGAAGTAAAAACACAATACTAAAAGGGAAATACTAGCAGATAGAGAAATGAAGCAACAGGGTAAGAAATCAAAGAGGAGTTGTGACCACAACAGCAAAAATTCTGAACAAACCTACTGCTACAGCCATCAGAAGAGAACTTAGAAGGTGTGCACCATGCCCTTGAGCGCTGCTTATGTTTCATTGTCAGCAACTCCAGAAGTTTCTGAACGCTGCTCCGCATAGATGCAGAACCAATATGTGGGTTTGCACGGACATAGTAATGGTATTATTGTGGTGATGTAATATTTCTGAACTGAATCATTATTCTTCCTATTTTACAAATTTGGAAACAGAAGTATTGCAGTTACTTAAGCTGCTGAAAAAGAGTTTCCTTATGCTACCAACAAGTTTCTTTTGTCTTCTTTCAATCCTGAAATGACATTTTTGGGGAAACTTTTACAATAAAATTAATTCAGTTGTTTTTAAATCATCCAGCTATGTGGAATTGTTTCCAGCTGTTAAGTTTTCCATAATCTTTTTTTCCTTCCTTAAGCATGCTCAGCTAATTAAGAAATGGCTGTGTTTTAAAATGTCAGGTATGACATATATATAGTCATGAAAGAGAAGTAATAGCAGCAGTTCTGCCATGTTTGAAAGCTCTTTTTTAAAATAATAATATATAAATAAATAAATTAGCATTTTCAAATAGCAACTGCCATCTCAATATATATAGTACAAAGTTTTCTGAGCTGTTTTTTTTTTAAAGTACTGCTCACGATCTTCAAAATGATATGCATTGTGAAGCTATATCAGTTCTATAATTCTATAACTGCAGGAAGGAAAACCTACCTAGGATATGTTTTCATGCTATATTTACATGTTTAAGGAGGAAAATTAGAGAATGAAGTGACAGAATATCCAAATTGGTTTAAATATGATGCTGGACATGCAACAAAAACTATCTTTTGTGACATGCCCAATATCTATTTAAATCAAGAAACCGGAGCCTATGCATGCAGCATTAGCATGCCAGAGAACCATGGCCCAGGATATGGCATGCTGGTATGCTAATGCTTCATACACAGTAGGGTAGCAACTTATGTATTACCAAAAAGAGGACACAGATTAGCATAAAATTTACATACCAATGTACCAGTATTGATGCATATTTAGAAAAGATGACTGTAATTGAAATAGAAATACGATATATCCCACCACAGTGGGGAAGACTGTGTGACTGATCATTCCGCTGCCCAGGTAGTAACCGTTGATGGACAACTTCAACACCCTGATTCTCCATTCTTATAGTTCTTATTGACATGAACCATATAGCCAGTCCTTCAAATACAAGGTCTGCTCTCTGAAAGTTAGGACACAAGGTCACCAATGTATAAGGTACCAGCAATCTGTGGCTGGTACTCATGGGGGCTCCTTTGCCCGCCCCGCCCATTGCGAGCAGCCTCAATCAGGCGAACAGGGTGCACATAGCCAGCAGCAGAGTGCAGGTTCATGGTGGGGGCCACACCACCCACTATAGTAATTATTTCTAAATATGCAAATTAGAACATGCAAATTTTACACAAATCTTTTAGGGCAGTACATAAGTGGCCATCCTAATTCTGCCTTCCTTTTGTGGAATTCAAGGTAGTATACCTATGAATTGTACAGTTGTCTCCCATCCAAGTGCAGATCAGACCAGACCTGCTTAGCTTCAGCAAGGTCGCTGTATCACAGGGATGGAGAACATGTGGAACTCCAGAAATTGTTGGACTTCAGCTTCCAACAGCCCCAAGCAGCATGTCCAATGCAGGGAAGACAAGAATCATAGTCCAGTGGCATATCCATAGGGTCACAGGTACCCCATCCCTTTGTCACATGCTTTCAGAGCATGTAATGCAACATATAAAAAAATGCTGTTTTTAGTGGTTGGAGTTCAGCATCCTTAAAGAAAGATCAAAAGTTGTTCACGACCAAATATATTCAGAAAAGAAAGGTGGCTGAAGCACCAAAAAACCCCAAACAACCCAGTTAGTGTTGACAGGGATTGCCTCCGCCATGTTCTCTTTCCCTTACCATTTCAAGAAAAACCACCAGATAATGTGCAAAAGGGATCTTGACCCCTGCCCATTCTGTTCCCCCACCACCATTGCAAACAAGACTCAAGAAGTTGGTAGTGAACAACCAGCTGAGAGTACTCATTTAATCTCTGGTTAAATAAATAAAAAATAGCAGATAGCTTCCTGTTTGTGAAGTGGCAGAGAACAAGAAGATGCACATAACTGAATCTCACAATGGTATCAAGGAATGACTATGAAAATGTAGCCAGCCCAGACTGAACCAATTACAAACCTAGGAAAACAACAGGAAGCCTTACACTGTCTGGCAAGCTCAGTAATGCCTTCTGTGACCAGCAGTGACTCTGCAGAGTCCCAGAGAAAGCCATTCCCCAGCACCTGCTACCTGTTCCTCCTTCATGGGACATATAAGGAACTGGTACCTCCCAAAATACTGGCCCTTTCCCATCTAGTCTGTGGCTGGAAATGGCTTACCACATGGGATACTCATACAGCACAGACCAGGAAGCCACATATGATGCAGACGTTCCTATAACTCTTGAAAGCATGTTACTTTGAGTCTTGTACAATGCTCTAAACACGGGAACCATTTAACAAAGAACCTGTTAAGATAGCTGAAAGAAATCCCTTTTGCTTCAATACTGTATCGTTACTGCCTGCGACATGAAAAGCCACCCCCCCATAATAAGTGGACTTTAAAGGGGTAGGTTGCTGTGGAAACCTTAACTTTTAACTTGTAAAAACTTAACATAAACTCACCACCCGTTTCCTTACACATATAGTCCAGTCTCTTGCCAGCGCATTATTTCTGAAATGCAAAAGTACACTACTGTGTGAGAAACGTTTTCAATTCCAGCATCTATAGAACTGCTTAAATTAGTCCTGATCAACACGGCTTTATTTTAAACCAACTGGCATAATAAAAAAGCCAGATTTTTTTAAGCTCCAAAAATAAACAAATCCTACAGAACATTGTGTGCTCTGTTGTTCCCAGCCTCAGCAACAAGACAAAAGAAGAGGGAGACTTTGTTATTTGCTAGCTGTTAATAATCAAGAGAAGATCTGCCAGACAAGCTCTTGGAGAGCTCTGTCTGTCTGGGCCAGGTAGATGCTGCAATACACAAAGGACTTCACTAGAGAAGAAAGAGCGTTCATGGACAATGATTCAGCTTCCTTAATTAAGATTTTCATTACTGATACATGCATTAAGGTTTTACAAATGCATGTGTTCAAACACTCTCAATGTGCAGGTAGATATTTCTGATTCTGTCTTAAACACAGGCTTCAGCACAGCAAAATCACCAGGAACATTCTCCAGCCAGAGCTTAGGATCTGCTTGCTTGCTCTTTGCAAAGGAGGAATGATCATGTTAAATGGTAATCTAAAATGTCTTTGTTAATTGCCAGTCATTAACCCTTTACAGTGGGAGGTATTGCTGAAAGACAGTGAATGATAAATCTTATTTTGATTTCACAACTATTTTATACTGCAGTCTCTTCAGCTGCTTTATTACGATTTCTCCCCTTAAAAGCAAAACAAAACTGGTGCAATATACAGGAGAAAAGTATCTTCTTGGTCACTTTTCAAAGCTTGTATATACAATACAGTACAGGAATTCTGTATGTACAGCTTGTTATAAAATAAGAGAAAGCTCAAAATACAGTAATATTTGATTCCTGATTCAAGGCATTTTTATATTTGATGTGACTTGCTCCAGCAACTGCACCTTGGTGAGAAGAAACAATAATTCACCATATGCACAGAACCACTTATCCTATGGTAACATCAGTAGCTATGACCCACAGACCAGAAACTGACCCAGTGCTTGACTCCCCATATGGAAAGTAAACCAATAATGTGAGGTAGGAACAGTGGCGTAGCGTGGGTTGTCAGCACCCGGGGCAAGGCAAATAATTTGCGCCCCCTAACCCTAGCCCCCAGATGTTGCGCCCGGTGCGGCCGGCCCCCCTGCACCCCCCACGTTACGCCACAGGGTAGGAAGCAAACTTAGAAGTATAGTGAGGCATGTCTGGTTCTTTTCACTATGTTCTGTTTCTTCCCACTTTTAAAAAAACAAAAGTTGACTGCTTTTCTTTAGCTTTCCCCCCCTCCTTTCTATTCTTTCTGCCTTTTGGACATGGTTTCTAGCATTTAAAAAAGTGTGTGTGTGCGTGCGTGTGAGTGCTGGTTGTGTCTTTTTATCTGGCCTTGTTTCTTTCTTTCATGGTGCAACGTCCTCAATCTTTAAAGTTCCTGTTTTGCCTTGTTCATCTGTTGTTGCTAGAAGGTGATATTTCTATAAATCCGGGCTGGATCTCTCAGTCTAGTAATGCCAATCTCCTTCGTATTTCATTCCTCTCATCTTTCTTTTCATGTGTTGTTTCTAAACTGCCATTCCAACTCTAATAGAGCTACTTGTTTGCAGGATCTTGTGCTTTCATCAGGTTTTGCTTTTTTGCTTTGCTCCAACTAAAATCTGGTCATCTTCAGATTTGAAGATTCCTCTCTTTTCCCTTATGGTCCATTTCATTATTCACCTGCCCCCCAAGTAAGAACAGTGGGGTTGGTTTTTATTTTTTTACCCCAGCTGTCATTTTAATTTCTCTCAACCATTTACTTATTCTTTTACATCTTGAATTACACAAGTACTTCCTGTCTAGTACTTTACATTGTAGTAGTCTATCATCCTCCTCACCCTTCTTTCTTTCTTTCCCTCTTTCCTTTTATTCTTGGTGACTTTAATACCTACATCATACCCTGTAACGGCAAACTCAGGTTATGTGCCAAAATTGGGCCACCAAGATGAAAGGAAGGTATTAGCATATGTGAGAAGTATCCCCCTTCCGCCCATCAAGGGGGCAACCAGAGCTTTTTTTCCAGCCAGAACTCACTGCAATTTCCCAGGTGGGCGCCATTGCCATTATAAGTGGACATGGGACGTGTTTATGGTGTGTTCCGGAATCTCTTTTTCTAGAAAAATAGCAGTGGGGGCAACAATCCAAAATGAAAACAGTCCAAAGAGGACTGAGCATGATTGTCCTTCTACATAGCTAGTCAGTCCAAGCCCTGAACTCTTGAAGTGAAAGCATCTGGATTTAGAGTGAATCTTCATGGAAGATCTGAGTGGGTTTGGACATGCAACGTGTGGACACTTCTATGTACACACTTGTGAAATGCTGGTATTGCATTGGATTCCCTTCTTTTCATGGCTCTGCAAGAGAGGATCAACCAGATATCAACACTTGCTGTGCAGGCAACACAACTGGCTCTCAAATTTCAAAGTATGGGAAACAATAACTTCATGACCAAGCCCCTCTTTTCCATGCTTGGCCTTTAGCATTAGAGCTAAAATTGCCATTTAAACAAAAGTTTCCTGTGTAACTTGAAATTATTCTGTGACGAATAAGTTAATTGGTTTCCATTGGTTTTGCTTATTGCTAATGGCTTGGACTTACCGTCCTGGGTTACATAAATACAGCTGTTTATACACTTAATGAAACCATATTTCTCCCCAATAAACATTTCTGTAGCTTAACCCAACATTCTTTTGTCCTGCTCTGTATCTATAGAGAACTTCTTTTTATGGTAACATTTACGTACATTAAAACTCTCACTTAATGATATTTTTTCAAGGTTAAATATTTTAAATTTCCAATCTTTTTCCACATATTTTGCATTCTAAAGACACAATCAACGTAACTGCTATAATGTGAACCTGCTTCTCTTTGCTAACATCCCTATATGAATATAGTCTCTAAACCAGGGCACATTATTTCATGTAATGCCTAAACAGTGCCAACAGGAGCAACACCATTATTATTTATGTCTCTACTGATCCACTCCAATTGTGTTTTCTTTTTAAAAGAGAAACAAAACTCCAAGGCTACTGAGATGTATCTCAGTCAATTCATTCACAGCAATGGTTGGCTTGGCATATACATCTCCTAGGTATTTGTATACAAGCCAAATCTAATCACAATACATGTGCATATAAGCTACCCTCACGTGAGCTGCTTTTCAATGTTCTGGCTCCAATCCTTCGTATTCTGGACTACAGGACAGTATGACTTGATACAAATGGGGGCATGGAAGGAGTTGCTTTGTCTCACTATGTAATCCACAAACCACTCTGGAGCAATCTCCCTGAAATACAATAGAAGCCTATTGGATTACTCCTAAGTGAATTGCAGTCTATGAAAACATTAAAAAAATGTCTTTCATAATTGCCATAGGCATGCTTTGCTTGTAAAATGATTTTGTTTTGTTTTGTTGTTGCTTGAGTGAGAGGCAGAGAGATTTTTGGGGCAGTGAGGACAAATACCTTTGAGGAATTTCTTCATGCTTCATACAGATTCAAAATTATCATCACATGCCTCTGCAGTGATGCATCTGCAGTGGTATTAGTGCTGAAATGCACACTTCCCTTTCAGCGATTTTTGTACTCCTTTGCAAAATGATACCAAACTTTTTGCAGTGAGGCATGCATCTGTGTGTGGAGTTTAGGCAACTGGTCACACTTCATTGAGACATCATGTAGATGGTATATGTGGGCACCTTCTGTGCCAACTTTTAAACACTTGTATTCTGAAAGGCCTAAGTTTGTTTTTAATTTCTTTTAACTTTTTGTGATTTTAATGTTTGGCTTTATGCTTTTATATTGTTATAACCCAAGGTAATTTTTTAATGATATAGCAATATATAAATATTCATATAAATAAATGCATATTCCACCATGTAAGCTAATAAGCTTGTCATCTGTTCACACTGTATTACATCATCATCATCATTCCCCACCTTTGAGTGCTGGCACTCAAGGTGGCTTAGAAATAAAAATAGGAACAGCTAAAAACGTCAAAAAAGCATAATTAAAAGCAATTAAACAATTCCCCAAAGCCTGTTGGAACAAGAAAGTCTTCACCTGCCAGAGGAAGGACAATAAGGAGTGAGCCAGTCTAGCTTCTCTAGGGAGGGAGTTTCAAAGTCTGGGAGCAGCCACTGAGAAGGTGGATGTTTCTTTAGATGTGTGCATCTGAATACACATCTCCATCCACATTCTGCTCCAACTCTGAATGAAAAGAGTTGATTGGACGCAAACAGTTTGCTGCACAGCACTGGGACTAACAAAACTGTCACAACACTGCAGCAAGGTGGGCAAGCAGCAATGGATGTAAATATGCATAAACATGTACAAAAACAGTTATTGATGAGGGATTCTTGCAAATATTTTTGTCCCAACTAACTTGAAATAGAACTTTTGCAGTAAAAATGCAATCTCACAAAAATTAATCACGGCCCAAACATAAAAATTTATATCCAACTTCAAAAAATATCTCCTCTGATGTGTGCATGTGTTTTCAAGGGGGTAAAAGAAGAGACAGTTCAAATATCCATCAAAATGCTTAGAATCCATTTTGATTTGGCTGGTTTTTTTTGTTTTTTTGCAGTTCTGTACAAATATAAACTGTGCCTCGAAAACATTATAATTTTTGCCATTATTGGCTGATTTAGAAGACTGAAGAACAGCATAAGCTATACACACAAGATTGACAAATATCATAAGATAGGTTTGAACAGCAAATTCTCTCTAACTCTGCAATTGCCTTAAGGTCATTTATCAGAATTTTGGCTACAGCTTTTTAAAATACAGATTAATAGAAAATTATAGTCTTCATTTGAATCATTGTAACACAGCATTTAAAAAACCCTGTCTTTCCCCCCAGATGTTCATTAAATAAAATTGCAGTACCTCAGAAATATCTCTATGGGCAGATATCCCACATCATTCCTTTTCTATGTGTATGTCTCAGAAACAGCTAAGAAAACATACACATTTCAAGATGCTGAGCACTTTCTATCACTTTATTGCCGATGGAATAATAGGATTTGTCAAGGGACATTATGAACCACCACTGCTGGATAAATACATAAAACATGATGGCAAAGGTCTGGGGGGACTTGAATCAATTTTCTTCTGCCATCAAATAAATGTCACATTAGATGTAAAGCATGCTGCATTCTATGGGGTCTTCTGTTCCCATTGATACACAGTCTAGAAACGGAAATGCAGTTTCAGATGTGACGTTTACTTCCCATCTGCAACAAGCCTTCCAGATTAACCAGCAGAATGGGCCAATATAATGAGGAAGAATGAAAGATATAAAAGGGGGAAGAACTAGGAGAAGAATGGCATACATATCTGGTGAATCACAGCATACATTCATTTTTTATGGGGTGAAAATAATTTATAAACACCATATAAAATCACCCCTGATGCCGGCACATGTTCCACCCTTTTAATAATAATAATAATAATAATAATAATAATAATAATAGTAATAATTGCCAAGTGCATAAAGATGAATGAGCCCAAGTTAAATGTGTGAAAGTTGCAGGTCTACTGTATTATTAAGAATGGGATGGCCACCTGCAGCTATTATTTGAAAGGAAAGTTAGCAACAGGCTGAATATGCAAATTCAGCCATATATGTATGTATTTATGTGTGCTTTATATATGTATATATATCCACACATACAATTTCCCCCTAATTTTTGTTTTATTAAATATTGGCATTTATTATTTATTTGCAAGGTTTCCATTATAAAATGTGTTAAGAAGGCACAGGTGGATCTCTGTGAAAATTCACATAAAGAAATCCATAGCCCTCCCCCGCCCACAGGGCAGCCCTTCCCATCTACAGCAAGCGTGGATACATGGTTTTTATCTTTTAAGCCCATCGCAGCTTTGGAACAGGTTGTTTGAAGGCCGGCCTTTCCCAGTATGTACTGACTGGTATATTAAGATCCTCAATGGAGGGCTTTCTGCAGGTGCCCCCATTTACCAAGCTGAAACAGGTAGGCATTGGCAGTGGTGCTGATGCAGTTGTGGAATACTCTCTCAAAAATGTTTCCTAAGCTTCTTGGATGCAATTCTAATCCTGTATCTGTATCTATGTCTATATATATTTACCTACAGTAGTGTTTGTCATTATATTCCAGAATCTGATAGTCTACAATGCTAAAAACCTAAAATAATGCTAATGCCATTCTCCAAAATAAGATGTTGCTATAGAACGATACTGCCATCTCTGATTGTACATATTTGCTTTTCACACCTAATACCCCTCAGGATGGAGCTCTTGTGGCTTTCTTATTCCCTAGTGCTAAATCACAAACAGGCATCATAGGGAGATATTGCTTAGTATATATTAGCCCAGGGGTCAGCAAGGTTTAACTTGCCTGGGCCGGATCGGTCCTGTGTAGATCCCTCTGTGGGCCGGATCATGCGCGCGCACACAGTTTTCAGTGTCTGCGCAGATGCGATTTCCGACACTGTGGAAGTGAGTCCCAGTTTAGCGCAGCGCCCGAGTGGGCGGCTCGGTTTGGGGGCAGCTCATGGGCCAGTCAAACGATCTCCGTGGGCCGCTTCTGGCCCATGGGCCTTAGGTTGCTGACCCCTGTACTAGCCTCTGCAGAAAGAGTATATTTTCTGTGAATATTGATAAACGTTGCTTCCTACCAAAATTACCCCAGGAAAATTCACCTGTGTCAGGATCCATACAGGTTAAAGCTTATTTATGGGCAGTGAAGTGTTTTTTGGGTCTTGACCAGCCCTACCTACTAAGTCTGGCCACTGAGCCATCCTAGCTGGAGAAGCTATGAAACATTTCTGTTTGGCCCGAGACATTCCTTCTAGCAGATGACAAACACTGTCCTTGAGATCTTGAAAGAGTGTGCATAGAAAACTTAATGTGGGCAGTGCATTGTAGACAACTGCTAAGTGTGCTAAAAGCTTTATGTGATTAAAGCAGTCTAGCCATGAATCAAAAATAGTAATCATATTTGCATTAATATTTAGCTATTCTTCCAATGGTGGATTGGGGCTGGGACAAGGGGAAGGGACAGGAGTGGCACTGTACTCATTTGGAACAGGAGTAGGAAAGCATAAAGTGGCACATGTGCACCTGCTGTGCCCACAGCTGCTACTGGCACCTTATTTTGCACCTTATTTTGTGCTGTCCCAAATAACGCGGCATCAGAGCACAGCCAAGAACAAGCACTAGGCCTACACACTCCTCCCTCACTACTTGCCTTGTCTATCTTGGTGCATGCTGGCTTTAAAACAACTTTGAAGGTTAGTTTTAACAGGATTTCAAGCCACTGCAATGGAAGTATGGGCATTCTCCCAGTCACCTTACGTGGAATGCTTTATTCTGAGGAACGACCTCCCACCCCCCCACCCCCCCGGCCCTTTCTCAGAGCAAGGCAGAGAGGAAGTGGAGGAACATCTGGGAAAAATGCCAGCACTAGCAGCAGCAATACAAGAAAGATTAAAAAACCAGAAAGTGAGGGGGGGAGAGAAGAAGGAATAGGGTTGGGTGGCAGTCACCAGGGGGAAAAAGAGGAGACTCAAGAATTAGTGGATGGGACTTGTAAATTTAATTAAGTACCCCCCTGCCTTTTGCCACTCATACACCATAATTTGGGAGCTGGACAGGAAGGAAGATGCAAGACAACTCATAAGATATCTCTGTTGTTCACTGATGCTAATGGAGGCTCCCTCTTTAGATGGGACTTCAGATCCTGGGTGGCAAAAACATTTGTCAAAGCTTTGTTGCAGAGCCAGTCCACAAGATTGTTGCTGAACTTTGGCAGGGATGGCAGCAACAGGAGGAATGGGATGATGGGGTGTTGGGAGGTGGTGTAATCTTTTGCACTAGTGTCGTTGGTGAAAATCTGGGACACAGAAATAAATGGGAGAATATGCTTATATAGCCACTGAGAAGGAAGAAAGCTTGGCATGTTGAAGGCATGGGATATTGATTGCCCCAGAGAGTGAGAGATCACAGAAATTGCATCTCAGCTTGCAAGATGAATAAAGCTATAGCTGGCCTGACAAGCCAGAAGAGATGTTATATGGTAGCTAGAAGGTTTCAATATTAGAACACAGAGAGAGAAATACTGCAGGTATGTTATAGAAAGGGAAAATGTCAGTCCATGAGACTGAGTTTTGAATCATCTTCATCAAGAAAGTGACAGCATAATAATAGTGTCAAATGAGGCCATAAACTCTCCAAAACAGCATGGGTGACTGTAAAGCAAGGAATCTTCAACTGGCAGCCTTTGTGCATAGTCTCATTCACTATTTAAAATGGGAATAATCTCCTGCAACTACTAGAATTGAGGTTGTGTGTTCTACATGGTTCTAGTGTGTGTGTGTGTGTGTGTGTGTGTGTGTGTGTGTGTGTGTGTGTGGTCTCTTGTTTCTGATTAACAAAACTCTCCATGGAAAATTATATTGAGCTATACAGTGTGATGAGTACACCATATTAATGCTATAAAACATAGGCAAAGTACCTCTTGTTAAGCAGACAGTCTGCTGCATACCCTTGCTACAGAAAACTTATTCAAGCAGACATTAAATGTGGGTTGAGATTGCAATGTGGTCATAGAAATCATTGTACATACTAGATTCAGCAGAACATAGAAAACCAATCAACCATATTTGGAAGGAGGGGATAAAAGAAAACCCTCACTTTTCTTGCCTTGGGGAACAACAGTCATTGGCTAGCTATTGTTTAGGCCCACTTGATCTTTATGATATAATATTGGATGCTATTCATTCCCTTTTGCACTTTCTGCATATTAATGAGTCATGCCTTATTGCTCATGTGATAGCAGTAATGATGAATTCGGGCTTATCCAAACTTCGCTTCTCCATGCCTCGAAACCACAGGTCTGATCAGTTTTCCATTTGTCTTGTGCTTTCTAGGTAAGGTTTTCTGTTTGCCCCATTGCTTTCCATGGAAAACCTACTCTCTACCACTGAATTGGAACAAACATCAATCCACAGAAAACCCAATTGATGCTTGCTCCAATTCAGCAGTAAAGAACAGCTTTCCCCAAGTGAAAGTGGCGGGGCAAGCAGAAGTGTGGACAAGCCTAAAGATATAGGAAAAGTGAAGGCAGACAATGATACCAACCCAAAATTATCTATTATACTGGCTTAGAATAATAGAATTGCAGAGTTATAAGGGACCCCAAGAGACATTTAGTTAAACCTCCTGCAATGCAGGAATTGCAACTAAAGCATCTATGACAGGTGGCAACCTAACCCCTTTGGATTTGGTCAGTCAACCAGCTACAAATCTACCTAACCGTTACTTTGATCAACCCACATTTTGCCAGCTTCCTCGCAAGAATATCATGGGGAAATCTGTCAAAAGCCTTACTGAAGAGATATACTATGTCCACAGCATTTCTCTGATCCACCAAGTTTGTAACTCCTTCAAAAAAAGAAATGAGATTAATCTGACGTGACTTATTTTTGTGAGCCTTAGTAATCACAGTATTCTTTTCTAAGTGCTCAAAGACCAACTATTGAATAATCTGTTCTAGGCCCTTTCCTGGTATCGATGTCAAGCTCACTGGTCGGTAGTTACCTGGATCTTCTCTCCCCCCCCCCTTTTTTTTGAAGATGGGGACAACATTTGTCTGCAGGGACCTCACCTGTTCTCCAATAATTCTCAAATATCATAGATAAAGGCTCTGAGATTACATCCACAAGCTCCTTTAATACCCTTGGATGGAGCTCATCAGGCCCTAATAAGTAGGTAGGTGTTCCCTTACTACCTATTTTCTTAGCTTGGGCTGCAGCTTCCTCCTTAACATCATTTATTCTGTTATTACCAGGTTGGGCATCACTTTCCTTTTGGATGAAGACAGAGGCAAAGTAGGTGTTGAAAAGTTCCACCTTCTGTCCGTCTTCTCTACACAGAGGACCCACCACTTGCTTGTTCTTTCTCTTGCTTCGGACATAGCCAAAGAAACCTTTTAACATTATTTTTAACCTCTCTTGCAAGCCTGAGCTCATTCTGAGCTCTAGTTAGCCTGACCTTCACTTTGCAACTGTTGGCTATTCATGCATGCTCCTCCTTTGTGATCTCCCCTTTCTTCCATTTCTTATACATGCCCTTCTTAACTTTCAGGTTGTGAACAAAATCTTTTATAACAATGGAGATCAATGCACATAATTAACAAATGCATCACCACAATGGTGAATGTTCCTAATACTAATAGGTAATCAAAAAGTTATATTAAAAAGAGAGGCCAACATAAAACTTTGCGCCTAGAAACAAGAGTATAATGGCTGCCCTAGAACCTTTTACTGCTTGGAACAGGGAAACAAGTAATGCTTTTCACCAGAAGCATAAGCCAAGTTGTATAGTTCTGTATTCAAGGCCAACCAAGATATTTTGGCACCTGCCCTGTCATGAATCCCAGTATCCACTGCCTAGAAACGTAGTCTCACTCTGCCTAGTGATATGGTTGGCCCTGAGGACTTTTGAAGTGAAGAAAATGATGATTCATCTCCTATTAAAATCATGCAACAGAAAGAGACACAAGGTCAAATTCAATACTCCTATTTGTCGACAACATTATGGACTTCATTTTAACAAAGAATAGGATTTGACCCATTAAAATGCTAGGATGTAAAATCATACAGCACTGTTTCCACCAGAGACATACTTAACCTAATTACATTGCATTAACATGGTAGATAACTCCAGGACACACTGCTATTGTATAATATGCACAAAAATTAAAATCTATGAAAATTGAACTTCTTTCCAGTACTTCATGCAATAAGTGGAATAATCATCTGACTTGTATGATACGCCTCCCTTTGCTCTTATGTCATATATTTTCAGTTTGAAATTAATGTAAAATGCTTCATGAAGTCAAAACAGAGAGAGATCCAATTAAACTTGACAATGTTATTTATTTTTAAAGCATCTTTTAGTAGCTGAATAATTGAACCTAAACACAAGTTCCCAAATGTAAAAACACAGTATTTGTTTTCGATATAGCAATTAATAGTGAATGTGTGAACCGCTGAAACCTTACTCAAAAGTTATCGGCAAAAAGAAACAAGAGATATATAAATGGGGGTGCAAGGCCCATGCATTTTGTCCCACTCCAAGGTCATACTGTTCTGTTGGCCCCTCACATATGGAGCACCAGCTTTTGAAACCGCAAATCTGTGTAGATTCACCACCTGATTTACAACTCAAATCCTTCCAGGGTCCTAATTTGTGTAGGTAGTACTCATTGATAGAAAAGGCTCCTACTTCAGTTAGCAGGTACAATGTGCATTCAGGTTTTTCAGTGCTTTAGAAAGATGGGTTATTTTTAAATTTTCTCTGTCCACAAGAGCAAGGGCTCTTATGCTAATGGATGGGTGAGTTTTAATGTTGCACAACAGAGGAGTCCAATGAAACAGATGTGAAGCTTCTTGCACAACAGACTCGACTGTCTATTGTACTATTGTTGTTGTTGTTAAAATTTATATACCTCCCTATCCCCACAGGTTTCAGGGCAGTTCAGAAGATATCAGGGTGGTTCACAAAAAGGAAGTTACCAGCAACCTACTCATGCATTCTCTTCCATGTCAGTGTTCTGCTGGTGGAAAACATTTCCCAAGGACAAGTATAACATGAAGTGATTTTACTTACTGCTGCATTGGATACAGTCCTATGAACTGATGTCTGTGTGTGTGTGTGTGTGTGTGTGTGTGTGTGTACGTGTCCCCTATATAGTTAAGAGAGATGATTTTTTTTTAAAAAAGGTACTAGATTTTTCCAATCTGAAATAAAAAGAAAGCCCTAAAAATATTTTGATTATGGGAAGAAAAATGTCACTGTGTGTTTGACACAGTCAGAAACAATTACAACAAAATTAAATTGAGGACTTTAGTGGATAAAATTGTTACCTCCATAGATTAATGAACAATAATAATTCATGGTTCTGAATTGACCATGTGGGCTAACATTTAATGTGCTATCCATAAAAGTTACTATTTATCTTACCCCATGATTGAATTATAAGCTAACCTACAATTTAGGAAAGCCAAGGATTCCTTTATGTAGGTTTATATTGCTGTGAAGGAATCAGGACAAAGGACACCCCAACTGAAATAAGAAAACCAAAGAGACTGGCTATAGATAAAATGAAACTACCACAGTCAATATTCACTATTATATTGTTATATAACATTATATAATATTCACTGTTATATTAGCTAAGATCCTACTGAACTGTCCTGTGTGACTCATAAGAAACTGCATAGGCAGCTTAACCTGTTACTTGTTACAAAGTGTTGTGACCTAGGGACCTGGCCATGTTTGGTAGTGGAGTTTGTTTGTTTGTTTAGACTTATATACTGCCCTTCATCCTAAGAGCTCAAAGCGAAGCACAAGATAAAAATAAAAGGTAAAAACACAAATAAATAGTTAAAACGAAAACAACAAAACAACAAACCCCTCCCACAAACACATTTAAAAGGCTGTAGAATATTAATCAGCCCCAAGGCCTAGTTGAAGAGGAATGTTTTTGCCTGACATCTAAATATACATCATGAAGGCGCCAGGCAAACCTCCCTGGGGAGGGCATTCTGCAAACAGGGAGCCACTGCAGAAAAGGCTCGTCCTCATGCTGCCACCCTCAGGACTTCACACGGAAGAGGCACATGAAGGAGAGCCTCAGATGATGAACTGTCTGTAGCTCAGCCAGGCTTGCAGCACACATCCCTGCCACCATCCTATAATTCGGGAGACGAGTTCCCTTGCAGTACCTTTCTCTTCAGTCTGGCAGAACCCACAGACTGCAAAGTGAGCCAGCTTCTACCACACTCCAGGTCTGGATAGCATGCATAAGACTTCAGTTGGCTCTAGCTCCCTGAAGACGGTATCTATACTCGCTGCTTTGGCAGGAACTGCCCAAGGCCCTGTATGCTCTCTAACTGATCTAGATACTATCTGCTTCCCTGGCGAGCCTCAAACCCCCACAGAACTGGACAAGATTCACTTGCCATTCTGCGATAGAAAGATTATGCAAAATATAGAAAAGAGTGTGACACAAAGGCTAGTTTAAAATGTTTTTTCTTCCCTGTAGCAATTATGCATTATGAGACTTCCTTCCTGTTACAACGGCAAGGTAAAAATTTGGTCGTCTGTCATTGACTGCTGTTAACATGTCACAGTGCAATTACATGCCTCATGTGTATTAATAGTAATATTGACTAAAATAGGCTAATGAAATATCTGAACAGCAGTGATTAACATTTTAAATTATCCGGTCATTTCTGTGAGACCAATCTAGCTGAAATCTGTAAAAATATAATAATAATATTCATTTCTGTGCAAGTAGGATCAATCAGAAAAAAGGATAAAAGGAAACTCTTCTTTACCCTATCACTCCTCTTTTCTTTACTACAGACAGTTTGAACTGTGTCAGTGAACTCATCTAGAAGATGTTTCTCTCGAATCGCCACAGTAAAATTGCCTGACTTTTTTCAGAATCAGGCTGCTAAGAGTTTGATTCACACTGTTTTGAATGCTGTAGATCTGCTGATTTTAACGGTGGTGGATTCTTTAATCAGATGTGGTGAGTTCTACATAACACTACATGCTAAGATTTAGACAGATTGCTTACGGGTCAAGGATCAAATTTTCAAAAGGGGTTGTTATCCCCATCTTCAAAGGGGTGGGGTGGGGAGAAGATGCCCGGTAACTACTGGCTGGATAGCTTGAAATCAATACCAGGAAAAGTCTTAAAACGAATAATGAAATAGTCATTCTGTGGGTACTTAGAAAAGGATGCTTTGATTGTTGAGACCCAGCATGGATTTTTGATTTTTTTTTTAATAGCCTTACAAGCTTGGTGGATTAGGGGAATGCAGTGGACATAGTGTATCTTGATTTCAGTATGGCTTTTGGCAAAGTCCCCCATGATATTCTTGAGGAGAAGCTGATTAAATGTGGACTAGGCAAGGTGACTGCTGGGTGGGTTTGTAGCTGGATGACAGCCCAGACTTCAAATATCTAAAGGGCTATCACATGGAGAATGGTGAAAACTTGTTTTATCCTGCTGTGGAGGGTAGGACTCGAACCAATGGCTCCAAGTTACAAGAAAGGAGATTCTGACTGAACATCAGGAAGAACTTTCTGACAATAAGATCTGTTCAACAGTGGAACAGGCTCTCATGAAAGCTGGTGGACTCCCCTTCCTTGAAGGGTTTTAAGCAGAGGTTGGATGGTCATCTGTAAGATATGATCCAGTTGAGAGACCTGCAGTGCTAGGGGTTGGACTAGATCAGAGGTGGCCAACTCCCAAAAGACTGTGATCTACTTTCAGAAATAAAATCTGGCAGTGATTTTGGGGGGTTCAGCTCAACCTTGCTGACCTTTTCTTGGGAGCAGGAAAGGTGGGTGACTAATTTTGGTAACCTTTTTTTGGGGAGCACTGTCAAAATACTTTTTTTACGGGGGACAACAGAAACTTTTAGAGATTTCTTGGGAGAGAGTTGCATAAAAGCACTCACAAAACTGTACGCCACACAAACTCCTTTGCTCACTCCTTTAACCTACCTATCAAGATTTCTTAAAAAATACATGCCTTCATCCATTGTTAGTGTGACACCTGAGTCACCATTTTGGTAACCAAAGCTGCACACATGCCAAAGCTGCACACAAACCACCTTGAAATCAAACCTTGCTGCAAAACAATGCCACCCCCAATGGAGGCTGGGACCTGCCCCACGTAAGAAGCTGAAGTACCAATGGCTCAATTACCCTCTTTGTTAACTTAAAATGCACAATGATTATTTTTAAAAAATATTTATTTATTCCTTTTAATTAATTTCCCTTTCTTATTTAAAGCAGTAGCACTGGAAACTTTAGCAAGAGCATGCCCACCCAGAAGGCAGAGGAAAAGAACAACCCAACCAGTGCCTGCCTCCTGGCCCGACGTGGCTTCAGTTTTAAAATGCGCCAACAATCAATGAAGGGCCCAATAGTGCTGGTATCCAATTCCTGAATTCTTTGATTACTGAAGGCCAGGTGATGTAAGCAGCAGACAAAATCAGCCTCAAAAAACAGCTTTTTAGCCAACAGAAAAAATTTTCCCCACACAAACACAGAAAGAAGAAGTGTTTGGATTTGATATCCCACTTTATCACTACCCGAAGGAGTCTCAAAGCTAACATTCTCCTTTCCCTTCCTCCCCCACAACAAACACTCTGTGAGGTGAGTGGGGCTGAGAGACTTCAGAGAAGTGTGACTAGCCCAAGGTCACCCAGCAGCTGCATGTGGAGGAGCAGAGATGCAAACCCGGTTCCCCAGATTATGAGACTACCGCTCTTAACCACTACACCACACTGGCTCTCAGTCAAGCCAAATGGCTGAAAAACTTACTTTCCCCAGGATCCTCAGCCCTTGCAAAGGAACTACTCACCATACCAGGGAACTCAGTTTCCCAAGCTCCCTCGCAACGACGATGACCGGCAAATGCAGAAACTGGGACAGATGCCTGTTCCTCTCTTGTCGGCATGATGCAGCGTGAATACAAGAAGTGGGCAGGTGAGGAAGGATGAGATCCCAGACGAGGTCTAAGACCTTCCTAGTCACAATGCAGGAGACCTACAGAGATCCACACTGGAAACTGGCAAGGGAAGGAAGAGGGATTGTCCCAGGCATGGGCTGCTTAAATGGGCAAGGGCCGGATCCAGGGAAGCCCATGGTCAGCCCTCGGATTCGCCCAAGGCTCAGCCTGCATCTCCATTTGACCAAGCAGGATGCAGGCTAGGATCCGGTCTCTGATAGGCACAGGGCAGCATCCCTGTTACGTTCTCGAGGGAAGGGGAGCCATCCCACGCACACACACAAACTCACACACATACTGGTGAAGCTCTCTGTCAGCAAGAAGGAAGGAGCTCTCTGTGCAACTGCCCATGGTTATTGAGCTGTGTTTTTTTTGGGGGGGGGGAGCTAAGAGTTGTTTGAGCTTTTTTTAGGGGGAGGGCTTCTTTAGGCTGGCGATCACTGAGGAACCCACTATTTACCCGTGATCGACCAGAAACTTATTGGCGATCAACCAGTAGATCGCGATCAAGCTCTTGGACATGCCTGGACTAGAGGAACCTTGGGGTCCTTTGCAACTCTACCATTCTAAGCATCCTTTCTAAGTTATGTGACTTCCCCTATTTATTCTGGGTTAAGACTTAATGCTGTATCAAATTGATTTAATAAGTTTATGAATTCAAATAGTTAAAGAAATTATTTTTGTGTTTGATACCTGTATCTGAACATCTTTAAGTTTTCTTCCTTAACAATAGGTGACAAAAAAGAATTTCAGCTGTTTTGTTATCTTCTTACTAAGCACAAGATAAATATTTATTAAGAATCTGAAGTGACTGTATGAGGAGTCAGCAGAACATAATTCATATGTACACATGATTCCACATATAGAGGCAAAGTGTGAAAGAATCCACATTCTCAGTAAAACTGACTGATACAGCTTTAAGAAAAACAAAGGAAAATAAAGTCCATCTTTTAAATGGATAAAGGCACTGAACTGAAACATTCCATGGATATCTCCACCCACAAAAAAGTCTAATTATGGTTTTCACAGAAATCAATGAAAGACAGATGCAATAAAAGCAGTTCTGTATCTTCAAACTGAACTCCAATTAACATCCATCAGGAATTTCCAGCTGTCTAAAAAGAATCCTCAATCAAGAGAAAGGCTCTGTGCAAAGCACCTTTGAGAAAAGCATCTTCAAAGAAAGAGCTGGAGAGTACTCTTGTAGAAGCATCATATCACTGCTTGTGCAGGCAAGAAGGTTGAAATAACTGTGAATGAAGAAAGTTTGAAGAAAGCACCACAAGGAGTTAAGTTTATCTTTACTCATAAGTCAGCTACCTGATTTGGTGAAAGTATTTTGATTTAACAGTGACAGGATATAGTATTAATTATAATTTGTAATGACACTAGCTGCAAAAAAAACCCAAACCCTTTGTAAAGAAATTTGGAAGGAAGAGCTATTATCTATCGAAACTGGTATGCCTCTTTTCTATTGTTAGCCATTAATAAATCAATCGGTTTTATTTACAATTTTATGAGGGGTTTAACACTCCAAACAAAGATATATATTAAAACAAATAATCCCGTTATATGAGGAACAATATTGCACAATATACCCCACAGAATAGAAGCCAGCCCATATAAATAGGTACACAAAAAGGGATTTCAGTGAAACAATTAAATGGCTCAGAACCACAATATGTTAACCAACCCGGACCCTGTGATCAACATCTGAGGTCCTTCTTTGTGTGCTTCCTCTCTGAGAGGTCTGGAGAGTGGCAACACGAGAATGGGTCTTTTCTGGGGTGGCTCCCTGCTAATGGAATGCTCTCTCCAGGAAGGCTCGCCTCGCGCCTTCATTACATACCTTTAAGAGGAAAAAATATTCCTCTTCTGCCAGGCCTTTGACTGATTAAACAATCTAAGGCCATTTTGATCCGTGGGGGCCTTGTTTTTGATTGCTATTATGCGATCTCTCTCTCTCTCTGTGTATACATATATATATATATATATATATATATATATATATGCTTTCGTAGATTTTCACGGGTACAGGAATGCAGGTTTTGGTGTCCTCGGGTGTCTTCCCGTGTAAAAGTTGGGGTGTCTAGGCGACGTTTCGACGAGGTCTCACTCGTCATCTTCAGGCTGGTGCTTTCGGCTTCTTGTTACTGGAACAGAGCGGGATCTCAATGTTTGAGTTCCTATAAATACTGTAGAGGGGGTGTGGTGTCTAGCCTCCAATGTTCTGGGCAGAGAGGAAGTTCCCAGGCTAGTGTGCCTTTTCTTCTTTTGTTCCTTAATTACTTGAGAGATACCTTGAGTGATTTCTTGAGTGATATCCTGAGTACCACTTAGGTGGGTCATTAGGTGTGGATTAGTTGCTAAAGTCTTTGTGTCTTGACCTCTTGAACTTTGTGAAGAGTTTTCCTGAGAAGATGGCTGTATTGCACTTAGTTGTGCTTTGGCTTGGCTTCGTGTATAGGGGCGAGCTGTGGTTTTGTGGCTTGTGTCAGCCAGATCTGTGTAGGGATTGCAGGGGGGTGCAGCATCCGGAGGTGCCACCATGGATTGGCTACTGGATGGTGTCAGTAATTCATCTGTGGAGAGGGTCTGGGTTTGGGTCTGGTGTGGTTGATTGGTGTTGGCGTTCTGTGTGCCTCTGGATCTGGTGTCAGTTTTTGTGGGGAGGGCTAATTTCCAGATGTCTGGCAAGCGGGATGTGTCGTCACGCTTGTTCATGTTGTGAGGGTGTTTCTCTATCTCGATGGCTTCCATGATTATTCTCTTGTGGTGATGTTCCGTGTTAAAGAGCAATTTGGAATCTGCAAAATTAATTTCGTGTCCTGTTTCTTTCATGTGTTGGAAAAGAGAGGAAGTTTTTTCTTCAAGTTCAAGAGGTCAAGACACAAAGACTTTAGCAACTAATCCACACCTAATGACCCACCTAAGTGGTACTCAGGATATCACTCAAGAAATCACTCAAGGTATCTCTCAAGTAATTAAGGAACAAAAGAAGAAAAGGCACACTAGCCTGGGAACTTCCTCTCTGCCCAGAACATTGGAGGCTAGACACCACACCCCCTCTACAGTATTTATAGGAACTCAAACATTGAGATCCCGCTCTGTTCCAGTAACAAGAAGCCGAAAGCACCAGCCTGAAGATGACGAGTGAGACCTCGTCGAAACGTCGCCTAGACACCCCAACTTTTACATGGGAAGACACCCGAGGACACCAAAACCTGCATATATATATATATATATATATGCATATATATATATATATATGCAGGTTTTGGTGTCCTCGGGTGTCTTCCCGTGTAAAAGTTGGGGTGTCTAGGCGACGTTTCGACGAGGTCGCCTAGACACCCCAACTTTTACACGGGAAGACACCGAGGACACCAAAACCTGCATTCCTGTACCCGTGAAAATCTACGAAAGCAAATATATATATATATATATATATGGAAATTTTAACAACAGCACCAGCAACCACAATGTGGCTGTGTTTCTAGGGCTGCTGTGGGTGTGTTAATTTCTGTCTTGTTTTTCTCTTTTCTAGTTGTTCTCTACCTCCCTTTCTAGGATGAGTACACATTGGGTTTGGCAGCTGATCCACCAGCCTAGTGGAGCCATATCTCCAGTCCAAGTGTAATGTAAGAATAGGACTGCTCGTTTGAAGCAAGCTGAATATATGACTAATAGGAGCACTAAGTACTGAAAAGTTGGCACACAAAGTACTAATGAGCACATTTGCTGATAGTTAATAAAAGCAATTATTGAAATGTTGCTTGTTATTTATTATTAATAATAAGGTAATTACATTAAAGGTCCAGTAATTCATATAAATAGGTTACTAATGTGAGGAAATGACCCTGGGAGATATATTAAGTCATTAGTTGATTGGTTCTTATTAGTAATTATACTTTCCTTTGGGAAAGTAAAGATTCCCCATGAGGGAACCAGTAAAACCAGTGTACTTTGATAATTTTCTTATAAGAATGCTTTTTGGGGTGGAGGGGCAGAGGACTGATTGCATGGCTACAGGAAGGTGAGATGGAACTAAGTTAATATCACACAATGAGAAAGTGTCCAACCTTTTCAGTAGAAATTTTTGATCTAAAATTTCCTGGACTCAAAACTTTTACCTTATTCTGTTCCTGTTTATACCTCTCGGGTAGAAAACAAGATACAAAACAAATATCACTATTAAAATAATTTTGCTCTTATTTGTCTTTATTTTGAAAGACTACAGTGTTGAGCAAAAGTAGGGTCAGTGGAGTTCATGCGAATGCTGTGATGCCTTTGTAATTTGTCCTAATATATGCAACAATTCCCTTGATTCTACAACTCACCACTGTTATTAGCTTCTATATGTAATCCAGTGCAAGAGAGGTTAGCAGTAGTAAAACAATGCAACAATGACAAAACTCCAAAAAGGGAAATACACTAGACAGCTGCAGAAAAAGACAAAAGCCATGACCACATATAGTGCCACCTTAAAGACTTAAAAAAACATTATTGTGGCATAACCTTTCATAGGATACATCCCATTTTATCAGATGTACCCTACTCTAAGTGTGTAGGTTTATATACCCTGAGACAGAAGTAAAAAAAGAAAAATGTATGATGATTTTTACAAAGAACCAAACAGTGAAAATGACAGCAACGGGCATGTCACAGAGCATAAATGAATGCAAAATCCAATCGAATGACTAGAAGATGAAGTCAGTATGGGTGGATCCACTCCTGAATAACTGCCACTAGGGTGATGAATAGGAAGCAAGACTAATAGTGTAAACAAACACCAAAAGAGGGATAATTTATCTCTGAAGCAAGCTAGCCATCCCAAGGATTTAAAATGAGATTCCACAGAACCAAATATGCTAATGAATTCCAGGCCTGAGCTTTTCCGCTCAAGCCTCCCTCTTCGTTGGATAACAGTGACTCTTAGGACTCTGCAGGAAGTCATGGAAGAGTGAAATGTTCTCCTGCTGCTTTCTGAATGTTACCATTTTTAATACCTAAATTTGTAATGTCTGATGTAGGTGGTGACAAGTGGTGCTCCACTAGTTTTGCCTCCTGGGCCTGCCCTGTAGTGGATCTTGTCTGACTTTTTGTTTCTGTTACAGATAGGTAGCCGTGTTGGTCTGCCTTAGTCAAAACTATGTAGGTAGCCATGTTGGTCTGCCATTGGCAATCACCCATTCCTACCACCCTTCTGAGTAACACCCCTCCCCACCTTCTCACTATATAGAAGGGTCTGGTAACTTCTGTTTCAGTGTATCTGAAGAAGTGTGCATGCACACGAAAGCTCATACCAAGAACTAACTTAGTTGGTCTTTAAGGTGCTACTGGAAGGAATTTTTTTGTTTTTGTTTCTGCAGTAACATGGTAACTGGTGCTCTCTCACATTCACAATCTTCTACCACTCTAGAAGTCATGGAGTATCCTGGGAACTGTGGTTTGTTAAGGGTGATGGAAATCAAAGATCTGTGAGGTTATCACCCTTAACAAACTATAGTTCCCAGGATTCTTTGGGAAAATACCTGTTAAAGTGTCTGAAGAGTGCTTTAAATGTGTGGTGTGTATAATGTATAAAAGATGCTCGTAAAGAAAATCACCATACATACATGTTGCTCAGAAGCATCTCTGACTGACTGACCATACCTGTTTAACAGTCACCTGTACCCCTCACAGTGATCAACTCCTGCCCAGAAACCTATGTCCCCACCGTGGAAGGACGTGTGGATCCAGAGTTGGCCTTCACTGTCACTTACAGACTCACTGTTAAAACTGTGTTCATGGAAGACAATCTTACTCGGCTACAAGTGATCGCCAAAGAAAGAAGAAGATCTGTTTACCTGTCACAGGTATTG
Organism: Podarcis gaigeae; assembly: GCF_964106915.1. NCBI lineage: Eukaryota > Metazoa > Chordata > Lepidosauria > Squamata > Lacertidae > Podarcis > Podarcis gaigeae. The sequence goes on from NC_139677.1 coordinate 75,582,313, forward strand.
CATTACAATTGGAATGATCACTTTTACAGAAGCATGTCTACAACTAGTGCCTTTGTTTACTATTGGTTGTATACCGGAAGCAATAACTTTCCTGCTGCAGAATAATGATTCCACTCAGTGACTCCTCTGGAAGCTTACACAATAACCAAAGAAAAAATACTTGGTTACCACTGGTAGAATTCTGCCACATTATTCACTGGTGAAGGAAATAAAAAAAATTGAATTTAGTCATAGAACCATTTATGTAGCTTTTGTAAGGAACCTAGGCACTCACTGGCATCGGAGAGGGCTTTGGCATGCCTGTGTTTGTTTCTCAACACAACCCATCTCCAACTTAGAACGTATGAATTTTGTAGATGGAATATTGTCTAACAAAGTGTTTCTACCCAATATCTGAGAGGAAAATATCAACATAGCTTGTCAAGATTTTGTATGGTACAAGAAAAACACCAATGTTATTTCACAACCCATTATTTTCACAAGAATATGAATTGAGGAGATAAACTATGTCAGTTTCCTCAGAGCACACTTATTATAGGATATTGTTTGAACCCACACTAATGACTCCTCGAGGTTAGTTATTACAGTGATTAGAAGCTAGGAGGATATTTTCTGTGGTGCTACAGAACAGAAAGTCAGCATTAAGAAAACCTTAACAACCCAGTGAAAGTAATGGCCTGAGTGCGCAGTCAGTGCTTCTGCTGTTTTAGAGAAGGGAAATAAACTGAGCAGAAGCTGAAGCAGTGAACTAACTAGATCTTTGGTTCTCCAAATCAATAAGCTGTTTTATTTCTGAAAGGTTAATGCTGTATAGATGGCCTTCACTCACTTTTCACCCATTCAGGTTCCTTTTTATTTTTATAAGTAAGCTATATGGTAACAAAGGTATTTGTTTCAAAGCTCGCCAATTCAATAGAAATCCTGTATTTCAAATGATGAAAATGCCCACATTGGGGGAGGGATGTATAAAACCTCCTCAATTATTTCTGCAGATATTTCTGCCTAACTAAACAGCAGCACTGTACATTTAGAGCCCTTTTTCACAGAAGCAGGTATTTCATTTTTATGGGAAGAAAATTCCGAAGTATTACTTTGCAGGTTGTCTTATATCATTTGCCATTTACATTTGAAGAGATTCAACATATGGTACAACATATGGTTCCTTGTTAAGAAAGCACAGACCTGGCTTAATCACAGAGCAGTCCTGACTCAGAAGGCAACCCACAAGCCTCCCTGGAGCCACAACTCCAAGCCTCTCTATATACCCCTTGGAACTCGCCCCAAGCCACACCCTTCCCCTTGCTTCATACCCAAGTGTTTTTGCTGGGCTGGAACGTGATGACAACCACTTTCCCTGCTCCCGGTGGGCAGTGGTTGCAGGCCCTTGCAGACTGCCCTCAATTCCCAGGGCAGCCAGGAGTTACCGGTACATCCCTACAGCTGGCCACAGAGCTTCTAGCAGTGGCCTGGGGATTACCACCTACATAGATTAGCGCCTTGGGGGTGGCCAGAATCCTTGGCATGACCCTGTTCAAAATTTCAGCCCTCCAGTGGAAGGCTGGAATGGAATTACATTCGAAGCCTGAAGATCAGGGGTGTCAAACTCAAATTCATCTGGGGCCGCATCAGCAGTTTGGTCACCCTCAAAGGGCCAGTTGTATCTGTAGGACTTTATCAAAGTTATTTTTCCTTAGGCACTGGTGTGTGTTGTCTTGAACTATACACTATTTAATATACCGATTCCAGTACGATTTTAAATAAGAATAGAAGAAGAAATAATAATGATTTTTTAAAAAGATGAGGAGATGGGCTTCCAGGCAGACTGGAGCGCCAACGGGGAGGAGACAGGAGCCTGTCCCAACAGAGCAGAGCAGAAGCAAATGTTGCCTCCCCCCGCCTTGCCGCCTCACTCAGGAGTCGGAGGATACTGAGCAGCAGTTTGGACAGCAGCAGTTTCTTCCTCGCAAGGGAGCCCCAGCGGCACTGCGGGCGCGGGTGGCCAGGATGTCCTGCTGGGGCCCCGAGCTGCTGCAGTTGCTCCCGGGGAGGGGGCTATCCGCCAAGTCCTCCGGCCCGGAGAAAGCCGATGTGTTGGCGTGTGGGGGGGTGTTTCGTAGCCAGGCTCCCGCAGCCAAGTTGCTGGCAGGCTCCCACTTTGCTCCAGCCGCCCAGATGCCGGCGCGGTCCTCTTAGGGGTGGGAGGCGCCCCTGCTTTGTGGTGTGGCACACCGCCCGCCCACCAGGCTCCCTCCACCCCACTCTGCGCAGCTGAACCGGCAGCAGCCTCGCCTCTCCCAGCCCAGCCGGGGCGTGCCGCCTGTGGCAGGACCTGCACCTGGTCCCCGCTCTCCACTCGCCTCCGCCGTTCCCTTCTCCGCCTGCCGGCCCCGCTATCTACCCACCAGGGCGACCCCCAACCAGCCCCTGGCCCCGCTGCCCACGCCCCCGGCCATCTCCTCGCCAGCTGCAGCGCCGCAGTGGCCTCTTCTTGCGGCCCGAGCGAGTGAGCGAGCGGCGTCCCAAGCGTGGCTCTCACTCCCTGCCCTCGTTGTCAGCCTCTGCGGCTCTTTCAGGCTCCAAAAGTTGCCGCGCGTGCCACCCACCCCCTCGAGCAACCGCGCCTGGGAGGCTCCGAGGGGCAGAGGCAGCCGGCTCCAAGCTTGGCTTCGCGGGACCGCCTCCTCTGCAGCGAGCCCTGGACTGGAGCGAGCGAGCAGAAAGCCTCTTTGCCCGGCCCGCGAGGCAGGCGAAAGTTGCGGGACCAACCGGTAGGCAGCGCCGACGGGGTGTGTCGGTTGGAGCCCTGTCTGCAAGCAGGCAGGGAAGGCTGTTCGCGTGGGTCACTTTTTAGAAAGGCAGAGAGCCTCCGCCGGAGTGTGGACCCTAAAATCTGGGTCGGGACCAGTAAAAAGGACGAGAAGCTCGCTTCCTCACCCTTGATGCCACGGGCCACATGACGAGGTCTGACGGGCCGGATTTGGCCCGCGGGCCTTGTGTTTGACACCCGTGCTGAAGATTGTTGTCTTCTCAAGTCTGTTCCTTTACACCTGGAAAATTGTCCATGGGGAAATGTGGGCCTTGTGTTGACAATGACTTCCCATCTCTGGTATATATGAACAAATCCTTCCCTTTCCTCCCTACCCCCCCAAGGAAACTTATTCAGGGTATGGAAATGTCTAAATGTGCATAGATCGATACTCCAAAATATTAGCATGGCTATGGTGCATGCCTATGTTTGCAACTGCAGAATTGTCTAGTGTACCTCTTTCCCCATTTTTTCCTTAACACTTACTCACAAATGTGATTTGCTATTCTGTAATTTAAAATTATTCCTACTATATGTGATGCTCATTTTTTTGGTATCATCAGCAACCATTTGTCTATCTCTTCTTATGCTTTCTGCATTAGAAAGTAACTGCTTTGAATTCCATGCTGCCTGGTAAGCAACCGACCCAGATATCACAAAAGTCTATTCACAAGTGGAAGCACTTGTGAATGTGGTATGGCAGCAATATAAAACACTGTAATATTAAGAAGGTCATGGGGGGAAAGTTACTGCCTAGACACACATCTGAGTAGAGATGCAGAATTGGGAAAACGTATCTCTAAAACACATCATTTGAAGGGCACACCTCTTCTCTAGGTCAACTTTCTATACACAGAAAGAGAGCTTGTTGATCAGATAAAATACTGTAATCCAGCTGTCACACTCCTTCTCATCATGGTCAACCAGATGCATCTTGAAAAATCCACAAGCAAGGCACGAGGGCAACATTCTTGTCCCATTGTTGCTACCCAGCAACCAGTATTCAAAACACAAGTAAGGTCCATAAGAAAATGTTGCTGTGTTGCCTACTGCCAGTTATGCCCTCTTGCATTTCCCCTCCTTCCTGGTTTTCTATCTCAGCCATCAAAACAGTCACCCAGGATTCCAAAGCCACTGAGCATGCTCTGTCCTCCATGATGCTCACCCATTTCCCACTGTCCTCCAGGTTTTTTTTTTTAAAAAGAACATTTTACTTCTGGAAATCATGTGTTTCTTCCAAGCCTGTTGATCTTCAGCCATTTTGGCTACTTAAAAACTGCCTCAGATCCCTTAAGCACCGTTGCTCACACCTGCCAGGTAAAGCTTGTCTGATAGGATGTGGGATAAAGCAAGTGATTAGTGTGGTAGTGGCAGCAATCAGCTGTGCTATGTAAGGGCTCTAATGGCAGCAAGAGCAGTAAGGCTGACAGCAGGAGGACCTGGTGCGGGGGACAGACTGGACCAGTGATGGCACTAGTGGTTGCACTATGCTGAGAGCCCATAAGTCTCATGCATCCACTGCCTTGTCTATCATGTCTGCAGTGGCAGACTTTGGGCTTTAAAATTTCAGCAGTGCCCTGTGCAATGCCAAAATTTGGCACCCTACCACCTCTTGACTTCTGTTGTTTGTCATTGTTGCTGTACCCCCTGTGGCCCCCTGTTGACTCGGCACCCAGTGCAGGCAAACCAATCGAGCTCCCCTAAATTGGCATCTGATAACTGATTAGTTACTACATAAAAATCAAACACTGCTGTGGTCATACGTGACATCCTTGCTTGCTAAAACAAGGGGACTTAACTGCATTATGGAAAAGCATGTTAGCGGAAAATACAAAGGTTCCAAATTCTTGTAAACAATAATGCATGCTATGTGAGCTGCAGTTATCTGTCAGCTGACATTTCACTTGGAAACATTCAAGGAAGGCTGAAATTTTATTAATGTTGCTATCAACTCAGAAAAAGTTCTTTTTGCTATAGGAAGAGTTAAGGTTGATCATCCTAAAAAATGTATTTTGTGAGATGCCACTTTCGGCCTTGTAATTTATAAGTCAAAGGCCAAGAAAACAGTAAGAAAACCAAACAACTGAAAAGTAATTTATGACACAGGCATTTTGAGTCTACAACTCTTCGAAGAGGTAAATTCAACAGAGGAAACAATTTGAAGGATCCAAAGTTATCAAGGTTAACAGTTCCATAATATGTTATTTTCAAAGTGTGCCTACCAGACCAAGGAGACATGTCCCATTGAATAGACAAGGATTCTTCATAATTGTCAAAGCTAAGTGTACAGCTGATAACTGGAAATGCACTCGGTTTTACATTTTTTTGTTACAGACTTCTACACAGATGACTTACCTTATAGCAAGTGAGTCTGTAGCTGTTTGGTGCTTTGTAACTCAGAAATGTTTTCTGTTTTCTGGAATTGAAAAAGTTAAAAAGAGAACATGATGATCATGGAAGATTTAGTGGAATTGGCTTGTCAAAATGATGAAGCAGAAAGGGCTTTTATAGAGTATGTTCACAACAAAAAAACTTTAACATAATGTATAAAAGTGCAGAGTGGCTTTTGTCACGGCTAAGGAAAAAAAGCAGTATCATTAATTCAGACAGTAAGTGTAAGACTCTGTTGAAAATCTCCTTGGGATAGATCACAGAATTATATTCTTGGCTAGATAAATGGAACCTGGCAAGTCCCAGTTCTTGTTGCGATGCTTTATAAAATGCCATTGGGTTTCTGCAGTCTGTCATCTCCAGTACATGATAAGAAAAGGGTTGGGCTGTTTTCTTCAGTATCTATCTACAATCTTACTGAAGGCTACAAATGTCTAAAATGGAGGTGGGGGGAGGCTCCAATAAAGCTATCTCTTAAACACATTCTATTCACATTTGTTACTTTCTCCAGATTTAATTATGAGAAGCTACCTTATTATGAAACCTGCAACAAAGGCTTGGCTCAAGAAACTGATGCCCAAACAATGCTCTGTTTCCTTCACACTCCTGATACACAGTCTGCCCAATCATTCAGACCATAATCCCCTTTTTTGTTTCCACATCTAGACTCTCCATACAAGGTCATTAAAACACCTGTACCTCTTAATATTTTTTTCAGGCTTCCTGCTCAGAGACGGTGCTCTATTATGCTTTTTAAAATAGTAAATAAGTAAGTAAAGCGAAGTGGAAAATATTTATGCTCGGTCAATCTAGTTGAGGTGGGGAGCAACAGCAAGAAACAGAAGGAAGTGACCGTGATGTATCTCAAGTCAAGTAAGAGAATAAAAATGCCTCAGAGAGCTACAGATATGTTGTTTCACCTTCAGTGTTAGGTAAGGCCATGAGAACAAATACAAAGGGAAAATGTATTACAAGTCATTATTATCAATACAAGCCAAGCCTCATTAATTGATTTACAAATGGGAAGGGTTTCAGCCTGACATTTGAAATTGTATCCTGCAATCCTTCCCATCAATCATATCTGGGTAAGGCTTCATGTTAAGCCTTTTCTCTTTGGGATTACTCATGAGTAATAATCGCCCCAAGTTGGGATGCTTTCTTATTCACAGACCTGTCTGCAGGGAGAGCAAAAGGCTCTTATTTAAAATGCTGTCACTCCTTGCCAGACAATCTTTACTTTGTGAAGAGCTGCAGCAGGCTCGCAACTAGGAAAAGCTCCATTTCAAACAGGAGGTTGGAGATGTCCCAGCCAGCTGGTCTGCTCATACGTTTCCAGTGAACTGCTTTTCATGGCAGGATGGGTGCTCACTCATGAACAATTATGTTGTTTCTAGTTGTGGGTTGCAGAGCAAAGCAGCAGCCTAGTTCACACATATCATTCTGAAGCGCTTTGTTAAAGAGCGAAAGAACAGATTCCTGCAGTGCTACCTCTTGCAAGCTCAACATTTGGTAACACTTTTATTAGAACCAACCCAAATGTCTCAGAATATTGGGCAAGCTTTTGAACTCTTTATGAGACTGAATGCCAAGCAAAAGGAGATGGGGAGAAAAAGAGAAAAAGCCCACTTGATGTTGAAGTCAAAAGGTTTACATTTAGCACATGTCTAAAGATGGAGGACATAGCAAACATAGCTGGATTCTGTGCTAGCTGATTTCCATATTTTTGTTGAAAGTTACATTAAATTATGGCAAATATCTGGCTGTTATATTTCAGCAGCGTAAGAACTGATTTGCTGGATCAGACCAGTCTACCCAGTCCAGCATCCGTTTTCCAACAGTGGCCAAGCAGATGCTTCTGGGGACAATGAAGGCATGATGAAAATTGCCTCTCTGGATTTTTTTTAAAGAATCATTTTTACAGAAGCTCTCCAACCCCGCCTCATTTTATTCTTAAACACTATACTCACACTAATCTCTTTGAGCACCAATAGCATATTTCCCATTCAGACATAAAAGATAATCAGTAGCTTCCATGCATGTTCCTGAGTTTGAATTTTACACTTTCCTTTCCTGTTGGTCGCTTCATTACACAGCAGTCCGGATACCAAAACACTATACTTTTTAAAAAATGCAGACCCTGCTTTTTCATTCAAGCCAACACCTGAGTCTTTGTAAACCAAAACATAATGTCTAAATTCAAGGTGTCTGTGATGTTGTTTTAGAACTGTATAACCCCAAAGTACTCATGACTACTGCATGTAAAACTGCTGAACATAAAAACAGCAAGGAATTTCAAAAAGCCCAAACTAAATGCTACAATATTCCATAAGTCCTGCCTTGGTGTCCCCCCCCCCAATAAGGTGCAGCTACAGAACCCCATGAAATTTTGACTTGACGTCACACCCACAGTAAGATGGCATCACATATTGCTTGCCCCAGGCACATAAGATGTGCAGCCTGCTTGGGATGGGTTGGCCCTGGCATGAAAGCCGCCCCTTGACATGGCTCAAGTGTGACATTCCAGCACCGCCTCTTGGAAGGTATGCTATGTCCCATTGGCCCCCATGTGGGCTCCTGGACAGCAATTCTCCTTCCTGGACCTTTTTAATGGGCTAACCTGATGTTAAAGAATACCACCCAATGCTTTATCTCCCAAAGTTGTGATGTCTGCTAAGAGGCAGGTGAAATCCTGCAAACAGGCCAATTAGACTGCAGGAAAAAATCCTCCCTGGCCCCAAAATATGATGGCCAAGAATTCCATAGCAATGTCCTCACACTGTTGAGCCCTATCACCTGTGGGCTGAAAGATAACATTGTGTGTGTGCGGGTGGTGAACCAACGTTGATCTGCTCCACACAGGCAGGAGGCAGAGTGCCATTCCACTTAAAAGCGGGAAGGTGGTCTTGGCTGCCACCAGGCCTCCGCCCCTGAGCAACCCCCTGGCGCTCTCCTGATTGGCTGGATTAGCAGCCAATTTTGCTCCAGGAAACGTGCGGTTGGAAGTGGGGAGCTCGCTTCGCCTTCTGGCCACACATAGCGACCCTCCTCCTCTGTTTCCAGGTTCCCGGCCTGCTGCATACTGCACCAGGCAGCAAATGACACCACCCACAAAGGACACGGCAAGCCTTCATTTTTGCTGTATGTCCTATCCTCCAAGACCAAAATAGCAAGATTCCATACCAAAGTATACATGCAGAGAAACACTACTGGCCACAACTGCTATACAGTATACCGTAAGCTGCAGCCACACAACTTCATGAAACCTAGTTTACACATAGATTTGGAAGAACTAGAATTCAGAGCAGCACGTTATAGAGAGGCACGTTATAGAAAAATATAACATAAAGGTATTTTCCACAAATTGTAACCCTTTCCAATATGTTAAACTGAACACAGAATTAACTGTACATGCAACATCATTTGAAAGAAAGCAAACACCTTTCTTTCTTCTAGAAAGCTAAAATGAAATGAAATGAGGTATAAGAACATATTTTAAATATAAGGAACCTTTACCTAGATAGTTTATAAATACACTGTCATAATGCACCATAAGAGAACAGATTCCCGAAATCATGAGGACAGTACATTACCAGATTAATATTAATCTCTAGAGTGCTAGATTAATTTCCTGTCCATGTTAATGTCCTTTTGATTACAACAGAAAATAATCATTGGGGGGTGGAGAGATCTTTCAATTGCAAAAGTAGCTAAGACTTAAAACATTAACAACTTTTAGAGCTTTTAGCCCAATATGTATAATTAAACGTAAAAAGCTAGGTCAATGCAATGTTATCTCTCCCCCTCCAGTTGTGCAGAAGTCATAGAAATTTGGGGTCAAAGTTTACACAATAGATTCCACACTGGCTTCGTTTGCACTGATGAAAACAATCTATACTGAATTCAGTGTGTTTACTGCAAACAAAAGAACCAATCAAGTGTGTGGGTTGTGGATGGAAGAGAAATTTATCATGCTTATGTAAACAGAAATACAGAACAGAGCATATATTTTATTCACATATTAAAAATGTTTAAATCATAACAATCTGCTCCAATACTTCCTGAGACAAAGGAAGCTACCGTATAGTGAATAAGCCATTGGCCTATCTAGCTTAATGTTGTCTACACTGAATGACAGTGGCTCTGTCAGTTTTATATGGGAGTCTTTTCCAGCCCGACCTGAAGATGCCAGTAACTAAAGTTGGGTCTTCCTTTCAGTCACCTTTAAAGTGCAGTCCTATACTTATGTACCTAACAGTAAGTAATATTGAACTCAATGGGATTCACCTCTGAGCAGGGGTGAAGGGAATGCCACCCTTCTGACAGTGGTGTTCCTGCTGCTTACTGGAGTGTGAGCCATGGTGGGTGCTGACTCGCCACACAGACTCGACCTCAATGTCAGCCTGCCCCTCCCTGGTCTTGTAAGCGACAGTGACACTGAAGTTGGGAGGGTGGTAGCATAGCACTGCTTCACCATGCCAGTCACTCCTGCTTCTGAGTAGGCATGTACAGAATTGCAATGTAAATCATCAAGAAAATCCTGGCACATGCACCTGACAGGGACTCAAGGCGGCTTACAGATAAATGCATGCATTCATTAGGTCACTCATTCAGGACTTCCATGTATCAATCGGAACACATGGGGCTCTACAATAGGAGCAATTGGCTGAGATTTGTCAAATGGAACCTATTTCTCAATGATATGCAACATGTTGAAAAACTTAGTATTGAAGATTGCATCTTCAACATTTCACAATTATCATTGGGTTTTAACACACAGCCACCATTTTAGACAAGAGTATTCTTTTAATAGTTACATCATATTGCCACTTGTGAGGTATTTCTTAAGTGTTACTACATCAGAATTTTTTTTTTAAGTCATACTGAAAGCAACCAGGTTCTGCATCAGTACACTCACTCAGTTTTTTTTTTTTAGCAAAAGCAAGAAGTGAAGGCTGAGGAAATTTGAAAATGTAAATTGAAAAATGTCCTTGATATTTCTTTTAAAACCAGGGAAAAATAATAATGTGCTTTTATTGGACTATGTAGGTCATCAAATATAACTGCACGTACAACTTATTGTAATGTCTAGTCCTCATAAATGGATTAATGGATTTCTTTTTTCAGACTTTCCAAAACAATACTCACTTTGAGCTTAAAGCACAAATGAGAATTTTCAGCCAAAAAGGTCATTGTTTCAGAAGTTACAAACCACTGTAGACAGAGGACTCAGAATGAAAGTGCTGCTTCATCTATAACTATTATAAAGATAGCTAATGAATTTAAAGTACATTCTGGAAAAAATAAATAAAATTTGCAATACTGATGTGCCCTATATAGACTACAGGAAAGTGACCAAGTGAGAAAATGCCAAATAAAAATTGTCTTGTTCTAGAGCCAGCCATTCAGAAGAAATATTCAGAGATTGTTCCATTGCATCTATATATTTCAGTAAAGCCTTAAGAGCTACACCCTTAAATGTAAAAATATATATACTTTTTATGCTAAATAATATTGGTTCTAATTGATGCCAGTTCTCTGCCTTACTTAGCTTCCGACTAGTATTTGCTCTGCTGCAGACCCAACACACAGGGTTGTGTATTTGTGTTTTATTAGAGGGCTGGAGAAATATCATCTCAGCTGTGAGTCCTGGAATACCTGCTCCCTGCCTTGCAGGCCTTTTCCCACCTGGCCTGGGAGGTTGAGGCTCAGACTGACTCCAGCTGCAGTTCTTTCAGGGGATACAGACACATAGAGAAAGCTTTTTTTAAAAAAAAATGGCTCTAGAAATTTAATTCTCATCCCTGCTTATAAATGACAGTAAAATAAATGATACACAAGTTGTTTTAGCATAGCAATCTTCCGGTACTCTGGATGGCACTCACTAAAACCTCACATTTCTTACTTGTGCTGTTACATTCCTCATTTCTATGTAACATTTGAACAATCTGTCAAGGATGTGAAGATTCTGGCAGCATTTGTTCCTTTGCTACCAGTTTATGCCTGTTATAGCATAGTGTGTAATTGGTGGCTCGGACTCTAATTGGCTTGGTAACATGGGACAACATCTACTTTTGTGTGCTAGTTTATCAAGCCAAGCCATATTGACTGCTGGCTGGCCAAAGTACTAAGTGTAGCTGATTTGTTTGTACAGTAAACATGACACCGCACAAGAATGATGCTCTAGAGAAACTTACGGTACTTCGTAACGCACAGCGAGTGTGGTGTTCTGGACTTTTATGCAACGTTAATTTCTAGCCTTGAGGTTACCAGAGCACAGATTACTGTAGCCAGGTTATCTTGTAGTTAAACTGATGGAAGGCACATCACACCGCTGAAGCCACTTGTACATCAACAGCAAGGTATCAAAGAAAACACCCAAACCATGAACCCTCTCCTTCAGAGGGGGTGTGATTACACCACTCAGCTGGTCAGAAGAACCACCCACCAACAGCATCTCAGTCCTGTCTGGAATAAGCTTCTGTTTATCAGCCCTCATCCAGTCCATTATCACAACCAAGCACTGATTCACTCCCTCACCTGCAGAAAATGAAAAGGACAACTAGAGCTGTGTGTTGTCAGTATACTGATGACAACACATTCCAAAACACTATGACCCCACTCAGTGACTTCCACAGATGTTAAACAGCATGGGGGACATAACCAACCCATGTAGAATTCCATTCTGGAGAACCCACAAAGCTGAATAATGCTCCTCAACAACCACCTTCTGGAGGCAGTCTTCCTAGTAGGAGCAGAACCATCATAATGCAAACTCTTGGTTTTTTAAGTTGAAAGGTCTGCCTGTTGCACCTTTTGAACTGTGATGGGTATCATCACTTAACATTGCAGTCACTGAGGGTTGAACTTGTGTGAGAGACCTTATCATATATTAATACTCATGGAATAAGTCCCTGAGCCAGCAGCTGGATGTTTATGTTTATAGCTCTGTTATTCAATAAAGTTGTGCCCCAACCTGCCCCCCACTGCAACCCACTACTTCAGGGATCCCTAAAAAGTCTTATGAATGACAGCAATGAATTCTAACTTTTGCTTTCCATTAAAAACAAAACAAAACACCACTGTGAGAAGACAGGACAAGATCTTGGTGTATTTTGAAAGAACATTCTAGCAAACTCAAGTAAAGAATATCCACTGTGTCAGTTGGTGATATTAGAGCAAAGAATTCTAAAAATCCTGTTTTAGAGCACACATTCACAGAAACCAGTGACTGTTATTTCAGTAACAAGAACAATACTTCTATGTGGATGTGTTAATCTCATTCTGCTAGTAGCCAGTCAACACTGCCCTTCATTTTCATTTTCCGAAGTGAATGCCCTCTTCCTTTTCCCCTAGTGAGATAGAATTGTTTGTACCATATCAGAGCCTACACATTTTAGTAAATAATGTTAGTGCTGTGAAAGTCTCAACATCAACATATGTCCTCACAGACTGATTCTAGATATAATTTCTCGCCTAAACAGACTTAAATGATAGTTTCTGCTTTGATCTTTTCTCTCCCTGCTCTGTTAGGGGCACCATATCTGCAGGGCTTGGAGTTTATAAAAAGGCAGCCATGTTTTATAAGCCTTTGATGATATCTTTAAACATAGCTTTGATTTTAAAGTTGCATTCAACACTTTCTCCATTAACCTTGATTCCATTTTGGAATTAGAATCACTGTGGCTCTCCCAAAAGGCCAATTTGGAAATCTGCAGCCACTTGCAGACTGGATTTTCTTTTTGCGTCCCTTTATAAGGGAACACAGAAGGGTTAAAATACTTATGTTACTGAAAGTATATTGCTTTTAAGTATATATATATATATATATATATATATGCTTTCGTAGATTTTCACGGGTACAGGAATGCAGGTTTTGGTGTCCTCGGGTGTCTTCCCGTGTAAAAGTTGGGGTGTCTAGGCGACGTTTCGACGAGGTCTCACTCGTCATCTTCAGGCTGGTGCTTTCGGCTTCTTGTTACTGGAACAGAGCGGGATCTCAATGTTTGAGTTCCTATAAATACTGTAGAGGGGGTGTGGTGTCTAGCCTCCAATGTTCTGGGCAGAGAGGAAGTTCCCAGGCTAGTGTGCCTTTTCTTCTTTTGTTCCTTAATTACTTGAGAGATACCTTGAGTGATTTCTTGAGTGATATCCTGAGTACCACTTAGGTGGGTCATTAGGTGTGGATTAGTTGCTAAAGTCTTTGTGTCTTGACCTCTTGAACTTTGTGAAGAGTTTTCCTGAGAAGATGGCTGTATTGCACTTAGTTGTGCTTTGGCTTGGCTTCGTGTATAGGGGCGAGCTGTGGTTTTGTGGCTTGTGTCAGCCAGATCTACACAGATCTGGCTGACACAAGCCACAAAACCACAGCTCGCCCCTATACACGAAGCCAAGCCAAAGCACAACTAAGTGCAATACAGCCATCTTCTCAGGAAAACTCTTCACAAAGTTCAAGAGGTCAAGACACAAAGACTTTAGCAACTAATCCACACCTAATGACCCACCTAAGTGGTACTCAGGATATCACTCAAGAAATCACTCAAGGTATCTCTCAAGTAATTAAGGAACAAAAGAAGAAAAGGCACACTAGCCTGGGAACTTCCTCTCTGCCCAGAACATTGGAGGCTAGACACCACACCCCCTCTACAGTATTTATAGGAACTCAAACATTGAGATCCCGCTCTGTTCCAGTAACAAGAAGCCGAAAGCACCAGCCTGAAGATGACGAGTGAGACCTCGTCGAAACGTCGCCTAGACACCCCAACTTTTACACGGGAAGACACCAGAGGACACCAAAACCTGCATATATATATATATATATATATGGATGTTTACTCAGAATTAAGGCCTATTGTGTTTAATGGGGCTTGCTTCTCCTTAATGAGTGTGGACAGTATTCATGCAGCCTCATGAATATTTCACAAGTTTCTCTGAATATTTCACTATTTCACAAGTTTCCAAACTACTGCATGTTGCAAAGGATTCAAAATGGTGTTCTAAAGAGTACACTTGGTTAATACGGAACTCTGGTGAGTCCTGCGGTACCTCATCATGGCTCCCCATGAATAGACCAGAAAGCATCCGCCACTGTGCATCACAAAAAAGAATATTATTGGGTAAATTGTCTTGCTTGGAAACTTGTACTGTATACAATTAATGATCTTTTCACTGAAGACCTCCTGAGTCCCCACAAACACAGTTAAAAAGCCAATGTTCTTTCCATTGGAAACTGCAAACTACAATGGTTCAGTCATTTAATAACGGGTAGGTCACTGGTTTAGTGTAACATATGCAGAGTTAGGTTTAGTCTAGGGAGACCCAGATTCAAATCCCTACTCAGACAGATACTAGATGTATGGTGATTGACCCAGATTTTTGAATGCAATATATAAACTAGGTGATAGGGCTTGCTTTAATAACAAAAGTGCAAGGTGAGAGAGAGGCACTGAAGCTGAGGGGCACTTCCTGCAGTTCCCCTCACACCAGAGTTTAACCCCCACCCTGCAGGCAGTTCAGAACCTGGGTTAGGGACTAGAGTTGAGAGGAGAGGCTGCAGGGAGATGGTTCAGAACCACTTACCCTTTCACTCCTTTTGCTTTAGAAATTGGGACTTCACCATAAATCTCAGTGGGAGACTGGGCAAATCATTAACTCTCAGCTTAACCTACACTGAAAGACTGTTATGAGGGTAAAGTGTAAGATCACCCGTAGCTTCTTGGAGGAAAGACAGCATAACAAGAAATACAATTAATTAAATGAAGTCTGCCTAGCATTAGTGCATATGACAATCTGAACCTAGTATAGTGGTTTGAGTCAAACATAAATGCAATCAGGTTTATCTTCTGTAGCAAATGACTCATAAAAATGACTCCTAAAAACAGAATTCAAGGCACCATCATGTCATCTCTTGCAATGATGATCCAAGTCCAGGTGAGAAAGAAAGAGGCTAGTCTGTTACTGTATCAATTGCTGGGTAGGCTTCATAGCCTTTGAACTGGCCACAGAGAAACTTGATATATTTAAGATATGTACATCAGAATCTCAGGCCTTCGTTAGGAGATAGTAGAAGCATTGCTGTGATTGTGAAGACTGCAAAAAAGTTGCTTAACCAGGATCATAAGGTGAACAAATGGCTCCCAAAAGCAGTGGTCCTCAACCTGGTGCCCTCCAGATGTAGCAAACAGATGGCTCGCTACAACAGCTGTCATCAGCTTGGTACCCTCAAGATATTTTGGTCTTGGTTGCGCTGGTCGATCTCTGGTGGGCTAGAGACAAAGGTGAGAGATGTTTCCTAGTTCTGCTGGATCTCTCAGCGGCTTTTGATACCACCGACCTTAACATCCTTCTGGACCATCTTGAGGGGCTGGGAGCTGGGGGCACTGTTATACAGTGGTTCCGCTCCTTCCTCCTGGGTTGTGTTCAGAAAGTGGTGTTGGGGGATGAGTGTTCAAACCCCTGGGCTCTCACCTGTGGGGTGCCTCAGGGTTCCGTCCTCTCCTCCATGCTTTTCAACATC
The DNA here is from genome assembly GCF_964106915.1 of Podarcis gaigeae. Taxonomy (NCBI): domain Eukaryota; kingdom Metazoa; phylum Chordata; class Lepidosauria; order Squamata; family Lacertidae; genus Podarcis; species Podarcis gaigeae. The sequence goes on from NC_139677.1 coordinate 75,598,023, forward strand.
TACATGAAGCCACTGGGAGAGATCATCAGGCGGTTTGGACTGGGTGTTCATCAGTATGCAGAGGATACCCAGCTCTACCTCTCTTTCAAATCAGAACCAGTGAAGGCGGTGAAGGTCCTGTGTGAGTGTCTGGAGGCGGTAGGAGGATGGATGGCGGCTAACAGATTGAGGTTAAATCCTGACAAGACAGAAGTACTGTTTTGGGGGGACAGGAGGCGGGCACGTATGGAGGACTCTCTGGTCCTGAATGGGGTAACTGTGCCCCTGAAGGACCAGGTGCGAAGCCTGGGAGTCCTACTTGCTCGTGGACTGTCTCAACAGAGTGGTGCATGCTCTAGTAATCTCCCGCTTGGACTACTGCAATGTGCTCTATGTGGGGCTACCTTTGAAGGTGACCTGGAAACTACAACTAATCCAGAATGTGGCAGCTAGACTGGTGACTGGGAGCGGTCGCCGAGAGAAAGACCTACATTGGCTCCCAGTATGTTTTTGAGCACATTTCAAAGTGTTGGGCTGACCTTTAAAGCCCTAAACGGCTTCGGCCCAGTATGCCTGAAGGAGCGTCTCCACCCCCATCATTCTGCCCGGACACTGAGGTCCAGTGCCAAGGGCCTTCTGGCGGTTCCCTCACTGCGAGAAGTGAAGTTACAGGGAACCAGGCAGAGGGCCTTCTTGGTAGTGGCACTCACCTTGTGGAACACCCTCCCACCAGATGTCAAAGGAAAAAACAACTACCAGACATTTAGGATACATCTGAAGGCAGCCCTGTTTAGGGAAACTTTTAATATCTGAAGGACTATTATATTTTAATATTTTGTTGGAAGCCACCCAGAGTAGCTGGGGAAATATAAATAAAACATTGTTATTATTATTATTATTATTATTATTATTATTATTATTTGGACTATAACTCCCATCTGCCCCAGTCAATTCAGCTGCTGAGAGCTGTAGTCTAAAACATCTGGAGGGCACCGGGTTGGTGAAAGCTGCCCTACAATTACTGTATGTATCTCTTGAGGTACATCCTCTACATTGTTCCTTTCCATTTCCCAGTTCAACTTTGACAGAAAAGAACTTGCCAGGTAATCTACTTGCCTCATTTCCCCCCCTTTCCAACTATTTGCATGTGTTGCAACTATTGAGAACTAGCAGCTTATCTGACATTTTTCAAGTGGTGTCTTATGACCAGCTCTTTCCCCCCACTTTCCCCTGCCATTCCATTATAGGCGGAAACATTCTTGTCCTGCTGGAAAACATTCAGTGCCAAGAAGGCCCATCTTTATGCTGATAACACTAAAATATAAAATAATGCCAACAGCTGGTGCTACAAATGGCTTTTAAAAACGATGTTCATTCACTAAATTCCTCTTGCTACTTTTGACATGAAACACGCAGTCTCTAATTATTCTGATCAAGACGGTGAAATACAAAAACAAACTTTAATTGTGTTTAACAGATATTTAATCAGGATTCACTGAACTACAGATTAAAGCTGAAATTCATAAACCATAATTACCCGATTGTCGCAATCTTTTTGGTCCACATTCTGCTTCCGTCTGGGCGTCTGGCACTTTGCCCTGAATTTCTTTTAGTGTCTTCTCAGCTTCGTTGCTGCTCATGTTTTTCCAGCAGATATTTAGCACAGATTACAAAATATCTGTTCCTGGCAACTTTATTAGCTTTTTTTCTTGCAAAAAGTTTATTCCTTTTATCCCTACGTCAGAAATCCTGGATTAGGGATGTAGTAGCCTGCTGCAATCGTATCAGCTATGAGATTGGCTTTGTCCTGCCACAAAGTCCTAATAGATGATATCTCTCTCTCTCTCTCTCTCTCTCTCTCTCTCTCTCTCTCTCTCTTTCTTTTTCTCTCTCTCTCTAAAAAAGGATATGTACAAAAAATGTAAAAGGGGGGAACCACCAAAGAGGAATTCAAACAAATAGCCAGCACGTGTAGCTAAAGCACAGAATGAACTCAGGCTTGCTAGAGAGGTTAAAAGCAACAAAAAAGGCTTTTATGTGTATGTTTGTAGCAAAAGGAAGAACAAAGAAACAGTGGGGTCACTCAGAGGAGAAGATGGTGAAATGCAAACAGGGGACACAGAAAGGGCTGAACTCCTCAATGCCGTCTTTGCCTCAGTCTTCTCCGATAAAGAAAACAATGCTCAACCAGAAGAATTTGGAGCAAATGATTCGGCAGAGGGAACACAGCCCAGAATAACTAAGGAGATAATACAAGAATACTTGGCTAGTTTAGATGTATTCAAGTCTCCAGGGCCAGATGAACTGCATCCAAGAGTATTAAAAGAACTGGCAGATGTGATCTCAGAACCACTGGCAGTCATCTTTGAGAATTCCTGGAGAACAGGAGAAGTCCCGGCAGACTGGAGGAGGGCAAATGTTATCCCTACTTTCAAAAAGGGGAAAAGAGAGGACTCAAATAATTACCGCCCAGTCAGTCTGACATCAATACCAGGGAAGATTCTGGAGCAGATCATTAAGCAAACAGTCTGTGAGCACCTAGAAAGGAATGCTGTGATCACCAATAGTCAGCATGGATTTCTGAAAAATAAGTCATGTCAGACTAACCTGATCTCATTTTTTGACAGAATTACAACCCTGGTAGATGAAGGGAAGGGATGCAGGTGGCGCTGTGGGTTAAAGCCTCAGCACCTAGGACTTGCCGATCGAAAGGTCGGCGGTTCGAATCCCTGCGGCGGGGTGCGCTCCCGCTGCTCGGTCCCAGCGCCTGCCAACCTAGCAGTTCGAAAGCACCTCCGGGTGCAAGTAGATAAATAGGGACCGCTTACCAGCGGGAAGGTAAACGGCGTTTCCGTGTGCGGCTCTGGCTCGCCAGAGCAGCGATGTCACGCTGGCCACGTGACCCGGAAGTGTCTCCGGACAGCGCTGGCCCCTGGCCTCTTGAGTGAGATGGGCGCACAACCCCAGAGTCTGTCAAGACTGGCCCGTACGGGCAGGGGTACCTTTACCTTTACCTAGATGAAGGGAACGCAGTGGATGTAGCCTACCTTGATTTCAGCAAGGCATTTGACAAGGTGCCCCATGATATTCTTGTAAAGAAGCTGGTAAAATGTGGTCTTGACTATGCTACCACTCAGTGGATTTGTAACTGGCTGACTGACCGAACCCAAAGGGTGCTCATCAATGGTTCCTCTTCATCCTGGAGAAGAGTGACTAGTGGGGTGCCACGGGGTTCTGTCTTGGGCCCGGTCTTATTCAACATCTTTATCAACGACTTGGATGATAGACTCAAGGGCATCCTGATCAAATTTGCAGATGACACCAAACTGGGAGGGGTGGCTAACACCCCAGAGGACAGGATCACACTTCAAAACGACCTTACAGATTAGAGAACTGGGCCAAAACAAACAAGATGAATTTTAACAGGGAGAAATGTAAAGTATTGCACTTGGGCAAAAAAAATGAGAGGCACAATTACAAGATGGGTGACACCTGGCTTGAGAGCAGTAAACTGGAACGTGTCCAGAGGAGGGCAACCAAAATGGTCAAAGGCCTGGAAACGATGCCTTATGAGGAACGGCTAAGGGAGCTGGGCATGTTTAGCCCGGAGAAGAGAAGGTTAAGGGGTGATATGATAGCCATGTTCAAATATATAAAAGGATGTCACATAGAGGAGGGAGAAAGGTTGTTTTCTGCTGCTCCAGAGAAGCGGACATGGAGCAATGGATCCAAACTACAAGAAAGAAGAAATAATGGGGGGCATTCAGCAACACTAGGAAGGTTAAGGTGGAGCAGGCTAAAGCTTTCCCCTTGAGCTGGACACACTATCTTCATTGCATCCACACCCCCACCGCACACTGGAGGACAAAGTCCTGCGACAGAGAGCCCCATAAAACAAGTAGCTGCCATTCTCTTTCACGGGGGGGGGGGGGGAATAAGCTCTTCACACTGGGACATGGATACTATGAGGACACTGAGTGTTCACTCAGCGGGGGGTGGGGGTGGCTGTGGGGTGAATATTGCCATTCATGATAGAAAAAAATAAAATCCAGTTTCAAAGGTTCGGTCCAGTTTGACCAAGAAAGAGACAGAACCCAGCATAGGGCTGCGATTATCAGGCTTCAGCTGTAAAATGAAATACCGTATGTCTAGTCTTACGATTCTGAATAGGGATCTGCTATGTGAAGTTCTTCTTGGCTTTTTGTTTCTTTCTCTCACTAGGACTCGTTTTTCATTTTTATCAGTTCTGAGGCTCTCAGAAATTAAGACTCCTTTCATAAGTTCAGGTGTTTCTTTAAAGCTTTTCTTTTAAGGATTCCCTCTCATCCTTCTGCAAAAGGCAATGAACACTGTAATGTCGGGGGGAAACCCCAAATGTTACATTTTAAGACTCTTTTACGTTAAAAATGTGTTTGATAAATCATTCAACCGTGCAAATTTTCAATGGTCATGGAAACAACCTCTTTTTGAAGGAAAAAACAATCTTTTGGTAGTGGAGGCTAATTTTATGCACAGGGCATTTTATATAATTCACCAGAAGTTTTTTTTAAGTCAAGAGCTCTCAAGAATGTATTTTAATAAATCGGGTGGAAATCATGTTTTTTAAAAACCTTAAATAAATTAATTGCTTTATAAAATTCTGCTGCTGGTTAATAATTTCCTTTAAAAATGTGTATTCTATTTATTTGCAGGCCTTGCTTTTATTGCAACCCTGTCATCAAGTAATATATATATTTTGTTAATTGTAATAAAGACATTTCCTAATATATTTATCTAAAAAAACTTCTACTCTTGCCCTGAGCTGTGGTTTACTCTTTGCATTTGATATCTCCAATCCTGTGCTAGGCTGGCTGAATGTCTTTGGAAGCAGACTAAGAAATGGATGGATTTATGTTAATTATAAATTTGTTCTTTCTTCTTTTTTATCCTCTCTTTCTTTTGTCAAGAAGCATTACTATTCTTCTTTAACTTCTGGGAATCCTCATTGTTGTTGTTTTGTTTTTTCCTACTTCTAACTCACTCTTGAATTCTGCTCCACTGTTTCTTCCTTCTTAACTCAGGATTTTGCCACTTTTTTTTGTATAAGATTCATATTATTTGTTCTGGTTTTGCAGCAGCTGTTACTCCTCTACTGGCTTTACATGCTACCACTCATTCTTTGACTTCTTCTTCAGACCCTCTAGGTGGTGTCCCATTTGTTGTCCTCTCCCAATCCTTCTACTTGTCCCCTTGATTTGGTTCCAGCTTCTCACCTAATTACCGTTGCTCCTGTCATTATCTCTCCACTTTTAACATGTCTCTTTTGTCTGACTCATTTCCACTAGTGCATACACATGCTACACTTTCTCCTATTCATAAAAAAAACCTCTTGATCCCTCTTTTCTTTCTGATTATTGTCTCTTCTCTCTGCTGCCTTTTGCTTCTAAACTTTTGGAGTGTGTTGCCTGTTCTCATTGCTTGGATTTTACCCCTTCTAACTTTGCCCTGGAGCCTAAAAACTTTCACTCAGAGGTATGCTCCCCTGTATGAGACCCCACTTGTTAGAAAGTGGACCTACAGTGCTGCCTATAAAAGGCAGATATGAAAGAAGCTGGAGCAGCCTCAGTTCCCCATAGCTTCTGAACGGTTTTTTTTAGAGATCATCAATGGTAGGTTAATCATCCATCTTGAATCTGAAATCAGCTGTTGTATATACAAAAGCTCATGCCAAAAAGCAAACAAAACAGCTAAGTGCTCCAGCACTCTTTGTCATTTTTATTTTACCTTCATGACTCCAGACAAAGCTTGCAATATTCACTCTCAATCAGTTATGAATCAATGACTCTTATTATGCAAAATAGGGTTCTCCTTTTATTAAAAGTTATACATATAGAAGATAAAAATATTTTGGTTAGTGCATTCCCATCAGAATTATGTAGTCCAGATGTCTCACTCTCCTCCATCCCCACAAGAAAGGTAAAATCACACTAGAAATGCAAACAAACATAAATGAACCAAGGAGGTAATAGAACAAATCCTCTGTTTGACCTCTTTTTCAAAGAGTAAAACTACTAACCCACATGCATCTCCCAGGGAATATGCCCTATTGAATTCAGTGGCGCTAGAGATGTGCAGCCCTAGTGCCATATATCCAGCACACAACACCTGATGTCAACAGAAAGAGGCTAGCGATTTCTCAAACGCTCCTTTTGGGCTGGGAAAATAACGGGTATGACTTCCAGCCACCCACAACCCAAATACCCTAAAGTGCACTCTTACTAAGTCCTGTATTTGGTGTTCAGTTTTACACCTTGGTGACTTTTAATGAAATGCATTTTTAAAAAATATATCCTTCCAAAACCATTTCTTTCCAGTTTGATACGTTTAAGTTCTATTCATACAGCTTCAAGGCTTTTACCTCCACATTTAAACAGTGATAAAGAAATTGCTATACAGTGTGAGCGTTATTCTTCATTCAGACTGTTCCTCTGAAAACAGTTCACAGGCCTTTGAGATGCAAAAACGTATAAGTCTAATGTAGCCAAGGTCCCCACTTGCTGCACTGCTAAAATCTATTTAGCAGATTCTTCTTGGAAAAATCTGTCCCCAGACTTGAAGCTTAGTGATTTTAAGTGTTTTATGTTAATGATAACGGTTAGTGCTGAGAACAGATGTACCTGGCTGTGGTGTGATCGACTCGATTAGGCTTTTAGGAGTGCTATATTCATATTGGCTTAAAATTTTATGTCAATTTTCAAGGTGTGATGACTGTACTGGGTGTACTCAGTGTTTTTCTCTGATGTGTGATACATCATTTATGTGTGCATTTTCACAATCTGGGAATTTCTGCACAAACAATTGAGTATATTTTCCCTACTGAGTTGCTTACTCAAAACTTCATTCAGCACTTGTATTCTCCCCCTCTATGAAAACTACATTGTTTATCAATGTACATGTGAATATTTATTTACAACTACCTGTAAAATATGTTTTACTTCAGTATCAGCTTCAATATCAGTATGTATGGAGAAGCGGGGAAAAAAGCCTTCTTCAGTATATCATAGGCAGAGTATGGTGTACAATGTGATATACTTTTTTCTATGTGATAGCAATTTGGGGTATTATGCATGAGTGCATTTTCCCAATGAATAATGATCATAGTGTTAGTACTGTCAGTGAAAGATACTTCACTGCCTGTCTCTAAGTTAACTCTGCATTTGGAAAAATGCCTTTGTTTCAATAAAGAAAATGACACCTTTGCTTCATTTATATAGCCAAATGATGTGAGCCATATACATGAAGGGGCTATCAGCAGGCTTAGGGTAATCCCATCCTGCCTCTGGGCAAAATGAGATGGTGGATAACTGAGCTCTCACTAACAGTGTGCTTTGCAGTGCACTGAGCTGCTCTGTAAGGGGAAAAATGTGTTTTAAAGTGGGGAGAAGGGGCAGAAGATCTGGGGTCCAAAGCAAAAGACCTGGAGATCTGTAGACCCTGAGAAACCCTGAGAACAACAGCTCTGCGTGTTCTCTAAAAGGAGATGTATTATTTCTGGCCTGTGACCATAATAAATCAATTCAACAATAATATAAGGAAATGTATATTAAGCACCTGTATCTACAGACAGTGCACCTCCCTACTTTGGAAGAGCCACAGAAGCATAGGAAGGAAAACTTATGGAGAATACTCAGAGCAGCCCTAAATATACAATACCACTTGGAGGAATTATAGCATAGCATTCAACAGGCTGGAGAAATCTTGCAAGACTGAACTCTCAAAAAGCAACTGGCATCTCAGCCTTCAGCCTTTTCAGATTTAATCAAATCCTTTCACAGTGGCTATAAGTTCACACAACTATTCATGGATCCCCAAAACACAACTGGGGATGTCAAAAGGACATGACTTATGGTACCCATGTGACAAAACAGCAAGGAATTATTAGCACATCAGCCATAAGGAATCATTTGACTTTGGGTAATTTTTGACACCATAAACATAATACTCGTTTATATAATCCCTAGGAACTCATCTAGTTGCTGCTAATTCAGAAGTATAAATGTAGATGTTCATTAAAACCATACATGGCAACCATGGAGACATTGTATACAGTCTGAATAAACTTAAGTAACATGTAGTGTAATCCTTTGCATGTTTCTCAGAAGTACCGTATTTTTCGTCCTATGGGGCGCACCGGCCCATAGGAAGCACCTCGTTTTTTTGGGGGGGGAAATGAATAAAAAAAATTCTCCCCCCAGCCGCGGCTGCCGCCCCAAGCCTTGCACACACCTGCCCGAAGCAAGGGGCACCCTCCGGAGGGCTCCCTGTGCTTCAGGCAACAGGCTGCTGCCCCAAGCCTCGCATGCTCGGCGGGAACTCCCGCCGAGCGCAAGGCTTGCAGACACTCGCCCGAAGCACGGGGAGCCCTCCGGAGGGCTCCGCGTGCTCCGGGCTGCAGGCTGCCACCCCAAGCCTCCCGCCAGGTGCACAAGGCTTGCAGACACTCGCCCAAAGCATGGGGAACCCTCCGAAGGGCTCCCTGTGCTTTGGGCAACAGGCTGCCGCCCCAAGCCTTGCGCACTCGGCGGGACCTCCCGCCGGGCGAGCAAGGCTTGCGGACACTCGCCGGGGCTGTAGGCTGCAGGCTGCTGCCCGCATGCCTTGTGAGCCCGCGGGAACTCCCGCCGGGCTTGCAAGGCTTGCAGATAGCTTCCTGAAGCCTGGAGAGCGAGAGGGGTCGGTGCGCACCGATGCCTCTCACTCTCCATGCTTCAGCGAAAGCCTGCATTCGCCCCATAGGACGCACACACATTTCCCCTTCATTTTTGGAGGGGAAAAAGTGTGTCCTATGGGGCGAAAAATACGGTAAGTCCTACTATGCTTAATGGGACTTATTTCCAGCTAGGTATGTATAGGATTGTAGCTTTAAGCAAGAGAGATCTTGCAGGGTTAAAACCCAGGACCATTTAAACAACTATAGTATGAAAAAGCTGGAAACAATATAAAACACATGGGACCACGAAAGACAAGTAAATTACTGTGTTGATCTGAGAAGAGGAACTTAAGGTGTCACTTCAGCTCCAATCAAAAGACTTGGCTTTAGGCCAGAACATCACAGGTTCAGCTTTCATGCCATCATTAAGGCTTGTCCCCAGGATTCAGTATAGCATTAAAAACAGCATCTTCTGGATTTGAAACAATGGCTGATTCTCTCTCTCTCTCCCATCCTAAAATTAATAAAATGGATGTGGGTGCTAACTTTCCAACATATTCTTTAGGGCAAAAAAACAATCCAGTGAAAGAGGCATTTTTACATTAATTTATCATTATTTTTGTTGGACTCTATACAAAAAAGTAGTATGAAAACCACCCCAAATGTGATAGCCTGAAGCTGAATCAGGAAATGTGATGAAGCTATGCACGAAATGTAACAAAATCTTGAGACTGCAGACAGACTGAAACAATCATTCAGTTAATAAATAATCTGTGCTGCTAAAATAAAAGAAACAAAGAGAGAAATGTACAACTGTTTCCCCCCCACCCTGCTTATGTGTGCAGTGAACCTCCGAATGCATGATCCTTCTTACTGATAAATTTTACATAGAGGAGCTGTCTTCTGCACCCCTTTTCCTTCCAACTTTCATTTGGAAACAAAAGGATTAGACCAGGAGGCAAGGAACAGAAACATTGCCACTTAGATCTGACACTACGCTATAATGGCTGCCTTGTGGTCTTGCAACTTCAGTACAGCCTTCTGGTATAGGGACAATGGCCCTTCTAATACAGCTTCCTGCTCTCACAGTAGCCACGCCTATGAGATCCTGCAAGTAGGACCCGAGTGCTAGAACACCCTACCCTCCTGTAGTTTTGATCAGCTGGTATTCAGAAGCATACTGCTTTCAACCATGAGGCCAGGATGTGGCTGTGAGACCATTAATTTGGGAAGTGGGAAACATGAGCATATCATGCATGCCTTTTGCCAGTCTTCACTGGTTCCCAGTCTATTTTCACAGCTTGAGGCCAGGGTACCTTAGGAAGCAATCTATCCATATGTACGGTACCTACCTACTCAGATCTTGAAAACCCCAGGGAGGCTTCCAGGTGAAGCTCTTCTCTTCCCCATGTCTTTACTCTGTCATGGTTTTAAGCTTTAAGCTTCAGGGTGAGTCTGCATTGGGAGTACTTCAAAGACCAAGCACTGTCTGAGAGTACCTCTGTGACACAGAACGCCCTTCCAAGTTCCCAATTTAGCATTTTTGTGTGGAGATGTTTCACAAAAAACAAACAAACCCAGTCTTACTACACAGATGGGGGCGGTGGAGGGCTTTCCTTTTCTGTAAGATACTCTGTAAATTTCATTAGCCCAGAATAAAAAGAGCTTTAATAAATACTAGAACTAAATTATTGGTAGCGTTTCCCAAGCCACACTTCACCTTATAGGAAAGAAGTAAAAATACCCAGAAGTAGTTAACAAGCTTCATTTAGGAGTCTCTCCATTTGACCACAATTATTAGTGCCTGGCGTGCTTGGTACATGGAGTCATGAAGAGTCGGACACGATTAAACGACTAAACAACAACAACAATTAGACATGAGGTGCTTCCCTTTTAAAATACAGTGGTACCTCGGGTTAAGAACTTAATTCATTCTGGAGGTCCGTTCTTAACCTGAAACCATTCTTAACCTGACGTACCACTTTAGTTAATGGGGCCTCCTGCTGCTGCTGCCGCTCCTCCACCACGCAATTTCTGTTCTCATCCTGAAGCAAAGTTTTTAACCCGAGGTAATATTTCTGGGTTAGCGGAGTCTATAACTTGAAGCGTCTGTAACCTGAAGCGTCTGTAACCCGAGGTACCACTGTAGTCTGTATTTCATGATGGTAGTTGATGGAATAAATACAAATATTTTCAATGACTTCAAATCTTGGGACCAAATGTACTCCTATGTTACATGCACACTCAACATTAAAACATCAGGGTAGACTCATGTCAAGGTGGCAGATTTAATGTCAAACACTGATGCTTCCAAATGTAGGAAATAATAGGGATGGAATAATGGATCCCCCCCCCCCCCCAGTTTGCAGTGCTTAGATGTATTATGAAGAAAATTCCTTGCCCTAAAATTTTTATTTTACTCAAAATGCAAATGGCCACATTACTGCAACTTTATGCACGAATTTTTTCACTTGCACAGGCCCACATTAATCAGACTAGTCTCTCAAAGCCACAGCCTTGATAGGCACAGACTCAGAAATGGATTATTTTAACTGCTTACTCTCCACAAAAAATGGTATTTCCTTTATTTGACTAGAACTGCACATATAATTTACAGAAAAATGACTTGGCTCTTGAGTTTTCAGTTTTCCATGCTTCCACAACAGTCTGTGATTTTTTAAAAGTCCTAATGTGAATTCATCTGCATTTAAGTATTCATTTCTCCTAATATAAACAAATTTGTATGCCATCTTGCCTAATATAAACAATTTAATGAGCAATTTTCCGTAACAGAATCTGTTTTGTATGTTATTTTCACTTAATATATATATACATACACATTTCTGGTTGGAGAACTACACTGCAAAATGTGGAAAATCACAAATTTCAATGGACATCTGTCTTTCAATTCATGTATTGTTTCAGGAAGTGTAAATAGGGTAGAGCTGTATTAAAATGCGAGCCAAGCCAAATTTCTCACACATCCCTACAACCTCGATAACAAATTCTGAAGTAAAACTGCATGGTTCTGAGAAAGAACCCTCCCCCCCAAAAAAATATTATGATCCAGTCAGAACCCTTAAAACATTTTCTCAGCTGATCTCCCACATGGCTCATAAATACTGATCCATAGCTCTGTCAAGCCAAGAAGAGTTTGCTAGTCACTAATCTGACTTTATCAGTGAATGCTACAGTATTACCAGTAATAGAAATATTATTAAATCAAAAATCTAAGTGCGAGATTTGGAATTTAAAGCAAATACTTTAGAATCTATTTTTTTAAAAAAAACATTTATAAGCTGTCTTTCTGTTCAAAGTCCCCCAGGATGGTTAACAAATCAAAAGTTAAAAAATAGAACAATAAAAAAGAAGGAACAACTGCCAACCCCCCCCCCTGCAAAACACACACACATCAACATCGTCTGATAAAATAGTATAGTCTTGACCAGGCTTCCTCAACCTCAGCCCTCCAGATGTTTTGAGACTACAATTCCCTGCATCCCTGACCACTGGTCCTGCTAGCTAGGGATCATGGGAGTTGTAGTCCAAAAACATCTGGAGGGCCGAGGTTGAGGAAGCCTGGTCAAGACTATACTATTTTATCAGGCGATGGTTGATGTGTGTGTGTCTTGACTGTCTGGCCCAAGGCCTGCATATGGTGGATGGACAATCCTTCAAGGGAGCACCATGGGAAGGGGGGGACGATCCAAATCAAATCACTGCCAACCACAATGATGAGGGTGGCAAGATCTGAAACATTAGATTACCTCAACAAGTGGGGAGGGTCATTTGTTTATCTTGTGGCCATCTTATTTAGCTGCAGCATGGATAGAAGTGGCCTGAGACAACATAGTCTTTGCATAGGATTCAGTACAGTGGTACCTTGGTTCTCAAATGCCAAAAACCCTGAAGTTGAATGTCCGATGCGGCTGTCGGCTATTGTTTCCGGGGCAACTGCTCCAATCAGAAGCTGCACCTTCCGGAATGGATTAAGTTTGGCGCTTTTTTTTTTGCTGTTTATTTTGCATTTTTGTTTTTGAGGCTTTTTCGGTTAAATTGTTTTTGTGACTGTGTGGAACCCAGTTCAGCTACTGATTGATTGATTGATTGATTGTGACTGTGGAAATGGATAAAAGCCCCCCATCCAAACAATGACTATCATCAGTGAAGGTAAGAGAAAAAATGTAATTTTAATTTTTACCATCTACAATACTGTCTTATTTATTTTATAGTACAGTACATTGATTACTGCTTTCATTTTATGGATCAATGGTCTTGTTGGATAGTTAAATTCATGTGAAATTGCTGCTTTAGGGGTTGTTTTTAAAAGTCTGGAACGGATTAATCCGTTTTGCATTACTTTCTATGGGAAAGTGCGCCTTGGTTTTGGAACGCTTTGATTTTGGAACGGACTTCCGGAATGGATTAAGTTTGAGAACCCAGGTACCACTGTATTTCTCAGATGTTGGTAGGTGGTGGGCAGAAGGGGACAAGATACGAGTAAAATAGGCCTCTTCTATAACATCTTAATAGTAGGGTAAGCAGAGCCCCTGCAGAAGTTGTTAAAGCTGCAGAACTGCTACCAGTAAATGGGAAATAGAGTCCAACTCCCTCCAACTTCATTCTCATTGCCCTGCTACACAGATGTTGTGCCCACTCTTCTGTTCACTGAACCTTTGTTCATGGTGTTATGGGATACTGCAGCTTCTGTATGCTGATTTGCTCTTGTGCCATGCATCAGAACCGGGCCATTATACTGTTTCATTTCAGTTAGAAATGAATTTCTGATTCTCTTCCTCCATCACCTCTCTTTGCAATAAAAACAACAACGAAGCAGCTATTTTTTTATTTGAATAAACAGTTCTTATTAGTGGTTCAGATATGGATGAAATATATTGCTACAGCCATGTTTGTTATGTATGATTTACACTGTTTAACGGCATATCATCTTATGATGTTCTTAATTTTGTTATGCTTGGGGGGGAAGGGTTGTTTAGTTTCAAGCATTTAGTCATGGATGCTTGTATTTTGAACTTTGAAAAAATTAATACAAAGGAAATTAAAAAAGAAAGAAAAAGAAAGTATTTTCAAAATGATGTGGAAATCAAATCTATCCCACAGTAATTTGATTTGCAGGAAATGGAGAGAAAAGCATTGCAAAACAGAATGCCTTGAAGTGCATTGTAATTACTTACATGTGCAAACACCATTGTCTTAGGCATACAGTTAATAATAACAGCAATAATAATTCTATGCCCTTATATAGGGACATTCATTCAAGGAGCTTGAGGCTCTTGGCAAACATTCATTAATTAAGCCTCAAAATGTACATGGAGAGGTAGAGAGGTAATATCCCCTTTTCCAGCTGAAATGCCAAGGAACTGCAGACCAGGACTCAGGGATATACTGGAGTTAATGTCTAGCACAGATGAGTTCAGCTGCAAAGTACAGAGTTGGAAAAGGCTTGCCCTCTACTGAGGAGTATGTTCATGTTGTAGAATTTGCTGCTGCATACCCTGAAAAGCTGCTGTGTGACTGAGTAATCTGGTATTTACTGCAAGCAATGAAAGTTTCAGTCATTACTAATGTTTGGAGCATAAAGCAAAGCAGCAACAACCACAAGAACTCCACCACAAAACCATGTGAAACAAACCTCAGACTGAAAAATAAAGGCAAAACTTGTATAATGGCAGATTAATTTTGCTATTAGTGTTTTTGAAATGTGAAGCTCTCAGCCATTTTCATAGGCTGTGAATGGGTGCTAAAATATTTCAGACAGCTCCAGCAAAATGACTTAATCTAATCATGTGTTCGTTCTCAGAGCCAAAAAGAGAGAGCTTTATATTTTACTCCATATCTTTGCCCCTTAAGCCAATTCTTCTTCTTTGTCTCTTATATTCCACTGTACTCTTGTTTACAACACCAGAAGCAGCACTCTAGATTCTATAAAGATAAGAATCCTGTTTTGCAACCAAGTAAGTCAAAATGCTACGCTTACAAATAAATTGTGCACAGTAACCAAATTTCCTTATATTTGTGTATTCTACAGAAATAATTCAGCTTCCGAGAGTCAGTTTTCCAAAACATCAGAGAGTAGAGAATAGTAGCCATGGAAAACAGAGATACAGGACTGGTTCACATGGAACTTAAACTATGGTTTTGTCATCTTCATGCATGTGTTCTCCCTCCTCCCATGTTATGCATCAATAATTTATTACATGATGTGATTTGCTACCCACTTTCCTTGTTTGGTCAAAATAGAGTTTGCTCTTGCACTTGAAACAGCAAAACACTGTTTCAGTGTTTGAAATGAGTTCCCAATTCTGGTTGGGAGGAAAAGTGCAAGTTTCTCCCTCCCACAAACACACAACTAGAGGCTCATAAGGGTGAGGTGTGGGGCAGTCACTTGCAAAACTTGCTTGCCCTGTGTGATGTCAGGATTGCAAGCCCATGCTCCTTTAGGGTGGGTCGATCTGATCCCATCTGTGAAGGCAGGGCCTGGTCCTAGGTTACAAGACTGTACCCTTCTGTTCAGATACCTGTTCATCGGCTGCCACCTCCAGTTCTGCCTCCCCACCCCCACAGCTGCTCAAAGCTCTCTGTGAGGCTTTCCACTCTGCAGGAAAGTTGGGAGAGCGGAAACTGGCACTGGTTTCCCCCCTTCATAAGTGGTTGAAGTCAGAGCTGAAAGGGGAGATCACCCCTCCTGCAACCAAGATTCCTACTATTCAGTCCCCCCACCATTTCTTCTTCCTCCTCCTGTGTCAGAGGCTACCAATCTAAACCCAATCCCAAATGAACTCATGACACCAACCACATTTTACTCCAAACTGAATAGGATACAAGAGCACATGAGTGATGAAAACAGAGAGGGACAGAAGGGAATCTGCAAGTCTCAGGCTTAGACCCAATAGCCAAACCATGGTGTGAGACGCCGTGGCCATTCTTATTTGGAGTGCACCTGGCATGAGAAGATGGGGTGCAGCAGCGGGGTCTTAAAAGTGTGAACAAAAGCCACTGCAGACCCTTGCCTTGGGCTCAAAGGATGATTTTGGTAGGCTGCATCCAGTATGCTCAAAAAACTCCAGGTTCTCAAAATAACAGTAGGCCTTAAGAGAGGTCCCCCTGCCCAAGCCGTTAAGGAAACTTCTACTAGGCTGAAAAGGGGAATGACTTTGCCTCACAGATGTGTAAGGACTCATGTGCTCAAAGCCAATAATTTATAGGTCCATTAAGTTGTGAGGGGGCAGGCTAAATATCATTGGGGGGAAAAATAGGGCTTGAGACTGCATACTGTGAGAAATGTCTCCTGTCCTGAGGCCAAATTTTGTCTCCCTTTGGGCCTCAACATGAAGACAGAACATAGAATCACATAGACAAAACATAGAATCACAGAATTCATCATGTCCAACCCCTTGCTGACGCAGGAAACTTATTACAGTGGTACCTCAGAAGTTGACAGGAATCCGTTCCGGAAGTCCAGTCGACTTCCAAAATGTTTGGAAACCAAGGCGCAGCTTCTGATTGGCTGCAAGAAGCTCCTGCAGCCAATTGGAAGCCACATCAGACGTTTGGGTTCCAAAGAATGTTTGCCAACTGGAACCCCTGCTCCCTACACAAAAGTTTTCTGGCATGCCTCAGGGTCCCTTCTCAGTATACTAACTCATTCTAGCATTTCCCCTTCAGCATAATGACCCTGGTATCTGACTCCCCTTCTCCAGGGGATGAGGCAGGGAATTCAGAGTGGGAGAGGAAAGTTTCTTCAGGAAATGAAGAGGCTTCTCTCGCAGAAGGTAGAGCTACCTAATGGGATACAGCTGCAGTTTCTATTTACGGTTCAGACTATGGATGACTGCTGTTAGATTAACACTGGAATTCTGCCTTTAAAGAGATTCCAGAATGAGTCCTGCACACGGATGTCTAGGGTGCCCCTGAAGCCTTGCCTCTAAGGCCATCATTCAAAACAGAACATCCACAGATGTTTGTGCTCTCTGTATTTTGACGCTAGTCATCAATGTTTTGCTAACACAGAAGATTATTGCCCATTAGTACTGCATTAAGCTGGAGACTGGATACAGGATTTGATCTGGCAGCAGGCTTCTGTGTAATTCACAACATTATTTAAAACAGGTTCAGGTATGGGAAACCACCTAAAAGCTACAGAGGTAATGAATAATTGCTTTATGTTTTCAGTATTTTACCCTGTAACGATAAAACCGATACAAAAATCACACATTGCAGGGAAGTGGGAACTGTACAAAGAGAAAGAGTATAGATAATCACTGGTAGATCAGAGTTTATAGAGGAAAAGAATGCAGGAGCACATTAAATTTGCCATAAACAAGGAGTTTCATACCACATCAGTGACTGCTACTATAATTCATTTGTCATATAAATTATGTCCATTGGGAAGTCTCATAAAATTAATTAGGGCAGAGACAGGGGAAAAACAAATCAAAAACTTCTCAGAGCTGCAACAAATACAGGTTCTAGACAGAACAGCATCAACAAGATCAGTCAAAATACTTATTCAATTCCCATGAGGCTAACATCCTCGTACAAAGAATTTTCCTGGCCTTATCAACTTGAAGGAAATTATACTGGTTGCTCTCAAGGACACAGTAATATTGAAATTTCAAAATTGAAAGCAACACAGCCTTATATGAATTACAAATTGAATGTATAAAAAAAAAATCCATGAAATGCAGTTGGTTAGCTTATATGTTTAATAGAGCAAAGCAGACTTATCACCTTTATTTCAAGCCACTGCCCAACCCTTGCCATCCCCTCACCACCACTGCCCAGTATTTCTCAAGCTCCACTTCTAACCTAGACTATGTTGGCCCAGCAAAACTGTTATATACACTAGTTTCTGGTTGGAGAACATACTCTTATTTCTGTATATTGTCAACCATCTCACTCTTACTCCTTACTGAATCTGACATTAACTATGCGCAGGTGCATTAGCTCATTATACTTTCTCTGTTATCCTTGCCTCTTTTGTCTCCTGCTCCCACGTCCATGTTATCTCCCTCACTGCTAAAATGCACTTTGAAGGCAAGGGACCTGTTTTTTTCTTTTGTTTTTTGCTTGTGTTACTCTGTACACCTCGGGAGTCATAGCTCTTAAACCAGTGCATCCTCAGTATTTCTAGTAATTGCTCTCGTTAGAGCTCTGCCATATTTCAGTCTGTCTTGCAGCATCCCAGAAATTAGTCTTTTTAAAACAGACTCTGAATGACACGCCAGATCTCATAAGGTGATTGCGTGAAGCTGACAAATGTCAATGGCAGAATAGTCTCATTCTGCCAAACCCTTTTTGTTCCTGATTTAATCTCGGTTTGAACCCATTTCTCTTCAGGTGAACAGCTATTACATTTTGCTGTGGTCCTGAGGTTTAGGGTGCTAAGAGGTTCTGAAGGTATACAAATGTCAACTATTCATCTATCTCCAACTGGATATGGTAAAAAATGAGTTGCCAAAAGGATTTTCTGCTGTGAATCAACAGGTGGTTTGGCAGCAAGACTAATGCTTGCTTGCAGCTTTTCACTTTTAGTTCCAGAAAAGGTGGGTGGGGGGAACAATACCTCTTAAATGCAGCATTTCAAGCCAACTGTATGGAAAAGAAGGTTTCATTCCAGCCAACTCGCCCTGTCTCTTGCAACATGGAACGAAATACTCCAGCTGATGCTGCTCTCCTCTTCAAGCTACAAGGGTACAGATTTGGAAACAAAGAGAAAACAAAAGAGAAAGGAAGAACATTATGGAATACAATTTGCTTTGCATAAATTATAAATATGGCGTAAAATGGCTACATGGGGTGAAACACAGCAAATTTATTTCACCACTGCCATATACAATTTATATTCCTCATAGGTATTTATCAGTATTTCTAACTGGCATACAACAGGAAGGAGAAACATTTTAGATCCCACATCAATTACACAACATTTAATTTGTTCTAGATTAAATACAAAACACTTTAAAAAACAATGTTATAAAAGACGTAAAGGAAATCCATAGGCATATGGACAAATCTATGCAACAAAAAATGTACAAAGAGAAACAAAATAACGAAAAATTACTTGGTACATGAAAACAATTTGTTGAAATGCCATGGGATTTATCATGTCTCTTATAGAGTGGGTGCTATGCCCTTCTACTCAGAACTTAATCTAATATTGGGGGAAACTTGTATTTGAAAATCTGTAGTACTTATTAACCTTTTCAGAAATCTTTTCACTATTTTGAAAGCCCCTCCCCCCAAAAAATTATGTGGCCATTTAAAATTATCCAAACAATGCTAATGTCTATTTTACATTATATAAAGAAAATTATTTAACATTCTCAGAATGCACCTAATTTTATCCTTCAGACTAATGATGTGTTCTTAAAATAAATGTTAAATCTCTTAAGAAACTTCAGTGGAAACCCTTTGGGAAAATCCAACCACATATGCCTATCACACCTCATAGGAGCTAACAGCTGTTAATATAGCAACTACATACAAAACAAATTCCACAGAATGGGCTTGAAGATCTTCCAATGTCTGAAGGGTCTTTTACATTTCAGACAATTTTTGTATCTATCTAACTATAGCCGGATAGGCATATGACTTGAAAAAGGCAAGTAGAGTCAGGCCATCCATGAACTGGTCAGCTGCAACTCCTAGGTCATGATGAGAAAGGAACAACCTTGGAGCCCAATCTAGATGATAGATAAAACGCATGACTACAGAGGTGCAGCCGGGGTTAACAGAACACATAGGAAGGGACATCCATTGATGTCCTTAATGAGGGATCAAGGCTGATCTTGCTGCCGTCCTCGGGAAATGAGAGGTGATTAATTTGTTTTAGAATCTTTGATGGTTAAGCGCTTCTCAGTTTTGGATTGACAAAAGTGTCACACAGCTTCACATACGTTGACCTCTTCATATAAGTCAGAGGGGTGAACCTCAAGACTCAGCCTGTCTATCTGGCCCTTGGAACCATTCCCAGCCAACTTCCCTCATGAGCCACTTGCACCCCAAGTGTTTTTGCCTAGCTGGAATGCATCCTTGAATTCTAATAATACCGCTTGCTTTACTGGATAAATGACAGAGAGGGACGTATCAGTGTGTGTATAAACTAGTATGCTGTACAAAGGTAGAAGTTATATGAGCTGCCCCACCCACCCTTCTCTCTGTCACATGGTTGCCCAGAAGGTAATGCAGTTCTTAGGCTGAAAAGGGTTATGTACCATGGATGAAAGTGAAAACCCCACTGAAATTCTGAAGTAAGTGGGGAAGTGGCAGTGATGCTGCTATGCTTGACCTCCTCACAATGAAAACTTTTAGGCCACTGGATTTCTCCCACTATATCTGTAGAAAAGCTTTACCACATTTTGTTTTGGTAGGTTAAGAAGATTAGAAGTCTGGAATTATGTTCCTACATCACCAGATGTAAGAAACTGCTATTAAGTTTATCAGAACAATGCTAGAACACCTAACAGAAAAGTTATTATCTTTTGTAACGCAACCATTTGAGGCCCATATTAGGGCATATTCAAAACTCTTTGAACAGCCCTGTACAAGATACTATAACATCAGTAGACATAGACTGGGATACAAAGAATACCTGGGACATTAATCTGATGTTCACATGTGCGGTTGAGTCCCAAACAGATTTTTTTAAAAAAGTAATAATGGACTTGCTTTTTTAAAAAACTGTTTTGCATAATCAAGCCCATATCATATATGGTGCACCATCAGAGGTTGATGCAAATCAGAATTGCAATGCAATTTTTTTAAAAGCAGCTTCGAGAATAAAAAGTAGAAATCTGGAGCGCAGAAATGGTAGTATGAGGTTGTGCTAACACCCGCCCCCTATTGTACATTGCCTGCCCAATCTGTTTTCCTTCCTCTTGCAGCAGGAAGTGTGGAACCTGAGGCCCTTCAGATGTTGCTGGATGTTGACTTCCATCAACCCCTTCCAGCACGGCCAATTGTCAGGAATTATGAGAGCGATGGTCCAGGAATAACTGGAGGGCCGCAGATTCATCACTAGCGTCAAGAAGGTTTAAAATGAGTATTTGCTTGCGTTCTGGACATCATATGTAGAAAGCTCTCTCTCTCTCTCTCTCTCTCTCTCTCTCTCTCTCTCTCACACACACACACACACACACAGAGAGAGAGAGAGAGAGAGAGAGAGAGAATATCAATTCAGCAACATAATACATGCTCTTGCCCACTCCAGACTGTCATCAGGTACTGGGCCTCCTATATGATACAACTGGCTTGAACCTCTCTTTAAACACAATGTAGTACAGTACTGTGGAAACAAGAGGCTTACCAGAGCTATGTTGTTAAATAAACGGTGCATAGCATCATTGCTACTATCCTGTTTGATAACAGACCCTTTGTAGGGTAGATATTTAGTTGAAATACTTGAACTCCATCAGATAAATAACAGACCAAAAGACAGAAAGGAAACTGAAGGCAGGGAGGTGAAGCTATCATCTGAGTGTTTTGTTTCTAAGTGTTGCCAGTCATAAAAGGACTTGACGTGCTAATATCTGTTCATTCAGACACTTACAGACATGCTAAGAGCATGACGGCTCGCAGGCACTGCCTTTAAGTGCTGTTACTGAGGCCCCCAAATATTGACAGAGTGCCAGACTCTAAGAAACTATTGATGTACGCAGCCGACCTCTGCTCCAGACACCTATCAGACAGAATCTTTAAATGTCACAGATTAATGAATTTTCATGAAACTCTGTGGGTGGGTGTATGTGGGTGTGCACGTGCATGTGCATGTGTGTTTGATAGTAGGAAATAAAAATTCAAAATAATCCCCCCTGAATCCTTACTCAAGCAGTCTTTATCATTTTGCAAAACTTTGACCCAAACTCAATATTTTTATTAAGGCGATACAGACTGAGAATGTTTGTGTGGGGTGTGTGTATGTTAGGGGAGGAGACGTACCTCTGGTGGGGGACACGCTGTGCTCCTTTGATCCCCCACCCTGCACTCAGCTCTCACATGTGGCTGCTAAAAGCTGTCAACATGCAACAGCAGCTGCACCTTGGGAATGGCCTTGATTGGCCAGTTAAACCAGATGAGGGCAGCCAATGGGTCTCAAACCCTCAGCGGATTAGGGGCTTCTTCTGCATACAAAGATAAACTCTGGGGGATTGAGTGGACAAGACCAATAGTGGGTCCAATGGTCAAGAAGGTTTCTGTACATGCTGTAGAGGGAATTGCTTGTCAACCTGGGATCGTAGCCAATCTAGGAGAAGGAAAACTCTGATGCTAAACCTCTGCTACTTTCCAGGATATCTTTGAGAGAGAGAAAAGGCCAAGGGGTAAACACTACACAAATCCAGAGTGGAGTCTCTAAGACAGTTGGAGGGTGCCTTCTATATCTCCTCCCAGCAACTCCTGCAGCCAAGCTGGTGCCAAACGTATTGCTCTGCTTTCCTTTAGACCAGATCAGCGAAGCTGAGAGGAGGGGCTTATTATCTTGGCAGCCCAGGACCTCATGCACACTGCCCAGGCTTGCCCCCAAGGAGGTCACTTCAGTGCTGCTTACAAAGTGGACCCCTCCCCTGGAGGAGCACTCCATTGTCTCTAGAGACAGACAGATGTTAACAGTATGTGTGGGGGATCATTTTGCAGAGCAAAATGGAACCCACTCTGAACTAAGGACCGGCAAGGGAAACCTCATCTTGCCCCCATCTATTAGTCACTTTACAACTTGCCAGTTTGTACTAGTACTGTTAAACTGATTTCCTCATTTTCCATTCCCCCTTTGCCCGTTTGTTGTATGCCTTGAATAGCTAAACTTTAAGTCAAAGGGCAACAACATTCTCTTTTCTTCTCTTTCATTCTTTTGATGTGAGTGGGCCACTTTGGGAGGCAATATATACTGTTGCAAATACACAAAATGCCAGCTTCCAGCACATACAATCATTTATTTGTAGAACTGTAGCATTGAAAATGACTCCAAAGGTAATCTTGCCCAAGCCCCTGCTATGCAAGAATCTCAGCTAAAGCATCTCTGACAGATGACTATCCAACCTCTGCTTTGAAACCTCCAAAGGAGGACAGTTCACAACCTCCTGCAGGAGACCATTCCTCTGTCAAACAATTCTTACGGTCAGAAAGTTTTTCTGTATGTTTAGTCAGAAACTCCTTTCTTGTAACTTGAAGCCATTGGTTTGAGTCCTACCCTCCAGAGCAGGAGAAAATAAGCTTGCTCCATCCTCCTCCCAGTCTTTTCCATGCTAAACATACTCTGCTCCCTCAATTGCTCCCCATAAGACTTGGTTTCAAGACATTTTATCACCTTGGTCACCCTCCTCTGTATACCTTCCAACTTGTCAATACCCTTCTTTAACTGTGGTGTTCAGAACTGAACACAGCACTCCAGGTGTGGCCTGATCAATGCGGAATAGAGCAGGATGATGATCGTGACAATATACTTCTGTTGGTGCAGCCTATGCACGGTTAATAACATTGGGGATTTTTGCTGTTCCATCACACTGTTGACTCATGTTAAGCTTGTGGTCTACCAATAACTCTGGATCTTTTTCACAAATAATACTAGCAAGCAAGGTGTCCCCCATCTTATCTTTGTGTACCTGGTTATACCTGCTTAAGTGTAGAACCTTACATTTGTCTCTATAGTACTTCATTTTGTTAGATTTGCCCCAGTTCTCCAATCTATTAAGGTCATATTGAATCCTGATTCTGTCTTCTGTAGCATTACTGTAGTTACAAGTCCCAGTTTGTTGTTATCTGTAAATTTGATGAGCATCCCCTCAATTCCTTAATCCAAGTCGTTTAGTTGAACAACAGGCCCAGGACAAAACCTGTGGCACCCCATTTGTCACTTTTTTCCACGATGATGAGGAACCATTAGTGAGCACTCTTTGCATTCAGTCAGTCAACCAGCTACAAATCCACCAAATAATTACTTTGTCCAGCCCACAATTTATGAGCTTCTTCATAAGACTATCATGGGGGGACACTGTCAAAAGCCTTACTGAAATCAAGACACACTTGATTTCACAAGACACACTTGATAATACATGCACTATTATAAACAGGAGTGCTTTCTGTATGAAGGAAAATTGTAATATGTCATGGTGTGACTCCACCCTACATTTTGACTGAACAGGGTTACACATCTTGCAGAGTTTAAGAAGAGATATTCAACAACTGTTCAAATTTTACACTATTACACTCTTCTGGAACAAGTCACTTGATAGTACCAGGAATTATGCATCTACCCCGGGAAGACTTGAACAGAGGTCTGGGAAAACTCAAAACGTTTCTCAAAATAAAATGAAAGAGCTATCCTGAAAACTAAACAGCTGTGAAGAGCAATTTCAACTGACCCTGCTGTACAATGGTGCTAAATGTAACCTACATTCTAAGGGAGGATACAAGTTCGGTTAGACACGCTGCCAGCTGTGAACAGTTTATACCCAGCAATTATATAGTTGCACAAATGAAATAGATGTTTTCTCTGTCTGTATACTGTAAATGTTTACATGGAGTGTGATGTTGTAATAAGTGCCATCAAGGCAAGAAGGATCTGCTTCCCCATGGAAAAAAAAATAAAAGCCACATAGATTCACTTCAGCGTTCTTTGGGCACCATATGATTTGGTGACTCCTACTGAAGTTAGTTTTAAAGACAAAAAATGTATTGTAGATATAATTCAATAAAGCCCGTATTGTCAAGCTATCTTATTGGCAAAGATAGTTTGTGAGATTTGCTAAGGTTTGCGGAACTTGTGAGCTGCACACTATTTCACGACATTTTTGATTGGCCTAATAAAGGCACCACCCTAATATGGATGTTAGATCTAAAATAAAAATAAAAATGGGTCAACATGGCTACCTTTACTCTTAGTGTAACTAGCATGGGTCCTTTCCTCTACTCCCAGTTAACAATGCCACCATACAACAGCACTAAGACGCCCAACCCCAGCATCGTGTTTGCTAAAAGCTTCTACAGATTTTGTGGTGTCATAAGACTGGGAGGACAGTGCTCTCTTTAAGCAAATATCAGGGAGTACTGCAGCTTAGGATAGTTCCCATTATTTGTGCACAGAGCAACAGAAAAAGAAACAGCTACAGAATAGTACAAGTCAGATTTCAAAGGGTCGTAAAACCAACTTCCTTCACCCAAGCGCAGGATTTTCCCTTCTCCAGCCTAATCTCTTTGTTGTGTCTGCCCTCATCAATGAGCCCATTCATGCCCCATAATCAGCTCTGATTAGTGTTGCTTCACATCAGTCTCTTCCTCTTTCTTTTCTGCTCTGCCTGTAGAAGGATTGGAATCAGCTTCTGCACACCCCTCCTTGTTAAAAGCTGCACCTCTCCTGCTGACTTACTGCTCTCTCAATCAAAAGGGCAAGAGGAAACAGTTGGGATTCATTCTTCCCCCTTTTTTGAGAAACGGCACAAATGTCAACTTCCTAAGAGGATGTTTGGCATAGCTGAGTTCAGTCGTGAAATGTACAAAGTCGGGATGATCAAAAGTTTGAAGGGCTGCCCACTGCTAGAGTGGAGGGGGGAAAGAAAATGGGATCTCTTCTGTAGTTTTAAAGGAGACATGAACAGACTGCCTTCATGAGAAATGCTTCTTCTATTAAACTGAGACTTGGCAGCAAAATTCAGCTGCAGATCCCAGGAAAGTCTGTGCCTATTTTGATTAGGAATATTTTGACTGGGTCTAGTATTATTTATTACTGCATATATATAGATAGATAGAAGGATAGAATATCTACCATACACATCAGAACAGTTTATATTCTCAGGGATGCTTATTAGAGAGAATGCACACATGTACAGTATTTAATTTTGTTAGTCACTTTGTTTTCATTTTAAACACTCTGGATTACTAATGTGTTTTCAGGGTGTTTTCCTTTTTTAATTTTTTTTAAAAAGGCTCGTTAATAGAAGAAAAATATGACATTCAGCTTGCAAAATAGCACTTCCCCCACCCCTCTGCTTCACTACAAAATCATGGATTTTAATGTCACTATGACCTACTGTTTTTGGCTGCAATTCTTTATCTAATTATTTACTAAGTCCTGCAGTCATCAATGGGAGTCACCCACACATAACAAATAGCAGGCGTACATTGTATGTCTACATACTAGCCTACAGACATTGTTCGGAGTTTAACCCCCGCTCCACTAAACTGTACCTCATTTCGTTTTCATAAAACTACAATACAAAATTATTGGTGGAAGTCACCATCACAAAATGTGGATGAGGGGTACTAGCTCAGATGGCTTTAAAGGCATTTTAGACAAGTTTATGAAGTTCCACCAAGAGTTACCAACCATGATAATGAATTCTAGGTAGTCTGGATACTAGAAGCAAGCTGAGTGCTGTTACCTACATGCCCTGTTCCTGGCTTTTCCAGATGCTTCTGGTTGGCCACTGTGAGAAAGAGGATATTGGGCTAGTCCTAAATGGATCCAGCAAAACTAATATTCCACTCTTTTTTAGACTATAAAGAGTCTATATGAAAAGGCACTCATTCTCAGATAAATTTGTACAATTGTTTTCTGCTACATAACTTAAATATTGCACTGAAGTGAGAAAGGTATGAGTGATTTCTCAAGGGAAAAAAATGTTTATAAACACTAGTTCGGCAAATGGCGTTGGCATATTATTGCTTCTAAGCCTTACAATTCCCATCTGTAAAGTGGGAATACCAATGGCCTGCATATGACAGCAGCCACAGTGGCTGGAGCTGAAGGGAACTGCAGCCCATAATATCTGAAGGGCACCAAGCTGGCTACCCCTGTGCTAAAGACACATCAGCACGTAGTCGCTAAGGTCTAGGTAAAAATTATTATATAGGCTTGGAGTTTCATATTTTCTTTGCTTTTTAATTATTATTAGTTTGCTGCAATGGTAAATAGGGTCTACCTGGGCAAATGAATGGGAAGATGATCATTTATAGAGCTGGAAAGTGACATGGGAGATGTAGAAAAGGAAAAAGGGTGTGGGATATTAGAGGAATGAGCAACAGCTTAAAATGCCATTTATCATCTGTCAATTCGCTGGGCAGGATCCACCGAACGAGCCCTGTCAGCAGAATCCCTGCACAAGGACTTCCACTTGCACAACGGGGCTTTCCCATCCTCTCCTGCCCCCCATGCACCCTGAAATTGGCTATGGGGAGGTCAGGAGAACCGCTACAACTGTGCATAGGGGTTGAGGGCATGACCATTCTGTCTGGTAAGCCACAGTGCTTGCATTGATGGAACAATCATCCATGGTACTGTTATGAGTTTGTAGGTGCCTTGACTACCCTGAATTCCTGGGTCTAGTAGGTGTTTTAGGTTAATCAATGCTTGGAGTATTGAAATGGGCTGCCAGGTACAGGATTTGGCAAAGTGCTAAAATACAGGACCAAATTGGTTTTTCAGTACTCAGGAAATCAGCTGGGAGAAGAACCATCAAGGAGACCAAAGGCAGGTGATGGGCTCTCTGCCAGTCGGCATATGGGTGGAGCCCCGCACTGAGCTCTGGGTAGAGTTTCTAGGAAGGAATTTTTCAGGATTTCAGTTGAGAATGATATAAGTTGGAGAAAAATAGTCAGTCTGTTAAAACACATCAAGCTGGAGAGAGGGGAACAGAGCACGATGTGGGCTGACAGTTTGAATCGGAGTCTGCAGCAATGGGAGAGATGGGACCCTCTTGGAGTGTAATGCTTTGAACTGCTCCATCATAGGCTCATGTTGTATATATGTGTAAATAAACCATAAATTATAAAGACACCCTAGTCTCCACTGTGCCTCATTGTCCAAAAGGAAACACAGATCCCGGGTAAGCAACTGGAGCTCCAGGAATCTCAGAGTGCTGTGAAGAGTGGGGTGGCGGGGGCATGTAACAGTATAATGTTGAATTCCACCCATCATATTCAGCACTGGGTGTAAGAGATATGTCTCATTTTTAAGCTAACATTTTCTTTACGCCAGATTTGCTTGATCACAAGTCAACAGCTCCTTATTCCACTATAAAGCATCTTGCCCTATACTGCTCAAGGAAAAATATATCATTTTCTCCAAAATATAAAAACATTCCGGTTCTGCAACAACCTACCCTGACCCTCACTTACTCTAATTTTTATTATTATACCCTTGTTTACAGCTTTAGTTTCCCAACCAACAGACAAGTACTGTTCACTTAATTGAGCCCTGCCCTAGAGCACACAGCATCTCAGAAAGAGGATGAACACAGAGACAACACAAAAAAGAAAAGTGCTCATGTACTTTAGTTTGCTTAGCAAGCTTGAAGAAACACATGATATCTTAAAAATTGAATGTACTACTATCGTCAACTACTCCATTTGCTCATAATGTTATATAACAACAGGATATAATGATCAGGGTAGATATCTGGATAGTAGTTATATTTCTTGGTGGCCCAGCCTGGAAATGTCACCACAGGGAAAGTAATTTTTCTTTTGCGTGTCTACATACAAACACACTGCATATCTGAAATTCACTCTCACCTCTCCTAGTGTGATATCTCATTAACATTACAGTTCCTATAAAGAGATTAAATCAAGGCTACAAAAAGTTAAGTGCCTTCATATAGCCACTCAGCAAATGCACTGAAACAAGCAAGCCTTTTGGATTTCTTCTGCAACTAAAAACATTTCACACCAATTACAACTTCACTGGAATCCAGAGTAAATAATAAATCACAGAATTTTATAATTGGAAGGCATCATGCAGGTCATCTATTCAAACCCTTTCTTGGCTGCAGGATCTGCAATGTAGGTTGCCACTGCAGCATCCCTGACAGAAGATACCCAGCATCTGCTCCTGCAAAAGAGAGCTCCTGAACAACAATGGGTAAATCTGTCAATTTTGGTTTCTTTCAGTTTCTCATTTTTCCAATCTTAAGTACAGTTCACCACGTTTCCATCTCAGTCTGCTATAAAAAAAAATTCAAAATCGTAAAATTCATTAGCATTTTAGTGTGAATTTTTCCTTACACATATCTGTATGCAGTTTTGCTCAATATACAGAATTTTGCAGAGCTAGTCTCTCTAATAAAATGCACCTTCGTGATATTTTCATGAATGTAAGCATTTAATATGCATTTTTGTACCCATAATGTGGCTGGAGAACTGAACTGCAACATTCAAAGAAATATGAATTTGGATGGATGACTGTTTCGTTTCACACATTATTTCAGAAGGAGCAAGTTAGGTAGGTTTGCTTTTAAATGTGAACTTAATTTATTTTCTCCCGCATCCCTACTTCTGAACCAGCTTTTGTCAAGCAGTTCTTGTCATTAGGAAGTTTCTCCTAATCTTCACTAGAAATCTAGTTCCCCACAGAGTTCTACCCATTGCTCCCCTCTGGAGCAATAAAGGACATGTTAGCTCCATCTTATGCATTACAATCCTACACATGCTTGAAAATTAGTTTCTATTAGCTCTATAGCCTAATTTTTTTAAAACACACACACACACACACACACACAGAGAGAGAGAGAGAGAGAGAGAGAGAAACTAAGGTGCAGTTCTCCAGTTTTTTTACACATGCAAACAGAAGAATTATCTAATTAAGATATTTTAAGTGAAAAGTTTTCTTTTCCACGGTGTGCGTGTGCATATGGTGTTTATAAACTGTCTTTTAACATTTAGATATTTTATTCATTTTTCCACATGGTACAAGTAGAACACATATCACTGTTGGAAAGATACCAATCAAATAGCATGGCGCTGAATCTAAGGAACTCTAACAACAGAGGGCTGAACCAGCAGCATAATAGGGAGCACAAGACACTATCTTTTGAAAGCAATACAGAACCTTAGAGGAGGTGCTTAATACACAGAGGGTAACACTTTATCAAGCTTTAGCTCTGTCCTCTGAGGAGGAGCAGGTGGAACAAAACAGCAGATATGTGTACTTCTAGCTACCGCAAGAAGCTTTTGGTCACAAACATCTGTACCCCAGGACCAGAGGTCTCCACACCAGTTGATTGGGTTCTCGGCCCACTCTCAGATTGTGCTCCCCAATCCCCTTCAGAAGCATAAAAATAGATGAGATGATAAACCAAAAAGAGCTTCACAATTGCCACATGAGGTGTGGAAATAACAGGCAATCCCCTGTCTGAAGGCCAGGAAGTAGGTGAGCTTCCAGTCTGAGCTGTTTCACTGCGAAAACAACAACCTCCACAGAGTTCCGAGTTCAGCCTTTCTGAAAATGGGAAAATAGGCACATTTCATTTTTAAGATCTAAGCTCTGGTCACAATACTCATAAGCAGGACCATACACTGGTCACAGCTTATATTAATCATTGAGTCACAGGAAAACTCAGCAGGACTTAGCAGCTAAATCATTTGTACCACAAGATGGTAAATGTATGGATGGATATGAAGGCTGCCATAAAACTATGTTTTGGAGGATCAGAAAATAGCTCTGCGTTCACACACTTCCACCATGGTTATGGGCTGTAGTCTTCATGCAAACCACATTTTTCCAGTTTGGATGTTATACTAATCAAACCAGGAACTTACTTATTAAGCTAAGTGTGTGGTGTGAGAGCAGGGGGAATGTGTGCTCCCAATCCTCCAAATGACGGATTGAAGGATCAGAAACCTTACACGTGGATCAGTTAATGGTATCTATCTACTCACTGGATAGGTTATATATCTGTAACTTACAAACAGAAAAAGTGCCTTGGATGTTAGCACTTTCCCCAAGAAGAACCAATAATAGCAACTTCCTTTCCTTAACGCAAACTTATTTTGTCAGGATTTCAGATTGTGCATGAAGATTAGCTTTATTAGGCTATTTCCAGGTAGGTGTTTATTGCGGGATCAGCGCTCTTCATGCATGCAAGCTTTTGGCAGCATCTATATGATGTCATTGGGAATAAAATGGCAGCCTGTTTCCAATGGAAATCCAGCAAGTTCTTCAAAAAAGCAAACAAATCTGTTACCATCAACTTGTTGCACTATTTGCAAACTAAGACCCCATCTGAAAGCACCCCAAGTCCCACCTTTTTTAATGATCGCTTCCTTCACCCTGTTTGTATGGGTGGCATTTTGGAGAATCACACCACTCTGCCTACTAAAGCCATTTATTATTTGTAGGAAGACAGTGGAAAACTTTAAGCACATGCCTATGGGCAACGCAACCCTGAAGAAAAGGGCAATTACTGCTAGGCGGTATTTTCAGCTTAAAACTCCTATGATTTAAATAGCCACTTGAGCTGTGCTCTTGCAGTTTACCATGCCAATAGAATACCTAAATGAAATTACAACCTTCTGATATGCAGCAGGGTTCCCGTTCTTTACTGTGTAATATACACGGCCGGGAGAAATTGCATGACAGTTTGCTAAGGCAGAGTGTATCGCAAGAACGTTCTCCCCCAACATATGATTATGCTTCTTATTTCCTGGAAAGCACATCTAATGACGTACGGCACGCATGATACCCATGTTTTGGTGAACTCGAGACATGTGCCCTGAAGTATACTGCCACAACCCTTCAGCAACACAGCTCCTCTGTAATTTGCACTGACTTTGTTTTGCCAGCAGCGTTACCCCATGCTAGCGTGGGATCATAATAGAAAATCCTAGAACATGCAGAGAGGAAAATAAAAGCAAATAATACATCTATGGGGGTATCTTATTAGATGCATTTATTAGCCTATTTTATCGTACCAATCATTAAAGCATTATGAGGATCTCCCCTGAACTCAGGGGAGTTTCAAGGCAGCTTATGATTCCGCATGTAAGGCTGCTCTTAAAAAAGAAAAAAGAATCCCCGCTTACACACCAGAAGTTAATGGTAGAAGTTAAGCTTGTTAAAATACACACACAATAAACACATGACTACACAGAAGAAGATAAAAAGAGCAAAACAGTTTCACAGCCATATACTTGCCCAAGCTGACATAATAGGTTTTATCTCCCACCTGTTCCTCAAGTACTCAAGACAGTATACATGGTCCTCTCCCCTTTTTATCCTCATAATTCCCTTAACAACTTGAGACCAGTCAACTTGCCTTACCCCACATGTTCTCACTCAACTGCTTTGATTGGTGGAATTGGCACTGCTACAGGTGCCACAGTCTGCATTTGTAAGAAACTGATTGTTTATTGTGGCAGCACCTGTGCTTTGGGACTCCCTGCCTATTGAGTGTTGCTAAAGCCCTTCTTGTTCAGACAAGCCTACCCAGATGTCAAGAAAGTTGTTAATCTGTGTTAGTATTTTAACTTTTGTATGTTTTCTCACTTTTATTGTTTTATCTTTTTGTAAAGTACTTTGAAGTTTTTTACAATAAAAGTTGTGTATACCTTTAAATAAATAAATAGATAGATAGTGACCCTGTGAGGAGGTTTAGACCAAACTTTTTCCCTCTGGGAATTAAAATTTGCTTGCATCACACTGAATTTTTTATTGATAAGAAATACATTGGAAAACAAAAAGAAATGCTTGTTTTGTAACATAGAACACTACTACTTTATAATATGATCATGGGACATCCAGAAAGTATGAAACAAGTCAGCTACATATTCTATTTTTTTTTATTAAAAACCCCCATTATGATACTATACTATACTATACTATACTATACTATACTATACTATACTACAATGAAATGTTTTTATTTTTATTTTTGGGGGATTGTCCTTGAGTCTTACCACCACACTTGCTATCCTCTCATGCCACACCCGTTGTGAACCAAATGATGGCAGAAATGTGACTTGGCCTGATGGCCCCTGTTTGGGGGATAGGTTTGGTGGCCTCTTCAGAGACTGTTGCCAAACTCACCATGAAGGTTCCCAAGGTGAAAGTAGTGGTCTTCATCACTGTTGGGATGCCAGACACCAATTTAAATAAAGATGGCAGACCGAAACCTGCCTTTGAATTAACTTCCCCCAAATATTTTGATGGGACCAAGCTAGCAAATTGCACTACTCATTTAAAAATCACAATTTTGTTTGGTTTCTAAAAAAAATTATGGGCAAGCCAAGCACTTTCCATTAGCATAATATGAAATATATATGAAAAATTGGGGAAAAAATACTACCTTTCTGGGCTCCCTGGCTACAAAAATGGCAGAGAGAAACAGTTAACCTCAGGTGGCTGAACAAAACAGAACAATAATAGCCTATTTTCATGATGCAGATTCAATGCTACTTGTTTCCATGCTCATTAATAACTTAGGGAAAGAGAGAAGCAACATTTTCAGTTTGATGGGAGTGTTGTGAAGGAGCACATATTCACTACATTTCAGGGCATTTGTTTCAAGGCAGTGAATGAGAGTTCACACCAAATCTGTATACCTAACATGTTTTGTGTGTCTTCACCTACAGATAGCACAATGCTAAAAGACAGGAGGTCATAAATCATTATAAAAATCCCCAAAACTCTACTGATTCCTATTGGAAATAAACCATGTGTCATTTGCCAGAAAATATGTACCGTACTGTTTCCACTATCTGATGTATACACTTTTCGGCACTAGTGGAGAAACCCTTGAACTCTCTCAAGAGCCTCTTTCATCATTCACAAAGCATTATTTAGCTGCGGAACTCAGAATTTCCATAAAATTAGCATTTGTATACTGGTTACAGTTCGCATCAATAAAAATGGTATATACTACTTAGAATTAGTTTACTATTTTCTTGGTGGCAATTAGGGCATAACCCACATTAAGAAGCACTTGCACTCATTGTGCTGAGTGACATCCAGTGCTCCCCCCCTTAAAACAATGTTTAGGGGGGTACTCTCATTTTCCTACTCATATTGAAATACTGCCCCTCAATGAGGCCAGACTTAGATTCACAAAATGTTTAGGGGTATGCGTACCCCTGCATACCCCTAGAAAAAGAAAGCACTGGTGACATCTATAATATTTTTACATAGCAAAACCATACTGTATAGATGATAGGTTTTACGTATATTAACTAATAACTGTTTTTGAATTTGGGTGGTACTGCCTTGTCTCTGAGTGCGTTTTGTAGACATCATGGTGTGGAATGATTTCCAGGAAAACGATCCATTCAGAAGTATTTTCCAGACAGAAGAGGTGCTTCATATTTAGAATAAGACCATTCATTCACCTAGCTAGTACAGCCTACTCTGTCTCATTAGTTCAAGGTGATTAAAATATATATTTAAAAATATTTAAAGACTGCAGGTGTTCCCTTTCAACTGTATTTCCCCCCTCTTAGCTAAATATAACATGGAATTTGTCCTGCCTGTTCCACATTTGCAAACACTGATGTGAATTTGCCTTAGGTGCAGAGGGTCCCAGTTTCAATTTCCAGGCAGGAATGAGAAAAAATCCTGTATGTCTGCTGCCAGTCAGAGTAAACAATGCTGAGCTAGCTGGACTAGCTGACATAAGGCAGCTTTCTATGTAGCAATAGGTATTTTTTAATTGCTTGGCCTCTGAATAAGCATTTTAATTAAATCACTCCATGTATTTTATTTTTTAAGGTTTGGCTATGTCTCTCTAAGTTTTCACAACGTTTATAGGTCTGAACATGTTTTTATGGGCCAAACTAGATGTTGCAAAACTAGCACATGTATCAGACTCAAAATTTGAGTGTTGAAGAAGAAGAAGAAGAAGAAGAAGAAGAAGAAGAAGAAGAAGAAGAAGAAGAAAGCAAGCAAGCACGGCAGGCGGCAAATTCGATTGGATGAGCAGGCGAAAGGGGAAGCGGCTGTGCAACCCTCTCACCTTTTCCTACTCAAAATCCCTTCCTCCATCTGCTTTTGAACCTGCAGGGAGAAATACAGGTGCCAAGCGTGTATCTGCATAGAAGATTCCCACAAAGCTTCACGTGTGAATTATTCATATCATCTTATAAGGAAAAAGAACAGAAGGCTGAAGAGTTAATTTTATTTTATTTTTTTTGAAAAACCCCTTCATGTGCAAAAAAAAAAAAAAAAGGAACTCCGATCTATAAACGAACTACTTTTTTCTCCTATTCCCAAAGGTTGCTTTTATAGAAGCATTTTCTTTTACTATGCATTCACTGGAGAGTTCCTTTTCTGCTTGGCTGGGCAATCAGGTATTCAGAGCATAATGTAAATGCTCAGAAACACAGGCATGAAAAGTTGCCAGACAAAGAATCCAAGTGAAGGATTTAACATTTTCTCTTCTTCCCGACCCCTTCCAACAGCACACTTGTGTCTCCTACAAGCACCTTGTTAGCTACTGCCAAGGCTGACACCCACTGGTGACAGCAGGAAAACCCACCATTGCAAGCTAAAGTCAACCTAAACAATATTGATTGGTCTGTCACTAGCAATTAATGTAGAGTAAAGCTTTCTCAGCTCTGTAAAAGCTGCTAAAATCTTCAGCCTCTAGTGTGATAAGAAAACAAAACAAATATTATATTTCCTGCTTTGCCTCAGAAGCACCAATAGCTGCAGCCACATCACAATGTCTGAATCCTCATCACTCACCACCACGGTTATAGTTCCTGTTCCAAGTGATGACGAAGGAGCCTCTCTGCCTCTTGAGAGTGTCAAGGCTTGGCTGCTTTGCCTGCCTCAGCTTTTTGAGTTCACAAGGATCCACAGGGAGTGCTGAGGCAGAGAACTTAGGGAGGGGAGAGGTGGGAAGGAAAATCACTGGAGCCTCTTAACGATCAAACTTCCACTAACTTAGAGGAAATGTCTTATAAATAAACAGAAAAAAAGCAAAGCCCCTTCTGTCCTGCCAGAGGAATGTACATTATTGCCTCTTGATGGAGCATTTGATACAACACCAGAGACGCAACCGTGTCTCTCGAAACAGCGTCTCTGAAATTCAGAGCGGGGGGGGGGGGGGGGAGAGAAGGAAAGAAAGAGTGTGTGTATATGAGAGACAGAGAAAGGAAGAAACTATAAAAACAAACAATGCTGGGAGGTTCATGCAGTTTTCAGTAGAAAAACAAACTGTCCAAATTCAGCAGCCTACTAACTTAATTGCTTTAGAACTAATAATCACGCAAGCAATGAATGTATTTAAGTTCCACTTTGCCAATCTAGGACTTGTGAAGTTCAAGGCAAGGGACAGGAGAGGACAGATAACTATAGAAAGTATTGATAGTATTGATAACGTGCCCTCCCCCTTCCCATCTCCAAATCCGGCCACTCGGGGAATTTCATTTATTTTTTAATGTATCAATTGTTCAGTCACAATTCAGAATTGCTTGAATACAGGGATAAGTATAGGCTAAGCACAGTGGTTAAATGTCAACTGCTTTGGAAGGATTGTGCAGACGGTACTGGTTTTAGAACATGCAAAGGGGGTACACAATATGTAGGTGGTCAGGGATATGGAGAATGTTGGGCAGGACACTAAAAGCTGCTGCTGCGGGAGTGATCTTGCACTGGGAACAACAGGGACCAACCACTTTATTCCGTGGGGTAGATTGCAAGCAGAATGAACTGTTGGGCCGACCTCCACCGCTCTGCAGCACCACCTTCACAAACGGTAGGAGGGCACTTTCAAGCACAGAATAGGTAATCTGAGGAACTCATAGGGACCCACCT
This sequence comes from Podarcis gaigeae, assembly GCF_964106915.1. Lineage (NCBI taxonomy): Eukaryota > Metazoa > Chordata > Lepidosauria > Squamata > Lacertidae > Podarcis > Podarcis gaigeae. The sequence continues at coordinate 75,634,226 of NC_139677.1, forward strand.
GACCTTATATAATTTCTGTTCCTAGTATGTGCCCTTAATATGAGCAACGTGTTACCCAGTGTGGGCTGAGCTATCTGCAGAATTGTTAGTCAGACTACCATCAGCGAGTCCAAATAAATGCTATTGTACCCTGACCATTTTTAAGGAAAGGGCTGGTACTGTGATGTTTTTCTTGTAATGATCTATATGGTTTTTTTTTTTTATAAGATATTTATTAAAGATTTTCTTAATACAATAGAAAAAACAAACAAAATAACATATAGTTTTACAATAACCATATTTTCTTCACTTCTTTGGACTTCCTCGCATCTCTCGTTCCTGCGTTCCAAGTTTTTCGAGCTTTACCCAGCAATTTATCACCTTGTTTCAATTCTTATATTATAATTTTCCAATATTGTGTCCCTAATTTTAGATAATTTTACCCAAACCTTAAAAGCTTAATTTTAGCATAATATTTATCCAAAATTTATCTTTTCTTATATTTTCATTGATCTTCATATTCCTTTTAACTAGCTTAATGGTGCCATATTGTTAATAATCTTACATCTTTCTTAACATTCATACAATTTACAATATTTTTGTAAATAGTCCTTAAATTTCTTCCAATCCTCCTCCACAGCCTCTTCTCCCAGGTCTCGGATTCTGCCAGTCATTTCTGCTAGCTCCATATAGTCTATCAGTTGCATCTGCCATTCTTCCAGTGTGGGCAAATCTTGGGTTTTCCAGTGCTTGGCGACAAGTATCCTTGCTGCTGTTGTTGCATACATAAAAAATGTTCGGTCCTTCTTTAACACCCTCTGGCCGACGATGCCCAAAAGAAAGGCCTCTGGTTTCTTAGTGAAGGTATACTTAGATACCTTTTTCAACTCGTTATATATCATTTCCCAGAAAGCCTTAACTCTAGGGCAGGTCCACCAGAGGTGAAAGAACGTTCCTTCAGTTTCTTTACATTTCCAACATTTATCATCAGACAAATGGTATATTTTTGCAAGCTTGACTGGAGTCATGTACCACCTATATATCATTTTCATAATATTTTCTTTCAAGGCATTACATGCCGTGAATTTCAAACCGGTGGTCCATAACCTTTCCCAGTCAGCAAACATGATATTGTACCCAATGTCCTGTGCCCATTTTATCATAGCCGATTTCACCGTTTCATCTTGTGTATTCCATTTTAGCAGCAAATTATACATTCTTGAAAGTACCTTAGTCTTAGGTTCTAACAATTCCGTTTCTAACTTTGATTTTTCCACCTGGAATCCTATCTTTTTATCCAACTTGAAAACTTCTTTGATCTGAGCATAATGTAACCAATCTTGCACTTTATCTTTTAATTTCTCCAAACTCTGCAACCTGATCTATATGTTTTAATAGATCATATTTTCTATTAATGTTTAACTGTTTTCTAACTATTATTTTTAACGCTAAGCTGCCTTGAGTCCCTGTCAGGGAAAAAGAGCGGGGTATAAGTAAACATAAAATAATAATACCGTAAACAACTTAAGATTCTCACATTCTCATGGAGCAAGGCTGTTAGTCCTGTCCTCCCTAGCAGATTGAAAACATCCTTAGGCTGCATGAGATAAAAGTATCCATAGCAAAAGGAGAACACAGTCTTGGAGAATTTAGGTGCTGATATTTCATCTTTGTTTGATACTACCCTGATAAAGCAAAAGTTAATCTTGACTATCCCATGGAAACACTGGAAAAAGGGAGTAATGGCTAACAAATCCTCTTGTTATTAATGGGCCATGAGCACAATTAACTTTAGCTGGATTGGGATCATTACGTTTCCGAACTTAGGAGACAATTTATATACAGTACAAGCGAGCCAAGTTTTACTTCACTGAAATAAAAACTGATGATTGTTCTTTAAAAAGCACTGGAGGGAAGAATGAGTAAGAACCTAAAGTAGGAGAAACTGAGTTTTGAGAAAATATTTTTAACCTCAGAACTTAGAAATAGAGCCAATGCTACCAAATGAAAGTTCATATTAGGCTAAGTGGATTTTGAACTTACAATGCCTTAATAATAATTTTTGTATGGGTATAAATATAATTTGGCCCTTTGTGTATAATATACATAAACACTATAAAATTAAATTAACAGCCTTGACATTCTGAGTATTTATTATTTACTATTATAGAGCATGTGTAAACAGAAAGAGGAATATCAGGCACTGAGATACCAGCAACTATTGGGTCGACCAGACTTTGAAAGAATGGAAGCAGGTTTTCTAATTATTTTCAACTCTTCTTCAGATTTTGGTGCCCATCTATTTAATTAACATTTTGCCTATATCTGTGTCCTTCTTGCACTTATGATGCTCAACCAGGTTAACATCATACTAACAAGGCAACATGTATTCCACATTTTTCTATTGTTCTGAAGTTCCAAAGCGTGAAGAAAAGTTTTTAAAAAGTAAGAAGACTTGTGTCTGGAATTTTATGACATGTTGGTCCAACCATGGCATTATTGAAATTGCTGTCTTATTGTTTGGAGCTAAGAAAGTTATGGAAACTGTGTTTCTAAGCACATACAGTACATTTTCAGCTATGGATCAGGCAATTGGCAATAGGGTATTTGTACTTATCAGATATTCCTGAAAAATGGCAAATCCAGATTAAATAGGAAAGAAATGTGAGACAGCATTTTTATGCCAATGATGCTGTGTGGATGCAGAAGAAACATGAGAACTACTCTCAGAGTAAACATGAGTCTGGAAGCACTTTATGCCAGCCGGTAACCAGGAAATGCATCTCAAATCATTCATGGACAAAATTAAGATAAAATTTATGGTACGGTTTTGAGGACATCATTAAGTTATTATTTATACCTTTCCTCCAAAGAGCTCTATGAAGTTTACATGGTTCTCCTCCCCACCCCCACCCCCAAATCCATTTTATCCTCACAATTCTGTGAGGGAGGTTAGGTTGAGAGATAGTGACGGGCCCAATATCACCCAGTGAGCTTTGTGGCCAAGCAGTAATTTGAACCCTGGTTTCCCTAGAGTCTAACACTCTAACCACTATACCACACTGGTGGTGATGACCTTTTGTGCTTATCCAATTAGTCCACCTAAACTAGCAGTGATTGGCATAGTGACCTCTACTTCCAAACGTGTGGTTCATGAGTAATTGGTACTTTGATTCAGACTGATGATCTCCTACCAACATGCTCTGTTGGAAGTGCCCTTACCTGCAAACAGTAACAATGAGATTTATTTCCAAATAAATGTGTCATAGATGGAGGTCACAGAACGTAAACACAATCAGAGCAGTGCAGAGTTTCTTGAAGAAGAAGAAGAAGAAGAAGAAGAAGAAGAAGAAGAAGAAGAGGAGGAGGAGGAGGAGGAGGAGGAGGAGGAGGAGGAGGAGGAGTTTGGACTTGATATCCTGCCTTTCACTCCCCTTAAGGAGTCTCAAAGCGGCTAACAATCTCCAAACAATGTTCCTCCCTCACAACAAACACTCTGTGAAGTGAGTGAGGCTGAGAGACTTCAGAGAAGTGAGACTAGCCCAAGCAGCTACATGTGAAGGAGCGGGGAAGCGAACCCGGTTCACCAGATTACGAGTCCATCGCTCTTAACCACTACACCACGCTGGCTAAGCAAACCTAGATAGCTTTCCAGGATGACAACTAAAGGAAAAGGGGAAAGACAGATATTGTTTCCCCTCTTTGGGATTCCAACATGCTAAAAAGAGAATCAGAATCATGTCATTTCTTCTGCTATCACCTATGGTGCTGCAGTCACAGCTCCAATTCACATAACAATAAGAGACAGGAGGGCAATCACGTTCCTTCAGCGTGCTGACATTTCCCATTTGTGCCCTTCTTCAAAGTTTTAATTTGGTAAAGGTGCTTTGCAGCTTGTCTTTTAACAGGTCACAAATAACTTGGGATGCAAGATCTCATATTTCATTTTCTCCTGCTGGTGCCACTAAATATTTCATCTACCTTTAAAACAGCAGACTGCTTTAGAAGGCCCTATCTTCCCCCCCTTATCTGCACTGTTTGCACACTGGTTCAGGGGATTTGTTCTTCAACATTAGACCAGTTTGCTCATACCTAATTAAGTAAAAGTAATCAACAAGCCATAAAACAGCTCAACGCTAGGTTCTGTATTTGCTTTGGAGACAGTTTTAAAAACATATGTGAGATGTATGTGTAATACACAAGGCCACAGAAAGAGTCGCTTAGCATAAAGATGTCCCTTCATACATGGTTGAGATTTCTCTGAATCTTCAATTTCAGATTGTAGTAATTTAGCACACACACTGCTGGGTTGTGGGTTTTTTTTGGGGGGGGGGGTGCTCATTTTACAAATGCTTTTTCAATATATCCTAACCCTTTTACAGTCAACAGAAAAACAGTATTGTGCATGCCTGAGGGTTGGGGGTAAATTCTCCCCAACCAGTTTCCCACTTCCCCCAAGAAAACTCATGATTTGCCATCCTGAATCTAATTATTATTATTATTATTATTATTATTATTATTATTATTATTATTAATTCTGAATTGAGTACCATTGGTTTGAACAGGACAACTCCAGAGTAAAAAGTTTGCCAAAAAGAGCTAAGTGCCTTATGTCTTCCAGTTCCTCATTTACAAAATGAGACCCATTTCCTTTCTTCACATGATCACCATGTGGATACCTGGAATCTTAATGGCCAGAGACAATAGTGAGTAACAAGGAAGAAAATTCTGCCTTTTAAAACTTGCATACCTTTTTGAAAACTACTGTAAATAGTTTAATATTTGTGTTGCCTGCAGCATCATGTGTTCTTCATCAATATTTATGATACATGATAGTAAAGGTAAAGGTACCCCTGCCCGTACGGGCCAATCGTGTCCGACTCTGGGGTTGCGCGCCCATCTCACTCTATAGGCCGGGGGCCAGTGCTGTCCGAAGACACTTCCGGGTCACGTGGTCAGTGTGACAAGCTGCATCTGGCGAGCCAGCGCAGCACATGGAAACACCGTTTAGCTTCCCGCTAGTAAGCGGTCCCTATTTATCTACTTGCACCCGGGGGTGCTTTCGAACTGCTAGGTTGGCAGGCGCTGGGACCGAGCAGCGGGAGCGCACCCCGCCGCGGGGATTCAAACCGATACATGATACATGATAGATCTGTCCTATTAAACTAGGAACCGATAATCATTTGCCCTTTGGATATATGCAGTGCACTGACTGTGCTTATGTTTCAAGTGGCTGTGCAAATTCTGCTGCACTTAGCTGCCCATAATTTCACCTTCCCAGAGAAACTATCTTAAACAGCAGGAGGTAAGCACCACCACATATGTTCATTGCACACAAAATGGTCACCAGGTGGGGACTCCTTGGAATTACATCCACATGACAGATGCTCTGTGCTGCAGGCTGTTTTTCTGCATGGAATATGGTCACCGCAACCCCACAGATAATCTCCACATCACTGCAAAGCATTCCTATATCTAATATACAGTGGCACCGAGGCCAAACACAGGATGCTGCTCAGAGTACTCCAATGACTATGTAGGGTAGTTGGTAAGAAGGGACAGGGACTTATTGTGCCTAGAACCTTGTCTCTGGAATGCTCTCCCTCGAAATCTTCACTGTGTGCTTTCTTTAATGCATTCTGGAAAGCATCTAGAACTGCTGCTTTTTCCTGTTGCTTTTAACATGATTTGATGCTGCTTTTCTCAATTTTTTGTTATGGGCCTTTTTCTTATTTCATATACAGTGGTACCTCATGTTGCGTAACCTCCAGGTTACGGAGTATTTGGATTACAGCCACAGCAAACCTGGAAGCGTATACTTCAGGTTTAGGGGTAGATGTGGTGCCTCTAGTTATGGATTTTTCGGGGTGTGCATGGCACTCCGAAACGAATTAAATCTGTAACCAGAGGTACCACTGTATTTGAGCTGCTTCATAAAGCTTTCTGTTAAGGTGTGCTGGGTTCCAAAATCAATAAATAATATTTCGTTTTCTTCCCTCCTCCCTAACTGAAATAAATAAACACTGAGTACCTTTGGTATATACTTGCTATGACATATTAATGGTTTGTCGCATGAACATAGGAAGCTGACTTATCCCAAGTCAAACTATTCATTGACAGGGCTCGATGCTGTCTCCTCTGGCTGGTGGCAGCTTTACAGGGTCTTTCAGGCATGTACACCACTGGCTATTCATTTCAACACATCTGTATTCCACTTTTTAGCCAAAAAAGCTCTAGAGCGGCTTATAGCTCAATGAAAAGCAAACCACTCCATGCCTCCTATCTTTCTCTTTCCTGCAACCTGCTTGCGGAAAGCTAAAGGCACCTGGCTTCTCAGTAGAGCTCGCAAAACAGTCTTGCTCGTCTCCCCTCTCTCTGCTACAACCTGTTCAAATGGCTGCTGCAAAGTGGTGGATCTGGGAGAACCAAAGGCAGCTGGTGCCTCAAAAGAATTGATGTGATATCCCTGTTTCCTTTCTCTTCCTCTGCTGCAATCTGATGTGATCCTTTTAAGTGCAAATGCCGGGAATTGAATCTGGGGCTCTTCTTGCATGCAAAGGATATGCTCTACCAGTAGTCCCCTTAATCTGACCCAAAATTACATAGCAAAAACCAGATTTTGGAATATTTCACAATGAAACACTCTGCACTGCACTAACTCATGACCCAATAATTAGAGCCTCTTTTTATTATAACAAGCACTCTTTTTTCACCTCATAGAACTGAGTAACAGCAATAATATCACAACTCAAGGCTACAGCAAACTTTCATGGTAACCAGGGCAAGGGAGCCATTAGCGAGTAGAACCTAATAGAAATATTTGGTAGAGATGGTTTCCTATGTGTCAAAGAATAGGAGAAATGTATTAATAGGATAAGTTTAAGTCTGCCCTGTCTACTTCCTTGAAAAATATGTTTTAAGAATATTGAACATGCAGAATGTTCTTTCTTCCGGTATAACCAACTGAAACAAAATGAACTACAGACTTTACCTACCAGAATATAGATACAGAGAGCATGGAAGAGCTTTTCATTATTATCAAGACATTTATAGCACCAAGATAAAATATTTGCATTTTAAATGAAATACCGTATGTTATCTCACCTTCTTAATGATTTGCTGCACTCATTTGCATGGGAAACAGTTAACAGGATATGGTCTGAAGGCACATGCCTGGGCCTGGTCAGTGTTTGAATGGGAAACTTTCTGGAAACCCTATGAATACTACCTTGGGCTCGATGATGAAAGTAAGAGTCTTATGCTCTACCTATTGAGCAATGTTAGAAAAGGCACGTGGCAAAAAAGGGAAGGGGAAAGCTGCCCTCCTCTCCTGCCCTGGCCAAAATGGGCCAGGAAGGATTTGAAAGAAGCTTCACCAAGGAATCCCACAATCACCATCAAGAAGATACGATTTATCTACCCATGAAGAAAAAGCCTCCTGTTCACTTATAATTTAAAGGAAGGAAGACAGAAAATGAAGGAGAAAAATACAAAGGTTACCCTATGTTCCTGAACTCCCTTTCCTAAATCACTGTATATATAAAACTGGGTCATTTAGATGAGAGGCATCAGTCATGTTTTGGAATAGGAAAGCAAACAATTTTCATTCTATTGTGCACTTGTATTTGAAACCAACTTTTCTGCTGTGACCCTCTATACTTACCCTGTCTGTTGCTCTAACCAGCAACATGCCTTTTCAATCTGCCTTCCTGGGGTCTGCATTTGATTACAGCATTCATGTTCTATTTAGATTCTTTTGTACCATGCCCTGTGGTGCTAGTACGAAAGGTGTTATTTATAAAATGTAATTCTGTTGTATTGCAATTTGGATTCAAAGAGGACAAGTAATATAAAATACTTAGTTTATTTAATAATTTCTTGGATTTATTAAATCAGGATCTTTACAAGATTAGTGCTGGGAGGTAGGAGGAGGTTATTAACTAATAAACAGGCTTCAGGCAACCCCTACTCCTCTACAGAATATACATTATTTAAACAGTTTCTCTTTGGAGAACCAAGATGTGCATCCAGCTCAAATTTCTCTTCTTGGTTTTTTTTGTTTTTTAAGCATCAAGAAACAGACATTTGTTAAGATTTCTTGAGCTTATATTAGTTTCAAACAGGTCATTTGCAATTGTATTTTTCTCCCTTGCAGTAGCATTTGCGAAAAATCATCAGAGAATATCATATACGTCTGCTCACATATATACAGTTGTCTACTCACTGGGAAGCTTGTGGCTGGCATCAGAATACACACTTCTAGGGAAAATGCCATGCATGAAGCAGCACAATTTCATCAGCTACTGCTTTTTTAAAAAGTGTTTGGGATTAAATCTTAATGTCTTCAGTGACACTCTTTTTCAAATAAACATATTTAGGACTGGGACCACCCTTGCAGCATCCATTGCTGTTTTAGCTACTATCATGCAGGCTGTAAGTCCCAACAGTTATAACAGCATTCCATGCAGTTTTGCCCTATTCTAAGGCCACTTCAGAATCTCACCCTGCCCCGTGATATCTACCTCCCTGCATAAATATTCTTCAGCTGTCCTTACAGAACATGTCTGGGGCCATATAAAAGGTAAAGGTAAAGGATCCCTGGACAGTTAAGTCCAGTCAAAGGTGACAATGGGGTTACGGTGCTCATCTCACTTTCAGACTGAGGGAGCCGGCGTTTGTCCCCAGACAGCTTTCCGGGTCATGTGGCCAGCATGACTAAAACACTTCTGGTACAACGGAACACCGTGACAGAAGCCGGAGCGCACAGAAACGCTATTTACCTTCCTGCCACAGCAGTACCTATTTATCTACTTGCACTGGCGTGCTTTCGAACTGTTAGGTTGGCAGGAGCTGGGACAGAGCACGGGAGCTCACTCCGTGGTGGGGATTTGAACCACCAACCTTCCGATAGGCAAGTCCAAGAGGCTCAGTGGTTTAGACTACAGCACTATATACATTTTACAGACTCAATAGTGTTGGTAGCTTGTGCTAAAGCAGCAGTAAGGATGACACCTGGATCCTTCCCAACAGTGGTGCAAACTAATAATCAAACTAACCCCCAAAATATGACAATCTCCCTGACCTAAATAGGAACAAAACTCTTTTGCAAGCTAGACCAAGGAAATTTTTATCCGGCACAATAGTTTTATGTTCTTCTTCTAAGTGTGCCAAACCCGTAAGCTGGATCCCCATGAGCTGCTGTGCCAACTGTAACTAATTAGAATCTGATTGACAGTTCATATATATATAAAAAAGAAATGGAAGTTACTTGCTTTGGAAATTTGAATGGTATCTAAAGTAATGTGGAATAAAATTATTTTAAATTTTTGAAATTAACAGTCGTATGTGGACTGAAGAACATAATCATCACCAGTCTTTATCTCTTTCTCATGCTGCATGTTGTTTTTGCATCCACCTTTAAAATCAAAATTATCTCTGATCCTAAATCAAATGTCAAGTAATTTGAGGAAGTAATTTTACCCATTTAAAATGAAGTGAAGCTTGAACTTGGGCAATTGATAGTCTGTTAATTTGTCAGTAGAACAGGGTCTTTCGAAAAAGATATGGAACTCTAATATGCAAATATTCGAAAGCAGCAAGTCTGAATTTATTTCAAAACGCTTGTTTTAAACATTTTATTTTTATATCCATTTCTGCTTGAGTGGAGCAAAACAAGTGGAGCGACAGAGGAAGGTGTTTTCATTTCAAATATTAGGAATGAGCCAAGCTGTGGTTTGGGGTCAGATTTTCTTAAAATAATTCTGGCTACCAAGAGCAGCTAACAACAACTGACAGTTAAATTGCCATTGATGTTGTATATCACTTTGGGTGCCGCTGTGGCAGAGCATGCAACTCAAGATTAAAAAAAAAAAAAATTACATTAAAAACACTTTAAAGCATTGGCCTAAATCCACAGAAACATGTCGCCACATCATAAGCTGACTTAAAAATACACTACACACACGCACACCACCAACTTGGGGAAAAGTCAAAAGCATTGTATAATAGGGAAGAGCTGATAATTGGGGGGGGGGGGGGTTGAGAAGGAAAAACACAGCTGGGCCAGAGCAAGTCCTAGCAAGCACCTAAATGAAGCTGTCAAATCATGCCCCATATTTATCTACCACTACAGCTTTGATCTTCTGTGGCAACTAAACCGGAACCTACCAAACTGAGTATAACACACTTGATTTTTAATGAAAGAACCGGAATAAGTGTGAGAGAATGGGGGGGGGGGAAAGCCTTTTAAAAGTATAGATGATTGGAATTTTTTTGGCCACATATTCTAGGAGTGGGGCAGAGAGGGAGAAACCATATTGGCCTAGAAAAACAAGAGAAAATGTTCTGTGTTGCCTACAAAAGTTAATGCCAAGGTAAACTGATTAAACACTAAATGCTTATCACACATTGGCCAAAAGTGACCCAATATCATGTGGGGTTTTTTTTGTTTGCAAAGCAGGAATAGCTTGTGGAGAAATATTGTCTATAGGAGTTGTGCTTGGTGGGATGGAGAAGAAGCCCGCAGCTTCTCTATGAAAGCCAGCTACTTCAGGCTGAAAGGCTACACCCAAATACTCCCCAAATAGTTCAAGCAAGAAAGCACCAATCTGCCAGTAGAGTTTCTTGGGCTATTCTTGCCCCTTTTGAAGGATCATGGTACTCAGTCTTAAATATGTTCCAATATATCTGTTTTACTGCTGTTGTGCTAAGGAAGATGACTCAAAAGAAGGAGGAAAGTTTCACAGTAAGGCAAGAGTTCTCTAATCTTGCCATTGCTCGGCAGAGCTCCTCCAGATAATTCAGAGCCTCCTTTAGCTTCGGCAGGTTTAACAATCACTTAATGGGTGGCCACAGGCTGCTCCCTTTCCAGCCCTAGGAGGAAGGAAGTGTAAGAAACCTTCCTCCTGTCCACCAGCTACAGACTGCCAATGGGGTCATGCTGGATTGAGTCATCTGCAGCTGCCACACAGCTGCCTATACTTCAGCTGGCCAAGAGTGGACATTCTGACTCCTGGCTGAATCTAAAATGAGAGAAAAGGAAGAGCTCTATGTAAGAATAGGCAACTGGCAGCTCAGGAACTGAATCTATCCACTCCATGTTCCAGTTGTTAGCCAAACTGTGACAGACTGAGAGCCTCTGCCACATTGGATCGTTTGCACAACTGTTTGCACAAATCACAAAGACAATCTTGTGACAGGATGTTGTATTCTATCTCATCATCTAATTTAATTCATTTAACAGAAAGCATAAAGAGTTGTCAACTGGCAAAAAGACAAGCCAGGATTTCTGTGTGTGTTCTTTAAGAACAGAAAAAGCAGCAGACCCACAGGTACAGCAAATTGAAAATCCAGAATATTGCCATTCAGAGAGGAGGTGCAGAAGGGAAGAGAGAAAACCCGGGATTTTAATATCATAGGATGCAATATACCTGCATAAGAAAGTGAATTGAGAGCAATACCAATAATTAATTAATTACAGTAATTATTACCAACACAGTTGCTATGTGGAAAATCTTGATTTAGAGCAAATGTATAATTTAAAGCAATTATCCAAAGGTTTGTTAAGTTTTACACAACTGTGAATCTTGCCATTGTTTTAAATGATTCAGAGGTAGTTGGTCTGACAATTTGTACTTCACTACTACTCTCTGGATCAAAGTCACCTGACACATGTGAGAATTACTACTTTAAATGTAGAATTCAGATGAAACTTGGAAGGTAAGAAGGAATATGACATTAAACTAACAAACAGAGAAGAAAACTTGCACTAAGAACGGAAAAGCCACAACATTTCACCCAACACTTCCTGTTGGCTCCAAATTAATTAATGCGGATCTAAATTTAAGAAGAAAAAGTATACCAAGTCAAAGGACTACTTTGAATCTGTGTTCCTCAAAAAAGATTTTCCCTGGAAAATTAATTTTAGACTTTCTATTGTCAAATACATTTGAAAGCTATTAAAGAAGTATTTTTAGATGTATGAAAAACATATGTTTTGAACGATGTTGTTTCTCGTTCACAGACCTGTTCTTTTTGCTACGCAAAGTACTAGTGAGTAACTTGTACTCAGAAACATTCAGTTCAGTTTGTATCAACATTGCCATAACGATATTTTTTCCACTTAAGATAATGCATGCTCAAATACATATAAAAATAGCATGTGGTCATTTACAATGAAAATGAAATCTCTATGGTCATAATGCTACCAGTTCATAGACTTTAGGGCCAGCAAATACTTTTATGATAATTTTGTTCTTCCATATAACAAGCGTAATTCCAGTTCCACCCTGCCACAGTACTTTCCTATACTGTGGCACCTTGAACTGGCTGACGACAGTACTGGTGCTGAGGCTTCATATATTTCACAATGCCAATGAAAGTACATGAGTAATATCTGGTACAAATCCAAAACCATATCTAGTTAGCCAGTATTTATAGATTAAGCAATTTAAACTGTGGGATTCAGGAGGCAAATAAGGAGGATAGAGTAGAGATGGTCAGCCAAAATACCAAAGTACAGCAGGGATGCAAGCTCTGTTCATGTGAATAAGGCTCCTGTCAGTGGAAAGTACTTTTGGAACCAAGCTGAAAGGAAAGAAGGCCACGTTGACATGATGAAAAGCCAAGAAGTCAAAATAACTGTTTACTGAATCAATCAACAAGAGAGCAGTTAAAATTCTGTTGGTGGTATACAGACCATTAGGGCAAGAATGCAATTAAGAGCAAAATTCTATAACAGATACTAATAATATAACATTAATAAGATGAACCTGACTCCAATCTTAGACTCAGGCATGTTTTATTCATACAAATTTAATGTTCACATGTAAACGGTTTTTTTTTATCTGTTTATTTTGCATGTTGCTTTTACATATCTGTTGTGGGGTTTTGTTTCGTTTTTGCTTAGTTTAATGTATTACAGAACAGCCCTAAACCGCTGCCAAAATCTGGCTGACAGGGTTTGGGCAAGGCAGAAGTGACCCTTTCCCAGCAGAGAGTAGCTCCACAGACAAGGCAGAACATCTGCCCTAGAGGTCCCCTGCTGGATAACTCGGTGGATGAAGCACTACAGCTGGGGGTGTTCCTGCTAGCAGTAGCAGCTAAAACAGGGTATTTTGTGGGTGCTTTGGGGGATGTCCTTGAATTTGCTGCATACAGACCCCTTTGCTTCCTTGACACACGATCATATCAGGCCCTCAGCCTACAACAACCTAGAGATGGCCAAAATACTTTCCATCTCATTGGGAATTGAAGTAGTATCAAATATACACACACACCATAAGCCCCAGGAGAAAAAAAGAGGAAAGCTGCTGTCCCAGCTGGAACTGGAACTCTGAATGCAGTGTTGCCCTTTGATCTGCCTACCCATCCAGCACAGATTGTTCGGCCCATTCTTTCGTAGTTTTTTTTAAATATATATATATGTTATTGTAAGCTACTTTGTAAACAACAACAAACAGCAACAACAATTTTTATTCTAAATAAGATACAGTGGTTACGAACTTAATTCGTTCCAGAGGTCCGTTCTTAACCTGAAACTGTTCTTAACTAGAGGCGTGCTTTCGCTAACGGGGCCTCTGGCTGCCGCTGCACAGCCAGCACACGATTTCTGTTCTCATCCTGGGGCAAAGTTCTCAACTCAAGGTAACTCTTCTAGGTTAGTGGAGTTTGTAACCTGAAGCATTTGTAACCTGAGGCGTTGGTAACTCGAGGTACCACTGTACTCATTTTACATATATTTTTTTCCTTCTCATTTTGACCTCTAAGAATTTTGAAAAGGCTGCTCCTTGAAAGTTTTATAACCATCAAACCAAGCTAGGTGACAGACATACAATTTAAATGATAAAATGAGAGTTAAGTGAACAGGAAAGCAATGCACAATGGCTATCCAGTCCTAAACTGTCATCTCTGTATGAATTCACATGTACTGCAGAAGAAGAAGAAGAAGAGTTTGGATTTGATATCCCGCCTTTCACTCCCTTTAAGGAGTCTCAAAGCGACTAACAATCTCCTTCCCCACAACAAACACTCTGCAAGGTGAGTGGGGCTGAGAGACTTCAAAGAAGTGTGACTAGCCCAAGGTCACCCAGCAGCTGCATGTGGAGGAGCGGAGACGCGAACCCAGTTCACCAGATTACGAGACTACTGCTCTTAACCACTACACCACATTGGCTCTACTGCAGACAAAGTTGTTATTTTTTCCCAAGTGAAATCCTTAGGCTGGATATGTTCTTACTCAAAGAGGCAAACCAGGTTATATGCCATTGAGCTCCCTTCCCCAATTGTCCCTACTGCTCATGTTTAAGAACAAACAGCTCCGAATCCAAGTTCTCACCGGGCCAGCCTGCCACAACATGCTATGGCATCTTTACCATTTCATTTGAACTGCCCTCAAAAATCTGAAACATCCTGGGAATTGACAGATATGCATCGCTAATGCATCGCTTCCTATCTGGCATGAATTTACAATGGACAATATTGTTATACTACAGGAATGTCTGTAGCGTTTTCTTCCTTTAAATTTCCCAATGACTGCAAGGAGGAGTTGAGTCACTGTGAAGTAACATGACTCTTTAAAGCAAATAAATGACTAAGCATAGGCAACTTTTTACTATAGACATTTTTTTTGGTCTGCAGTCAGTAAAATCACTGTTTCTGTTAAGTCACTTGGCTTCTGAAAGGTAGTATCATAAGGTAGCGGCTATTTCTAGTGCCTGGAAATATTTTTACACTCTAGCATGGAAATATTGGACCCACCCAAAGGACCGGAATGGCAATGTGTCTGCTCCAAGCACTGGAGTCATTATTTTCTTCCTCCTTACATGGTAAGAATTAATACTCTGGATGATGCAGAAGGTTTTTTTTTAAAACTTTCCAGAAGCAACAGCAGCAAAGCAAAAAAAGCATCCAAAATCAAAATAAGCAAAGGGGACAAGTATTTGTCAACTGCCAACTTCGTGAAGACAAAATTCAGAATGAGTTTCATGCAATATAAACGACCTGCAAGAGCATGAGCCAACACTTGAAAGGTGGAAAGAAAACGCAACACTTCATCTTTTAGTTGCAAGAATAATTTCCATCATGTACCATTCTCCTAGTTCATATTGGTCCACTTTAAGCAGGTCTGTAGCTGTTGAAACTGGGGCACCTATTTGCAGGCAATGCTATAGAAAAGATACAGTAGTAATGTGATTTTCAAATACAATACTGGTTGAAAGTAATAAATGTAACTCATCTCGGTGAGTTCCAACATTACTGTATTTTTATGTTTCAGATATTTCTTTTGAAAGTATCACAATGGAACCAGAAAATATATTCAAATGTAGCATCACCTTACTTCTAGATTGAAAGATCCTAGATATACTATTTCATATAAAATTTGCACTTCACTGGCTGAGGATAGATGCAGTGTGCCTTTTTAAGGCTGTCATGATACGCAAGAAAAATCAGGACACTGACAATAACATACAAGAGAATAACATACAGTAATTAAATATGTCCACAGTAAGCCTCCCAGGAACCGGGGTGGCCAGAGGAGGATGGAGTATTGTCTCTGAATGGTTGGGCAGGGCTGGAAGTTCACTCCAGGCATGGATTGTGATCATGCCGGGCTGCGATCACCACTTGCTATCATATAAAGGAGGGGGACGCAGGTGGCGCTGTGGGTTAAAGCCTCAGCGCCTAGGACTTGCCGATCGAATGGTCGGCGGTTCGAATCCCTGCGGCGGGGTGCGCTCCCGCTGCTCGGTCCCAGCGCCTGCCAACCTAGCAGTTCGAAAGCACCTCCGGGTGCAAGTAGATAAATAGGGACCGCTTACCAGCGGGAAGGTAAACGGCGTTTCCGTGTGCGGCTCTGGCTCGCCAGATGCAGCTTTGTCACGCTGGCCACGTGACCCGAAGTGTCTCCGGACAGCGCTGGCCCCAGGCCTCTTAAGTGAGATGGGCGCACAACCCCAGAGTCTGTCAAGACTGGCCTGTACGGGCAGGGGTACCTTTACCTTTACCTTTTTAAGGACTCCTTGTCCCAGGTCAAGGAGAAAGTCATGTCTTATTTTGCATTTAAGTCAGGGATTGATACATTTGCCCCTGCATAGAAAGCTGCCTTATACTTAGACCATTGGTCCATCTATTTCAGTACTGCCTACACTGATCAGCAGTAGTTTCCCGGGGTTTCAGACTGGGGAAATTCCTGAAAGTGAGGCCCTTGATTTCAGTTCCCATCCCTTTCTGGCAACGATACTGGGGACTGAATCTGAGACCTTCTACACACAAAGCAGATGCTCAACTACTGCCCTGTGGACTCCTCCCAAACATGTCATTATCTACCCATCCTTTCCTCTACCAGCTGTCTTGCTTACATATATCAAACAAATAACCACTCTTGGTAGGAACTAATATGCTATGTGACCTTGGCCATGTCATCCCGAACCTCATGTCCCAATCTGTAAAGTAACATAAATAATACTGCCATACTTCACCATAATAGATTGGACTTAATTTATTCATGTGGATTTAAAAAAAGCTTCTGGAATAAATAAAACCCTCTGCAAGTACTTCTCAGATGTCTGAGACAGGCTTCAGTGTTTCACAATCTGATCTTCTGCATGTTTACTCAAAAGTAAGTCTATGTTCAGTGCAGCTCACTCCCAAAGAGAAGGCATAGGATTTCAGCCCAGCTGAGAAATGGAAATATATAATTTGTACAAAGCTTGGCTACAGACTAAACTCTAGTCTGCAAAATGAATAGGAAACAAGTCAGCCATAATATAATTGAATGCCTACTAAAGTTATCATGATAACTGCTTCTCAGACACTGGAAAACTAAACTAAGAAACATTACATTTACCCTCATTATTCAAACAACAACAACAATAATTTCAAAAGATAGACTTACATATAAATCTTAATTATATTACTTAGAAGTAAACTCTACGTCCACAATACATTTATGAGCAGAGTATTACTTCAGTTTGTTGGCACAGGAGAAAATAGACTAGGAGGAACCACTCTAGGGCTATTTTACCATTTTTGTATGTTTTCTTGAAACTTAATTATTTTTTGTGGCTGATCCTTAATTTAATAAACTGTTAGCAAATAAATGCTACTTAATTGGGCAAGTTATAAGCCACCGGCCAACCAAAATTCATAATGCTGAGCAACTTAAGAAGTATATCTATTTAACAATCATTCTCCTATTTTCTACAGAATTATTATATCAAATAATAAACATTGAATAATAACATTATTATTATTTTATTTCTCTGCCTTTCCTTTAGAATGTTTAAGGAGGTTAACAAAATCAACACTGCACATCAGAACTGTGCAAAAATGTCATTTCAAAAATGTCCACCATATTTGCAGCTGGATAAATAATGGTGGTGGTGGGACACAATTTTACTGAATTTCTCCAGGCAAGGAGAAATTATCCAACAGGTTCTCAGCAGTGTGGCTCACCATAAAGATTGATTTTTGTGTAAATAATAATAATTTATTTATACCCCGCCCATCTGGCTGGGTTTCCCTAGCCACTCTGGGCGGCTTCCAATAAAATATTAAAATCCAATAGTCGGTTAAACATTAAAAGCTTCCCTAAACAGGGCATAAGTGGTTAGGAGCACCTACATTTTGCATTGTCCACAATGCTGAAGACCTAGAATCATTTGAAGGCATTGTTGGGGGGAAATCTCATTAAGTTTCTCAGGAAAATGTCACCTGAAAATTTCAGCTCAGCTCACACAAAGCAATTACCTCCAATTAATACAAAATGATAAAAATGAACACCTTAAGAAGACAATATAATGATAATAGTCCCTCCAATAGACTATAACTGAGGGAGAGTCTTGACTTCAGCAAAATATATTATTTGTCCCCATTTTATAGAATGAAATGGTAAGACCAATTTCTTTCTTTCTTCATTTTTGTTCCAGAAATGGGAAGTATTTTACTTCTGACCTACAACAGGTTGGAACTTATTCATTATGTACTGAACACATGTGACTTAGCATGGCTTAAATCCCACCCCCCCCAAATAAATGGACTGTGGGCATTATTATTCTAACATGAGTCAATTTTTTTCAAAATTGGCTTGCAATTCCAAAGTGATGGAGGTCTCACAGAAGACACGTTGATTTCTCCACCAGCCCACTGTCCCATGTAGTATCAATATGGCAACTTTAAAGAGGAAAACTGACAATTTGTGCCCTCTATAGGAAGAAAGCACTTGAAATTTCTAAATATAGTCAGATGCCTACATTCCAAAACACAGGAACCTTTTATTTTCTGGAGGGAGAAAACTGCTGGGAAGAGGGTAGAGAGACAACAAAAGTTCAGACTATTGCAAAGAGCCTCTATAATGTGGAAACAAGCTTTGTGTTCTCTTAGCAGCTAAAATCCACAATGTCCTTACCCTGTTTTTCAATATTAATAATAATAATAATAATAATAATAATAATAATAATGTAAATCCTATAATGGAGCTTACTCTCAATCATGTAGGTACCTCCAGATATTACTGCCATACTTTGTTATCTCTGTGGGCTGATGGAAGCTATATCCCAGCAGCACAAAAGAGGGTCATGTTGGCTACCTGGTATATAGGATTGCACCTTAAGGCCTCAATATAGTGAAGAAGACACAGGAGATTCTGAGGTTACTCAACGGTCCCCTACACATACACCCCACATGTTGTATTCATTTCTATATTGAGATAGTTTTCATTTAGGTTTTTTTCTTTTTACAAAAGTATACAATTCACTCATGTATGCTACCTATGAATAATAGTTTGTAAACATTTATGATCAATTTTATGACAGGTGTGTTTCCATAGCCTTCTGTCTCCTCTCACAGGTTCCTAAGATAAACAGCATCTATTTGCAGATGCAGTTTTTACATGCATCCTCTCTCATGACAAACACCTCCATTAGTACACAACAGGAAAAGAGTGGAGAGCAGAAAGCTTGGAGTCGGGGGACAGAAATAATGAATACAGATGGTAAGAATGGGGGGAGGCACTGACCTTTATTGCCACTGACGCAATTTAAAAAATGAAGACTAAAATGAAGACAACCAAAATAATATTTCTAATATGCTTCGTTTTTATACAGTACTTCACCCCCCACGTTGACAGGCCTACTACCAACTGTACAAGTGAGGCCTGGTCTTAAGATGCTTTTTGAGACACCACCCCCACAGCACTTGAATTCCATTAATCACCCATTTTTATATAGTGTAAATGCCTTGGTCCTGCAAAAAGAAGTTCTCCACATTCTTGGAAGAGGTTGCATGACATAAAGTTTAGCATGAAAAGTTAAACCTTTAAAAAAGCAATCTCTTAATACGATGAACTGCTTCTTTGTGAAGGAAAGAGACCAGAATGTCAGAGACAGCCCTTGCTTGCTCTGCATGCATATATCAGAAGTCCTGCCTCCACTAAGTGCCTGTGTGTTCTCTTTGGTGCACAACGTATCAATCAGCCCAGGTGCTTCAAAACCCCTCGAGAAGCGATTTTGAAGAGAGTTAGCAAACTATTTCTATTGTAACTGCTTTCATAAGAAAGCCTGTCATCCCAAGTCTCAAGCAACACTTATGTAAAAGTTCAATTGAGATCAAACGTGTATTTATGATGGGGGGGGCGGGTTGTGGAGGGGCACATTCCCCAATTTATATTTATCTACATGCTCCAAGATCAGCCAAGACCTTGAAATTCATTTCATTTGTTACTCATAGCAGATTTGAGCTTCAGTATGCATTACATTAGCCCTCTGGTCTGATTAAAGCCTCTCTCCTCCCCCGGCTTTAATCTCTGCATGCTGTTATGTGGAAGGTGCCAACTTCAGAACAGACAGTTCTGTAGAGAAGGACATTAAAAAAAAAAAAAGCACAGCACTTTAGCAAATTTAAACAACAGGACATGTGATCAAAATATTTCATAAAGGGAAGGGTTTTATTAAGTCATTTCATGAGCACACAATGCCCTTCTTGCTTTGTTTTCTTTTTAAATAAACCTGACTTTACATATGCCACGGCAACACATTTAAATACAATATCACTGCACATGCCCTAAATGCCCGAACTAGTTCTTTCCTCTCGTTCCAGCCCTGCTCAGCTTTTTCTTTCCTTTCTTCATCCCTAGTTTTGGAATAACGCATGTGTTTTCTTTCCCTGTTAAGAATTGCACTCTTTCCTCCCCTTCCTTAATACAGAACCATAAAACAGTGAAGGCGTGTGCTTAAAAACCCAGCCCTTGCTCAGAAAAGCAAAACAAAATCTCATACCAAAATCTAACTCCCAAAGAATCCCTCTGGCATAAGGAACCCTGTTCTAATCTTCCTTTATCAAACTTGAGTGATAGCTGCACTCAACAACTCTGGACAGAACTGTCCTGTTTCTCAGGCTTTCATCTCCCCTCTCCCTGCCGAGTTGGAGGGGAAAGGATACAGTGCACATTTTCACATTCTCTAAGTCTGCAGTTGTTTTTATATAAGAAGCAATTTGTTTGGGTCATATCAGGTCAAATGGGAAGCCTGCCCAGCTCTCGGTTTTAAAGGAAAAACATACAGAAAGACACAAAAACACAGCAGTTTCCTTCATTAAATTCCACTCTACCTGCCATGGGCATGGAGCCACAATGGAATTTCCCACCCTGGCTGAGAGCTGCACAACTTTTATTTTTAGGGTTTTTGGCATTTTATAGAAAAATCTTATTAGTTTGTTTTTAAGTGAACTTTGAGGCAAAGGCTATAAACATGAAGCATAGATGTGATTTTTAATAAATAAATAAATAATAAATAAATAAAATACAGAAGGATTAGAGTCAGGCTAAATCTTAAAGTCCTTACCGAGGGCCTGATTCTTACCTCCTTTGGCCTGCCATAAACTGGGAATAGTTCCACTAAAAGCAACGGTACTTTATTAGATTAAAATCAGCATTAAGTAATAATCCCTTCACTGCTCTGAGCTGCTTTGCATGTTCAGAGAAACAGCAAAAACATGGATGAATAAATGACTTGCAATTCCTCTTTTATTTTGCTGTAAAACCACACATATAAGCCACAGGACAGATGTATAAATTCTGCCTTCAAGTATTAACTGAACATACAGCAGAAGAAATCTTAGAACACTGGAAGGAATTAGGAAGATGCCTGACATCCAAGTCAAATCATTTGTCAATCATGCTCTGAAACATATCTATCAACTCCCCCCCCCCTTTTAAGGGAAATTCCCTTATTCCGAATAGGATTCCTCACAAGAAAAGGGAAATGTTGACAGCTATGCTCAGAAATGTCAGCACTGACTAGCTGTTGGACTCCCCTGAGTTTCAGGCAGGGTTATTTCCCAGACCTACCTGCAGATTCTGAGGATTGAACCTGCGGCCATTTATGTGATCCACCACTCAGCTATGGTCGTACTCTGCAAGTGTTGAGTTGCTCACTCAACCAGTTTTCACCTGCTTCTGTGAATGCATGGGATTCAGTTGATAGGTACCTCAAGCTACTTTGCAACACCCAACAGAATGCATTTCTGTACCAGCAAGGCCTGGCTTAAGGAATGCAACAGACTAAAGCAGAACAGCTACATTTGATATGCTGCACATGTTCCACAGTCTGGCCTGGATCACCCCAAACCAAGAGGGACAGTTCCATGATATAGACCAAAGCAAATACAAGGCATGGCATAGAAAGAATAGTGATGGGACAAAGAGTATCACACACCAGTACCTCTCAGACTATATGTGATGCAGGAGAACAGGGATCAAATCTTCCAACTTTTCACTTTGCAATGAAAAGTAGCTGGCGCTGTGTGTGTGTGTGTGTTTATGCACAAATTTGATCAGATCAGCAGCACTGGTGGCATGGGATGCTTAACTTTTCCCTTCCTCCATCATATTCCCATTCAAGACCACAATTCAGTTGTCTTTTTGTACTTAGTGGAGCTAACAATATCTTCATAAGTAGGCTATTTCGATGCAGAAAATGGTGCATAGGTGTATAGAGGCTAGATTCTCCCACCCCAGCATTGCTGCTGCAGTTGAGTATTACCTACCCTGCCTGTGCAGTTGCTTAAAGTTAAGATGAAAACACCAGCAACTCCCAGAGCAGTAGCTATGTTAACTTATTGCAGCAAAAACAACAGAGCCTCATAGTTTTGCCCTAAAAGGGCTATTTTAATTGCCATGGACTTCTCAACATTGTCACAGCCAATATGCACTGCTTCTTCCCTGTAGTAAGGTGCAAAGATGGGACTGGAACATCCATACTGAATGCATGTAGCCACTTGCCTAAGATAGAATGTAGTTCTGCTGATACCAGAGCAGGATAGTTTGTGAACTGTCACAGCTATGTATATTTCCAGGACCGTAGTCATCATAGGTGCCTTGTCTAAGAACCAAGACAACAGATTTATTCATTCAGTATAACGGTATCATGAGAGAACCACTGAGTGTTTTCAGCTTAGTGGCAATTTAGGTGGCATTTACAGATCAGTACTTTTCAATAAAATATTATTAATAATAATCCACTCCTCCTCTGTAAGCCAAAAGATTATCAGGGGGCTCATGCAATGACTCTGCCGCTGGACTGTATCACTTCTACCTAGTGCCTCTAAAGCATATTGCTAAAGGAAGACAGATTATATGTTCTAGGGCAGCTTGGACTAGAAGTATACTAGAGTATGCTTTAAACATCTGCCCCTGTATTGTGAGCTCCCTAGAGGAAGAGCAGGGTAAAAATAAAAGTGCATGAATGAATGAATGAATGAATGAATGAATGAATACAACAATGCAACAAACTAAAACAGTAGCCTTGTTTTTTATACATTGTACAACAAATGGCAATGTTGCAAACATAAAGACAAGGACGTGACTCTAAGGAATTAGATCAAAAACCAAATAGGAAACAGGCCAATTAAATCACCAGAGGATGAACTATATGTTATACTTCAGCTGTGAAATTACCCTCATTGGCTACTTCATCCTTTTTCCAGGTAAGGTACACATGGATTAAGAATCTTGGTAGAAGTAAGAGCAGTTGAGGTGGGGAGAGAAGAATGAAGAGCAGGGGAAGGGTTAAGCAATGCTTTCCTACCCATTCCTTCCCCAAGGATGCTTTCCAACAGACAACAGGTTGTCAGGGCTTCATTACACAATGCTACACTATAATGTGTTGCTTGCCCCACAGTTAATTTAAGCGAAAGCCGTCTTCTCAATTCATTTGCCATGCTATCAATGACTGCCGCAATACATGATTATATTCTATCTATTCTAAGATTTGTAGCTTGACCCACAATAGAAAATTAGCTGAAAAGGAGCATGTTATTAATGCGTTTTCCTCAAAACAAAATTAATGTGGTAGGAAATAATCTATTTTGACGGCATCAGCAGTATTTCCCTGAATATAGCATTTAATATAAATTGGTTTGTTATGTGTATTTTATAAATTAAAGGCAGACAACCAAATGTTTTAAAAGACTGTTCACAGTGCATACAGCTGTTCAAAAGGCTAACACCCTGAAGTGCATTTTGTTTACATCATAATCATAATCATCAGTACCATTTGTAGCAGAAAGAAGAAAATATCCACAAAATACACCTGTTAAGAGTTCAGTGAACTATTATGCAGCTGTTCTTAAAGTTATGAACTGTTAAAGAAGATCAGAATGGGCATAAAGGAAAGCTGGCGGAATGGAAATAGCCAGTGGAACACAGTGAACTCTGGATACAAACTCTATAGGAAAGGCAATGATGAGTATATTGGAGGTGATATTGCTCTGTATGTCAACAAGGACATAGAGTCCAATAAGCTAGAAACATGAAAAGAGGCTGGCTCCTCCACAGAAATGCTATCAATGGCAATACTGGACCACAACAGTAATTTAGTACTGGGGGCATGTTATTGCCACCCCTGATCAACATGTCAAGGATGATCTTGAGATGGAAAATGAAATTAAAGAGGCACCCAAATGGAGAAGTGCAGTAGTAATAGTGATTTAAATTACCCTCACACAGACTAGGTACATATGTACAGTCATGACAAAGAGGTAAAATTTCTAGATACCCTAACTCACTCTGCCCTAGAACAGTTGGTTATGAACCCAACCACAAGTGAGACTTACTCTTAAGGGACGCTCAGCACCTGGTGTTCTGTGAAGAAACTGGATACACAGAAGTTCCTCCTCCCTCAAAATACTAGAACCTGAGATCATCCAAATGAAGCTGAATGTTGACTGATTCAGGACAGACAAAAGGGAGTAGTTTATAGTGTGCACAGTTCAGCTATGGAATTTTCCCTCATGAAAGCAATGGCCACCAAATTGGATGGCTTCAAAAGAGGATTAGACCAATTCATGGAAGATAAGACTACTAGCCACAATGACTATGTTTTACCTCTACTGTTGGAGGCAGTATGCCTCCCAGGTGCTGGTAATTACAAGTGGGAAGAGTGTTGTGATGCTCAGGTCCTATTTATGGGCTTCCTATAGGCATCAGATTGGACACCATGCGAATAAGAAGTTCATCATCTAATTGAACAGTGCTCATCTTATGTTCTTAGTGACCCTGAAGTAGATGAGGGTGGGATCCTTCCATCTTTTAGCATGTATCACAGCAACTGAATTGTACATTACAGACAGACAGGAAAAGTTTGGACAAAGCCTAGAAGTAATTTTTAATGGAAATTTAAAAAACATTTATATAGCAGGATTGGGCAACCTGTGGCCCTCAACCTTACCACATGTGGGCAGGAGAGAAGGTGGTTAAAATGGAGATAGGAGGGGAACACACCCTTCAAGCAATGAGCACACACCTTTACCAAGGGTGATTGGTCCCTTCCCAACCAGTCTACTTGGACAGGAAGAAGGAGGAGAGCAGGTGGCAGAAACTGAGAGAACCTTGCCCATTTTTGGTTCTGGTACCACTAGGAGTGGAGGAGGAACTCAGTTCAGTTCACATTTGAAGGTTAACCTAACCAGTTCGCGCTTTCCGAAACAATTTATAAAAATGCATATATTACGGGAAAGCGTGCATGTTAGTGAAAATGATGTACAAAAATGTATTATATTAGGGGAAATTGCTTGCAAAATGTATACATTAGTCAAAACTGCATCCAATAATGTGATTATTTTGACATATTTCATTGAAGATCTAAAATAATAATGATAATAATCAAAAATTGCTGCAAAAATTGTGGAGAATTGAATTGAATATTGGAAAACTGGAAAACTGGGAGAACTGAGAATGACAAATCCATCTACCTCTAGCAGCCCTGAACAGAAGAAAGGTCGTTGTGATAGACATTCAAAAATGCACATAAGAAAGGATGAGACTTTGTATGTGATTTTGCTGCTTCTGCTGCTAGACTTAATCGGTTTCAGATAGACCTTTAGCATACTGTTATAAATAATAGAAGTTACATACCACACTTTTATAATATCTTTCATCTGAAGACTTCTTATGACTTAATTAAAAGGGACACTGCCAGGTTAAAAACCATAGATTTTTTTTATTAAGTAATTTCCTTACCTGTATTACTAATAACACATTGGGTTATTAAGCAGAAACAATTTTTAAAATCTAATTTACTACTTTATGTATTTAGGCAATTGGCTTTTTTAAAGCATCTAAGAAAATGAAAATAGGTTGTCAGTTTCCATTTCTGTTCATTATCAGTTCTACTATAGTTTTTAACACACTAGAACTGGGTTCTTGACTTTGGATATTATAAAATAGCATATAATTCCAAAACACAATTTGGGCTTTAAAGAACCCTGAGGTTTTTTTTTTAAAAGCCTTCAGTATTTAAAGAAAATCTATATTTAAAACCAAATTACCAAATAAAATTCCTCCAAGTCTTAGGTTTCCAGTTAAATGAAAGTGCATTCCTTTTGTTATTTAACAAATAGAACAAAATATTGTGGGCTGGCTCTAATTTGTCCAGCATGAGTGTAGAGCCCATGGCATGTGATGCAACAAATCCTTGTCTACCCTTCATATTGGAATCATGTATGGTTGGGAGGGTACAAGACCTTGATATGCTCTGTGGTGACCCCTTCCCAGGAGGTGCCACCAATACGTGGGTGACATCCAGCTATATCTCTCTGGAGACAGTGATGGACTGAATGTGGGCCAATAAACTGAAGGTGAACCCTGTAAAGATGTGTTACGTGTCCCAAGTTTTCAAGTCTGGGCAGTGGGGAGGTAGCCTTTCCTGGATGTGGCTGCAGGTCTGTGGCTTTGGGGTGCTTCTGGATTCAACCTGTCACTGAAGGCATAGGTGGTCTTAGTGACCAGAAGTGCCTTTTTCCACTTCCAGCTTGTTCACCAGTTACAACCACAGCTGGACAGAGACAACTTCGCCACATTATGCTGAGGTAAATTCCATATTTGATACCCTCAAAGCTGAATTGGAAACTCGTATTTTAAACACAAGTTTTAAAACAGCTGCAATGGTGCCAATTTAAGGTGCACATGGCAGTGTTTAAAGCCTTAAATTACTTAGGACCCCCAAATCTGAATGGCTGCCTCCTCTACAGATCCTCATTGGTGGTAAGATCAGCAAAAGTGTGGGGCAAAAATCTTAAAGGTGTTTGTGGGTGGGGGGGGGGGTTAACTGGGAGAAGGTATTCTCTATGGCAGCTCCTAAGTTGTGGAATTCCCTCTTCACAGAGGTGCATCTAGAATATTAATTGCACATCATATACTGAAGACATACTAATTCATTTCAATTGTGTTATATATTGTTGTAGCTCTGTGAATAGTAAACTACAGTTTCCAGGATACTTTGGGGGCAGGGAAGATGTGCTTTAAAAGTACGCAGCCTTACGCAAAAGAAGGAAGAACAAGTTGAGGTGTTCGTCCCTTCCTGGTCACCAAAAAAAAAAGTAAATCCAAATGAGAAAGACTTGGGGAAAGGATTGTGATAACCCAACATTTTCTTCCCCCTACACAAGCAAATGGCACTGCCAGTCAACACAAGATAGGGACAATCCGCAAGTGCATTTTTAAGAAACTGAAAGCTGGAATAAACAACAAACAAGAAAATCAACGGCACAGAAGTTTCTAAAAGTGACCTGTACTAACAAACAAAGTACAGTAATAACCACAACCCAAAACTTGTCTGGCAGCAGGTAAAATGACACTTAGGTGAACGAAAAGCAGTTGTGAAGACTTGGGATGTACTATTATAGTCACACTAGAATTCATCATAACTAAGAAAAAGAATTGTTTCAGATTTAAAGGTTTGTGTTCTGTGAACTTCAAAAGATATTTGTCAAGTATCTGTTAGACACTAACAGAACATTTTTCATCAAGGATAATTGGTGGATAAAAGATTATAGCTCTGTGGACCCTGATGGGACTCAAGTGCTGGCGCTTAAAATTAGAGCAGTACAGCAACTTATAGACTAACACCTGAGGGAAAGCAGACAGGTAACCAGAAGCACCCTCATCAGAATGACTCACTCCTAAGGGATGATGTTAAAAACACTTGAAGTCCTCAAAATGAGAACAGAATAGAGGTTGACAATACACACATTGAAAACAACGAGAAGCAATCAATTGAAGCTTGACTTTTTAAAAAATAAGCCACAAACAGAAAACATCCAAAGAGTGATGAATCTATAGGTACATATATGCAAATGCTGTAAAAGAGAAACCAGAGCTGGGTCTGTTTATCTTTCATTGATGGAATTTAGATGCCACCTTACAAAAACTAGATGAAAATCTGATATTCATCAAGTGATGTTTTCCATATCTGAAGAGATCTCCACAGCCACACACTGACATTTCATATGCCCTTTTCAGTGGGCTCATCTAACACAATCATCAAAGGGTGGTGGTGTCAGATGGCACGGGCTGTGCATTAAGAGAACACGTGGACCCATGTGGTGCCCCCAGTCTGAAGTGGCATAGTCCAGGGCCACGTTTCCAGCATGGACCAGGCTGTAGTTACATGATTCAGAACCCTTCATGAGCAAAAGGGTATTCACCATTCCTCTCTCCTCCACTTTTGTTTGCCTTTTTGACTGAGTCCCACAAAGCAGGGGGCGGGGAAGCATTTTTGGGAACAGTGTAAGGAGAGGAGTCATCTACATGCCTTTCCATCTCCTCAGAGATATGCTGGAAACTTTTGCACATGTCTGGGCAGCTATGCCTGAACACAGCAAGTAGATGGGGAAACTTGGTAGGACCATTCATACTACAGGGGATCCCCACTAATCCCTGTAATTGGTGGAGTTCAACATCTGTATGTCAAAGAATTAAACAGGTTGTGGGATGTGGGAATAAAACAAAACTATGCTGTAATATCACTGTGGATATAAATTACAGCCATAAGGATGAGACACACGCTTAGCTGTTTATCAAAATGGTGAGCAGGTGTTTTGAAACACAAGGTGGTGGGGAACAGACAGTCTACAAAGCAAAGAACAATGGTAATGGGTCATTTTAGCTAAAGTTGTCAGCTTATTACAAGAAAAAATGGGTCTAGGTGGATATGCTGATAGGAATGTTTTAATTATGGTTTTTATGGATGTTTAATTGGTGTTTTATATAATTGTTCTTTTAAATGGTTGAACCCTACCCTAGGACCTTATGGTTCTAGTAATAAATAAATATATGTGTATAAAAACAGAAATTGCCTTGGGAGGAGTTATAGAAAGAACAAAGGAGTTTAGAGTTACTTTAACTCTTAACAGCACTTAATGCCTGGTATACATGGGAGTTGTATATACATGAGCAACTTCATGTCTGGGTTCCAAAGCGTATTTGGGAGGTTACTGAAAAACTTACTGCAGCTGATGCTGTTTTATTTGTTATACACCGACATTTGTGAAGATTTGTTCTGATTGGTATCTTACTATCTGCCTCATTTAGGTATTTGAAATGCATGCAGAAGCTACCATATTTGTATGTGCCTCCTCTCTGGGGGTGTACAAAAGGGGTTTCACTAGCAAGCTGAAAGAAAAGGCTCTCTAATACCTGGAGTAAAAGAAGATAAAATAATTTAGAAGTAATGCTCAAGCAATAACATTTTCATTGCAGCGATTGAAAAAAAATAAAAATCCAAAGCTATCAGAACCAGTTTACAAAAGAATTTAGAATATCCTCTGAGGTCTTTTTTCCTTATCTCATGGATAGCCTTAGCACACAGTGGAGATATTCACTTGACTGTAACCTGTTTTGCTAAAAAGATTAGCCTGAGCACAATTTCTATCTAGTGTCTTCGTTTCTTTCAACATAAAAGGCAGGAATTGCAGGTGGACTATTATCCTAAAATAATCCTGTTATAATACTGCACAGTGACATTTGTTATGTGTGTCCAGTTACACATGTAGAAAATATATAGAGATTACACTACTCTGCAGATCTGAGAAGAAGGCGAGACAAAAAATGGAAACGTTTAGCTCCCAAGTGTGCATTCAGATGTCACAGTAACTTTGCTCTCACAGGTGGGGAATCTGTTGCCCTACAAATACTGGGTCCCTCCAGACTGTCATGATTTTGTGGCAAACAGGTATGCTCTTCCATTTGGCCATTCATTATGGTGAACCATCTGTGAAGCCACACTTTGGGACACATGTACAATCCCTGCAAGAGAATCAAGTTCAAGAGCAACCAGTTCCATCAGAGCATGATTGTACAGAGTGCTGATTACCTGCCCCTTGTGATGATTCACAAAGGCAGCTCTCTGATCTGAGCAATGTTTCGTGGTTGTTGGTTTGTGTGTGTTTTTAAATCAACCAACTTTTTTTATTAAAAAAAGAAATGGTATTGAATAAATGTTTAATCAGGTAAACATGCCAAAATTCCTTTCCCCCGCTTTAAAGCCAATAGTCTGCCTGAAGGAGGGAGACGGGCAGAAATCTATGTTAAATTAGGAGTCAGGCACATGTGTCATTAAAGGAGCAAAGGCAGCAGGCAGGCAGTAGCAGAGCTTGCTTTGCAGCAGAAAAACAAGTCTGTATGCACCCAAAGTATTTCTACTGAAGTATGCATACAGTTTCATCTTTTCTGAAAAAATTGCATAGGGATAAATGAATGAAAATGCATGTCTTTGAAAGCGATGGTGAGATGTGCACACCCAGCATGCAGAATGCCCCCTGACAAGCTGCTAAAGGCTGCTAACACATAGGTGATACTAGATCCACTCACCTAACGTACTACCATTCATACGTTGCAAGGCATAGACTTTCTCCAACCAGGGTCAGGAAATGCATATATGTGTGTGTATATGTGTCTTGTTAATACGCTGCTACCTGCCCAGACGTTATATTTTATGATGGAGAGCAGGCTAAAATGTTATAAATGCACACCTAAAATAAGAAGAGATGTGTGAAACAATGAATTGTGGAAGGGGCTAGTCAGGCCAGGACAGAGAACAGGAAGGGCCAAAAGATGATTCCGGGGAGGGATACAGTGGACTGGGCAATCCTCAACTCAGCTCGAGAGAGCTTGAGGAAGAGGCTCCTTGGGAAGGTACTTAGTGAGGAGGATTTTCCTCACCACATTACAGCTCCCTGTCAGTCCCAACAGTGCAAGACACAGGCTCCACCTCCATTTCTGATGCTACTGAAGTAGATTGCTATCACATCTAATTTGCCTAGTGAACCACCACTCCCACCTCCAGACTTGTCAAAAACAATGTCAAATCAGTTCTGACTCTCCAGAGCAGGCACAGGCAAACTTGGCCCTCCAGATGTTTTTGGCCTACAACTCCCATGATCCCTAGCTAACAGGACTAGTGGTCAGGGATGATGGGAATTGTAGTCCCAAAACATCTGGAGGGCCGAGTTTGCCTATGCCTGCTCCAGAGGTTTTGTTAGTCTGCAGTAATGCCTCTTCCATCACCCAGGACATAGAGACACCAATGCAGGCTTGAACAGACAGAGCTGGTTCAGCCTTCTCAGCAAAGTGCTAGGTTGCTTGCCCAGTCTGAGTGTTGGAACCACTGTGCCCGCCCCCTTTCCCTTACAACGGGGTTGCTGAAGAAGGGTGGTAATGCGGTCACTGTCATTTGCTTTGTAGCTATGTGCTATGCCTTTGATCAATGCTTTACATGAAAGCTTTTAGTAGAAACCACCACAGGAGGACAAGTTCATAAATGAGTGGGAGCCAAGGCAGGTGGGTTTGAAAGTGCAGCATGGACAAATAGGAGATGGACCTTCCACCTACCCACGCTGTTTGCCCGTAACCACGAACCCCTTTCTTCTGTTACTGGTAAGGCTATGAAACTGGTAATTCAAGCCAGGAGCAAAACAGATGATGTAAAATTATTTAATGTATATATTGCCCCTTTTCAGCATGGAACTATGCTGTGTAAATAGGTATCACAGGTAGTCACCCATCCAGACACTAAGCAGCCCCAGACCTACTTAGTTGCTGCAATATTGATGTATCGTTTATCATGATCCATATTCTATGGCAAAAAGCACAAACGGATGAGGGTTTAGTTCTTCTATTCCACTTGCCCACACTTTGTTTTCAATCACCCTTACCAATTTATATAGTTTTCAAATCAGATCTGTTACTGTCATGTCTAGTTTGAACCTCTGCTCTTGCCTTTAAGAAATCCTGATTCTATATAAGCTTAGACATGGGCAGCAATAGGTACTCTGGTGTTCTAAATAAAATGGTGAAATGATTTACATTCCAGTCCAGCTGCTAATCCATCTCACTTCCACTAAGTCTTGTTGAGTCAAATGAGTCCTCTTTCACTACAGCTCCCTTTCTGTTTTTACAAACATGCTATCAGGTATGACTTGCCAAATCCATTAATTTTAATTGTTGTATTCATTTAAAGATTTATATCCTGCCTTTTGGCCTCTCAAAACATCAATCAAATTAATACACAATTGGTAAAACAGTAAAGATGAAAGAAGAAGAAAAAGAGCTTTAATCCAGAAGCTAGATATTAAAATAACAGAAGGTGTGAAGAAGCCTCTGAGGGCAGGGAATTCCACAACCTGGGTGCCAGAACTGAAAAGGCCCTGATGCACAGTTAATCCTTGGACCACCCAGTGGGTGCCATTTCAAACACTCAAGAAAAATGTCCATTCATGCCAAACAAATTACCCATGATTCCTAATCTCCCTTCTCCTGCCCTTGTGTGTTGTTTATCTCTACCTTGCTTTCCCACCACATCAGACCATATTTACGTACATTGCTCCCTATTATTTCTAGAGAGCAAAGCTTGCTCTAGAAACTAATAGTTTTATCTAGATTCTGCTACACCAAAAGCACTGTCCACTAAAAAGACTCAAAGACCCCAAATCACAAAATGCCTATTGTGACTTTTAGAACTGAGGCTGGAGCAGAAAAGCATAACATTTTTTTCCTTGGCCTTTCTCCTTCACTGAACACCCACTCCAGGCTATTCACAATTTAGCCTTGATTATTTTTAGTAGCAGCTTATAGACTCATCTTCTGAAAAGCAAGGTGTAATTAATTTTCTTTGTGGAATTTCTTTCTGACATGAGTCTTTTGAGACTACAGACATATCTACCACATTCAGCAAGAGTTCACAAAATGGTCATAACATTTACAGTTAGTAACACAGAACTGCTGAGGAAATAGTTTGTGCACTATGGCCTACATCTATAGCTGTCTCTTGTCTCTGGATTTCAATGCAACTGAATAAATATTGATCCCTTCGTCCTTTGTCTGCATATGCTAAATACACCACATATTGTCTGCAGCTCTTAGGAGCTAATCCATTAAGACTACACCACATTAGCCACAAAGCCAATATCACATTGAACAAGAATTAAAATGCTGATGGCAGTTTACCTTTAGATGCCTTCCTTCTTCCCTTAAGATGGAGAAACAGTACACCTCAAATGCTGAAAATCCCCTCCACAAAATGGACAAATTCACACAAAAAGGAAGGTAATTAGAAATATTTCCAGGAAGAGTCTGTCTTACTTTAACTGAAACATTAATATATTATGTAAGCATCAGAACAATAATGAACTTTGTGGGTATATATGAGCTAACATCTTACACTGGATTATTACTAAATGTTAGGCATCAATGATGTGGAACTGACCTGTCTGATCCCTCATTCCCCAATGCAGTATGCCAGAAGGAACCTACATATTTTGGTAAACTATACAGGGGAAAGCTGGTAAAACTTCCCGCACACAGAAAGCTAGATGGGTGAGAGAAGAACTCTTACCTAGATCCGTATGTAACACTCTCAATTTTCCAGGGATATATCTTGAGCTTGTGCAGTATCTGCTCCTCTTTTGCACTCAGATTCAATTAGTTACTTCCTGTTTAGTGCAGATGATAGTTTATGGTTGCATCCAAACAAGCAACGTGTGGTGGGTACCAGCACGGCAAACCATGGTTTGGATGAATGTTATGCAAGAACCAACCTAAGCTGTACATATCTTTTTTTTCCGTGGCAGTATGCCATCCTGTGAGCTCCCACCTCCAGTCAGAAGTGGTACAGATAAGAAAAAGCTTTGCCACCTCACCTGCTGTTTGTAAGAACCGGGTGTATATCACAAACTTTGTTTCATTCCCCTAACAACCCTAATAAGATTTGATTTCCCAGCAGTACTACTAATACACTGCAAGATGTTGGAAAAGTCACTTGTCCTCTCCATGCACCAGTTTCCTTACCTGCAAGTGATACTAACACTACTTAAGTACCTCCCCAGGATGTACATAAAGCTTTATCCATTAGTGACTTCAAAGTGCATCAATATCCTCAAAAGCCTGGTGCTATGTAAGCAAAAATAATTGTTAGAGTTCTAAAGTAGGTCCAAAGCTATTTCAGGTATTACCAAGATGCTCTGCTGAGGTACATTAAATTGCCATTGTACTGAAAAAATAATTAACAACCTACATTTTGGGGGGTCCATTATGTGAACTATTTAACTGATTAGTGATTTACTCAGAACCGTAGAACAATCAAGGGAGAAACCATAAAACATTAAAAGCCAAGTCTTTGAAGGGCTGCCTTGACAAACCGAGATAAGAATAGGGACGTTTTATTCTGCTCATTAAGGATAAGGAGCATATTAAAGCCAAAGTAATTAGATGTGCTGGTCAAAAGGCATCCCTTCTGACGACATGTCAATGTAACCAGAAATAAGGCTGGAGCAAGAATTTGCAAACTTAGTCTTAAGATCTGCCAAAATATAAATGATGCACAAGCCATCCAAGAGAAAAGGCATATTATCTTGGCTGAAGCTTTTATTACAACATAATTTGTATGGGACATCTGCAGCTAGGAAGCAAGGTAGTAGCATCAACAATGGGACTGGGAGCAGGATATAGAATTTAGACATTTCCCAAGTGAAATCTGGTTGTTCCCTACACTAGCAGTGTTCCAGCACAATCTGAAAACTTTTATTTGTTCAGGACAAATAAAGGGAGTATTACTGCTGACTCTGCTGCTGTTCTGGGTTAGGACTGTAGGTGATAATGCCGTTGATTTTTTAATTATTGTTTTATGATTGTATTTATGTAGTTTTATGTTAACCACCCTGCGATCCTTTGGGAGTAAGGGAGGGATATAAAAGTGATGGAATGAATTAATGGGGAACCTCTATACATATAAATACTGTAAGTGAAATTGTATGTATTTGTTGTGCTTTCATTTTATTGCATCTCTTATCATTTTGTTTTAATTTACATTGCAAGCTGCCTTGGGATATTATAAACAGTGATATATAAATGCCTTAAATAAATATAGACAAGTAACTTTTGAATACACCACACCTATTTGCCACTGTGGAAAAACAAACAAACTTCAGAATCTCAAACATAAAGTTAACTTTGAACATATCTGAATTTGGGACCATTCAAATTCACCTACACTTTGTTAAAATTTGGCATGAACAAAGAAAAGCCCAATTTTGAGAAAAACAGCGGTAGTGGGTTAGGCTGTATAACTCTTTCACATTTCTACACTCTAAATTACCCCCCCCCAAGTTGCTTTCCCTCTTTAGGCTTCCAAACATGTTTTGAGGCCAAAAGGTTAAGCACTCCCTCCCCAAAATGCTTTCCCTAACCACAACAGTCCACGGTTCTGTTATAAGCATTTCTGTGTTATATGCAATTACAGTAAGCCCTTAGTTAATTTATTTCAATTCATTTTTCTGCAATGGAGAATTCGCTGTATGGTGGAGTTCGCTCCAAAGAGGGGGAGGGCTGAGGTGATCCCACCTCCCAGTTTCTTGACTGTGGTTAACAATTTATTGCAGTCAAGCTTAAAACCAAAATACACAAGGCTAGTGCTAGTGCAAATGTAGTTTTATTTTAATTGACTAATATTGGATACTTCAGGATACTGGCTGTATTTTTTTTTAAAAAAATCCTCATTTTCCATCACACTCACTTCTGTGCCTCAGATCTGTGCACGTCTATAGTAATCTGATGAAGCAGGTTCTTGCCTATGAAAGCTCTTGCTATGATTAAATTTGTTACTTTTTAAGGCACTTTAGCAATCTGTCTTCTTTTTTCTACAACAGACTTTAATGGCTACTTTTCTAGGACACGCTTCCACTTTCTTTTCTCTTTTCCTTCTCTTCAGTTCTTTATTGTTACTTCTCAAAAAACAGACCTGCACCCAACCCACCAGACTTCCAACCACTGGGGATGTCTGCTAGTGGCACCACATGCTCAGCAGCTCTTATCAAAGTGGAAGAACTGACAGCATCACATGAAAGGCACAGCAGGAGGTAATTGTGCCTTGTTATTTCTCTTTCAATTAATATTATCGTACCTCTTTCCTCTGACACAGATACTGCACCTTTTCACATTCCTGAAGCTTTAATCACAGAAGGGATTTATTTATTTTCCCTTGTTGAAATGGACAAAACGTTTCTGATTGTTGGGGTCTGGTTTGAGGATACTTTTAAAGCCTTGATATCACACTCATATTCTAACCCATATATATATATATATATATATATATGCTTTCGTAGATTTTCACGGGTACAGGAATGCAGGTTTTGGTGTCCTCGGGTGTCTTCCCGTGTAAAAGTTGGGGTGTCTAGGCGACGTTTCGACGAGGTCTCACTCGTCATCTTCAGGCTGGTGCTTTCGGCTTCTTGTTACTGGAACAGAGCGGGATCTCAATGTTTGAGTTCCTATAAATACTGTAGAGGGGGTGTGGTGTCTAGCCTCCAATGTTCTGGGCAGAGAGGAAGTTCCCAGGCTAGTGTGCCTTTTCTTCTTTTGTTCCTTAATTACTTG
This sequence comes from Podarcis gaigeae, assembly GCF_964106915.1. Taxonomy (NCBI): domain Eukaryota; kingdom Metazoa; phylum Chordata; class Lepidosauria; order Squamata; family Lacertidae; genus Podarcis; species Podarcis gaigeae. The sequence continues at coordinate 75,670,404 of NC_139677.1, forward strand.
AGAGATACCTTGAGTGATTTCTTGAGTGATATCCTGAGTACCACTTAGGTGGGTCATTAGGTGTGGATTAGTTGCTAAAGTCTTTGTGTCTTGACCTCTTGAACTTTGTGAAGAGTTTTCCTGAGAAGATGGCTACAGTAGCCAATCCATGGTGGCACCTCCGGATGCTGCACCCCCCTGCAATCCCTACACAGATCTGGCTGACACAAGCCACAAAACCACAGCTCGCCCCTATACACGAAGCCAAGCCAAAGCACAACTAAGTGCAATACAGCCATCTTCTCAGGAAAACTCTTCACAAAGTTCAAGAGGTCAAGACACAAAGACTTTAGCAACTAATCCACACCTAATGACCCACCTAAGTGGTACTCAGGATATCACTCAAGAAATCACTCAAGGTATCTCTCAAGTAATTAAGGAACAAAAGAAGAAAAGGCACACTAGCCTGGGAACTTCCTCTCTGCCCAGAACATTGGAGGCTAGACACCACACCCCCTCTACAGTATTTATAGGAACTCAAACATTGAGATCCCGCTCTGTTCCAGTAACAAGAAGCCGAAAGCACCAGCCTGAAGATGACGAGTGAGACCTCGTCGAAACGTCGCCTAGACACCCCAACTTTTACACGGGAAGACACCCGAGGACACCAAAACCTGCATATATATATATATATATATATATATATATATATATATATATATATCATTGTATGACGAGAAGTAACAATGCATATGCGTATATATATGCTACATACATATACATTTCAGACTCAGTATTCCGACATTTTTATCAATCTACAAAAGTTAAATAATTTACAGTTGCTGCTGGTCATTCACACTGGTATCCCTGCCTTTCTCGACCGAACTGTGGGCGGAATTCATGGACGTGAGTTGCCTCACTTAATCCACTCGACTCTGGGAGCATTCAATCTGCCATGTCTAGCACTCACATTAACTCACAGTTATGCATAATAATACATAAGAAAGAGCACTACTAGATCAGACCAAACACCAGCATCTTATTCTCTATGGGGAAGTCCACAAGCAGTGAAACAGCACTTTCCCCACTTATTTTGGTAATAAAATTAGGTGCTAGTACAAGTAGATAAATAGGTACCACTCAGGCGGGAAGTTAAACGGCGTTTCCGTGTGCTGCTCTGGTTCGCCAGAAGTGGCTTTGTCATGCTGGCCACATGACCCGGAAACTGTCAAACACCGGCTCCCTCGGCCAGTAAAGCGAGATGAGCGCCGCAACCCCAGAGTCGGTCACGACTGAACCTAATGGTCAGGGGTCCCTTTACCTTTTACTCATATATTGACAAATGTGCCATGGCCGCCAGCACAAAATGGCTGCCAATGGCAACAAAAAAGAGGGAAGTAGTACTCTGTACTGGATAATACCATTACAAAAAAAACAAAAAACTGTTTGTAGCTTTCCCCCCGGTTCCATATAAGTCAACAGGGGAAAGATCTCAGCTGCACCAGGTCACTGGTGAAGCAGTGAAACCAGAAATGCAGCCACAGCAGTCATATATTGCTGAACTGCTAGCCTTTCTTCTGGGCTTTTTTAAACATTTCCCCAGGGCATTTATTGAAGCACGATGTCACGACCTTCACAGTTGGTTGCATCAAAGCCCATGGCGAGATACAAAAAAGAACATGAGCATCATAGACAATTTAAGGTCATAAATAATAATCTCCAAAAAGTACAAGTTGCCTTACACAAACCTAGAAGCTTAGTTCACATGTAATGCGAAGCCAAACCATAGTTTAGGTGAATGTGAAAGCATGCAGCCACTGCACTCCATTTCTCCCCTGGTCCACCTGCTGCTATGCTACCTGTGGCTAAACCATCATGTAGCTTAGTGTGTTGTCTGAGCGCAGGCCCGTGACAAACCATGAGCCTGAGTTTGGACAACATGCTAAGCCAAACCATGGCTTAGTCCCAGCTAGCACAGCAGTGGAGCCACTATCTCCTCTTTGGTAACCTGCATGCTCACGCATTCATGCTAGGTCGTTACATGTTTAGCATTATGTGTGAATTGGGTTACTGACTAACTTTACTTCTAACTCAGTACAACATTTGCTGTGTTTCTAGAAGAGAACACTTCGTGATATTTCAGGCATGGTTTTTCTAAACCCTCAAACCATTAACTGGAGATCCCACAATTTTAATATGCAAAGTGTTTGCTCTGGCCATTGACGCAGGCTGTTCTGCATTCTCCCCTCATCAATCTGATTCCTTATGTGGTCCTTAAATCGAAGGTTTCATAATTACTTGTAATATTTGGCACTTGCTTTCTAACATTTCACAGAAGCAAAAAAAAAAAAAATCCAATAGGAAGAGTGTTTATTACCCTGGAAACAAGTGTCTTCCTTAGCTGTTCACCTGAATTGCACAGCAATTTCAGGCATAAAAGACAACTCCCTCATCACCCGCAAAAAAAGAAGAAGCCAATTTTATGCAACCTCCATCTTATAATAAACATGCTATATCTTACTTACATTGCTTAGATAAAACTAAGTATGTTTCTGATATAAAAATATAAGCACATATACGTGCATGCAAAACATATTTTAAAATTGCACAATGTTTTGCATACACAGAAACAAAAACAAATGTTTGCATGTGCAGATATGGTAGATATGCTATACATCTCTATGTATTAAAAAAAGGATTATAAAAGTTTAGTACACTCATACAGGAAGCAACTGAGCGGTTGAAGAATAACTGGGGGCTGGGGGGGGGCTGAGAGGGAAAGGAAACTGAAGTTTTAAGCTAATCCACAAAAGCAAACACTTCTCCCTTGACAATCTACTATTCTTCAAAGAGAATAATGCCCCCAAACATTAGTTTGCATTGAACAGTTGTATGTGATAATAAATTCCAAGTGGATGAGGACTATTGCTTTTCTGAATATGAAAAACATATTTAGATTAAGGTCACACCTTCATGCTCATCACTGGAGATTGCAAATTATCAAATGGTGTGTTGCATATATGCCACACACAGCAAATATAGACTACCCCATCTTCTTGCGTCAATGAGAATTGTTTTTTCCCAGTGGTGTCCCTACACCTCATCTGTGTAATCCCAGGGAAACATGCTAATTTCTTTTATGGGGTTAGGTCAGGCACAGGCAAACTCTGGCCCTCCAGATGTTTGGGACTACAATTCCCATCATCCCAGCTAACCGGACCAGTGGTCAGGGATGATGGGAATTGTAGTCCCAAACATCTGGAGGGCCAGAGTTTGCCTATGCCTGGGCTAGGCAGACGCTGGTTCCGTGTCTCTCACTTTGGTTGTGCCTGGCTATGTTGTGATTCCTTATCTTTTCTGGCAGTATAGGCAGCGAGTGTTTTAAGCACATCTAATATGTGTGCGACCGCGCATGTCGCACTGAACCTGGAAGTGACCCCCAAATGCCACAAAAATGTCACAAAAAGGGGTGGGGTGGAGGCAGGGATGGAATGTGGCACGGTGGTCTTACGTGGACCTTTCCAACATACACAGGGATCCGGGATGTAACTCCTGCACAAATCAGTCGCTGCCTATCCGCATGGCAATATAGGTACAAATTCAGTAACAGAAACTTAGTAGAAACTTCAAGTTCATAATTCCACAAAGATTAATACTAGAATGAGGGTAAAGCAGAACACTGGCAGTATCCTTTCAGTTTCAGGGGCAAGAGGTGGAGAGAGAGAAACAATATATGCTATGAGGTGTTGCAGCAGAGAATCACCAGTTGAACTTTTCTGTCTTGTTTCTTCAAGTCCTTAAGTATTGTTGCTTAAGTACCATGATCAGTGATCAAGACATTTAGAAAAAGAAATAGTTACAACTTAGACATAAGTTCTAAGTGAACTTTTGCTGAATTTATGTGCATTTGGAAATGCTTTATGTTTGACAAGAAACAGCTGGAAAATTTGGATCTAATTCATAGAGAGTAGAGATGTTTAGCATGTGGGTTTTGATTTAAGCCTCTGTTGAGAGTGGGGTACTTTTACCAGTTGGTAAAATGCTAATCTTGCCCTGGACAGCGAGACTGCAATGTTTAAATCCTGCAGGTAGATGCTGAACAACATCTAAACAGTGACCAAATAGACTACCTAGGATCAGGTTGGGTGGGCGGTGTTTCACCACTTATTGTAGAGCTTAAGGAATAAATGCCAAATAAGTGAGGACTTCTTGCTTCTGATGGCAAACATGATAACCCTAACTCTCTACTTGTATATAAGAAGCAAAAGACCAATAAAATATTTGCTAAGTGGGTAGCACATTACTAGAAATTAAGTAACCCTATTAGTCTGTTGCAGCAAAAGCAATGAAGTGTTTTGTAGTACCTTAAAAGACATCAGCACAAATGCCGCAATAAACTTCTTAGCCTTTAAGGTGCCAAATTTCTTTTCCTTCTTTTTACATCCGTATAAACTTTCCTTTCAACCTACTCCAATTAACTGAACAAATTTTATCTCATATAACTATGCTGGCTTCATTTCAATATTTTCATATTTTTCTTCATTTGTCGGGGATTTGGTGCCCTCACTATCCCATACAGTATAGTTGTCATGTTGCTCTCTGGGAACTGCACAATTCTGGGCTGCAATTCTGGTATTTAAGCTATCCTAACTTCAGGTCTTAATGCAGTGATTTGCTATTGAATCATCAAATACTAATGACATGTGTAAACTATAGTCAAGTATTTCCAGATGATGAATGCTACTAAATCAAAATTATTGCCAGCAACTGGAACAAAGCAGAGGAAGGTTAAGCAGTTGATAGAGGAGCTTGAAGCAGGGAGAGGCATTTTGGACTTTAAACATTTATCCCCTCATTCATCTACCTCTGCTTCTCTGCGGGGATACCCCTTCTTGATTTTAATATACTTTGTTTTGTTCTGTTGCTCTCTCTGAATCTCAGTTGTCTCGATTGCTATGCTATACTGTATAATTGAATTAGTTAGCTAGATGTGATATTTTGCTAGTTAAATATTGATATTATGCTACTGAAATGTTATTTTTTATTTATTAGTTGATTTGTCACGAATTTGGTATGGCACTGAACTGCTTCATTTACAATAAAATTGTGCTTATTATTGCTGGTAATTTTAATATGTTTATATTGATTATGTTGCCCTAACTCCCAGCCACTTTGAGATACTCTTCAGAAGGAAAAGTGAGGCACATCCAAATACTAAACGAAAAGAACTAAAAACAAAACACATACTGGTAATGGAGACATTTTTACTTCAATCTTGTGAACACTTTCTCCCACTTATATACATTTAAGGGCTTTACATAAGTAAGTAGGGATGGTGTTGGATTGGCTTTAAAAGAGGATTAGACATATTCATGGAGGAGAAGGCTTTTGATAGCTACTAGTCATGATGGCTATGCTCTGGCTCCACCCCTGGAGGCAGTAATGCTTCTGAATACCAGACACTGGAAACCACACGAGGGGAGAGTGCTCTTGTGCTTGAATCTGCTGGGCCATGAGCTGGTTTTGCAAGTGGTCAGCACCTGCGGCCCAGGACACTCTCAGAACTTCCCCTTGTGATATGGTGCAGTCCTGTAGTCAAGCATTCACCCTTAGCAGCAACAGGGGTAAAAACTAATGCAGGCAAAACAGCTTCAGGCATATGTCTGATGCTGGAGCAAGCAGACAAGTGTTTGTTCCAATGGCTGACTGAAGAGATGAGAGGTTCAGAAAAGTGTAACGATTATATACAACAAAGCAGAATTTTCAATTTTAACTTCACTCATTTACCGTATGTGCCATCTTCCCCCAGCCTTCACTTGCTTACATATTCTGTGAAATCCTTTGTCTTTCTTAGGAATTGACCACTTTGATATTGATGGCCATATATCATCTATATATTGTGGAGCATTGGTACGGCTCAAACCATGGTACAAAAAAGCCCTTTTTGAATTCCACAAACAGTATGTATGTACAGCTGGTAGAGATGACATGTTACTTGTGGCCCAAATTTCAGCTAGCAAGAACAGTATAAACCAGCTAAAAGAATGAGCAAAAACCATATTATAAAGCTGTTAGAATGACCATCTAGGTGGTTTATTTTTATGTTGAATTTTTGTTTAATTCTTATATAAGCTACCTTTGAAATATGGCTGAAGAGCAGTATAAGAAATAATATATTTTTATTATTTATATCCCGCCCATCTGGCTGGGTGATCCCAGCCACTCTGGGCAGCTTACAGTATATCTAAAAACATGATAAAAACATCAGGCATTAAAAACCTCCCACTACAGGGCTGCCTTCAGATGTCTTCTAAAAGTTGTGCAATTCCTTATCTCTTTAACATCTGAAGAGAGGGCATTCCACAGGGAACATTGTTAAAGTTACTTAAGTCCACTTATTTCAGTGGGTCTACTCTAACCAATATGGGACGTCACCCGGCCCTCTACCCTCTATCATCAGCAACTATTCCACCAGGACACAGGAGATAATTCACAGCCTCTCTCCATCAGCTTTCCTGAAAGACCAGCAACATTTCACCCCAGTTGATCATTACAAAAGCTCTGCAACTTAAGAAATAATGCCTGAGTTTGTTTTTTTCCTTCCTCGCCCCCAATCCCCTTTCCTTTTGTGTCACGTATTTTTATCAGTGACATTTGCAAGACAATGTTTTATCCATGACATTTGTAAACCACTCTGGGAGCCTTATTTTGGGCTGAAGAGTGGGATAAAAATGAAATAAATATATAAAGGCAATTACATTGTTCATGCCCAGAATTACTTTAACCTTTGTCTTGTGTTCTGGTAATAAGGTCATGAAAACAACTCTCTTGGCAGGATACTAATTTCTGATGATGTGAATTAACAAAAACTTCTGACAGCATGCTGAATGGAGGGGGGAAATTCTTTTTTTTTCTTAATCCCCAAGTTACAAGTCTTGTATTATTAGACCAAGCTAGAACAATAGGTAAGAACCAAAATGGAGGGGGGGGTAGAACCAACAAAAGAAAAGCCCAACCCCTCAAACATATTGAAAATATGATTTATCAAATCAGAAGATACTTTGAGAAAATATTTTTATTTCACTCATTTTTATGATCCATGGAGTATCATTCTCTGACCATCAAATCAGACACTTGAGGGTTAGCATACTAAACATTTTATAAAATATTTCCCCTATATTATTCAATAATAAAAATTCAGGCTCCTCATATATACTAAGGCTGCATGAAGTGGGTGTTTCAATGATCAAAATATTTTGAAAAGGTATTGTATATTTGGTGGTTACAGGGTTTCCATATATATGTATGTAGATGCAACTTGGAAAAACATGATGGGAGAGGATAAAAAGTAAATGTATTGCAAAGGGAACAAAATATCATATACAGAATTTCACAGCAAAACAATGAATCCCTCAGAGACTTTAAAAGATTTAGAGTGTGCCCAGAAGACAAACAAGTCTGATAAAAGAATGATTACTGTGGCAAAGACATCATGGCTGTGACTTTAATTTTTAACAGGAAAACAAAAAGTAACTATAAGCAAAAACATAGGGGCATGTTTGCCATGCCTATAGCTAATGGGTATTTTGGAGGCTGTTTCAGTACCAAAAGTAGATGGATTGGTATCTATCCATCAGTGAGACAGATTTTACCAATTTCTCTCTCTAGAACAAGCTACTCCAAATATGAGTTTCTCAATTACCATCAGATATGAGCTAAGTTGACTCAGTTGGTTAGTGTGTGGTGCTGATAATGTCAAGGTTGCAGGCTCAATCCCCGTATGGGACAGCTGCATGTTTCTGCACTGCAGGGAATTGGACTAGACCAGGGGTAGTCAATCTTTTTATACCTACCACCCACTATCACTATCAGGGAAACACTGCGTGTGTACTGTATGTTGATTTCAGTAAGCCATTTGACAAAGTCCCCCGTGATAGTCTTGCAGAGAAGCTGGTAAAATAAAGGCTAGATGACCAGTTACGTGGATTTGTAGCTGGTCGAACTCAAAGAGTGCTCACTAATGGTTCCTCACCATCCTGGAAAAAAGGGACAAGTGAGGTGCTGCAGGGTTCTGTCCTGGGGCCATTGTTGTTCAACATCTTTATAAATAACTGGGATGAAGGAATTGAGGAGGTGCTCATCAATGACACCAGGATGGGGCACACCTGGATCTTTGTAGACCACAAACTTAATGTGAGTGAGCAGTGTAATGCAGCAGCAAAAACAAAAAACCCACCAATTTTATTCTAGGCTGCATTAGCAAAAGTAGTGTCCCGATCAAGGGAATAGCACTCTATTCTGCCTTGTCAGGCCACACTTGTAGTCTTGTGTTCAGTACTGGGTGCCACAAGGATATTGACAAGTTGGAAGGTGTGCACAGGAGGGCAACCAAGATGATAAAGGGGTCTGGAAACCATGCCTTATGAGGAGTGGCAGAGGGAGCTGGGTATGTTTAGAATGGAAAAGAAGAGACAGGGGAGATATGATAGCCACCTTCAAATATCAAAAGGGCTGTCACGTGGAAGATGGAGCAATCTGGTTGTACTATTTCCTATTTGTAACAGCACATCAGTTTAAAGATAATGTTTCTACAGTAAATTTGGCCTTTTCTATTTCTCTAGACACTTATATTTTGACAACCTCCACATCTGCTTTTGTTCATAAATTCTAGCCAAAGTTAGTGACCTTCTTTCACGGAGCACACAAAAGAGGAATCTCTCTCTCTCTCTCTCTCTCTCTCTCTCTCTCTCTCTCTCACACACACACACACACACACACACAGAGAGAGAGAGAGAGAGAGAGAGAGAGAGAGAGAGAGAAGCTATTAAGTTTGCTCCTTTTTCTTTCTCTCTAAAGCACTTGCTACGTGTTGACCACCCAACTGGACTGATCTGCTTATCTGCTCTCCAAACCCAGTGCAATACGTAAGTCATTTTCCTCAGCTAGAAATGTAGTATAAAAGAGTGTGGGTGGGAAACATGCAGTGTAGTGGAACTAAAACCCCATAAGGGAAATCAACAGAGGCAGCTGCTGATACCCTGCTTCCTTGGGTAATTCATCCATTTCCCCCTCCCGGGCTAGTGACATGAGGCATCACCCCTTTCGGATTGCAAGTGCAAAAATAAAAATAAATAATAATTAAATCTAACGAAGACAGAATTTTAGCTGCAGCGGCATTCATACAGTGCTAAGTTTCAGTTAAACTGATTTTTTTTTTGCCATCTTCTGTGTCTCTAGCATCAGAAACATCTGGTCGGTTTTAGATTCCCCTTGGATTCCCAACTTCAAAGGGAGTTATAAAGAATAACAAATACATGTACTGGCACTGAAAAAAAAATTAGAGCAGCAGGAGAGAATGGTAAAATTGTCCTTATTTGACTGCTAGTGACAGGCTCCACAGGAAGAACTGTGAGAAAATTTCTCAGAGGCTCAGGCAAATCAACAGTTCTTAGGAGAGTGGATCTCTACCGTACATAAAATTTATGGGATCTACTCCATACAAGGGAGTCACACAACTGTATTTTGCTACAAGTGAGCAAAGGTCTCCCATAAAACTGAAATACATAAATTTGTAATAGTCTTACAGTCGCTCCTGCTCCTGACATTGACGCCCCCACCCACCCTGGGCTTAAAGCTTTTGAACAATATAGGACGCTTAAAAAATGTGACTTATTCCTAGTAACTAAGGCAGAAAGAGCTAACCCCCCGCCCCAACCCCAGATAAAGCAAAACAAAGCTAAGGAAATGTATCTTTTGCTGTCTTCGCATATTTGTTACAGCAGGTTAGGTAGGCAACTGCAGGTTAACTACCTAACAGCAGGTTAGGTAGTTAAACCTCAGCTCCAGAAGCAATCAATTGCAAATAAATGACAAATTCTTTGCCATTCCTTCTCCTGAGAGTCAGGGAACTTTAGAGATAGTCTGGGATATAAAGGGGGGGGGGGGAGAGCTGAAACTGGGTAGGGGGCGTTCTAGTCCAATACTCTATTACACCATGCACTCAAGCACTGCAGAACTTCAGAATAGGAAGAAATCTGTAGCCAAAATTTCAATGCTGAAGGAAGCCCAGGGCTATAGTTCTATGCTCTTGAGATAAAGTCACAACAGAATTAAGTGGGATTTACATATGAATAAATGTGCCAAGGAGTGGGCTTTAAATGTGCAGTTCCATGCAAAACAACAAAAGCATAAATAAAATAGTCCATAATGTTTTAAGTTATTTATTAAATCATTTTAATAAAATTAAATTTTAATAAAATTAAAAGTACATGCTCAGTGAATGAGTACCATATCTTAGCCTTGCTTTCTATTTTCATTAAGAATGCATAAACTACAAAATTAATGTCTGTCAAACACATGGTGATAGTTTAATTCATAGTTTGCTTTAAATAAAACTTCCATAGGGAATATATTCATATATTTTTTGGGAGGGGCGCGTGAAATTGGTCAGCTAGAAATTCGTTCCTTGGGAAAATGTAATGGTCGAATATTTATTTGAAATAGCATATTTTGGAATAAAGGTAATATTTACACGTGTGGCATTTCCCATAGGATGCAAATCCTGATTTAGACGCAGCCATAGCTCAAGGAGACTGTCGTCTAATTGTGAATATTACATGAGTAAAAACAACATTCTAACTGCATTAAATAAATAATTTGATGCAAATTATTCATTAATTCTGTTCCTATAGTTGCTACAAGAATGCTTTTATTATGACATTTGCTCATCCTGTAACAACATTTGACAAACAGATTTCATTGTTTCTACAAACTTATTTTGGGGTTTTCTCCAGGGCCTGTAAATTAAACCAACCCAAGTGGGGCATCTTCTTTGAAAATTTCGGTTCTAGGCATTATGCTGAACATGCATCATTTAAATCTCTGCAAATAACACACTAAAATTAGTAAGATTTTCATGAACCAGGAGAAGCAAAGAGTGGTGGGAGCCATGATCCATTTCCCCACACACATGTGCAGATCTATGACAGACCACCATAAGGCACTCCTTAAGTCCCTTAAGTCTCCATCTCAGCCCTTTCCCAGGCTCAAGCGAAAAAAGACAATGCCTATATATATAGATCTAATTGCCTTAATTCCTCTGCAGATCCCTTGCACAAAGAACAGAATTGTGTGTGTGTGTTTGTTTAGCGAAAGAAGTGGTTTACACCACAGCAGTATGATCCAGTTGTTTGTGAAGATTACTGTGAGAATTTAAAGGAAAATATTTTGCCAACTTCATCCTTAGAGTAGTTAAAATGGTGCAACAAAACCGAAATTGAGACACACAAACACTTCTACTTTGAACAAGATTATTATTCCTGAAGCCAACACTATCTTAGAAAAAACAATGGACTACTTATCTCCCCTGATCTAGAACTTTATTTTCTCTTAGTTTCTCAAGACCAAACTACACATGACAGTGGCAGCCCATATATTTAAGTTCAGGATTGATCCAATCATGTGTAAAATGATGTGTGTGATTTTAAGCGCAGAAAAGGGGTGAGTGGGTAGCATGGCATACATTACGCTTAATACATGATTGAGTATTTTCAACTACACACAATGTAGGCAAGATGCCACAGAAGCTATATATGAACCCCAGTGGAGTAGGTTCTTCATATGCAACAATCCTGAATCGGTGCAGTCACAATGCCAGAAACTTTATTGTCGGTTAACTCTTGTTTTGCTTTGTATTTATGTACTTAAGCCTAGATTGGGCTTTTTTTGCAATACTGAAATTATTCATGTTTGCCAAATTGATGGTTTTTGCCAGCTTTGAATTTACTGACATGTTCTGTGATTTGTATATTTGTACTTCCAATGCTCTGTATTTTGATGTTTTGAATGTTTGCTGTAAGCAGCTTTGGGCACAGGTCATAGTCTATTGTGGACAATTAAAGTTTCCTCTCAGGGATCTTGACTGGTAGACCTGCATTTCTTTACAGGTAGCCTTCAACCTAAAACAGTGACTTATAGCAGGCAACATAACAAAGGCACTAAAACAGAGACAAGACCATGCAATAAACGGAGTGCCAAATTTAGCCCAGGATCTACCCAAGTGACATTATTACAGAACCCAGCCACAACATCACAGGTTCATTCATCTTCTCATCTTCCAATGTGATATATGCTATCATCTGCCAGCAATGTCCTTCTGCAATCTACATACAACCAATCGGTCAATTTCTATGCAAAGGAAGTAACTGGACACAAATCCAACATCAGAAATAGCAATATCCATAAATCACCAGGAGAACATTTTGAGCTACCAGGACACTGTAACTGACCTTAAAGTTTCTATCCTTGAACAAAGGATTTCAGGAGAAACTCCAGAGTGAAACCCATGAATTACAATTTATCAGACAATTCATTTCTGTCACCTGTACTCTGAATCAAGTGTACAAAATTTTATCAAGCTACATATGTTTTGTGCCATTAGAAGCTTGTTAGTCTTCAAAGTGCCACGAGACTCTTCAAAGCTATCCATTTGGAAACTGATTTACTCTTGTCGATAAATTCATTTTTTTACTAGTCACACATGCCCAAATAATAAATGGAGTCTCTCTTGGGAAGTAACATGATCTGAAATTTTAAATATTTCCTAATTTATGTGATGCAAAATTATTATTATTGTTTTTATTCATTTTGTGCTAATTAATGCCAAAGAGATCGACCTGTACATAGCTATATTGTAAAACACCGTTGAATGTATGTTAAGAGAACTATGACTTGTTTCAGCTAAATGAACCTCTTTAAAAAATAGAAATGCAATCCAATGTGCTTCACAAAATTAGATTATAATACCAAACACATTTGTATTAGTTAAGGAAGTGCTACTTTAAATGGGGTGGAATGGACCTAACCATTAAATGTGTACAGAAAAACTATACTATACAAGAAACCAAAAATTAAGGGAAAGAGAACAGAAATACCCAGTATTGCATCTAGTGAAACTGAGGAATAGAATCTTAAAATAAAATAAAATAAAATATAGGCCTTGTCCTGCTGTAGAACCTTGAAGACTTGATCATAATTATATTGCTAGTTAGATTATATTTGCGCTTAGGAGATCTGTGCTCAGTAAAGGTTCTCTGTAAAATATATTGCAGGTTTGCAATATTTTTTTAACTACAGTCAGCCAAAGACAAGCAAAAACTTACAGAATTGCACAGTGTGCAAGGAAGGTGTTTCAACTGTCCAGACGGGAAGTATACAGGGTTCTTTCTCCACTGTGTTCACAGACCACCTCTGCTGGATCACAGCTGCAGGCTATTATAACCTTCAACATGGTCAGGTAGGCTTGTGTCCACAGCCTCAAAAGATAAAGCTCTTGACATTATCAGGCTATCTATCTAATGAAGATCAAGAGCCTCATCAAAAGAAGTAGCTTAAGTACCTTATGTGAACACCACTGCACACAAACAAAAGCAAGTCAAGGGAACCATACAATTTATTCAAATGAACAGGGTGCATCTGGGGTTCACCCTTAGAAAGATTTAATAGTGATATTGCAATGGGATCAGATGTAACATACGCATTTTCTCACTGTGCTGAAGCTACATCAGAGTGTCTTACTTCTGAGTTTAGCACTGTAGTGATATATTTGTCAAGCTGGTCTGGAATTTGGCCTTCTTTGCCTTAGCTAGCTGTAGCTGGACATGAATGACTCATTATCCTGAATAATTCCTTGTATGTAACCGAAATTAATGACATTATGTGAGCTTTAAAGCAAAGTTTGATTTTATGATTAATTACCCATGGTCTGTTTACAAAATAAATCAACACTGTGTGCACCATGAATATCTGTGGCCTCATCTGAACTTTACTTTCGTCACTTGATAAATAAGCGACTTCTGTCTGTGATGTAGTTAGTGTTCTAGATATAAATTATGGGGACATCTTGAACACAATATATGAATCATGCACCCTTGCTGTTCTAATTTTCATGACACTGCCCTACAGTACATTACATTAATATTTTTAAAAAGGAAGGTACTTGAAATATACTAAAAGAATGAGATGAAAAGCCCTTTACCTAAAAGGGGGGGGGGACCTCACAAGCCTAAAGCACATCGTAGGACATGCAAATATAACCTTATTCCATTTACAAAATAAATCAGCTTACAGAAATGGAAAATTATTAAAATCATGAAAATAAAAACGAAAACATTTCCTTAGCGACAATATAGATTCAAATACCACACCAGAACTCAAGCTAAAAAACAACAACACACAAAACCAGAGAGCTGTAAAAGGGCATCAACAAAATATCACATCTTCGTAATTAGTAACGACAAAAAACCTATTAAAAAACCTCAACAGACTATCAAGGAAATCAGTTCTCAACTAGTAAGTACCTTCTGAACGAAAAATAATTTTCTCTCTGTTGTATGAATGACATTCTGAACAGTATTGTCCACCAACTTTCAGTTAGTCACCTGCCCAGGGCAGGAAGCAATTCTTTCCATATGAGTAGTTTGCCAGACTCAGTGACACTTCAGTACATACAAGAGAGTGGGCCATAAAATGTTTGGTGAGTTGATAAAATTTTATACTACACTGCTCTGTTAAAAAAAGAACCTGAACTATAATGCCTCTGATTCCTTTAGATAGACCTCAAAATAGCAAAGTAGTAGATCTTTATATGAAAAAAAAAATCCACAAGGGTCTTCTGTTTCTCTGACTGATAAATCCAGTGGAATATGATACAAATGATGAGGCTGGCTGAATCATTAAGTCTAGAAGGAGTACAATTAAGACAATAGTAATAAACAGCCATTTTTAGGAATAGTGGATTAAATTCTCTTTCAACATATTCTTCCTTAATCAAATGAGATTGGTCAGGAAAATACAACTTTTCTACACTATCATTTATCCATTGCTGAGAATAATTCATTGTACTGGTCCTACTGATCAAAACAGATTTTTACTAAGCAAGCCCTTTACCAAAACAAAAAACAAAAACCTCTTCAAAAATATTTTCCTACTTTTATCAACATTAGTAACATGACTGAAATACTTTTTTTATTATTTAATAGGAAGAAAAAAGTCTTTGTTTTTGCCATTTGCAAAATAATTAATGTTGGGCATGGGAGGGTGTGTGTGGAAAGGTGATGTTTTCAATCCATACATCCAGAGATTCGGGAAATAAAGAGAAATGGACTCTGCAGAAGTCACACATTTTCCTGGGAATATAATGAAAGGAAAAGAGCTCAATGTGAATTCAAAAGCCAAAAAGAGAGAGATCTGAAATAGATTGTCTTCTAGTCTGAAGCCTTTTTTTTAAAAAAAAAAAACAACCCAACAACCTAGGAATTAAAAAGACAACATTGTGAGCACTCTTCACTTTCAACCTTTTCAGGTTTAACCACACATGTCAGGAGAAAGTACTACTTAGTCCAGCAAGTTACAAAATTCAGGTACCAGGCAATGGTTACACAACTATTTTTAATGTGAATTTTCTAAAATAATGTAACTGAAGATTTTTCAGCTGTTGTAGAAAAAAAACACCCTAATGTTAATTGTACAATGTGAGATCTTTGTCTATCTTTTGCTTCTGAAAATTGACTAAATATATTTATCCACTCTTCTGAAGGTTGCAAAATTATAAATTAATAATGATGGCAATTGGGTGGCCTTCTTTGGACAGAATTTGTTCTTTGTATTCTTTTCCACATCATTTGTCATAGCTTACCATATATTACTTTTGCTATTAAGATCAAGTTGGCTTTCCTGTCTCGTGGATATTATCTAAACTCAGGCAGCAATAATAAATAGCATAAAAACAATGTAAATAATAATGACAAGTTCTGATGTTATGTTCATTTTATGTTACTCAAACACCCCTGAATTAGACTGCAACTAGATGTCATACAAATATTTTCTGCTTACACCAGTCAAAAATCTAAAGTCATTTATCTGTAAATTCTATCAAAAGTATGAGGGATCAGCTTTTCATTTATTCCACTAGAAGAGGCAAAAGCGTATACATATTAGGATGTATACCTGTATAGATCCATTTTACTATTTAAGGTGTCATTGCCGAAGTTGGTACTTCATGCACTATTTTCCACTGTTTTAATGGACAAACTGTAATTTACAGCTGCACAAATTTTCAGAATCTCTGAAACCTTGGATATTAATTAATTTATTGGTCTGATTATCTCAATGTTTTCTTGTACCTGCGTCATTCTAATTAGTTTTACTAATTTACCCACTAAGTGCTAGTAACTCCATTAAAGTTTGTGGTTACTGAATCTGGATATCATTTTTAAGTGCAGCATTATCTAAACACCTAAATGCAGAAAAGACACACAAACAATCTATCTGTTGATAATTTTTGATAATATTAGTCTTATTTCACGGCCTCTGACCTGGATAACTTAAGGTTACCAGATTTTTTTTATCTGTAACCAGATTTTTTAAAGTGAATTCGGGGACACTTTTCAACTTCCGACTAAATAGATGGAATTTTGTCAGGGAACTGACTTGTAAATCCAGGGACTGTCCCTGGGAAACGGGGACGTCTGGTAACCTTAGGATAAGCTTTCTCTGCCCAGTACATTCCCTAAACTCATGAAATGACACAGGCAACAGTTTGAAAGATCCAAGGAACAAGAAAATCTCTTTTTTTTACAATTCCACTCTTTTTCTTAAGTACAGCACACTTGCTTCAGATATAGCTAACTAAGATATACAGCCAGTGATTATTTACAGGAATTTAATTTATCTCCACCCTACTGATATCAATAGATTTAAAAGGGCATGTATTTGCCATTTACAGGCATGACCAATATCACTTTCCCAGAGTCTACTCCCTCCAGACCTCTAACACTAGATCTAGATACCCGCATGAACTTTTTCTAAAATTGATTTCCAATCAGAAAGGGCAAAAAAGGGGGGATTTATTAATTTAGTCCTCAATACAGTTAGGGGGGGTAGCATTATAAAGTGCTTTTTGAACCATTTATTTTGAACAGCTGTAGTACTGAATCAACTCTGTCAGGGAGGATAGAATGCTTAAATCTGGCAAGAGCCTTCTTTCATTCACTGTGCATTGTCTCACTTGCTGACAAAACTTAGGAAGCCCCAAAGCCGAAAGCTTTCTACTGACCCTGAAAATTTTAAGTGGTATATTCAAATGTACCCAGGAATTCTTGTCCTTCTTTGACTCAACAGGCCATTTTCCATTGACATCAAAGGGAACAGAATGAAAAAACTGATTTAAGCAAAACAAGAGGTGAACAAGATGGACTTCCACAAGAGCTCTTTCCATCACTAACTATATCCTCTTCAGCAGAGACAATGAAAGAAGGGATCTCAAGAGTCGAGTTAGGGCTGATTGATGCAATACAATTGATAGAATCCAGAACAAAAGCTTTTTCCTGGGCTATGCTATTTCAAACTGCAGGTGGGGTTGGGGTTGTGCATCTGAATGTTCATGCACAATACATAACTTTCAAAAATTATAGTTTTCTAATGTTTCAACTTATACGCTTAATGTAAGTAGCAAAACAGAAACATGACCCCCCCAAACCCCTACTTAAATACATTTAACTCTAAGAAAGGATTATACATTGTATTGACAAAAGTTTGCTCGACAAATCAAATACAGTTTCATAATGCATATGTGTAAAGGAAAGAGATATGGTTGCCTCGCATTTGGAATTTCCTCCAATATGGTGACTAAATTATACAGGTGAAGTAGGGGTAGACGGCGTTTCCATGCAGTGCTCTGGTTCGCCAGAAGCCATGCTGGCCACATGACCCGGAAGCTGTATGCCGGCTCCCTCGGCCAGTAAAGCGAGATGAGCACCGCAACCCCAGAGTCGTTCGCAACTGGACCTAACGGTCAGTGGTCCCTTTACCTTTACCTAGGGTAACCGGGGGGGGGGGGAGTGGGAAGGGATAGGTAGTACTGTTTCTGCTATTTATGAACAAGGAACTAAAGCCCCAAGCAGACAAACAAACCTTCTCATTAAAAGGGGGTGGGGCGCGCATACACACACACACACACACACACACACACACACACACACAATGCCAACAGTAAGTATTGTAGCATGTGTCTTCTCACACCCACACCAGCCAGTGATGTGGGGTGGGTGAGCAGAAAGCAAAGGACACAGTAACATCACATCACAAGATACTTGTTACATGAGGACGCAGTGAGATACAGAATGGAGGCAACTCTGTCATGCAACATCAAGTTTGGTCCTTAATTTTACAACTTACCTTTTTATCTCCGAATGGCTTTCATTAGTCACATGAATCTCCCAAGTTCCATCATTCTGGAACTGATTACAGCACGACGGAAGCTATTCAAGAGAAACACTGAGTTAGAGTGGGGCCCCATACTGCATTTTCATACATATAAAAATAATAGAACTAAATATGTGTGAGAGAAGGGAGGGATCAGTCTATGTTTTAAACTTACTCATCCTACATAGCGACAGCTGTAGCACATTTTCTACATATTCAAAAGAAATAATGATTTATAATAAGTTGATCAATGGGTGAAATCCAACCTAGAACTGAGAGGGTGTGTGCTAATGCAATAAGCCTCCTCCTTTCCTCTACCATGAATCTCCAAAATCTGCTCCAGGGAGGTTGGGAAACTCTGGACCACAGCTCCCACCCACCCACCCAGTATAGTTTGTAGTTCAAAACATCTGGAGGGTACTAGATTGGGGAAGGCTGATATAGAGCGAAATTCACACCCCAAACCATACTTTCAACTGAAGCTCCGCCATGTGATGCAGTTATCAGGTGTGCTAATGGCACTGAGATACTTGCAATGGCACAGTCAAGACTTTTAAAAACACTCAAGGTCTCACCTGAACTAAGATTTTGTTCCATGTTTAAATCCACAGAATCTTTCTCTGTTACTTATTCTGTTATTAGGGGAAATTGAGTAAAACTATTGGTTTTTACACACGCAAGACTTCGCGTGAGAAGCAGGCTGTTTGAAATTGATGCAAGTGTGGACAATTTAGATTCAGACATTCATTATCATTGTTGTCCAAGAAAGTAACAGAGGAAAGTAGAAATCAATGAAGATGATAAAAGTAAATGTGGTGGTTGTTTTGTGAGAGTAATCTACTCTAGCAAAATGCAGCTAGGTTCATTGTTTGAGTCCAATACCATTTCATAGTAGCAAATCCAAAGAGCAGATATGACAAGATCAAAATATGATAAGCACAACACTTGCAAACTCACAAAACACACAACACAGAGGCTTTATCAGACATCCAATGAAAACCCCTTTTTTAACCAATGCAGAATTTTCTACCTTATTTTCTTCATCAATTGCCATCTAAAACTCTGTGGTAAAGCCCACGGGGTGATCAGTAGAAGCAAAAAATTGAGAAATCTATACTTAAAGAAATGGGACAGCTGCCCCACACTACGTTGCAAAGCTAGGGTTATTATTAATTATTTAATTTATTTAGAAATTTATTTTAGGATATAGTAAGAATTTATGTTTTGCTTCTGCCCTCCAAATGGAAAAATAAAATCCAGTAGAAATATATTAAGCAAATAATGAAAGACACTGAATCTTCTTGCTTAATTGCTCTTCAAACTGCTAGAAAGGTTATTTTCTTACCTTACACTGCGTCTTCTGCAATCTGACAGTGTCATTCAGTCAGTCATTTTAATGTCAGCTACTCTTTTATTATACAGAATACAAGTAATAATGAAACTGTGCTGATCTGCCTGCCTTCACTCCATATAGTGTCTATATTTATACACTTATGCTTCTATTTGAATCTATATTTATCTACTTTATCTGCCTACAGTGCATCTGTTTCTCATACACACAGACAATATATATATATACACACACTTACAAATATATATATATAAACACACATTCCACTGCACTTAAGAATCTGCATGAATATACATCGTATCATGCTTCCAATAGCGGCATCAGGAGCATATTAAAAAATATATATGCATATGACTAAATAATTGTGTGTGTGCACGCACACACACTAGCCTATGCCCAGCTGAACAATGAAAAGGATTGTCTGGTCTGAATGAGCCATCTTATGTATGGTGGGATTTGGAAAGTGTACTGAGCTATAGGCTAATTGTTCTTATCTTAAATTCACCCTCTGTTGCAATTATGGATTGGGTGCAAAGCAACAGCTGTTAATTCTTTTACAGCAACGTTGGGCAGTTAATGCTGTAAATACTGGCACCCTGCCTGCACTGCTGCCTCCATGTTGTAGCATTAGCAGAACTACACTAACAACCTGGAGGTCATTTCTAGAAACAACTTTACAATAGAGGTGCCATTTTTATGGGGGCAGTTCCAAGTGTGATCATAGCCTGTGGTGCAACCCTCAAATTGCCTCTTCATTACAGGCAAAATATGTCAGCCAAAACCATAATCAACCCATCACTGGCAAAGTGGTCATTAACATTCTTAGCCAACCAAATGTAGTGCATTAAGATGTGCATAAACCTCATATCAGTATGACTGTCAACCAACACTACAAACACATTTATTATACTAGAAGATATTGATAAAGCTATAGGCCATACATTACTCAATTATCATATGGCTATTCACCTAAAATATCCAGACTATGTTGTACTGAATCACCATATATAACTGAAATGTTTCGTATGGCTATGCAAGTAGATTCAGTACTGGGTTGTTTATTATTCTGCTGCATCATTATTATGTTTTGTTTAGTCGTTTATTTGTGTCCGACTCTTTGTGACCCCATGGACCAGAGCACACCACGCACTCCTGTCTTCCACTGCCTCCTGCCGTTTGGTCAAACTCATGTTCGTAGCTTCGAGAACACTGTCCAACCATCTCATCCTCTGTCGTCCCCTTCTCCTTGTACCCTCAATCTTTCCCAACATCATTAGAAACTCACCATCAACTCACCAATGCAAGGTACTCCCATTATTTTTATGGTCATAATTCAAAGCCAAACCTAATGAAGTTCTATTCTAGCCTTGGGTTTTTGTGTCTGGACTATCTTACCTTATCTAAGTATACTTTATATTTAACAGGTTAATTACAGTTTTACTCATGCCCATAGCATAACTATTTGTGCTGGTGTCTGATAGGCAAATACCCTACCAGGAGATTCTCAGGAAAATCTTTTAATAAAATATGAAAGAGACCATGAATAGAATATATCATTTTAAGGCTTCCTGTAGTTTTCAAAATACCAATTTAACGTTCTCATTAGATCTCAGAGAATCTCAAATTTTACTGAAAACAATCATAAATAGCTGCCCTTAGAATTACATGGATATATCTGAAATTGAGATTGCAAAACATGTGCAAGGACTGGAAACAAGCAATTGTGCTTTTCAGCCCTTATGTTTTCCAAGTTTATACATCAAGATTTGTCAAGGGAAGTGTAAAATATATTTGTGCAGTCTTCCCCCCCCCCCCCAATTATAGGGTATTTACTTCCCATTAGTACACAATAATTGTTTTTAAAAATCCAGGTAATAACTTGCCCACTGCATATTCCATATACTTCATTTTAAACCTTTACATTTACACTATTATTTTCCTATTCACTATTGACACTATAAAACATTTTTGTGTGCATGTTTTCACAGAACCTGTTACCACTTCCATGGTACATTTTAAAGGCATTCTGTTTCACCTTCTGATCAATATTCATGGCCCAACCTATAATCACATGTATCCTTGTGTGTAAGTCTCTTTCAACCTTAGCGGCTTCTAGACTAGGGTTTATTGGGGTTTTATTGTGCTCCTCATGCATACAGTGTCCATACAACAATGTTGGCATCAAAAGGATGGGTGATATTCCTCCCTCAATTTAATCTCCCTCCATTTAATCTTTTCCTCAGAATATATGGTAAGATCGGGGGGGGGGGGCTGTTGGCAACTACCCATTTGTGATATAGGAACAACCTGTTTGCCATATTAAACCCTATTTTAAAGTGGAAGCACTTTAAAATATGCAAAAGAAGAAATTGAAAGGCAGCAAATCTCCATTCATGATGTTGTTGGTACTGCATTGCCACTACATTAAGGTTACCAGACGTCCCCATTTCTCGGGGACAGAATCCGGATTTACAAATCAGTCCCCATACAAAATCCATTGACATTGAAATGTGTCCCCGGATTCATTGCAGAAAAATCTGGTAACCTTACACTACATTGCCCCCAAACCAGCTAACGTTTGTTATGATTAAGACTCACCAACACCAGTGGAATATAGCTGCAACTAAGTTAAGCAGCACTGCTTTCATAACTAAGTTTAACTAGAAAGACTTTGAAAAACGCTCCAGATTCAATCCCTGGTGCCTTATGCATGCTCAGAAAGTCCCTTGTCTGACGCCCTGGAGACCACTGCTTGTCAGTGCAAATAGTTCTGAACTAGATGAACCAACAGTCTGACACAGTACAAGGCAGCGCCTTATGTCTTATGGATTGGGTCAACTGTCTAACACAAGGAAGTCCAAAACAGTCAAGTCCAACAGAAGGAAGCAAATGCATTTTACTGATTTGAAATTGGAATACAAGATTAAAGTAGCGTGACTAACAACGCCTAGATTTTGACATGGGCTAATTTAAAACATAGTAAGCATATTGTTTCAAAAATTCTTTCTTAAAACAACAACAGCTGTGAGGATATAGGATTTTATCATTTACTAAATCTCATCCCCGCCCCTCAAAAAGCAGCACATGCAATCATGACTATAACTGTTCAATAGTTTATTACTGGACAGTGGAACAAATATTACGTGCAGGATAGCATCATGAAAAAGTATTATTCTGATATAGGCACCTCAAGCACTTTCATATTACAAATTGCTACATTAATTTAGAAGTCTGTACAAAATAAATGTACAACCATTTGCAACTTGATAAAATACATACACAAAACCCAATTATATTTATATAGGGGGGAAATGAATTTTCCAAACTTAAGAAGCAAATACTATACAAGTTCAAAAGGAAATAATACTAATTAAATATCTGGCAGTGAAAAGAAATCAGAAACAACCTGAATTACTTCAAGAGGTGCAATGTGTTAGTACACAAATACCTTTTGCTTTTTCACAAATTTTTGGTAGCTAATTCTCGCACACACAAATATATCACTTTGAAATAATCCTTAAGGTTTTATACATTCCGTGCATAGTTTATTGTTCCCATATAAAAACATTTTGGGGCATTTACAGTGCAATCCTATGTGTGTTAACTCAAAATTAAGTCTCACAGATTTCAATGAGGCTTATTCCCAAGACAGCATGCACAGGGCTGTCTGTGTTAACCTCAGTAGAACTTATTTCTGAATAAAGGTGCTTGACACTGAACTGCACATGTAAAGCAGAAACACACATGAACCAGCTCTAATCAACAAGCCATATCTAAAAAAATAACTTATATCCTTCTGTAAGGAGTGAACAAATACACAGCTGATTAAACGTAAATTGTGCAGATGCTACTTTTCATTTTCCACAATGCTGGATAAGTAATAGTTCTGAACTGGTTTGTAATAGGAATAGCAAGATTTCTAACATCTGAGATGAATGATACCTATGTCATATCACCCTTCTCCTCCCCCCCCCCCCATCCAACCCCTATCCAACATTATCTACAAAGCACAGGATGTCAGCATTTGGGTC
Source organism: Podarcis gaigeae (assembly GCF_964106915.1). NCBI lineage: Eukaryota > Metazoa > Chordata > Lepidosauria > Squamata > Lacertidae > Podarcis > Podarcis gaigeae. Next base: position 75,694,026 of record NC_139677.1, read on the forward strand.
CCCATCTGGAGATTTCTCTCCTAAAAGCTAAAAAAGGAAACCTCTTCCAAATTTATCAGTAAGCACATATAGCAGAGATTTGAAAGAAATGACAAAAGGACACTCTTCCCCTAGGTCATTTAAAGAGTATATTAGAGGAAGGCCATTACCTAGATGATGAAAACCAAAGCAGCCCTCTCAGCAGATCATCTTGGGAAAGATGCTAAAATCTCTTCAACAACAACTGATCATTGGTACTTCCCAAGAAACAAAAGCTTAAGCCGAAGATATTCATGTGCAACTTGGCAACATTACCACATCTCTAGGCACTAGCAACTCTCTCATGTGCCCAATGATTTTTTTTTTTAATTTGGAAAGAAAGCCAACTGTATGCTTTCAAAAATATGCTATCCCACTAATGCCCCAGCCATTATACCCTCAACTGTTCAGAAGAAATCAATTATAAAAAGCAGTAAGAGAAACATTTGTCAACATCAACAACAAAGTTTTGCACCCCTAGGAATCTCTACAGTGACAGAATTTCATAGTTTAGAATACATAGCTTTTTGGAAAAACGAAAACCCCCACAGATTACAGAACAAAAAGTTCCATTTGAAACAGAAATATCGACAGATGAAGTTCAAAATGGTATAAAGGACCGTCCAAATGGCAAATCTCCCGGGCGTTTGCAATGAATTCTATAAATCTTTTCAGGAGCTTCTTGTGCTTTGAATACTTGAAATGTTTGATCAGTATCTTGAGCTGGGAAAATAGCTCTTACTAGCCCTACTCCTGTTTGGAACCTGCTACAAAGGGACTGAAATACTGAATGCTCTTGTCTGGATTATACTAGACCATTACTGAGAGTAAGAGCATGCTGGTGGGCAAATTAGAAAGGACCGGTTCACAGTCTCAGTACTAGTAACAAATATGACATTATTCCGGATAAGAAATCTATATCATAACATGGGGGGGGGGGGAGTTCTATTACACATTTATGAAAGCACAAAAAGCAAGCAAACTTTGCCTTTTCCTGGTATTGTCTGCAGTACAGAGTCTCCTAACAGTATGACAGTTCCATTGGAGGATTCAGGCAGGGGAAACCAAACACACGTCTCCAAACCGTTGCACAATTTCCTATTACAATTCATACATTTGAAGGGCTCCCAAAATGACATGCAGACTAACACAAGGGCCACTTTCTTCACCTGTAAACTTCCCCCTGATTTCAGCTCCTTTTTTGAAATGGGGGTCTAATTCTGCACATAATGTTAAAGGTGTTCCCTGTCGTTTCCTGTGAGGTTTTTCATTTACTAGTAGGAATGGGGGTCCACTGCACACAAGGAGGCGAGGTTTAACCTTTCCCTGCTGCAGTCAGGAGAAAAACCACCCTGTAGTACAGTTTGCGGGGAGGGGGGTAAGGAAGGAAGCCTCCATTAATGCAAACTGGAGTTTTTTCTACCACTAGTTACTGTGTCAGACAAGCGTCAACTTTTGTTATGGCAGGAAGAGTTAAATATTTCCTCCTTGCACACTGTCATCCCGATTCAAAAAGAACCCCGCTTCCTATGCTTACATTTTAATAATATATTTTAGGAAGCCATCTCACATTTAACTTCATGTATAAGTCAGGCCCTGAAAACACTGGGAAAGTTATTTGTGTGGCTTTTTCTCCCTTGGGTGTATAGGACACAGTGCCAAAGATTTTCCTGTACTTCAGACTTCCAATAAGGAAAAAAAAATTCTAGTTCTTTTTATACACAACATTTTTGCTTTCCTCTGCAAAGGGACACTCAGTGAACTAAAATATCTTAGAAGTTTACAGCACTATATTTAGCTTTAATGTAAATATGTCTGAATTGGAAATGATGATCATTCAGGAAGTGACAGCCAACTTTTCCATGTCAGTGGTACTATGAGAAGTTCAAATAGCTAGAGGTTCACAGCTCATCCAATTAAATTATGAATTCTAAATTGAAACATGGAACAATTGTATATAGCATGGAATGATACCAAGAATAAAGAGCATTGAGATTCCAAAGACAAAAATAAATTACAAGCCGTCAGAACTGGAAATTCTATAACTGGGCAGCTGTAATTTGATATGTTTGGAACTGGCTATGTTGTACAGAAATTCGTAACAGCCCCACATGGCAAGTCATGAAAGAATCATAGTCTCTCCCTTTCCAATCTGATTTCTCTCGAAAATATTCTATACTCCAAGGCTTTTAGCTAAATGACAATATACCCAAAGCAGGGACATATAGGGATAACGTAGCAGCTAACTTGGTACATAGCCCTGGGTACAGTTTCTTATGTGCAGCTAGCATGCTTTCCTCTAATACTGAAAACTCCCCAATTTGAAAAACAGACTGCCACCATTTTTTGTCTTTAACATGCATATAAGAATTAACCAAGTGTACCCAATCTCTATTTGGCATTTGGAAATCACACCCTCTGCAGCAAACATTGAGAATGAGCACGCACAGATAAAAATACTTCATCCAAAGTATAGGCAAACTATGTAATTCACTACTACGAGATGTAATAAAGGCTACCAACTTGGATGGTTTTGAAAGAGAATTAAACAAATTTATGGAGGATGAAGATTACACTGCACATTTCTATTAAAGTCAACTGTAGTCTTATGCCACAATGAGTTTGATAGTTGATTAGCTTCTACAAGTTTCTTAATAAAGTTAAGTTTGTACTGTATTTTTCTTATTCTGACTGCACAGTTGTCAGGACAGTCTGCTTTTCCACTATGTATTGAAGAGAATACATATCTCTTGGAATGCCACATGAGGGAAGAGAGCTCACCCAGTTTGGCATAAGAACATGGACCATTCTTCCTGCTTCACCAACCCATGCAGAGGATTGCTCGATGTCCTGGAATCACCTGGTGCATCAGGCTTCACCACACTTTGAGCAAAATTGTGGACAACAGAAGCACACTTGCCCTGGATAGCAGTAGTATGTCACATTTGGGATATAAGTGGCATACAAATGCAAGAGCCTGCTGGATCAGGCCAATGGCCCATCTAGAGCAGCAACTTGCTTGTCAAGGCCCTGTGACCTGCAGTTCCCTAGTGGGTAATAAACACAGGGACACGAGTATTTAGGTTTATGGGTTTAAATAGGCCACAACTTTATTGGTTACAGATGTGAGCAGTTTGACTTAGGCATTGGGTGAAGCCAGGCTATATCTTGACTCCTGCCCAACTGCAAGGAGTCCATCTAAGAGTAAACCACCAATAGGGGGACCCTGTGACTTACATCAAATAGGGGCACCCCGAGAGATTTCCATTGGGATCCGGTGAAGGGTGAGAGAGGAGGGGCCCCCAGCCGCATCACAATTTAAACTTCCCATGGCTACGCCCCCCCCCACCAGTGCTGATTGGACAGCAGAGCAACCCCTGGGCATGGCCTGCCCAGCGCCAGTGACATGGCCAGGACAGCACGAGGGGGGGCATCAATCTCTGCCCCTGCCAGATCACTGAAGGGGCCTAACCTGGCCATGCCTAAGTTCTCAAACCTGGCCACAATGCTGCCCGCTGGAAAGGGTGAGCGGACTTGTTCTCACAGTAGCCAACCAGGTAAGTTTGTGGTAAGTCTGAGAGCAGCACCTGGGTGCAACAGCATTCCCAGCAGCTGACATTTAAGATACATACTGCCTACAACATGGGCAGCCTTATCCTCATGAATAGAAATTTAATTAGTATAATAATTAAGAATTGTTCTAATCCTTTTTTGAAGATGTCCAAACTGGTGGCCATCACTACTTTTTGAGTGATGGCAACAGTTACTTGGATCACATATCTCCATGGGCAACATGGTGGCATTATCTGCTTGCACAGCTGGGGCCAGGCAGCAGCTCTATGCAACAATTTGGGCAGCTGGGTAGCGATAGCAAATTTGTTCTGCATTTCATTGAGGGGTGGCAGCAACAGCAGTACTGCAGCCAAGGCAATGGATCCAGCCCAGCCCTTTATTTAAATTTACTCTGTTTTGCTAAGACAAAAGAAATACGACTTGATTTTAACATTTTAATCTTTTAGAAAATTGCCATATTAAACTGGAATACAAATGGTCTGTCTCAATCTTGACAAAAAAACTGTGAGTGTTCCACAGACCAAATACCAGCATCACTTTTTAATGAAAATTCAGCTTTTTCTAATTGTGATATAATGTTAAACATTCAAATGAAGATTTTGAGCATGTTGGTTTAATGTTACTAGTTTAATGACACAGTATTTTAATTCTAAAAGCCATTTGTACTAAATGGTAGCTTTGATTTCATAAGTGCACTTATTCTATCTATATGAAGACTTTTGATTACAGTGGTACCTTGGTTAATGAACTTAATCCGTTCCAGAAGTCCGTTCTTAAACCGAAGCTGTTCTTAAACTGAGGTGTGCTGTCCCTAATGAGGCCTCCTGCCGCAGGTGCCCTTCCACCATTTGGATTCCGTTCTTACACCGAGGTAAAGTTCTCAAACTGGGAGGTAAAGTTCTCACTCCGGTTTTGCGGAGTTCGTAAACCAAATCGTTCTTAAACAAGGACTGTTCTTAAACCGAGGTACCACTGTACTGAAATCAAAATCTCTCCAAGGAGAACAGCCAAAGTTCCATGGAAGAGCACATCCTTGCATGCAAAAGATCTCAGGTTCAATCCTTGGCATCTCAAGTAGGGCTGGAAAATACTGGTTGGACGTCATGGAAAGATGTCCCATCAGTGTTAACAATACTGGGCTAAATGGACTAACAGTCTAACTCAATATAAGGCAGCTTCTAATGTTCCAGTTTAAATCAACACTGAACTGTCAAGGGGATCACAATTAATAGCAGAGAAAAACAGATGAAAACAAGTTAAAAATAATTTTGGTTTACTTTCAATATAACAAGAAACTAGTTTTATCACTATCCTTATAGAAAGCATTAATATTGCTAACGGCAAAAATTTTGGGAATGTGGTGAGAGCTTCTGAAAGAAAAATAGCATAAGGAATTATTTTTGTGGGGTTGTTTGTTGGGTTTTTTGTGTTTTTTTTAGACCAGTATCTTGGACCACATTAAAATGAAATAACTGCTCCTGAGTTTCATGAGGATTTTAAGGCACAAACTCTCATCCACAATTACCTGCCAGTTTCCTTTACTGTAACCTCATATATACTGTACTGTAAAATAGGAGGAATATTGCTGTATTTTTATTTCTTTGTTTACCAAATACTTTGATATTTAGTAAAGTTACATACTGAAAAGGTCACTAATATTTCTAAAACAGATTGGATATTATCTGGTAAATGTTCTTGAATTAACAACAATAAATAGGAAAAAAGTTTCTAGTTCATTCTGGAGAAAGCCCATGCCACAAATGCAGCATAAAAATGAACATAGAAGATGGTAGTTTTTCAACATGAGAAGAACAGCAGTAATTGGTTTAATAAGTATTTGTTCCTTTTTTGCTTTTTAGTTCCACATTTAAATGATAGTTGCATGCAACTTGCCTTTCCCTAGAAATGTAAGGCTACCATCCTTAAAAAAGTGTAAATAAGAGACGCTTTATAAATCTGAAACAAATCTACCTTATAGTTCTTCATCAACTTCCTTTGCTGATCTCAAATATTACGCATACACACACACACACACACACACACACACACACTTTTCTTTTAAAGACTTAAAACACAATTTACTAACGATATATATCAGTTCGTTTTTGCAGTGTTCTTGCAATCATAGGTCTCTCTGCGAGAGTAAATAATTGCTCTGCTTGTTCATATTGAAAGGAAGCTTTTGAGAAACTAATCTCAAAGAGACCTAAAATGGATGGACCAAAGAGGGGATCAGAAGAGGGAGATAGGAAAAATATGTGCATGAATAGGATAGTATGCATGTACCTATGTGTGGATAGATACATGGTTGTGTGGATGTGAGATATGGACTTAGTCCAGAAAGGTGGCTTATAAATAAATAAAATAAACTGAAATGAAAGTAAAAAGGTAAAGGGACCCCTGACCGTTAGGTCAAGTTGCGGACGACTCTGGGGTTGCGGCGCTCATCTCGCTTTAATGGCCGAGGGAGCTGGCATACAACTTCTGGGTCATGTGGCCAGCATGACTAAGCCACTGCTGGCGAACCAGAGCAGCACATGGAAATGATGTTTACCTTCCCACCAGAGCGGTACCTATTTATCTGCTTGCACTTTGACGTGCTTTCGAACTGCTAGGTTGGCAGGAGTTGGGACTGAGCAATGGGAGCTCACCCCGTCACGGGGATTTGAACCGCCAACCTTCTGATCGGCAAGCCCTAGGCTCTGTGGTTTAGACCACAGTGCCACCCGCGTCCCTAAAAGTAGCTGTTTGCAACCACTAGCACGACTCAAATTTATTTTTGCGATCAGAGCCAGTATCCAAGATTCATATTTTCCAAGTCAGTATTTTATTTCTAAAAGATTAGTATCTTCCAACATGTCTCGGCTTAGTGTGGTTCAGGCCCTAGCTCTCCCCACAGCCGCCAACAACATGCCACCACTTCCTCCTACTCCATGACTGACACTTATCTGGCTGCCAGACCCATCTCCCTTGCTGCCTCCCAAACCAACTCTTGTGTCAGCTCTTGGAATCACCATTAGGACCATAACTTCTCTTCTCCCTTCCCCCATGCCCCTCAGTCTTTGGGTTAGGCCTCTTCTTCCCACCTTGGTATATCTGGAGACTCAGCCAGTCCCTGTCAATCCTACTGGGGTCTGCAGGTAACATGCAGGTCACATGCTGGCAAAACAGATCCCTCCACCTAGCTAGAATACACCCTCCACTCACTAGCTGTTGAGCGGAGGATTCAATTCAGCTCAGTTGGACTGCACATGAATGTGTTCACCTGCTGGGAAGAAGCACATGCAGTCAAACTGCACCACGGGGCTGTTTGAAAGCCCTCTTGCAAACAGCCTTGGGGTGTCCTTTGCAAAAGCTGCCTGCCTTTTTTTCCTGTCCAATAGTCCCAACCCTGACAGCCCTGGATTACTACAGACAAACTGATCTGGGGTTATCTGGGGTTGTCTTGATCTGACTCAGTTGAAGTTCAGGTCTGCTTGAATTGCTCAGATTTAGTTTGGACTTTAGGCTTCTGTTGAATCTTGCTCACTGCCTTATTAGTTTCAAACCATTGTTCTAAGCCACTGCAACTTGAAACATTTAGGTCTGCCATTTAAGGAACAGAATGCTGCCAACCTACTGTGCCACTTCAGAGAGTCAACTTAGCACCTTAACGCCTCTTTTATTTGTTGCCTATTAACCCTTCAGTAGCAGAAACTTCTTCTGACTTAGAGAATTAGTAAACAAGCAGATGCACAGATTAAATTTTAGAGGGATACTAAAATCACATGATTCTTGTTAGAACCCTTGAATTCAGTTTTGTGTATAGCTTTTTAGCTGTTGAAGTTACAGTTTTGGCAGCCCTTGCTTCCTAACTCTGCAAAGCAACATCTTGGTCACTGTGCTTTGACCATTGAAAGAATTGCTATTTTGGATTTGTGATATGGGCATTTGGTATGATATTATTCAGAGAGTTTTCTATTATAAAGTACTATAAATCATCCAAGCAGGACCCAAGGCTTTCTGCAAAGACACTTCTGTGCTCAAATATCATTTTCTTTTTTTCAGTTTAATAAAACTGCTGCAGGGATGAGACAAGATAGCAAACAGATTAAAGAATTTGTGAACTCAGAACAGGGAGATTAAATTACTGTCAAACACAAGCAACAAGGGGGAGCCCTATATGACAGTGATGGAAATCTCCCCATAAGTGCCAATTCATGTCTGGTTAACATGTGTGGTACACACGGAGTAGGAAATGCAGCTGCAACTTAATTGTGCTGTGAAATATTCTATGGAATTTTATGTGAACATGCTGAACTACTTCAAGTGTCAGTATAGCCAAAATGCAGAAATATATTTTGAAAAGACTGGCAAAACGTCCCTTGCTAATCTTTCAACAAACACTAGATTTCCCCCCCCCCCTGCTATGTCTGTTTTTTCTTGCTGCTGTTAATACGTCATATTGAGTTAAATTTGGACATGGCTCCACAGGTTCCACATATACATTACATGCATGTGTGCTGCCTGCCACATAGCAACAATCATGAGCACAATTTTAAGGCTAGAAATGAGATAAAAAATTAAGCAGCAACCCAGCCCAGACAGGCAGAAATGGCAAGAAAAAATCTAGAAAAATTTCCTGTTGAATAAAAGTTTTTAAAAACTAAGAAAGCTATGACCAACATCACTTTTGCATGCACAGTATTCTTAACTGGCCTCTCATTTAAGACTATTTGAATTAGTATTGCAATACTAAAATGTGGAACATAAATCCTGTTTATTTGCAGTCTGATGATCTTGGGGTTGGCATTAAGTTTAGAGACTCGGACACTTTGTGATTTCACATACTGAGCTCAAAATATGAGGCTCAAGACAGGACGAGGGCCATTACCAAAATGGTCACATTACAGAAAGGTGATCAGGAACAGGAGATTTGAAAGGGCCAGCTTGTTAGGTTTTCCATTACATTTGGAGATGCAGTCTTTTGCCTCTCTAGGAACATTCTGTATCCTATTAGGCAGCCCCACCTTAGAATTGTTCTGTAGATCCTCAACTTCCAGTTTAGTGACAATACACACTACCCTGGGCAATGAACATTTCTTTGAGTTATTTGCATTACAGTCAATAGAGAACTAAAGTCCACTTGTAAGAATAAGACAACTGACTTGGATTCTATATCAGAAACAAACACAGGCACACTGTGGAACGTGTTTTTTAAAATAATGGCACATATCTATGCATACTGAGCTGTTTGGCATTTTATAACCCAAAGGGGAAAACACAGTCATTTTTAAGTATGCAAAACTGCTTTAGTGATTATCCCAGAAACATACATTCTATTTCAGTGGCCAATGCCTATTGAAATGTATCACTTTTCTGACTTTAAAACACATTTTGAGTCAAACCTAAAAAAAAGTTTACCAGACAAAGAATATTGCTGTTATTTGTGAATGCTATTTTCTATCTTGTAGTAAAGAGACTGTCTGACACAAAATGTTCCAAAAACGCATAACAAGCTCTGATCTCAATTGCTGTGAAGTCCCAAATTAACTCAATGGAAGGCAATTATATGCACCCAGTACATGAGATCAGAATCAGATCCCAACCGTGGTGTTGTGTGAAATCCTATTTTTACTGTGTTAAAGTTATCATTTACCTTGTGAGATTTCACACGATGAACAACCATTGCTTCCTTTATCTCCAGAAAACTCAATATGGCAGGTAACTTTTTTCCACAGTTTAGAAACACAAGGCATGTTGTGGGCTGGGTCTTTTTTAAATCATTATTTAAATAGGGCATTTGGTTTCAATATAAGACCTAAATGCATCCCAACACAAATGAAGGGGAAGTGGACAGAACAGAGAAAAACCATAAAATAAGTCACTGGCTTCAGGATGTTTTGTCGTGGCATTTAGAGGACCCAGCTAGTTCACCTTCCAAAAAACATTTCAATATCCTTATAAAGAGGAAGGCGAAAATGAGGAACTTGATCAAAGGTTATATACTTCTTTTCCTTTCTTTTGATAGCATTGCTTCTTCACACCAGCAGCTTAAACAGTGACACAATATCACTGCCACTGCAGACTTAAAGCTGGCTGAAGAAATTTTGTTAAAACTCGGTATGATTTACAAGTTAAACCTAAGCAATCAGACGCAAAGCACCATTGGCTTCAATAGAGCTTACTCTTAGGATCAGTGCTATGCATCATTACCTAACAAATTGGGTATTGTGATATGTACTGCTGCTCGTGTGTGTGATTACTGGACTAGCAAAGCTCTCTATATGGTTCCCCTTGGGGTATGGCTACAGACTTTCTGGGTACAGGGCTTTAACAATTAACTCTTGCACTTCAAAATGTACCATTCTACTACTGCAGTGATGGTCAAACTTGGCCATCCAGCTGTTTTGGGACTACAATTCCCATCATCCCTGACCACTGGTCCTGTTAGCTAGGGATGATGGGAGCTATAGTCCCAAAACAGCTGGAGGCCATCACTGCACTACTGTGTACATGTGTGCACCGTATTTCTCTCTATCCCCCCTCTGTCTGTCTGTCTGTCTGTCTCTCTCTCTCTCTCTCTCTCTCTCTCTCTCTCTCTCTCACCCACCACTGAATATCAGAATCTCAAGACATTTTTCAAGTTATCATCCACATATTTCTTTGGAACCTGGCACTATTCTAGCCTTCATGTACAGACAGGTAGACAAGAGATCCTCTATGCTAACACTCTTATCCTAAGAATAATCAACACATACAATCAGACTCTAGAGTTCTTGTTTCTTTGAGTCACCCACAACTGTAGATTTTTACACAGAATCTAAGATACACATTTAAATACACGTTGTTCATGTTGCAAAGTGTACTCATATGGGAACTATTGAGTAGGAACTTTAAAAAAACACAAACCTGTACCAACCTAAGATTTCCCACGTGAATGGGAAACAAAATAGGTCCCAACACATGAGTTGCAGAGATCTGCTCACTCTGTATCTTCAAACACATTGTGATATTAGCCATCCTGATTATTGTCTCTATAGGATTCTTTCTATATTCAGCAGCTCAAGTTCCCAGCTGACAGAAGGGTCATCTGAGGACAAACTGGCAGCTCCAGAGCTGAATTTCCTGCCCTTTGCTGAATTTCAAGTAGATTCTGGAATTCTTTTTTCCAGGGTTTGTGGTTTAATTTCCTTTGTTGTTGCTTTAATGTTCAAAGCAGAGGAAAGAAACAACAACCAAACTTTCTATTAACATGAAAAGCAAATGTTGACCTTTAATACTCTTCATGTATACATTTTCCAGGACAGCAAAAAATAGTCCCAGGAAAACTATACAAGGTGGCCACACCAGTATCATTTCCCATAAATTGCTTAGAATGTCACTGCACATCTTGCCCACAAACTTTCCTTCTACGAGGGCTAGAAACTTACTTATTCTTTTTGAAATGAAATTTCAGAATCTGGGGGCCCTGCCCAGGGCACCCCTGGAAACCTTCATGGGTGTAATGGTGCCAGGTTGTTGACCCCTGCTGTAAAAGGTCTGACATGCTACCTGTACTACTGATTTCACCATGAATAGCATAGTCTTATGGGCCACCATACAAAATGGCTGACATTATAAAGTATAGCTTCTGATTATTTTCCTCTACGATTTTTGCATTTGGCACCTTATTCCTGTTCATGACGCAAAAGAAGTCTGAAGCATCTTCACGTGAACCACTACTTGGTACTAATTTTTGAAATGCACATAACTGGTACCCCTTGTACTACAGGCTAGAGAAGTATGATGCAGTAAAAACATACAGGTCCTTTCAAACCAGCCGAGTATGCTAACCAAGGAGACTATTTAGAATGTTCTTGGACCCATATGAGCAAGTCTTACTGTCTGTAGGGTTTTAGCAGCTCAAATTATAACACATAAGATGGAGGATTGTCTTTCAAGATGTGGTTTCCCCATAGCCAACTTTTCCTGTTCAAGTTGTACAGTACTGGTAGCTGCCTCAGTACTTTCAATTCTCATGGGATGTTCTCATGCCCTGCCTGTGCCTGTATTTTCTGTCTCTTTTGAGGCAGACGCATAGGGTGCTAATTGTCCAATGTCTGATGAAGTAGTATCTTCAGAATGTGCCTCAGGCCCACTAATTGTCTTCTGCTTTTAAAGTAGTTACAGATATACATAGCTAAAGAGACAGAAACGGGTCTCCATATTTGCTTTCTCTGTGTAGCAACCGTATATAGAAAACCCTTCGTGTCTTTCTTTTAGCCTTAAATCAATCAAAACATTAGCATTAAGTTTCAGTTTCCCAAGAAAATGATATTTGCTACCCATTTCCTGAGAAGCCTGCCAGCATTTCTGTTTTCTATTCTTCTGGGTTACCTTTGGCTTCTATTCTTGGTCCCCCTCAAAAAGCTGGACCAGTACCCAAAGTTTCTCATCTGAAGACTGAAGAAGCATCACACAAAGCTCATTTCTTTATATTATTATTGTGTTTCTAGGGCTTCCAAATCTTGTAACATTTGCAGAAGCAGAATAATTAGATCAGCATCTAAGGACTCACATAAAAAGGTAAAGGACCCATGACAGTTAAGTACAGTCACGAACGACTCTGGGGATGTGGCATTCATCACACTTTACTGGCCGAGGGAGCCATTGGTCCACAGACAGTTTTTCCAGGTTACGTGGCCAGCATGACTAAGCCGCTTCTGGCGAAACCAGAGCAGCGCACGGAAATGCCATTTACCTTCCCACTGGAGCGGTACCTATTTATCTACTTGCACTTTGATGTGCTTTCAAACTGCTAGGTTGGCAGGAGCTGGGACCGAGCAACGGGAGTTCACCCCGTCGCAGGGATTCAAATCGCCGACCTTCCGATCGGCAAGCCCTAGGCTCAGTGGTTTAGACCATAGCACCACTCACATCCCCAATGACACATCTACACAGCTGTAAATAAAACATTTTAAATGTGCTGTAAAGTGCAATGCATAAATGTGACATTAGATGGCGACAGTGAGCTATGCAAAATTCAATATATTTTTCAAACTGTTTTTTAAAAAGCATTTTCACAGCGTTTTTTATATGTGTGTGGATTCCACCTGAGGAAGGCTCATCTCTAGAAAAGTGCAGTGAGTGTGAATCTGGCATAGAACTGATTTTGAGGTTACTCCAAATCTCTTGTTGACTAGCTTGGTATGTGTAGACACACCTCTTCCCCTGTGAACGCCCATAAGTATACTTCTACAGAATGTCAGAAGCTTTGGAAGTAGGACAGGGAAGTAGGACTGTCACAAAATTTTAGTTGCCTAGCTGTATCAGATTTAATTAATTAATTAATTGTTTGCGTCTGAAAGTTTCAGAGCAGGGTCCATTATAGAAAAGGTACCGGTACTTCTTCTGTGTGTATGTGAGAGGAAGAAATCTCTCTTCCAAAATGAAACCTGCCAATTGTTTTTTTACTGAGTTCTTACATTATCTTTCTAATTTATTTGGGCCACAATTTTTAACCAACAGGCTTTTTGACTGATGAATCTAACCAAGTACGTATGCTTCAGCACAACAGATAAAACAGGTCTTCATTAACAGTTTATTTTGTCCTGATGTAGTTCTATCAGCATTAGAGCCAAACTATACTTGACACTAAAAAAATTCCTTCCAGTAGAACCTTAAAGACCAACTAAGTCAGTTCTTGGTATGAGCTTTCGTGTGCATGCACACTTCTTCAGATACACTGAAACAGAAGTTTCCAGACCCTTCTATATAGTGAGAAGGTGGGGAGGGGTATTACTCAGAAGGCTGGTGGGAATGGGTGATTGGCAGATAGCTGTGATGAGCCTGTTGACGACTCTTAACGACTGCAATAGGTCTTACAGGAAGAAGCAAGGGGTGAAAAGGTGAAAAATGGCTTTGTCATGTATAATGAGATAAGAATCCAAGGTCTTTGTTCAGGCCAGGTTTAAACTTAAAACCATGGAGTGTATCTGAAGAAGTGTGCATGCACACGAAAGCTCATACCAAGAACTGACTTAGTTGGTCTTTAAGGTGCTACTCCCCTTCATGGATCACTGCCTTGCCGTGGCGAAGGGGCTTGAAGAACTCAGAGAAGCTATGAACTATGCCGAGCAGGGCACCCAAGATGAACAGGTCATAGTGGAGAGTTTTGACCAAACGTGATCCACCTGGAGGAGGAACCGGCAAGCCACTCCAGTATCCCTGCCAAGAAAACTCCATGGACAAAGACAACAGGCATATAAAAGATATGACGCTGGAAGACGAGCCCCTCAGGTCGGAAGGCGTCCAACATGCTACTGGGGAAGAGCGGAGGGCAAGTACAAGTAGATCCAGAGCTGATGAAGCGGCTGGGCCAAAGCCGAAAGGACGCTCAGTTGCGGATATGCCTGGAAGCGAAAGGAAAGTCCAATGCTGTAAAGAAAAATATTGCATAGGAACCTGGAATGTAAGAACCATGAACCTGGGTAAGTTGGAGGTGGTCAAAAATGAGATGGCAAGAATAAATATTGACATCCTGGGCATCAGTGAACTAAAATGGACGGGAATGGGTGAATTCAGTTCGGATGACCATCATATCTATTACTGTGGGCAAGAAACCCATAAAAGAAATGGAGTGGCCCTCATAGTCAACAAAAGAGTGGTGAAAGCTGTACTGGGATGCAATCTCAAAAATGATAGAATGATCTCGATACGAATCCAAGGCAGACCTTTTAACATCACAGTAATCCAAGTTTATGCACCAACTACTTGTGCTGAAGAAACTGAAATTGACCAATTCTATGAAGACTTACAAGACCTTATAGAAGTGACACCAAAGAAGGATGTTCTTCTCATTATAGGGGATTGGAATGCTAAAGTAGGGAGTCAAGAGATAAAAGGAACAACTGGCAAGTTTGGCCTTGGAGATCAAAACGAAGCAGGGCAAAGGCTAATAGAGTTCTGTCAAGAGAACAAGCTGGTCATCACAAACACGCTTTTCCAGCAACACAAGAGACGACTCTACACATGGACATCACCAGATGGGCAGCATCGAAATCAGATTGATTATATTCTCTGCAGCCAAAGATGGAGAAGCTCTATACAGTCAGCAAAAACAAGACCTGGAGCTGACTGTGGCTCAGATCATCAGCTTCTTATAGCAAAATTCAAGCTTAAACTGAAGAAAGTAGGAAAAACCACTGGGCCGGTAAGATACAATCTAAGTCAAATCCCTTATGAATACACAGTGGAAGTGAGGAACAGGTTTAAGGATTTAGATTTGGTGGACAGAATGCCTGAAGAACTATGGATGGAGGCTCGTAACATTATACAGGAGGCAGCAACGAAAACCATCCCAATGAGAAGGAAATGCAAGAAAGCAAAGTGGCTGTCCAATGAGGCCTTACAAATAGCGGGGGAGAGAAGGCAAGCAAAATGCGAGGGAGATGGTGAAAGATACAGGAAATTGAATGCAGATTTCCAAAGAATAGCAAGGAGAGACAAGAAGACCTTCTTAAACGAGCAATGCAAAGAAACAGAGGAAAGCAATAGAATGGGAAGAACCAGAGATCTGTTCAAGAAAATTGGAGATATGAAAGGAACATTTCGTACAAAGATTTCCACAATAAAGGACAAAAGTGGAAAGGACCTAACAGAAGCAGAAGACATCAAGAAGAGGTGGCAAGAATACACAGAGGAATTATACCAGAAAGAAATGGATGTCTCGTATACCCCAGGTAGTGTGGTTGCTGACCTTGAGCCAGACATCCTGGAAAGTGAAGTCAAATGGGCCTTAGAAAGCACTGCAAATAACAAGGCCAGTGGAAGTGATGGCATTCCAGCTGAACTATTTAAAATTTTAAAAGATGATGCTGTTAAGGTGCTACACTCAATATGCCAGCAAGTTTGGAAAACTCAGCAGTGGCCAGAGGATTGGAGAAGATCAGTCTACATCCCAATCCCAAAGAAGGGCAGTGCCAAAGAATGCTCCAACTACCGCACAATTGCACTCATTTCACACGCTAGCAAGGTTATGCTTAAAATTCTACAAGGAAGGCTCCAGCAGTATGTGGACCGAGAACTCCCAGAAGTGCAAGCTGGATTTAGAAGAGGCAGAGGAACCAGAGACCAAATTGCAAACATGCGCTGGATTATGGAGAAAGCTAGAGAGTTCCAGAAAGACATCTACTTCTGCTTCATTGACTATGCAAAAGCTTTTGACTGTGTCGACCACGGCAAACTATGGCAAGTTCTTAAAGAAATGGGAGTGCCAGATCACCTCATCTGTCTCCTGAGAAATCTCTATGTGGGACAAGAAGCTACAGTTAGAACTGGATATGGAACAACTGATTGGTTCAAAATTGGGAAAGGAGTACGACAAGGCTGTATTTTGTCTCCCTGCTTATTTAACTTATATGCAGAATTCATCATGCGAAAGGCTGGGCTGGATGAATCCCTAGCCGGAATTAAGATTGCCGGAAGAAATATCAACAACCTCAGATATGCAGATGACACAACCTTGATGGCAGAAAGTGAGGAGGAATTAAAGAACCTTTTAATGAGGGTGAAAGAGGAGAGCGCAAAATATGGTCTGAAGCTCAACATCAAAAAAACGAAGATCATGGCCACTGGTCCCATCACCTCCTGGCAAATAGAAGGGGAAGAAATGGAGGTAGTGAGAGATTTTACTTTCTTGGGCTCAATGATCACTGCAGATGGTGACAGCAGCCACGAAATTAAAAGACGCCTGCTTCTTGGGAGAAGGGCAATGACAGGCCTAGACAGCATCTTGAGAAGTAGAGACATCACCTTGCCAACAAAGGTTCGTATAGTTAAAGCTATGGTTTTCCCAGTAGTGATGTATGGAAGTGAGAGCTGGACCATAAAGAAGGCTGATCGCCGAAGAATTGATGCTTTTGAATTATGGTGCTGGAGGAGACTCTTGAGAGTCCCATGGACTGCAAGAAGATCAAACCTCTCCATACTGAAGGAAATCAACCCTGAGTGCTCACTGGAAGGACAGATTGTGAAGCTGAGGCTCCAGTACTTTGGCCACCTCATGAGAAGAGAAGACTCCCTGGAGAAGACCCTGATGTTGGGAAAGATGGAGGGCACAAGGAGAAGGGGACGGCAGAGGACGAGATGGTTGGATAGTGTTTTCGAGGTTACCAGCATGAGTTTGAGCAAACTGCGGGAGGCAGTGGAGGACAGAGGTGCCTGGCGTTCTCTGGTCCATGGGGTCACGAAGAGTCGGACACGACTAAACGACTAAACAACAACAACAACAAGGTGCTACTGGAAGGAATTTTTTTTGTTTTGACTATGGCAGACCAACACGGCTACCTATCTATACTTGACACTAAATGCATCGTTAGGAATCATCTGCATTGAAGTTTTTCTTTAATTTATGGTATGGGTAGGAGGGAATTTTAATTTTAACTGCAATACCTGGGGAGGTTTTAACCTTCCCGCCCTGTGTGCGATCCCAATGAAAATAATCCCCTCCACACTGCAAGAAGTGAAAGGGGGAAAACCTGGCAAGGAAGTGGTGAGGAAACAGCAGACCTATTGATACAGTAAAAAAAGAATAAAAGATGGCATCAGAAGAACACGCCTGCATTAGATTAATAATTATCCCTGGGACTGCAACCCTAGACACACTTACAATGGAGTAATCCCCTTTGAACACTATGGGACATACTTCCAATAAACATTATGTTTTAAATTTATTTAATGTGCAACTACTTGCCTTTTAAGACAAGCCCTCACATGCATAGATTTGTGCTGAAAGACTATATGCTCAGAGACTGCAATACGGTCATTAAATGACATAACCATTATTCCATGCAGATTTGCAGAGTAAAAGCCTCCACTCTAAGGAGCCCCTAGTTAAATTTAGGGCATTATTCCTGTTCCAACAGAATAATGTGTGTGCTTTTACCTGATTAGTTCCACCTTAACCTCATGCTGCAGTTGTGTGTGTGTGTGTGCCTGTGTGTGATCACATTTACATCCTCCTTCTCCCCCTCCCCTCCTTTTCTATTTTGCATCTTCCTGGTCTCTTGATTTTCTTTTAGAGCTGTCTCTCAGCAAGTATTTCAGGGGGGAAACGCTAAATAAAGATCACAGCCTGTTCTATTATGTCCTCTTCTTTTTCTTTTCCTTTCTTACATTTGTGCAATGTTGTGGCACCTATTAACTACCAATGTTTTCAGAATGACATTATACAAGGTGCAGGCTGTACCACTGTGCCCTAAAAATATCAACAGCTGCATTAGTCTCACAATAATTAATGGCAGGCATTATGCAAATGACAACTTTTTCACTGCAAAATAATGACATTTCTTCATTTTGAGCAGAGTTATGCAAAACAATGAACTGGGGATGATAAATCACACAGGAGAATTAAGAAAGCCATAGCATTCCTGCCCAGGCAGGCAGGCAAAAGACAAACAAGTTAGAACACATTGTTTATTCTTGAATCTCTATTAGAAAATAAATAAAAATAAAATAGATAGCTGAGCATTAGAACCTATATGTTGTTTATTCCTCCAGTCTTTCAGAAAGAATTCATAAGGGCATGCTAAATTCTAGCTTATTGCCAGTTACAAGCAAATTTTTCTTTATTAACCTTAATAAGTCATTCACTCAGAGACTAAAGTCATCAGGCAAATAAAAAGGATCACATGTCATTTTCCTACATATTAACTAATTTTTTATGCAAGCATCACAATGTATAGCAATTACTGCCGCTCAAAATAATGAAGTCATTTTCAATCTATTTTATTGGTTTGTGCTTGGCCATTTTTGTAGCTTTTTATTGTCTTACTCAAGAACAGCTTTCAGATCCAGAGAAAAGAAGCAAACTAGCTAAGAGCTACTTCTATTGCAATTTTTTCCTCCACATGATGATGGCAGAGAAGAAGAAAAATATTAATGCAATACTTCCTATATGTATCCTGAGCAAAAATACAATGCAATCCTATGTATGATTAATCAGATGGAAGTTCCACTGAGATTGATAGGATGTCCTCAAATATATGCATCCCTGGTAATACCATAATTGTCCTATCACATTTCCCTTGGTAACATCTGCAGAGAAACCATGACTGCAAGGGTAGCAGACAGCTCCCTAAGAAATAGAAGTCTCCTGGGTCAATTGAAAGGCCAGATCAGGGATTAGAGATTCAACCTGTGCTGGATGAGGTTACACTGAACCTGCTGAAAACTCCAGTTTGCAGCTTAGGTGCACTCCTGGATTTAACCCTGAGGATAGATGCCTAGGTTTCAGCAGTGGCCAGGAGTGTGTTTGTACATTTACAATTAGTGTGCCAGCAGCACCCTGGAGATAGATGTCTCATCTGACCATGGTGATACATGCTTACTTACATCCTGTTTGGATTACTATTGACATTATCTATGTGGGGTTGCCTTTCAAAGGTGTTCAGAAACTTCAGTGGGTCCAAAATGCTGTGGCCAGCTTGCTGACTTGAGCCAGTTACAGGGAAAACAGAAACTCGAAGTGCTGATTATGACTTACAAAGCCCTATGTGGCTTGTGTTCAGGATATCTGAAGGAGCTTATATCTCCCTATATGAGCCTCTCCTTCTGTTTGCCTTCCATGCATGCAAGGTCACCAACTAGATAGCACCCCTTGCCTTTGCAAGTACGTTAAGTGAAATCGCTCTTTCTTCTCTTTCTATATCAACCACTTCATTGTTATTTTAAGATACACTACCCCTTATAGTTTGGGGGTGTGGAGAACTGTTCTAGCATCTCATCGTGAAGTTAATAACATTTTGCAGCTCCCCTTAAATACAATGCAGCCTATGCTGGATCAATAAGAATGATGCCTATTTCCCTAATGGCAGCCGATCACCATTTGCTATTCAAATCAGACTAGATAAATTACAGTACATGTCAAGGAACAGGCCAGTGAATTAAGACAGGCCTCCTGAGGACCAGCGATATTATTAATCTTTTAAGACACTATCATATTTCTTCTTGACAGTGTGCGTAGAGGCACAGACATGCTGCACCCAGATTGAAATATCAGCTGCTGCAAAAATCAATAGCCTTTGAAACAATAATTCTCAGCCTGCAAAGTCCTCAGTAAGCAATGCCCATTCTCTGTTCTACATCCATTTCTCAAATTAACATTTTTATCAGGGAAAAACCCAAAGATGTGAGCCCAAATGTCAGCCCTTGAGAAGTTGCTATCCCCTGCTAATGATGGACTGCAGCTAATTTTGGACAATGAAACTGTTCCTAGGAGCATTATATGATGCTCAGTGCCCATCTAATACATCTCAACAGTCCCCAGTGCTACATCTTGTTGTTGTTGTTGCAGGCATTACACAGAGAAATACACACCCAGAACTCCTGCTGTCATAGGAAAGATACCTGCATGAACCTTAGATGTGGGAGAGAGACTGTGTGAGACCAGAAAACCAACAGATTAAAGGTATTAATTCATGTTGGCAATAGTGAAGAATACTGCAAAATTATGGTGCACATGTGCAAATACCCAGTAAAAGTGGGCAATATTATTTTTAAAAGCTTCCAAAATCTGTGGTATCTGAAAAGATAAGAAATTATGGTGACATCATATTTCATAGATAACACCCCATTTCGTCAGATGTCCTTTTGGCCTCCCTCAGTGCTCACAAAAACTATTTTGTCTATGCTCCTGTGTACATACACTTGCTATGCAGCCTTCCTTTCGCCACCCCTTTTTTCTGCTGTGTACCAGTTAAAGACAGAATCAAAACACTAGTCTATTTAGCAGTTGGGTAGACTTCTGGGCAGAGGGCTTCATAGTTCCACTAGAAAGCTATTTTTCTGTAACGCTACCGAATCACAATCTTAAACTTTCCTACTCTAAGAATTTCCCTCCATGTAAAGCAGAAAAAAGTTGAATACTGTCAGGAGAAAGGGAAGGGACCTGCAGATTGCATTTTTCTACATTGACTGAATCCTGGGGAAAGTTGTTAATGTCTCCTGAGTTTCAGTGGTAATTTTAATCTGATTGCTTTGCATCACAATTGACAACATGGGAATCAGAACTCCCATTGGTCTCTGTTGCTAATGCATTTAGCATGGAGGGCTAGGATTGAGAAGTCCTTAGTGAATTAACACCCCTCTTCTAACCAAGATGCCCTCTTAAGTTCAGTTATTCAGCAGTAATAGTAAGTGGAAGTAGGATGCAATGCTGCTGCGTATATAAAGTCAGGTTTATGGCTTTTTATTTAAGTTAATTAGGTACATTTACAGACTATCTCTCCCCCGCCACCCCAGCTCATAGTATCTTCAAGAGCTTCTAAAGTAGACAAAATCTTGTGATGTTGACTTGCCCAAGCTTTATACCTGCATGCAAGGGCACTAACAGGATTTCCTAGGCCCAGCACACTGTATGTGGATTGAACACACGCATAACATTTGCATGTGCTTTGTGTCATATGCAAATTTGTGTCTTCTTTTGCAACTAGAGTGAAAAGTGCAAAAATAAATCAGTGACCAGATGTAATAAGAATGCTTGAGGGATAGAATGTTAACAGGTGAAGTTTTCCCCGTTGTTGTTGTTGTTATTGTTAATACTCCCCATCTGGCTGGGTTTCCCCAGCCACTCTAGAAATAATACTCTTTCCATACTAGAAAGGGCTTAACCTGTTGAAATTGTGCCTGCAGCACTGATGCTAAATGCAAAAGAACCCCAATGCCAGCACTAAACCAGCTGCTTTTGGTCAAATTTGAGGCATTTTATTTCCTACTTCAAAGTAGAACATCTGAACCATAGCCTGTTCTGTGCCAATGAGAAGGGCAGCTGATGCTTCACTTTCACTTTGCCTTTCTGGTGGAAATAAATAGACATTTTACATCTCTTTACTTTGATTTTTCCATCATGAGGGACATACAGCAAGAGCTTAAATGGATACCTATATGAAGTGATGAGTCTCCATATGAATGTTTGGAGCAGTCCATTGCCTGATGCTTAAAACAAAGATATGTCATGCACTGGTTCCTCACTTTTAAATATAATTGCAAAAGCTGCTTTATTTGTTACCTGTACTTGTATAAGGGAGTGCATCCCTGTCTTGGTGTCATCAACACCAATAGCAGAAATAACTAGTACTGAAACAAGGTTTTGTTAATTAAAACACTGTGGCTAGTGGTTGTTTGTTCATTTTCTTCATTCCAGCCAAACAGGTCCTTGGACTTCATAGCCCTAGAACTCCAGACAAGGGCGATGCTGATTATATTACAAAATTACATTGCAGACTAGCAGATCAGACAAAGTAGATTTCACTCAGTAATTAAACTGCAGTATCTTTCTGTTGAAGTCCAGGGCAGGATTAATCAAAAGGTAGCTCTTTATCATTGCGATTAGTGCTGGGATTTGAAGAGTCAGTCCACAGATTTTTGATTTGATAGCTAGTCTTGAGCAAAGAGCTGATGGGCGGTTTTTGCACATCTGTCTAACTTGCAAAAAATAGCATCAGATCAACATGCATTTGCAAAGTTCTCATTATTTATTTATTAATGATAGATGGCAGTGTCTTTCACACTGGTTACTAGATTAAAAAACACACAAATGTGATCGTTTGAAGGTCTGCTAATGCAATAATACAGAGCCAACTATTCTGTGTTATCAAAATCTTACTTGTGAATATGAACGTTGTAAACAGGTGCTTTCTCAGATACTTCCATATTAAGTCAGTTAAGGGCCAAATCAGTGGATTCAACATGCTGTCCAGTTTAGAGCTATTTTTCTAGAAAAAGAGGTGCTGGAACTCACCATGAACTCCTTCCTCCCTTGTTCTCTTACAATGGCAATGGAACTCACCTGAAAGGTGCCAGAACTGAGTTCCTGTGAATTCTGGCTGGGGGGGAAATGCCTGCTTCTAGAGATTTTTTGATTAGGTTAGTTCTGGATTTCTAAGATTTAGTAATTTGTGGTATTGCAGCAAAGATGGGAATGTGTGGGTGCTCCAGGTTTGTTAGACTACAACCTCATCCCCGACCATTAGCCATGCTGGGACAAGGGAAGAGGCAAGCATTGGAACAGTTGTACTGATAACAGTGGTACGATGGGTCATTTATTGCCTTTCCAGATGATTATTTCACCGAGTAGGTAAAACACAATTATAGTTGTGTACAGAAATTATCCAAATGTATTGTGTGGATGTAAAACATCTGGGGTGGGGGTAGATCCACATGTATTTACCACAGAAATCAAGTCCATTTTGGGGGAAAAGAAGAGAATAGTATTTTGCAAGCACTCAAAGAGCTGTTTGCATTTGTACAGTTAATTTTCCACCTTCTCTTCTAGTTTGGTATTAGAGAGTGCAACTGACAAAGAATCAAATTCTTGCTCCTGGAGGCTATAGTTCCCCAACAGACAACTTTAGCATCCTCTAATAATCTCCCCTGAAGTAGAAGTTGTACTTCACAGGACAATAGCTTGTATAAGGCACAATTTTGAGTCGGGGGCTGAGTGTTCCTTCTTAGATAGGAAAGAGAAGCTGCTCTGGTTCAAAAGCTTTCACTGCACTGTGCAACTGATGATACACTGCCTATGAAAAAATAGCTCTGAAAGATGATTATATGAGCTCATAGAATAGAGCCACGTACTGAATTTAATACAATTATCACTGGACAAGTGCAAAGCATACTGTTGTAGAGATTATGGGCCAAAGCAAATCCTTCTTTAAGATGGAGAGGAAGGGAGCTCTGGAGGGTCAGTATAGCTAGTGTAGGCAGAATGCAGCTTCTTTCAGAGAATTTAAGGCTGTTTGAAAGAAGGGTCATTGTTAGTGATGTATGGATTTATTCCATATTTAAATCTGGTAGATACGATTTTGAACTGTTTCAAAAACCTGCAAACTTTTTTTAACCAGCGGCAACAACCAAGACAAAATGAATGCATATGGGAATACCGTATCTCTCACATCACTTTCAACTCTCTTCTAAGTAGTCTCCAGTTTAAGTCACTTTCACATGTCAAGCAATACAGCTGAAATGCCATCTCCCTTTACACTCCTTTAACTACGTTTTTGTTTTTTTTACAATATTATTGAGAACAGATGATCACACCAATGAGCAGCGTGCCTGGAAGGTCAACTGAGGGCGTGGGGAGCCTTCAGAGCTGCCCCCAAATCCTTCACCACAGAGATTTGGTGCAGATCTAGTAGAAGGCAGTTCCACTGCAGTGGACCCACTGTGGAGAAGTATCTCTCCCTTGTGGCCAACGACCTTACCAACCTAGCAGATGAGCAACCAGGAAAGCCCACATGAAGAGTATATACATGTTATGAATGTTTGTGTTTTTATATTGTAAATTGCTCTGTGATCCTCGGATGAAGGGTAGTATAGAAAACAAACAAATTATATTCTTTTACACTGCAAACCCATAGAGATGGATGTTCCCTAGCATTTCATAGTCCCTGTGACCAAATATTTTGCTTTTAGATATCTGGGTATATTTCTCAATTGGCAACACACATTATCTAGAAAGCAATTATCTCTAATTTTAAAATGTCTTCCATTTGATAAAAGAAATAGCATGCCGTTTCTCCTATGCAGCGATGAATGGCTCTGTGTGTATACAGCTAAGGAATTATTTTCCGAGCTGTAAAACTTTCCACATTCAGAGTTGCTTACAAGGCTTTCTGACAGATTGTGGAGTTCACATCTTGGTAATGTTTGCCTTTTTGCCTACCAACTTTAGAGATTATCACAAAACCTGCAGGCTAGTCAACACTGTAACACGTTAATGCATTTTAAAAAAAGAGCAATATCTTCAAAAATAAATACAAATGTTAGTGACAGTCATTCATTCATTCACTCACTCACTCACTCACTAGAGCTGCATAATATTACTGGAACTTAAAAAAAAAAGATCAGCACAATGTGTGTCAATGTGCTTAGTTTTTAGTAACAGTTGATATGGAAAATTTTGAAGATGAAAATAAAATGATGGACCTCAAAAGATCGGGATAAGGACATGGATAGACATGCCATATTGAGCTTGTCCTTAGATTGCCTCTTCAGATCACAGTGTTTTGAAAACATTCTGGAGCTAGTTTGAGAGGTTCTGATTGTACAGTGATAAAACAGAGATCAGTTCAAGGGCTTTACTGATGGGTTCATTCTAACTACAGACGGCACCATTAGCAACACCATTCCATACACAATTCAAACGGATGACACATGACCACATAAAATGCAACAAATGTTTAAATATAAGCAGTACAGACAGAGCTGGATCTAGGTGTGATTAGTCCCTAAGCTACTGAAGGTACTGGGGCCCTTTATATGTCCAGCTGTCCTTTGTCAACAACAAATTGTCGCTGTTTTTTGTGTTGAATATACGCCATGCAACCAGTCCATGCAGAATGTAGGCACCCTATATATAGAAATGAGCAAACCAGTGATATTTTAGGCAGCAGGCTATCAGGCGGGGCCCATTACTTACATCATAGGAGTCTACACAACACAAAACACTGTTGCTGTATGTAGGTTTTTATTTTATTTGTTTTTGGAATTGTACATACAGGTGTTTTTCCCCCCCTTTAAATGAGTGTGAATTTTGAATAATAGCTGCATTCTGGTTCACACATAGTTTTGTAAAATGAGCATTTCGACCACACCACCCCCAGCCACATTCCTAATTGAGGCCTTGCATGGAGGGGCTTTAATCCAATATTCCCTGCTGTTGGCCAGATCCAGACAGGAGTTCTTGCACCTGTAATTTGAATTGGGGGGAAGCTCCCACTGCTGGTAAGCAGCAGGGGAGTATTATCCTCAAGGTGTGCTTTGGGGCTTTCCACAGGCATCTGGTTTTCCCCTGCGACACTGGACTAGACAGTCCTTTGGTTTGACTCTGCAATGCTCTTCTTAAGTTCTTTAACTCTGGGGAATCTCAGCCAGTCAGATAATCCAGCTGTTGGACTCTGTATAGGAATGTTTCTTATGTTCCTAATGCTCACACTGCATGTATTTGTATGTGTGCATCTGTGAAAAGGAAGTTCAGTCACAATTAGGGATGGGAAGAAATTGGTTTGGTTTGTATTTCAATGCTAACTTTAAAATGTGCACTTTCCAAACCAATGCACAAAGTAAACTTCAGATCTCTTTCTAAATCTACTTCTCTGAACTTTGCAATGCAGTTCCTCAACCAAAGAATGCATAACACACACACCAATTAGACTGATGAAATGAAGAAAACTTGGGTAGACACCAAACCTTTTGTGAAGGACTGAGAGCTCAGTTAACAAAAACAAATTATTGTGCTGAGAAGCACTCATAAGTCCCCTTTCCCCTAATTCTAAATGCCCCTTTTTCTAAGCTCCTATTTTGCACTTGTCTCCCTGACCACCTGAAAGTTTTAGGGAGGAAAGCAAAACAGATTCTGCAAGCTTGAAGTCTGCCCACCCCTCATATAAACTGCAGATAGGAAGTTCTTCATGAAATCTAACTACTTAAATTTATGAAGCTCTCCATTCCCCATTTTCCTTTCCATAGCTAGGAAGTCCAACATGTCTCTCAGGATTACTGTATTTAATGCACACCTCAAATGTACACCTTTTTTGCCAAATTAAGTTGTGAAAATTAGGGGACACATTAGATTTAATGGTGCCAGCAAATCCTTTTTTGGTGTCAAGGTTTAGAAAATTGAAGTGTACATTAGATTTGATTGTGCATTAGATTTGCGTAAATATGGTACTTAAAAAACAACTGTTGTTGCTATTAATATGAATGCCACAGATCCTTTTAGAGAAAAGAATTTAGAAAAAATTAAATAACGAAAAAGGCTTCCAAGCATTTACACCAAAACTCATAGTATTTTCCTGAGAGTCAGAAAAAGCTGTCAGCTCAGCCTTTCTTTCTTAGCTCTTGGATGAATGAAGCCAAACTTATCAACTGAAACAGAAAGAGATTGTGGGAGCTGTGACTAAGATGCACTGGTTAAGATGCTATTTATCTCAGTTAAAGACCTAACCTTTATTAATTTCTGTTGAGTCACTGATATTTTACGTAAAGGACTCACATTTTAAGATACTTAGGCTGCAGTTGTATACACATTTACCTGTGAGTTAGCCCCATTCAACTCAGCTGTAGTTACTTCTGAGTAGACATGCATAGGATTAGCTAGCAATATAACATAAATACTCGGTTAATATTTCATTATAGTTCTAAATAGGCATGTCAAAGCACAAAAAGTACCAATTCTAGAGTCAGGGATTGAGCCTAAAACTTATTTAACTAAAAATGAATGAACTCTGATAATTGTTTCATTTTGGTTTTTATCCCAAACTTCCTCCAAAATAAGTCTAGTTTAGCAAAGACCAAAACTATAAAATACATTAAAAAAAACCTTTTTAAAAAAAGAACCAAAGAGCCTCATAACTAACATTTTACAGTTGGCAGAAACAAAGTTGTTCTGTCTCACCAACAGCATCGCCAGCAGTCAAAAATCAACTAAATCACAGAGCTAATAGAATAGACTTGCTTAAAAAAAAAAACCCTAGCTAATTACAGAAATGCACATGTAAATCCACATCACTTTAATAGATTATTAACTATAGTTCTATGAAGTCTCATAAACATAATCTTTCCCCTGGTATTATTACTTAAAGCACTTGGGTGCAGCATTATCTTTTACTTATTGGAAGTGAGTTTCCTCAGAGACTTGTGTCAGCCTTAAAATTTGTTACTCACCTGTTTTCCTGGTGTTCGCTATTGCCTCCAGTTCAGTAGAAGAGCAACAAGTTAGGCTGCAGTCACATACACAGTGCCATCAGTGCTGAGGGAGAGGCAAAAGGGCTAGCATGTTTCCACAGCCACTTGCCTTAAGGGCTTCTGACCCCTTAACAGAAAAGGAAGTGAAGGGCCTGCAGCACCATCAGACATGGTTATCTCAGGAAAGTGCCTAGTTCCTGAGGATTATAAGTTCAGGTCTGGAGATGAGAGTGAGTAGCCACTCCCTGGGGTTAAAGACAGCATCCAGGTCACAAGGTTAATGAATTAAAGTTGTTGCTGTTGTTTTAAATAAAAAAAATGTTGGGATTAATGTGATTTTAATCAAGCAGAATTCCCACCCAGCAAAAAAGGAAAAAGAAGAAGAAAAAAAATAAAATGACAAACTGAAACATTAATATATGTACATCCTGTTTGTAGCTTGGATTTCACAAGCTATATCTTCGTGTTCTTGAAGCCTGGAAATGAAAATGAGGAAAATGTTTCATGCATTCCTATGTACTTTGAACTCCCAGCACACAAGTGCCCAGCACAGAGTACAGTCCGTTCTAGTAATTCTTAATAAAGAGCTTAGCTCAGATCCTTTGCTTATATAAACTGGCATCACTCCATTGACTTCAGCTGAAGTTGTGCTGATTGACACCAGCTGAGGATTTGTGTTTAGATCATATGTGGCAATTTAAATAAAGAACTAAAAATATACTTATAGTGCTTGCTAGCATTAACTATAAGATGATCTGTCAAATGACACGTAAAATCAATAACGCATGTGCTGAGTTTAATAACATGTATATCATTATTTTTCTTTACTTTGCAACCAAATTGTTAAGGATCTGTGTGCTAATGGCGTCTTTTCACTTCTTCCAAGATTATTAATTAATTATTCTTAGTCCAAAGCAATTTTACAAAAAATCAAATGCCATCCTATTTGGCACAGGAATGGAATAATCAAAGCAGCATCAAATTCTAGCTATGAAGCTCCAATGTATATCACCAATGCCAAGCATACTGAATCCTATGATTAGACTTTCTGTGGAAAATAAACAAGAGGCAGGAATAAAGGATCCATGACATCTTGGCTATGCCGGTGAAGCATTAAAGATCCAGCTTGTAAAAGATCCCCAGGCACCATCAACTCACAGGCATGAAACAAGTTTCTATCAGTCTGTGCCTCATTCTGCTCAAAAGCTCAATAGAAAACTCAAATAACTTGCTATAAATCCAGATACTTTTGTAGCTCATCTTAAACTCCATTTTAAATCTCCCAATTGGTAAAAGCAAAAATTATTTTCCTTGTTCCCCATCACAGCTGAAGCAGACCTAAGACCAAACTAGATGGGGGGGATGGATGTGGAGTTATCTCCCAATCCCCTATCACAACTGAATGGAAGAGGGGAGGGGAGGCTCTCAATTTGATGAGACCAGCAAAATGAGGGAGACAGGTAAGTAAGTAAGTAAGCATTTTCCAGTGTGGACCATTTCCCCAGTCAAAATCACCATATAAATTATGGATATGCTCATGGAAACAAATGGAAAATTCAACAGAACAGGCCAGATCTGTGCCAAAACGAGTGCAGAGAACAAATGAGAACGTTCTTGTTCATATAATCCACTGGGGGGGGGGGGGGAGCATCTTTGGTGGCAGCAACTTCTAGCTGAAACCATTTCATTTCCCCCAGAATGCACCAGAAGTTGCACTCTGGTGGAGAATTTGGGGGGATATACACAAAGTTTCCTACACAATCATTCCCAAGCAACACAACATGTCCAGTGAATTCTAGGGAAAATGAAATGTTTATGTTCACCTTTAAACCTTCATTTAGTTTACCTATGGTTTAAAGCAGGTATGGGAAACTTATGGCCCAACTTTGGCAGGTGGTTGGGGTAACCCAGCGGTCTATCATGATGACATCAGGCAACTGATAGGTGCCATGTCCTGTCACCTGTCAAAAGACCCTTGCACAGCACTTTCAAAGCACCCAACAGTCAGCTGGCAATTGGATACTTTAGTGCCAGCTCTATGCATAGTGAAGCTGTTTACTTCAGGATTGGCTGTGTGGTTGAGTTCCTCAGTCATGTAGCCAATCAAGCTGGGTTGAACTCGCTGCCCATCAGTTTAACCCTGCTTTCTGCAAGCAGGGTTCCCCAGAGATCTACCCATATCTCTACCTGTCCACACCTGATGTCACATATGACATCAGGTGTAAGGCAAGCGGCCATGATTCAGAGAAAATGGTCTAGCAGGCTAAATGTGGTCCACAGGCCAGAAGTTCCTCACACCTGGTTTAAAGTGATATGCAAAAGAAGTCATAAGGAGACATTCCATATGTGACACATGTCATATCTGATCCCTTGAGACTATTTTTGTTCTCCTTAAACAAATCAGAGTTTTGTGTGTAATATAGGGAATATAATGCTCCAAAACCACACTACATAGAATAGCGAAAACATGACATTCACACTTTGCTAAATTTGTCCTATGACAAAAAACACACACAACATACTGTTTTTTCTACCAATAAACTAAGCTTAAACTTTGGAAAAACGGTAATACCATTTTCTCAGCAAATTAGAGTAGCCCCAGAAAGTAAAATAACATTTAAAACCAAGACCCACTGTTACTGTTTTGCTAGATATACTGTATCTAGATCTTATTACACTTTGAACACTGTATCTGACAGCTAAAACCAAATAAGTCAGCTTGTTGCTTTGGGACCAAACATTAGATTGTTGCTAGTGACTCAGAAAATTCCTGAATTTAAACTGAAAGGGTGCGGGGTAGACTAGGATATGACATCATCATAGCTATCTTTTAATCTTTCTTTTCCACAATACCAGATCGTATTGGTACAGTATCTAAGAAGTTCTTTGGCCAAACTAGAGAGAGACTTCCATAAAATATGTTTTTCTTTTAAAGTGTTTATCATTTTTCAAGTGACATAAAACTATAGACATTCTTATTGTATCAGTTATAAAGGTTTGATAGTCACAACTTTTAAAAAGAAATCACACTGACAACAGAAATAACATTTAAGTTTGAATACTTCCCTAAAATTGTCAGGTCTCTTAATCTATTTCTTCTATGAAAGATGAGAATTCACTCACTTTAAGATTATCACAGTCCTCAGAACAGCAAGCAGAGATAAGCAGTAGATACAACAGGGTTCTTATCATGTTAAGATGTGTTTACTCTTCTTATTCTAAAATCTCATCTAATGGCAGAGATATTTTGGAGAAAGTGCTGCCATTTTGTTATGCCTGCATAACAATAAGCATAGTGTAATGCTGACCTATGCTGAGGCAAAATCTGGCAGACAGTAATCATGATCAGAATATTAAATGAATAAGCCAGGATAGTTTATTTATTTAACAAGATTTATAGATTACTTAATAATAATTTTAAAAACTATTTAAGTAATTTAAAGCTACACATAGCCCCTGTGCTCCTGCTTTTTTCTTCTCTTCATGCAAAAAGGTAAACAGGGAAACAGCAGAGTTAACCATAGCTTTCCTGTTAACTATGGTTGACGGCTTCCAAAAAGCCAGAATTCAGTTCCAGATCTGGCTTGGTTAAAAGTTTAAGCTTAACTATCTGGCTTAACCGTTGTTAATACAGTTTATTATATATGTATGAATATATACATGTATAATACAGTTTATTATATATGTATGAATATATATACAAGAAAGAAGATTCCACCTAAACATTAGGAAGATCTTCCTGACAGTAAGAGCTGTTTGACAGTGGAATTTGCTGCCAAGGAGTGTGGTGGAGTCTCCTTCTTTGGAGGTCTTTAAGCAGAGGCTTGACAACCATATCTCAGGAGTGCTCGGATGGTGTTTCCTGCTTGGCAGGGGGTTGGACTCGATGGCCCTTGTGGTCTCTTCCAACTCTATGATTCTATGATTCTATGTATGATTATTATTAAATATTTATTTATACCCAACTGTGATGGGATAATGAGCTGCTTGTGCGTAAAGCTTGATCCCTCCGGGTTTTGGCTGGTCAGCCAACCTGAGTCTCTAACGGAGCCCCCAAAGCATGACTCCGTCAGTCGCTGGTAGAATCCGACAGTGGGCGTCTACGGAACTTACTCCAACATAAAAGCTGTTTGACGGACATGCGCCTCCTGGACTCTCTGCGTGACAGCTTCCGGCGAGGGGTGGGGGTTCCTAAAGGGGGTCTTGTTACCTCCTCACTGTTCTCACTGGAAGTATCCCAGAGCCTCCCCTCCGACTCCCTTTCCCTTTGAGCTCCGCTGTCCCCCTACTGGTTCCCTCTTCTGCTGCAGAGTCTCTCCTATTCTCCTGGAGCCTTTCTACCACCTGTTCTTCCGATGGCAGTTCCCTGACACCAACTTCCCCCCCGACAGGGATGTATGTATGCATGCATGCATGTAATGTGTCTATCTACCACGTTTCATCATGAAGTGACCTCAAAGCAGTTTACATAAAAATAAATATATCATATAATTTAAAATACAGTTATAACTCACACGTAATGGGAAACTATGGTCAACTGCAACTTTTTGATGTGTGTGCCCCCCCCCTTTCATGAAGGGAGGAGCAAAGAGAGAGAGAGAGAGCGCAAAGGGGCTCTGCGAAGGTGTACAAAGCTCAAAGATAGATAGATGGCAGGCTACCTCCCCACGTTGGCAAGCCCCATCAGCCCCTCACTTTCTTCTACAGCACATGCAGAAACCATCTTCTTGACGATTAGACCAACTATTGGTCTTCTCCACTCAATCCACAAGAGCCTGTATTTGCATGCAGGGGAAGTCCATAACTCACGGATATTAATTAATGTACTGTAACATATGGTCACTTAAGTTAGAAGTAACAGACAGAAATACGTGAAGCAAAAAAAGAAAAAAGACACTACTTCTTATTCAATTAGCCTTTACACTATTTCAATCTTACAGAACAAGAACATTCCTGGTGAACCACCCATAACAAGGTATTTTTTACTTAATGCACAGAAAATTAACTCAAGATAGTTTGGGCTGGGGGATGACTAAGGAAAAACAACAACATATTTTAGCAGTTTAAAAGAGTTTCTAGCTAGCAAAGATCCTAAAAACAGTTCAGAGCCACACTGACATTCTGTATTCCAAAGGAGTCCCCTTCTAGCCATGGGAGGCTTTTGATATAATGGAGGAATTTACACAACTTTTCATGTCACCTTTGTTATGCCTGAAACGCCAAAGCCTTTGGTGCAAACATACACAGTAAACCAAATTTGCTGAAGCTAAGCAGGACCTGGGCAGTGGCTAGAAAGGTAATACTGTTTGGGAACCCCACATAATCCCAACTTGAATACTGTCATGTAAGAAAGGCAGACTATAAATAAATAAGCAAATGTGAGGTATTAACTGTTGTGTAGTCACCACTTGCCTAGTGGCAATCATGCCTACTTCACATATTACAGTTGACCTTTAGATCCTGCTTAGAACTGTTCCTGCTAGCAAAGCTGCCATATTTGGGGATCTATTACTATGTGCTGGACTGGTCACATGTGTCAGTCTACATATTCATCGTGACCACTGGAAGCTTCCCTCCCAACTGGGACAGGACATGTGGGGAAAAGTTTAGAAACATTTATTTTCTTTACACTATCTATATACCAGCCAATTTACAAAGACTCTCTGGGTGGTGTACAAGTAGAAATTAAAACCACAAGATGTAAAACTAAAAGATAGACATGAAATCTAAAACAAAGTAAAATCAGCAGTAAAACACTTCAAGACTTTAGCAGCCTTTACTTGGGAACTATAGTATATAAAGGAACCTGCAGAATATTCACAGACATGTCAAATGGGGGTTCAGATTTGCCTAAGAGCTGATCCACAATGGCAACTTTTGTCCCCTCAGCCATTGCTCCTAACAAATCCATTTGCCACCATCTTACGTTGCAGTTTTACACGCCACATTCTCAATGTGGCTTGAACAATAGAACAGAAGCCTACAGTCACATTTTGTGGTGAATAAGTATAAAGCTGCTACAAGCTGAGGGAAATAAGTGACTTCCATAAGAAACGCAAGGTGCTAAAATGCATCAATGTCATGTGATTAAACTGAATGAGTTGCATTAATCCCCATTTAAGTCATCAACCTTGGGCCACTGACTATCTCTCAGTTTAACCTCTCACAGAATTTTTGTATACCACCCTGAGCTCCTAGGAGGAAGGGTAGGATAAAAAATATATAATAAATATTACACAATATGACAATTTGAATTTATTAAATCAAAAATTAGGAACAGAATTGATTATAAGTGTGACCATTTCAGAAGCCGTTAGTAGCTTTCACTTACATTTTGTTCCCTCTGGGGGGAAATGCTGCAGCATTTGAGGTAAATGGAATTTCACATAAAATTGAGTTCCATGGTTATCCTGAGGCAGCAGGTCATCTTGCCAGATCTGGAGGAATAGCTCAGCAGACCTCTGCATAATGTTTGCACACAGGAAACAACAACAACAACAACAACAACAACAACAACAACAACAACAACAACAACAACAACAACATAAAGTCCTCACATGTTTACAGCTAAAATATGAAACATGAAAATAATATATTCCCCCCGCCTGCCAATGGTAGAACCCCTCATAATGCCTGGGCAATTCTTGAGAAACAATTCTATTTGTTATAAAATTGCCATTTGTTAGTATTTATTCTTGTTTCAGTTTAGTAGCTATACTAAACTTATGTTTGGGGTTCCAGGAAGCCTGAAGTCCTGACTAATTTCTGCCTGTTACCCAGTCTACTCCTGTTGTTGTTGTTGTTGTTGTTGTGTTTTCAGAGTGTTAAGAACTTAATTTTTTCTGTAGGTCCATTCTTAACCTGAAACTGTTCTTAACCTGAGACACCACTTTAGCTAATGGGGCCTCCTGCTGCCGCCCCGCCGCATGATTTCTATTCTCATCCTGAAGCAAAGTTCTTAACCTGAGGTAATATTTCTGGGTTAGCAGAGTCTGTAGCCTGAAGTGTCTGTAAACCGAGGTACCACTGTATTCTGTGTTTCATTGTCTTCACTACGGCTGAAGAAGAAATCCTTTGTATGTTTATTCTGCCCTGTTTAGGATCACAGTCTCAATTGTAAAGGAGACTGACATATATTTCTTCTATATGCTCAGAATGCAACATATAAAAGGAGAATACATTTCCAAAGATACTGCAGTTATTAAATTATTAAAAGCTATTGCTTGTACTTATTGTGGAAAGCATTAACAAGAATATGACAGTGCTGCTCGCTCTCCTAACATAGCCCATTTTTATTTTAGCTTCCTGCTTTATCCACATCCTGACCAAACTTCCAAAATTCTCTCTTCACCACCAAAGATAGGAAAAGAATCCACTCTTCTTAACGTTTGTCTCAATCCACATGGATAAGCCATTAAAAAATTAATAATCCACCAGCATTCCACTGATAAAAGACCTAGATTATATTGATTACCATCACAGACAGAAAGGCAGTCTTTTTGGGCATCATGAGTTTGGGTCTTAGTGTCGGAAATTCACATCTTTCCAGTCAATAATGAACTATAATGCCACCCTAGAAGTACTCACAGACTTTGCCTGTTTTTTCCAGCTGGAGTGTCCGAATGGCTGATTCATACTTCCATTATATCACAATTATGCTTTTGTTTGGTATCCTTGTGTCTCTTGCAAGTCATTTGCAGATGGTCCAAAAGCCACAGAACAAACTGTACTTCATATTAGTTCCAGCCATCACCATTTTATGGAGTATGTCCCACTTACCACAAGGCACAGTAAGTTTCCCACAAACTTTTAATTTTTAAGGTTATGTGCTTGCTACTTATTTATTTTGAACACTGCAAAAATATGTCTCTCTTTCTTGCCCTGTATAAGTCTGAATAACACACGCGTTAATGGATTTAAAATTTACTAAAAATGCACAGGGGGAAAATATTTACTATCTATAGCTCAATAGAAATTGCTTAACAGCAATCAGAAAGTTCTCTAAAGAGAGATAGAGACAGAATATATTTATATACACAGGCCTAGGTAGCTAAACCTTCAGTGTTATAGTGTTTCCACATAACAGTGATGTCTTCAGTGAATTAATGCAGTCAATTATATTGCCCGATACAGCGCAGACACATCAGAAACAAACAGGGCCAGCCCAAGACATTTTACTGCCTTAGCAGAAAGACAAGATGGCATCTCTTCCAAATTCCACAAACAGAATCTTACTTCAAACTTAGCAACAGGACAGCATTCTCCACCACAGCAGGCTAGCTTACAGGATGCAGGGCAAGCTATGCATGACACACACATCTCTGTCCTCCAATACCTCATCACCACCACCTGATGCTTGAGGCAGCTGCCTCACTCTGTCTAATAATAGAGCCAATTCTGGAAACAAACCTTTAAGAACAGCATAAACGATAAAAGTGTAACAGAATGACAGTTTCAAAAGAGTGCCATAGAAGCAGTTATTTCAACTAATTTCCTACACTCAGCCAGAGCTCTATGTTGGGAGAAGATGCAGAAGGAAGCTTGGAAAGATGCTCCCAAACTGGATTTGCACATGGATTGAAACTGTTACTTGTCTACTTTACTGGGCCTCCTTCAGAGTATTCCAAGTTGATCAGCTTCCTAGAGCATTGGCTGTCATGGGTACAGCCGTTTAAGATCTAGAGGCATTACAATGCCTTTAGGGAACTGAAGATGCCAATCAGGTCAAACCATCCATTTTGGCAACTCACAGGCCAGGTAGCTACATCTGAGATGGGTGCTGTAGAGCAACATGCTCTCCAATATTATCTCTTTTCAGCCACCATATGCTCATTTATGTTTGACAATGCATTTCATTAAAAACAGCTTTGGTTTTTATTTCACCCAAACCAGTTTCCCATGTCTGTTTGTCAGGGATAGGTGTGACGTTAACATGAGAGTGTCGGAGGTGAAATAGTTAAACAGGTTACCCAATCAGAACCCAGGGGGGTGGAGTCAGAGGGAGTATAAAACCAGCTCTGGCGAAGGGGGAGAGTTCGTTGGGAGTTGGGTGGTTGGTTGGAGTGGGAGTGAACTGGGATAGAGTCTGTGGGTAGGTTGAGTTAGTGTAGCAAAATAAGCTGAGTCAGGAATAGTTAGGGGCTAGGAAGACAAGTAAATATCTGAAAGGTGGTTTAGTGAGTGAGAGCAGGTAGCAGAAGTTATAGGTCTGGATAGGCACCCCATGATTGTAATGGACCGATACCGTTTATGAAACCACAAGCTTGTTAAACTGCAATAAATAAACAGAAGTTTATGTTCCAATTTAACCCTGACTGGACTCAGTATTGTACCAGGTAGGGCCTGGGTGGTAGCAGCGAAAAATAAAGTGGTGGCACAGGGATCAATAGACGGTGAAACGTCCGAGGACCCTGTGTGATCGCCACAATAGGGGCAATGATAATCTAGAAATATAGGGATTTCAGACAGAAGTGCTGAAAACCTTGACATCCCAAGTAGGAAGATAGTAATTTTAATAAGCTTTCTTGAACCTTCTGACCTATTATCTTGATGGGTGTCTGGAAGCAAGGATGGTTCAAAAAATGCACTCATAGTTTCACTAAGCTGGCTGTTGAATAAATTCAAGTGTCCTTCAGTTCTTTCTGATGGTCAACATTTTATTTTATAAAACAACAAATGAAGTGGGTGAACAGATGGTCTCAGCTTCAGAAGTACGTAAAACCTCTAGTAAATGATGATAGGTGAGACTTGTTTGCATTCACACATAACAAGATGTGGGCCTGGGAGCAAGTACATTTTAGATTTTGTATTTTTGATAGATGATGATAGCTAGATGACAGGTACAAGCAGCAAGAAAAGTCATGGACCTGTAAGAAATGCATGTGCATGTACATATGTGGCTTTAAAAAAAAGATATTCTGTGTTAATGCTTAACATTAAGGATAAAATCCAGAGCTTAATGTGAATCCTAATAATCTTTCAACATTTACACCAAAGTACGTTCCAATTCCCTTAGTAACAGAAGGCATAATATTATAGTAAACAATTCTCTGCGCTCAAACTGTAGAAAAAATTACTCATTTATTCACTCACAAAAGTCTTTGTACCTGTACAAAGCCTGTGACTCAGTCTTCTGAACGCACTTTTTGTAACAATTCATTTTCCTCCCACCCCACCCCACCCCACCCTGCTCAGCCCCCGTTTTCGGTTGTCAGGAATCAGAAGAATTCAAGATGAGCTATTCATATTTGCTTGAGCTGTTTTGCTGAATTTGACCCCCCCCCCAAATCCATCTACTCTAGCATTCCATGTCCCCAGCCTCTGAAACAGAAGGTTCTTATTTAAGAGATCAGGGCCCATTACCACCAACAGAGCTATCTATTGTATATTTGCCTAATGCACTTCAAAAATTATTTAATCTGGTAGTTAGGAATTATGTACATTAATTTGGGAAATTGGGGATAGAACAACTTCCATTTGTTTCTTCTCGTACTTTCCATTTATTTACTTATACAACCCAGAATTCTAGTAGCTTGCAAGCAAATGATCTCTCTCTAATCAATCTCTCCAAACCTTTCAGAACATCAATTCTATCATGTTTCTGATTTGTATTTTTCCAAACTGAAAATTCCAAAATCTTAAGCATTCCTTCACAGGAAGATATTTCACATCCCTGATCATTTTAATTGCCATATACTGTATCTTATCTCTTGTTCAAGAGGCTAGATTTATAGCGTTATACACTAGTTTAAAAACTGCCAATTCAATATCGATAGCCAATGAGTTAAGGCTATCTCATGTTGGCTCAAGCTGCACAAAATTGGGCAACTGGGAGCTAAGGCTGATGATGCCTTTACAGACATGTCTTGAAATCAGTTTTGGTTGTTTGATGTCACAAACTGTGCTTCCTTGCAACTTACCCTCCATGCACCCACACTTTTCCTTTGACTTTCAGCATTGTTTATTTATTTTGGGCATTTGTACCTGGCTCTTCAGCTAAAATGGCTTGGAATGGCTTAATCAGTTGTCATCCCTGCGCCCACAGCCTTATAATTTAAAAGGCATGGCACAAAAGAAAATAGGGACAGGAAGGAAAGAGGAAGGGGAAGGAAACTCGGGCACCAATTCTTAAAGAGTAGTTATTATTATGAGTTTAAAATAAGATTTTATTTTTATAAAATATATATTTTGAGTTTTATTTGTCCTGGTTTTCGTTTTACAGTGCCATGTTTGTACTAGTTTATGCTGCTTTATATTAAATAAAGATTGGGTTTAAGTTTCATTTGGCTGATATATATATATATATATATATATATATATGGGGGTTCTCATTTCAAGATCTAAACTAAAATGGGTTCCTGTTATGATATCTCACATTTTCATTATTATACCCCAAGCACACAAAAATTGTAGGCTATGTGTGACCTAGCACAGGAGAATTTTGCTACTATTCATGAACTGATATCACTAAACATACTTTCAGGTCCTGTTTGGGTCCCATTTGCATTCAGGTGAGAGTATGAAGGGGAATGTATAAGTTCTAAATAGTACTAAAATTCACTAATACAAGTACAGTCAACATATGGCAGTCCCTCAATGATGCACATTCTCACAAAAATGTCAAAAAAGTGAAAATATTACTGTATTTTTATATCCTTTATTTTAAACTACCATTATTGGAAAATGATACGCTTCTTTTAAACTAGAAATTCGTGGCTATGATTAATTTAATCACATTATTAAAAATGTGAAGTCAGGCAAACTCCTTTACGATAATAAATATTTAAATTGTACAAACAGCTCTTAGATAATCACATTATAGGAGAAAAAGAATAAGAATCAATAAAAAGGCATAAAATCTGTGGAGGAAGCATCACACAGCTAGATTAGCTCTTTGCAGTTATAGGAAAAGTGGGCCAACCTTCTGTTTTCCATATAAATTCTATGAAGGTAGATGCTACTGTTCTCGATCAGTTTCTGAATTTCTACGTTTAGCAAAAGCATTCTTGGCATGACTTTTAATTGTTCAGTGGAACCCAAGGGGACACGATGAGCAATTAACAATGTTTAACAATGCTCTGTGCTGGAGGTGATAATGTTGTGCAGTTGAGTATGCTCCCCAGATATGCAGAGGAAGCGTTGCTTTATGACCCATCTCTTACGGAAGTGAGAACTGGAAGGGCAAGAGCTGTGCCTTCTCTGTGGTGACACCTACACCTCTGAATATGCTGCCAACAGAACGATGCTTGCTGGCTTTTCGGCACTTAGTCAACATGTTGTTGTTTTTTCAGAAGATCTTTTATGCTGGCTAATAAAAATTGGCATTGGTTTTATTTCTACTGGGACTAATGTTGACATTTTATGGCTGTGTTTTAATGAGGCTGTGTTTGTTTTGATATCTCTTTTAAACTGTGGTGTTAGGCTTTAAAGTGATTTATTGTGATTTGTTTTGTTGCTTTTTATTGTGGATGTACACTGCTTTGGGTGGCATCATGGTGGCATAGAATGTAATATATTAATTTAAAATGAAAATAAAAATAGTTTACCAGAATTGTAGCTAAGCAACTAGATCTCTGCAGTGAAAGAACACATCTAGATAATGATAGGGAAAGCCAGTCTAGATCGGTCTGTGATCCTACACTTAGTGGAATCAAACAGGAGATAAAAATGCATTTGTACCTTGTATAGCATCTTACCTGTCTCTTCCATTTTTCCTTATCAATTTGCAGATGGCAAATGGCATGAGCCACAAGACTTTGCAACTAATTTCCTGCTACTGTAATATGCTATGTCAGCTCCATAAAAGCAAAACTGGACACATCTTAGCAGCATTTCGGATTATTAGCTATTTTGCCATTCAAATCGTCTACTGAGCTAGAACGGCCCTGACAATCACTTAGAGAGCAGAATGGCAGTAGGATCCTGCATTCCTTCCCCTCAGTCTTTCCTATCACTTGTGAATTATTTACTGTACAGTAATTGCAAAATTATATTAGCTGGCAGCAATCATTGGCGTAGCCAGGATTTTTTGGGGAGAGAGGGGCAGAACAGAGTTATCTGTGATGCAATTGGTCAGTTAGTTGTGCATTTTTATTTATTTACTTGATTTAGGGGGACAGCTGCCCCCCCCCTGCAACCCCACTAGCCACGCCTATGGTGGCAATCCACTGCTTAGGATGTAGGGCTCTGGTCTTGCCGTGCTTGAGTTGCACTAGCAATGTTATAACTTGCCAGTAGGAATGCACTTCTGTGGGATACTGAACCATGGCTGTGAAGAAGGAATACAGTGGTACTTCAGGTTACATACGCTTCAGGTTACATACACTTCAGGTTACAGACTCTGCTAACCCAGAAATAGTGCTTCAGGTTAAGAACTTTGCTTCAGGATGAGAACAGAAATTGTGCTCCGGCGGCACGGCAGCAGCAGGAGGGCCCATTAGCTAAAGTGGTGCTTCAGGTTAAGAACAGTTTCAGGTTGAGTACGGACCTCTGGAACGAATTAAGTACTTAACCCGAGGTACCACTGTACTATAAAGAATAATTTGCAGAAGAGCAATCAGTATGTTTGGCTGCCTTAGAGAAGAATTGTTTTAGAAAACCATTCACCTAGAAAAGGACACTCTAGCAGGGATGGTCAGCATACAGCAACCATCTCTACAGCAGATGCAAGCAGATGCAGATAAGGATTAGCTATCAAACACAGCCAAATGCACACAGCTAAAGATCTAGTTCTCACTGGGTGGGTAAGCCTCTGTGGGTAGTGTTTCATTCCGACTTCTGATGGGGGCTCAGATAATGGAGTACTCTTACACTTAAAAAATACACACAGCTGTACATAGAAAGCTAGATGTCAGGGATAAGGTTTCTCGGCTAGCCTTCATCTTGACAAGTTGTTTTATATGTGCAGACACCTTTTTTCACGACATGTCAGGAAGAAGACTAAACTTGAACTCTTCTCTCTGCCCGTCTTTTTATGTACATCTGCCATGTGAGTGCAATCTGAAGTGCTGCAGTGTGGAAAATGTCAGGAAGAGAACTAGGACAACATCTATATCTCATGAACAACAATTTGACTGTAACCAACATAGAGCATTTGTATTTATTTATTTATTTATTTATTTTTTAAAAAATCTAGTTTTGAGTCATTTTACAATTGTGATAGAAACTCTTTAATATTTCAATGCACCGCTCCCCCCCCCCCCCAATTATTCCAATAGAACAGGCAATTAAATCATTGGGACCAAAAATGAAATCATACAACAACTAAGAAACAAGATGAAGTTATAGTAGTGATACTCATGTTTGGGAATCCTCTTGCAAGAGAGGTCTGCCTAGTCCCCTCTGAGATGTCCTTCTGCAAACAGGAAACCTATTTCATTTTCATTTTATTCTCCTGTTGCTGCTCATATATGCATAGCTTTGAATAGCTACTGTTTTATGGTTTCCACTGATATATTATTATTATTATTATTATTATTATTATTATTATTATTATTATCTCTTTATTTAATATTTACTTATTTTTATATAAGTTTTAAATGGTTCTTGTTGTTACCTGTTATGAAACAGCGGGATAGAAATAAAATAAATAAATAAATTCAGCCACAACATACCATGTGTTTTAAATTGAGATTTCCAAGTTTAATGTTGTTTTCCTGCTGTGATTTATACTGTTATTTTGGAGCACTTCCAGATGGTCTGTTTCTTGTGAATTCATCCTGATTTGTTTGCAGGGAGATTTAACAACATTGGATGTTTAATGAACATTCATTCAGATTTGTTTACAGGGAGACTAGATGACGTTGCTTGAAAGCAAGTGTTATCCCACACTTTCCAGTGCATTTTCCCAGCACTTTCCTTATTGCAAAAAAGCCCCATATTTGGGGGAAGTGGCTTTGTTGCATGAGGCCTCCTACTCATCTATAATAGCAAAACCCGAATTGGTTGGTATGTGATAAAATCCCACCACAAAATAGCAACGTTCTGCAATCACTCCCTATCTGTGAGGTACATCTGTGATGTACACCACTTAAGGTGCTGCTCTGTTTGGCAATGAAATAAAACACTAGTAAACGGGATTAATAAATCTAAAGAAATTGCTGACTGGGTACTTTACGCGATTCTCAGAACAGAATTATATGGAAAAGACAATATTTTGTTGGCTTAGGACCTGTCCCCATGAAAATATATCTATAGTTAGTTAAAGACTTTAAGCAATCAGACAGTAGAGCAGACACTGTCCTCAGGTAACCTCATACAGCTTCCTTCAGTGAAAAACGCTGTCTCTTCTCAGACTAACTTACACATTGAAGTGCTTAGTTCTCTCACATTCTTCCCTTTAGGAATGACAGTAATGAAAAGCACTCCCTTTCCTTTCTGTATCACTGGGTGAGGAAGTGTCAATGCAACACAATGTTTTACCAGCAGTGCTGAACTTGGCTTCTCTTTTAAATGTATATCTTTGTGTAAGGTGCCACTTCCAAGGCCTCTGTTTTCTAAAAAGAAAAGCGGGGGGCATGAATACCTGGTTCTTGTTAAATATACTCTAGGCTTTGCTTTGTTTTTTTTCTACTCTAAATACATTCCTAAGCAGATTTCAAATGTATGTTTTATTTCTCCATCAGGCACTCTAAGGTTACATTTAGGAAGAAGATGGATGTCTTAGAATTATGATTTTTCTAATTATCCACACTGGTTTTTCTGTTGAGAAACATGTAAGTATCTACTAGGGAACTCTTCTGAGTTGCAGAAGATTCTGGGCTGGGAAGCACGCAGGGCTGTAGTTAGCCCTCCTCTGCAAGTGGGACCATTACATTTCCAGCTGGAGCTTCAGATACAAAGAGTTAGTGATTTACTAATAACAAACAGGAAATTTGAGAACCTGCTGACCAATCTTTTGACCAAGTTCCAATGGGACTTACTTTGGAGTAGATATGTATACAATTGAACTACTTGTGTGTGTGACTTCTTAGAATCAGAAGCATTTTAAATTAATAAGAACAGAGTTTTCCCCCCTCTTATGCTTTAACGTGGTACCTCTGGTTACGAACTTAATTTGTTCTGGAGGTCTGTTCTTAAAGTGAAACCGTTCTTAACCTGAGGTACCACTCAGGCACCAATCACCACTGCCGTGCGATTTCTGTTCTCATCCTGGGGTAAAGTTCTTAACTTGAGGTACTACTTCCGGGTTAGCAGAGTTTGTAACCTGAAGTGTTTGCAACCTGAGGTGTTTGTAACCCGAGGTACCACTGTATTTATTCTATGAAGCACACACAATAAATTCATAAATAAATTGAGCTGCTTTTAAAGGGAGAAAAATAAAATATATTAAATGTCCTGTCATTTTCGGTGATGGAACCCAAGATGATGAAAATATGGTTTCTAGGCAATCCCATTCAGGCACTGTTCAAAACCAAGACCTGATTAGCTTCAACAATGTGGTAGCCTCACGTGCCTCAAGACCATGCCCTGTGTTTTT
Organism: Podarcis gaigeae; assembly: GCF_964106915.1. NCBI lineage: Eukaryota > Metazoa > Chordata > Lepidosauria > Squamata > Lacertidae > Podarcis > Podarcis gaigeae. The sequence goes on from NC_139677.1 coordinate 75,737,800, forward strand.
TATTCATTTTTAGTGCAGAAGCTCTTACTCATTTATAATGAAGTTACCCCTTTTAATCACCCTTCCATATGGACACTGTTGTTTTTGTACTGTACATGTATATCATAGTGCACCTTCTGGCCTCACCTTGTTTACAGTCCTGTTTGCACACAGTGCCTTAGAGCAATATCAAGATCTTTGGGGCCTCATCATCTCATTGTATAACTAACCATGGATCTGAGTACAGTGGTACCTCAGGTTAAGTACTTAATTCGTTCCAGAGGTCTGTCCTTAACCTGAAACTGTTCTTAACCTGAAGCACCACTTTAGCTAATGGTGTCTCCTGCTGCTGCCGCACCGCCGGAGCACAATTTCTGTTCTCATCCTGAAGCAAAGTTCTTAACCTGAGGTAATATTTCTGGGTTAGCGGAGTCTGTAACCTGAAGTATATGTAACCTGAAGCATATGTAACCCGAGGTACCACTGTATGTCAAAGACTTTTGGTGTTTGCACTTTGTAAAGGAAGCTTGGTAATGGTGAATAAGTCGTTTTTCATGGAACCAGTGGAATTCATTTTGAAAATCATTTCTGTACATTATACTATTGCAGTACCTTCATGTACCACAGTACCTGTTGATACAGTTAAATATCTCTGTTTACTGACACATCTTTGTGATTAACAACACTTTCTTGCTGGGGTAAATTATAAAGTGTTCTTGATCATTCCCCTCCCCCCAAGTATCCCTTTCCTTATTTTTACATTTGTCACCATCACTGTATGTGATTTGGTGTCAGCTGCAGACGTATGTCTTTTGAGGGTGGCTGATTTGTTTTGGCCAGCTATAATTGAGGAATGTCCATCTGTTGTATGTGATTTAAATCTGTTTTTCATTAGTTATATTTCTTTAATGCATGTAATTTTGTAAACTGCACTATATGGCAAAAGTATAAAAATCAGATTGCTAGTAATACTACTACTACTAGAAGTAATCATTGTCATTAAAGTATTACCAGATTTTTGTGATAAATTTGGGGGCCTGAAGGTTTATTAGGATTTGGATTTACCTGAGTCTGAGAGATTCTGAAAACAGGGCCAGAAAAGGGCCTAAGGTCTGCTTGAGAATCGTTAGGTCCTTGCTTATGTGTACTGTCACATACTAGGCCCTAGAAAGGTTTGCAAGGAAGTGTGGTTTAAATAACAAGGCCCAGACCCTCTCTGCCACTCCCTCCTGCACAGGTATGCTATGGGAGGTAGGAAATAGCAAAAAGGAGGATATGATGGGATTCTCAGTATCATGAAAATTTTGTATTTACCACAAATACATTATGGAATCCTTACCTTGGAGCAGATTGCAGATTCAACTTTGGGTATCAGGAGCTCACTATAAACCCCACCCCGCTCCATAAGTCCATGAAGAAAACAAGGATATGAATGCCAGAAGCTATGCCTAGTTAACTCATATTCCATGCTGCTGTCTCAATTACTTACAAGTGGAAATATTTAATTCATAACCAGCCTTGTTACAATGTTGCTAATATAGTTAGCAACTCATCTGTATTCTATAAACTTTTGCTGAATTTCTGATTTGTTTTTAGAATTAACCATTTATGCTCTGGTATCCAAAAAAAGGTCTGCCAATGCAACCATGCTCGTATCTATGAAGTTTGCATCTGGCAAAGATAATATTGCCTTGCTGAAGACAAAAATTGGTAATATAGAAGCTGCTGCTGCAAGAATTCTGATGGACTAGAACCAGAACCATCTTTAACACCATTAATAATGATGGGCTTATATCTACACCAGGAATGATCAACTGTGAGGGTGACTTCTACATTTTTTTTTAACTTAAAAGCATCAATTCACTATGTTAATTGCAAAAAAAGCTTTTGTTACAGTTTTAATCAGCATTGACTTTTTAGTCAATTCTGTTAATCCCCTTTTCACTAGTTTCTGCAGAACACACCTCTCTCCAAGGCTACATGCATCTCTGAACCTCTTTGTTAATGCTCCCTGCTTCTTTCTCTACCCCACAGTGTTTATTGTCTCTTCACCCACAACACATGCTTTATCTCTAACTGCACCACTACAAGTTAACCCACAAGAAACCCACCACTGTTTACCCACCCTTTCTCTGTTTCCCCACTCCTTCTCTCTGCAACCCATCGCTTGCTTTTCTTTACTCTCATAGTACTCTTCTCCCTCACTCTGTAGTATCACAGGTTTCACCACACTTCCATGTCACAGTTCTTCACTCACAACCACCCACACCTTTCCTTTGCGCCCTTTATTTGTGCTCATTTTCTGCCCCCCTCCATATTCCTCACTGCTCTTCACTGACTTCAGTGACACCAGCACACAAGGGGTTCATTTTTCCAAGCAATTCTTACATTCAGAGAGTCTCAGGGACAGACAGGAAGGTGGTGCAGCATGACTGACTGACTGACTGTTTCGGGCTTCATGGAAATATTGTTGGCTACACCTCTCAATTCAGGGAAACAAAAAGAATCAGAACATTCTCCACTTTTGGTGGGCTTGGGTGAAATTTAGATTTTATGACAAATGATCGGAGGTATTCATTCGATACAGTATTCTTCAACTGCTTTCGACATTCAACAGATTTCTTTATAATAATAAAAAAAGATGGAAGGGCTTTGATTGGTTGTTGTTCAACAATATTGTAAGAACAACAAGGCAGAATGACACAGCATACAATGAGAAAGTCAATAAAAGTCATTCACATCAAAATGAAAAGGCTAAGAATACAGCCAAATGAAAGTCAGTGAAGTAGCTGATAAGGAAACATTAGCACCTATAAACATAATGGGGCTATCCGAAGTGGGGCCAAATATTTCCCAGCCACTATCCTTCAAGGAATTATCCAGCAAGCAGACATGTGTTTCTTTACTGCACAGATTGTTCAACATTATCATCTTTTTCTTCTTGGGTATTTTTCTTGGGTATTTAATATCTCTGTGCCAATCACAATGATGTAAGCACTTCTCTTTTTAGTAAGTTCAAATCTGAGATATTTAATAAACGTTATTACCACAACTGATCATCCTTTATAAATTATGGGGCCGCTGATACTGAAATTGAAGAGCTAAGCTGAGAGTACATCTTATTGAACTGTGTGGAACTTACTTTTTCATAAATGTGCATAGGATCAGCCTGTTATACACAAAGAGGAGCTTCAGAAAATCAATTTTGATGAAACAACAAGAGATAGATATATGGAACGGGTCTATTTCTCGTCCATATGTGTTTATCACATGGAAAATGTCTACAAAATATCCCACAGATGGTCTCTGTCTCCAGTCAGAATCCAACACATTGTTTCCAGTAATGAAGCAGTATGTTGGAGAAGCTGTGTGGAAAAGGCTATTTTTCCGTATGCTGCACTGGTTCCTATTTTGGAAGGAGGTTAATAGATCAATATCCATTAGTGGAGGTAGCAAAATTCAACTGGTACTGTTTATCTACTTATTCAGTACTCTTCCCATAAGGGATACTCATGTCATGCAGCATGAGACACTCGTATTGTTTTGTTATTAGTAGCTAGAGTATGTATTTGAGTTTGAGGGGGTGGGGTGGGATATCAAGCATTCCTTTACTGAGATTGTGGCATGATATTTCATGGGGACATTCTTGTGATTTAAAAATTATTCCATCTGACCCCCCCTTGTGAGGGAACAGATCATAAACTTACAAAAGTTGTGATTTTTACTCATCCCTACCCAGTTTCACTGCAAATTAATAAGTGATATATTTAATAAAGATTGATTTGAGATTCATACACTATCTATAAAAAGTAATACGTGTCTGTTTGTCATCATTTTTGCAATGATCTTTGTCTGTGATAGATATATTAAAACAACCATGTTAAATTTCATCGCACTGTTTAACTTTCAGTTTTATTTTCGTAGCCCGAGTAATTTTTTGCATAATAAATTTCAAAGTAGTGGAATTTTACTTTTAGGAATTAGAAATGAGTACACCGAACAAGACACAAAACCCCAAAACATTTCATAAGAAGTTTCTATTTTAGTATTTATCCGGCTCAATTATGCATTCTACTGTAGTACACATTTTCACTTTGGGGGAGATAATTAGCCGCATGCATTCTTGCATATGCTTGAACTTTTGGACATTTTTTTGTATCCTGTTCCAGTATCCTAGGCAGCTGCAACTATGTCACTGAAGGTCACTATCAGTTTCTAGATGAATGGGGAAGTACTGTGCATTTCCCTTATTTCTTCTCTGAACAAAAATAAAAGAGGTGTCCTAGGAGTTCACCAGACTTTTGTCACTGTTTTGAAGGGGAACTAGTGTTTTATTTGTCCAGCAGCACAAGGACCAAAGTATTTTGAAAAACCACAGAAAGAGTGAGTATCTGATAATGACTGTGGCAAAGGGTTGCTCTTCAAAGGTATGACTAGAGTCAAATAAGATGCTATCTGGACGTTACTAACATAAAACAAGAGTTTTCTATAAACCTAACCAAGCTACAGAGAGCCTAGGTGCTTTAATACTGAGATTTACTCAACTCATCTAAGGAGAAAAATACATCAGCCAAAATATTATTATTAATAATAATTTCACTGTACCCTTAATTAATCAGCTATTAAATTTTAGAGCAGTAAAGGTTGTCTCATACACAAGTCATTTTGTTAAATCTGACATTCAAATCCATCTTTGCAATACGCTCTCCTCTGGAGTTGGGCCATGGAATAAAATGCTATGAAAAACAAAATAAACCAAAACCCTGCTGTGGAAACAGGACAGATCTAGTTTTCACATCCCCTGCACAGATAGAAACAAGACAGAAGTAAAAGGCACCAAATGGAGCTCAAAGCTTCAGTATGATATCAGCCTCCACATTCTGGCAGAATTTGCAACCCAAGATATCAGTCCCTCCAAGTCGGATAGTCTCACATATTCTGGGTGCCCAAAATTATCTTGCTTACAAGATTATTATTTTTCCATTTTAGGCAAGCCTTGAGGAAAGAGAAAAATTAGTGGTGGGTATTATGAAATCTTCCCTCTAAATTGACTAATTAAATATGTAGCTGTGTGCTCCAAGACAAAATGGAACTTACTTGTTGAAGGCCCCATATAATATATATATACATCTCCTCCCCACCCACATGTGTAAGTATTCGCTAGATGCCATGTTCTTGGAAAGTGCCAATACAGAGACATCTCATGCAACTGGGCCAGCACATAAGATACAGGCTTACTATTCCTATAGCACCAGATGGAGTTCTACTATAATGAACTAGAATTAGGGGTTAAAATGTACCTCTGGCTAATGCAGAATTCTTTGCAGATTCCCCCCCCCCCCTCAGCCCACGGCATCTTTCTGTTCATAACAAATGGGTTATTTGCCACTATTGTATACCGCAGTTTGCATTTCACCATAAACCTCAATGTGACTGTAGCAAGGGAGGTACTGTAGTCTCTTCTCATCATATCGTTACTTTTGCCTTGTTGAAACTGAGGGAATGAAATTGTTTATATTGGATAATTCGTTCTCTCAGGTAACTTAGCCCAATAGCCTCTACCAAAGGTGTCATGGACTTTGAAGAAGCACGAACTCAGGACGAAAGGGAGAAACGAGCTAAGAGAAAGGCATGTTTGGCAAATCCTCACCGTGACCATACTCAGAAACAGTATGTCCCCATTGTAGAAGGATGTGTGAATCCATAATTGGCCTTCACAGTCACCTATGGACACACCGTTTTGACCATATTCATGGAAGACAATCTTACTCGGCTACGAGTGGTCGCTGAAGAAGAAGAAAAAAAGAACTAGGCAAAAGACTACGGTCACACTGGATGTTTCTTTCAAAGTGGGCCAATAGCCTTCAGTACTGAACTTGCATTTTGTTTTTCTTGACTGTGATCCTATGTTTCTAACATTGCAAATACATAATTATACGTCCCACTGTATTTACTGGGGTTTATTACAAAGCTAACATGCCTAAGATTGCACTGCAGATCCAAAAATGCAGGATCCTATCAACCAATCTGACACAATAACATGATTAGAAAGCATATGCTTGGGAACATTTTGTACGCCTTTGGATTCTGAGCCTTTTTGTGATTTTGTCAAAATTTCTGCGTTTACTTTGAAAACAGGATGACTTTAGTGGGACTATTCTAATGTAATCATTCAATGTATCACTTCTATCTCATTCAATCCAGTGATATGCTATCCTTTTTTTTTTGTTAACTGATTTTTAAAAATAATTCTTTAAATTTTACCTTAAGTCAATGATGTGTGGGTACATTATCCTTGAAGGTGCTTAAAATAAGCATCAGCTGATTAACACACATACAACACACGCACCTGCGTTCTGTCTCTTCTACTAATTGAGCTGGTCTCTTCTAAAAGCTGCAGGAGTGTACTCATTTTTCACCCAGAGCTATAATTATTTTCTGCTTTAATTTTACAAAAACCTTTTGTTTCATTCCCATGAGCCCATCTGATCCTTATATTACACTTGCTCTATTAAAACACTCATGGAGAACAAAGCACAGTTGTACTGATTCATAAGTAACATCTTTCCTCTTCTCTCCTTTCCTCCCCCAACCTCCACCTTTTAAATACTGGGTACACATCACTAGCAAAGGTTATTTTTAACAGTGTCTTTGGTTTTCAATCTTCTGTCCCACTCTTAATCTCTTTTCAAAATGGAGACAACACTTCCAATCCATAGGGACCTCATGTGTTATCCAATAATTCTCAAAGATTCTAGACAGAGGCTCTGAGATTAAATCTGCAAGCTCTTTTAGTACCCTTGGATGCATCTCCTCGGGCCCTGGAGATTTGTAGATTCATTTAAAGTAGCTAGGTGTTCCCTTACCACCTCTTTTCCTCAGCTCCCTTTATTACGTTATCACCAAATTTGGAATTGCTTTCCTTTGGGTGAAGACAGAATCAAAGTAGGTATTGAGCAGATCTGCCTTTTCTCTGTCACCCAACAGCATTTCTCCATCTTCTCAATGCAAAGAACCTACTACTTGCTTGTTCTTTCTCTTGCTTTGAACTCAGCCAAAGAAAACTTTTTTTTAAAGAAAAAACCCTCTCTTGCGAGTCCGAGGAATATCTTGACCGGATATAATGTGGTTTCTTATGTTCTTCCTATTGTTGCACAATAAATTGCAGTGAAAACCGATTGCAGTTTTGGGAAGCACGAAGGAAAATGTGAGGGTAATACATGAATAAAGGTTTCAACAGAATCCCATCATATGGAGTAGCCAGACAGAAACTATATTTAAGGTAAGATAAACTTGGGAAAGGTTCTGAAATAAACAAGAAAATGATTGTGCTCAAGAGAAATCATGTAAAACGGCAACACAGCAGCATAAAGACAAAGATGGCTGCAGGTGAGGTGACTCTTGTAATTTGCCAAAGAATAATTATTCTGCATATTTCATGAAATATATCAAATCAATCAAAAGTTATCTTTAGAAATTATCATACCAGATTAAAAATAATTTCCTAAATCAATCACTATTAACCTACCACAGTGGCTGATTTGTGAAAGAATGCTTTTAAGAGGCATGAGCTGCACAAGGACACCCAAAATCATGCTGATTTTCAGTGAAAAGCAGGCAGTGAGTTAAGCATCCTGTTTCACTATAGAAAGTCTATGGCTGTGAAGGCATTTTTACAGATCTTGAATATTAAGTGCTTTCTTTAAAATAAAATAAAAATCTACCTATTTCCACTGTATGCTTTTTCATTTGAATGCCTAGACCAAAATGTGCATCACTACTTTGATTTTGTGTCATATTCTCCAGATTCAACTCCTCCTCTTCAGGGGACAAGGCCATGGATTCAGAAGTCTGAACAGAGGAGGGACTTCCCCTCAGAATCAGTTCTGAGAATCAGCTCCCCATGCCCTGAAAACACCAGCACTTGAGAGGCTAATTTGACAGCACTGCTCCAACCTGAGGAAGCTACATTGCCACCATGGACTCCAGGTGAGAAGCCAGTGCCTCCTCTGCCCTTTGAAGCCAATTGCCTTTGAATGAGGCTAAACCCCCCTCTACTGAAAATGCTTTCATTACTGGAGGTGGCGCTAGTCACAAAGATAAAGATGCAGCTCTATTTAAAGCTCAGTTTGCTTGTCAGTGAAACATTTCACCCTGTTCATACTCTCCAGTCCGACAGCATATTGTCCAATTTTCTTGGACTTCGCCTTACTGGAACCTGACTGCTGCTTTGCTTGACTTTTGTTATTGGAACTTGAATGTTGCTTTGCTTGATGTTGCCTTACTCACTCTAGAACCTAAATTTTGACTTGCTGGAACTCAAACTTGTAACACTTGTAACCTGTTCAGGCTAGAACCCCATCTGGTGGAGACCACCACCTGGAACAGAACATTCTGAGACTCCTTTGTTAGTTTTTGATGACATTTCACCTGTGTGCTGTTGTATAAGGAAATATGACATAACCACCCACTCTGTTCTATCTCTTTATAAAAAGAGCCTAACTGTTCTAACACAACAGCTGCCACTTTTTCAGCAGGAGAACTGACCTTGTCTTCCAGAGACCTCTGCATAAAGCACCACTTTCTCCAGTGAGCTCAAGTGAGCTTCTTCACCATTCTACACCAGGCCAAAATTAGCCCTAATTTTGAGGAGAAAAGTTTCCTCTTCAATGCCACATTAAAATGTGTCCTCAAATGATCCAAGTTAATTCTGGTTCTGTTCATATTTGCCTTTTTCTAATAGTTAGATAAGACATAGAACTTACGAATTAAGCTGCTATATTTGCCAGATAGTACCATATCCTCTTCTTTAATACAGCTTAAGGTACTGAACTGGAAAGTTTAACATACAAAAATAATAATATTCCAGCTACAAGGTACAATAAAGCAAAGTCTAATTCCCTGTCTCTGTGAATTCTAATGCAAAGCCCACAAATAGTTGCTTGGCTTTACATACTCTGTGCATTTACTTAAGTTGAAGATACTGCTGTTTTCCTTGTAGAGGCCTTCAACTTTGTACATACATACTGTGAGCATGAAAAAACAACAACTCAGAGCCTTATCATTTGAATGACTGGGCACAGATAACTGGGTATTGCTTCTTTGTCCATTAAATGTCTTGTCAGGAGCCCCTGGGGTTTGGCATGTTCTTCAGATGTAGAAGAGAATGGGTGTGCAACACTGCCATTTGAAAATGACAAGCAGGATGAAGTCTTGGTCAGGTTTAGTACAAATAAATATTAGGGATCTGGCCTTCTTCTTGGTCTTGTCAATAAATAAGCATCTTCTGTTTGCTGTGTTTCAGACTCCTAACTTGTTTCACCCCCTGACCCAAAGCAACCTTGAGCTTGAGCACAAACTCTCCAGTCCCAGATTCAGATACCTCCTGGACCTCACAATGTTTCTTAGTGAAACGTTTTAGACTTAAATACTATTTGGCACATTACACTGTGATAAAGTTACGATGAGTCTTGCAATCTAGCTTGCAGTAAACATGGAACGCCTATGCTGCACTTAGAGTGCATTTCTTATTATTAAGCTTTGATTAACTGATTAACTGTTGATTAGAAATGCTACTGTACTGAATAAATATCTCAAAGCATACAAGAACACAGTGAAACTCAGGCAGATTTCCCATGGCTCATATTTTTAAGGAGTATGAATCATTAGATCTCAGTGGAATTAATTTCCCCCATTTCTTCCTTTATTTATTAGCCTAAGGAGCAAGGTCTCAGGACCCAAAAGTAGCTTCAAGTTTTTCACCATCTGTGCTGAAGTGAAGCCAATGCAAATTCCACCGTCATCTCTTCACTTTTATGCCTCCTGCAATATTTCATTTCACACTTGTGATCTCTGTGCCTTAGAAACAATAAAATATGTACATCTCATCAACTTGAAAGAACCATTTGTGACATGTCAACAAGAAACTGCTCTTGAAGTAACTCAGGGCACAGAATCTAAATTATAAGGTGATGAAAGCAGTACAACTTCAGCAACTATACTGCCACACTATGCTGGAGGACATTCACAGTGCAATCCTACATTTGAGTTTCACTTATTGGATAGGAATGGAGAATAAATTAATTCAATCTAAATTTTAAGGGACCTAACTGAATTCAGACCTCCTGGACTAATACACAGACCAAAATGTAACTTTCCTTCCAATTTTGCACTTCTCTGAATTTTGCGATAGTGTCATTGGCTCAAAAAAGGAGTAACATTTGCAACAATAATGCCTTCCCCTGCCACATAATGCTTTAGGATAAAATGTGTTTTGAAATGCATATACAGTACTGAGAAAAAATATGTATTTGTATCTGTAGTTCCATATGGATCTTAAAAAAATAAAATCATAGATTAATGTGGGAACAGGGTAGAATGGATTTATGAATGAACATGCGAATGAATATGTGTGTACATGTCCTGAGTTTGTTATATCAAGTTCTGTACTGTGATGTTGGTCTATGCTTGTTTCCTGCAAATGTTAAATTGGTTTTAGTTGTGATATCTGGCTGACTCTGATTTAGCAGAACTAAACATCACTACAAAGGAAGCCTCCTAGGTGATAATATTTTTAGTGATTTAAGGCCGCTGGATGAGCCAGTGTAGCCTCCACCCCAGAGCTTTCTCTCTATGCATTTCAGAGGAGCTGGCTTTCCTGGAAACTGAAGCCTCTTCTACCCGAAAGTATTTGGCTACTCTTAGCATGACCAGAATCAAGGCCTGAACAAGAGTCAGTTGTTAGGTGTTTTTCTGTGGGGAGAGGAAGGACTTTTTTTAGATGGATGAGCCCGCTGTAGGATCCAGCTGCCTTGTCCTCTTCCCAAAAAGCCATCTTAACGAGTGGGGCAGCATTTAATGTCAGCCCTGGAAGTGTCTTCACAGAACATATCTATCTATCTATCTATCTATCTATCTATCTATCTATCTATCTATCTCTATCTATCATCTATCTATCTATCTATCTATCTATCTATCTATCTATCTATCTATCTATCTATCATCTTCCATCATCTATCAGTTCTTGGTAGTGATGCCTGCCCTGTGGAACGCCCTTCCATCCGATGTCAAGGAGATAAATAACTATACAACTTTTAGACGACCTCTGAAGGCATAGGGAAGTTCTTTATGTTTGATGTTTTATTATGTTTTTATATCTGTTGGAAGCTGCCAAGAGTGGCAGGGGCAACCCAGGGGCAACCCAGTCAGATGGGTTTGGGTACAATTATGATTATTATCAGACCCTGATATATTAGATACCTTCCGTGTGAAGCTTGAAGGTTGGAGGTTCTTTCTCCTCAAAGCATCATTGTGAAAGACAGGTCCTTTGGAAATTGACCTTATGATGTTTGGTATGCCCAAAAATAATCTAGGATGTTTGTATTCCATGTTACATTGACATGAGTTCTAGAAGTTTGTTTTCTAATGCTTCCAAGCGTGACTGAATGCACAAAAATGCATACTGTCCTCCATCTAGTTCCATACAATATCAGCAAACATAATGGACAGACAAAATGAGTTTTCTCTATAAGCTTGTTTCATCCAAATTTACAAATAATGAGTTACAAATGTTTATAAACTTGCTTATTCATTGTGAATATCCATGTTAAATGTTTATGGATTTACAAAGCAGAACAAGTTGATAGGTTGACAAAGACCAGAATGGAATCAGGGTCCAAATCAGATACAGGTCTCCAACCCCTTTAGTTTCAGAATCTGTCCTGTAACTTATAAAATCAAGCAAAAATATTTCAAATCTTAAACTAATACTGTGAAAAAGCACTCTCCTTGATCTCATAGTTAAGTCCCATGATATATCCTTGGGAGGAAAAAAACCAATAATAAAATGCAGTCTTTGATTTATTGGCTTATGTTTTAAGATTTTCTTTCATCAAATTTTAGTTAACATTACTTCATATTGTAAAGTATAGCCAAACACAGGCATTTTTCATTAGCAGTACACAAGAAATCCAAGAGGCAAATACGTAATTGCAATGACAGGAGTAGCAGCAGCTCCCCTTAGTGCATAGATGTCACTATCAGTAGTGTTCATACTAAATAGCTTTTTCTTAATAGCATTCTTTTAAATTCTTCAGCTACTGACCTGTTAATCACCTAGGACATCTGGTGCTGCATAATACCCAGAATGAGGGAGAGGAGTTAACTCAGCCAGACAATAGTCCATGAAGATCAGTAGACCTTAGTTGATTTGCCCAAGCTGACAATTTGCCCCATATTTTCTCAATAAGATATAATGCTGCAGCTTTAACAAAAATAAAAGTTCTTACAAATTATTTTTTTAAAAAAAATTAACAAGCTTTCCTCTACTTACATAAGAACTACCATGTAATGGGATCACCCAGATGCCAAGACAGAAATTTTAACATCTGCTCATAATGAATTTCAGTTAGAAATAAAGGAAAAACTTCAAAGCAGCCTTCTCTCCCTGTGGCTAAGACATACATTTTCTTATTTAGTTTCATCACTGGCTCTGTACATTCTTATGCAATTACATTTCATTGTTCCATTCTCAAAGCATGACGGGTCCAATGGGGGATGGCCCCAAATGACCTTGAACAGAGAAGCTTGCATTGCATCTCCATGCAGTTACATGCCATTTGTTGTCATCTTTGTCTCCCAAGCCCAAACTGCTCTGCTTCATTTCTCCCTCCTCTTCCTTAGGGTCCCTTACTGATGTCATGGAATCAAAGAGTTGGAGTGGGCCTTTGAAGGCCATCTAGTTCAACCATGTGCTTGATGTAGGAAAACCACAGCTAGTACATCTCCAAATAATGGTTGTCCCACATTTCCTTCAAGATCTCCATTGAAGGAGAACCTTCAAAGTAACTGATTCCATTGCTGAACTGCTCGTAATGTCAAACCTCAAGTGTGTGGTTCAGTTTCAAAAGGAGACATTTGTTCTTTATTATGGTCCCAATTTTGTGAACTCCCTTCCAGTTTAAGTCAGACAGGGTCCCTCCCTGTTGAATGTCAGGTGCTTACTGAAGACTTATTTTATTCCAGAAGGCCTTTATCAGAATTCTGATTTTATAGTCTTGATTAAATTTAAACTCAGTTTTAGTTTCCTGTCATAGCTTAGATATTACTTTGATTTAAGAAGTATACAAATTGTTTAAATAAATAAAAAAGACATTTCAGCTAATGTTGAACCAAAATATATCCTCCTGTAACTTAAGACCATTACGTCTATTCCTGTGTGACGTCATTCAGGGATTTGAAGAGTGTTGTCATGTTTCTCCTCATTCTTTCTCTTCTCCAACTTAAGAATACCCAGGTCCTTCCATGTTTCCTCATATGCTTCCCCCCCCCATACCTCTATATTTGTTGTCTCCCTCTGAACTCATTCCTGTTTTAGCGTAATGCTCAGAACTGGACACAGTACTCCATATGAAGTCTGACTACCACAGAACGAAGTGGAACTACTACTGCCTATGATTTTGAAGTAGCATGATTCAATGTAGCCAAAATCATATTAGCCTTTTTGTAGCTGTTGTCATACTGCTAACACACATTCTATCTTGTGCATTTGCTATCTCATGCATAATTTTGCTTTTGACTCTGCTGAACTACACTTTGTTAGTCCTGGCCCAGTCTTCCATTCTATCAAGGCCATTTTGAATATTATTCATTTCTTCTGTTGTATTAACTATATTTTCCAATGATTATTTTATAATGATTTATCCACCCCTTCATTTAAGCCACTGAGACAATACCACTCCTGCCTACCCTGATGGTGTCAGACCCTTGCTGCCACACCCTGTCTAGTCAGCTGTTCTGATCAATCTATAATAATGGCAGTACATCCACATTTTTGTCACTAAACTGTATTAATTAGATCAAAGCATGCCATCTTCAGCCAGCATTAACCTCTGCACCCTCATCTACACCCCCCAGCATCTACATTCTATAAGATACAGCCTAGTGAGTAAACCATTCCAAAAACATCTTGCTTTGAGGACTAGATTTTATTTTATTTCATTGTCTAATAAAGACAATATTACATTTTGGGAGAATTGGCTCAAGGCTGTCAATCTATGTGTAACTGCAATTGTCAATAGCACCTCCATTTCGCTATTCTTTGCAGGATCTAAAAGTGAGAAGCTTTATGTTTGTTTAAATAAATTTATATTCAACTCTCTTCCAAGAGCTTAGGTGGATTGCAGGGAGTGAAAACAATGTACTAGAAATTTTGCATATGCTTCACTATCTGGACAGTACACTGCAGTGTAAAATATGTTGCTACCTTTGACAAGCATCTACAAGCATGCACACAAATGGGTTATGTGCCAAAAATGAACAGATTTGGGTCTATTTTTGTTCTGGTATAATTGTTGAGAAATCTGGACAGAAAATGACATGGTTTGCCCAATACTTGGCTTGCATTCTATATAGGATGGGTCGTTATGCACCTGTAAGTATGTGGTATCCTTGACTTCCAAAGCAAATTCATTAATGTTTAAAGGAGGAAACTCATAGCTGTTGAAGCATAACAGTTTGCAGTGAGCAATAAAAAAGCAACTTGGGAAGAACTTAGAACTTTCTGGGTTTCATTATCCAGCTGTACATTTTGATCTTTAATGAGAAACACAAGCTGGTTTGCAGTGTTTCACAAGCTCTTACTTTAAACTACAATTTTGTTTATACTTAAACTTAAATTTGGAAGATGGATTCTATTATTTGACCAACTCACTTGCCTGTAATTGTCAGTTTGAGCATACCAGTCAAAAACAAGGGCCAGTTTCTACTTTGAAACTTTATAACACGGAGAAAGACAACAGCTGACCAGTACAGCACATGTTGTGCATGTACAGTCATATCTCATGTTACATCCGCTTCAGGTTGTGTGTTTTCGTCTTGCGTCCTGCGGCAACCCGGAAGTACAGGAATGGGTTACTTCTGTGTTTTGCCGCTCGCACATGCACACACGTCCATAACACAAGTTACCACTGTAAAAGGTCTCAGGTTCAATGTTTGCATCTCCAGAAAGGTATGGGGGGAAACTTCTGGAGAACCACTATGAGTCATTGTAGAAAATACCAAACTTGGTGGATGGGCGGTATTACTTGCTGGTATGAGACAGCTTCCTATATTGCTAAGCAGGTTCATACCAATGTATGAGACCAGTAGCACTGTGCACCTACAAACTGGTAAAGGTACAGAAAAGGCAACTATCTGGGATCACCCAAGGATGTAATCTGGCGAAGCAAACAAGTGATTTTCAGTTGATTTCGAACAACGTGGGGTTTTGCACAGGGGTTTGCAAGTGCCACCAAACAGATTGGTGATGCCTGCAAACCCAACTGCCTCTGTCTACATGGTTTGAAATCAACCCTTGCAGGCAAAGAACAGCTGGCTAGTGGTGCTTGCAAATCTCACTTTTTGGCAGGTTACAAGCTCCCAAATGGAAACAATCCCAGCAGGGCTTACATGTGGTGCCAAACGCAAAAGGCACCAAATGCAAGCCCTATTTGCCAAGGAACAATTAGGAGTCTGCTTTAAGGTTCCCAACTGTTTCTTTGCAGCTGCATTTTTACCAGGTGTGGGGCAGATGTGCGTGGCTTGGGGGAAATGACCTTGCAGGTCAAATTATGATCCTTGTCATACCTAATTAGGCCCATGGGCTGAAGATTCCCCACCACTGCTGTATACAGTGGAGCCAACCCATCCATGGGTTAGAAAATTATCAGTAATTGGAGATGAGATGATGGACCACAGTCAGGAGTATATACTGGAAGTGACAAAGATAACAATAGGGCTGCCAGAAGGAAGGAAAAGGAAAGTCAAGCATATGAGTTCAAGAGAAGAGGTTAGATGGTAATGGGAAACAGGGCAATGCACAGGCCACATTGATATCAGGGATGAATAGAAAACAGTGCATGTAGATATACACTACTGGTATATTTACAATAGAAAGGTAGATCACTGCATGATCATGTGAAAAACAGTTAAGAGAGGCACTGTGATAGTTCTTCGATGTGCTGTTAAAACTAGTAAATGATCATGTATTCTTAGCAGGGGAGGACAAAAGGTACGAGTGGAATCTACTGTGGATGATCTGCAGATGATCTCTTGGATGATCTGCTGAAAATTTGAAAGGATTTCCAACTCCCCAGTCCAAACTAACAAAAGCAACAACAAAAAGATCTCCTTCGAGAAATTGAGAAATGGGCAGGAAATCAGGAATTATTATTATTATTATTATTATTATTATTATTATTATTATTATTATTTCCTTATTATTCCTTATTATAATTATTATTTCCCTAAGTTGTGTACAGATAAACCACTGATACAAGTGAAGAACGAAGTAAGCATACAAGATTAATAAATGTAACAATGGCTATCCAGTATCAATAAACCAGAGATCAACAAATAGTGTTAAAGCATTATGCACTTAGTTCTGGTCCTGATAACATCCCTGAGCTGAGAATGTGGTCAGGGGCAACCTGTTCATTAATTCTAAAATTATTCCACCCCGAGCCACTATTTTGCACCAGGCTCCAGCTGGCAGACCTTGGAGTTATAGTAAAAAAACAAAGAAGATTCTGCAAGCCAGAAGTCTGCCTATTCCTCATTTATAGAATAATAGGGTTTTTATAAATAGCTTCTTTTCTTATTAAAGGGGGGAAGAAATACCATTTTGACTGTTTTATGCCACAATAGATCAGATGGGCACCGATGCACATAAGCACCCTCAATGCACACACAAGGAATTATACAACTTCAGTTGTCTTTGAGGCATCTGAATTCTGTTGTGGTATCACAAGAAGCTCTTTCTTCTTTTTTATTTTCATTACAGCACAGGACAAAAAATTATTTTGACATCACAAAGGGGAAAGAACACTGTTTCTGATGCCATTCTGATACTTTATATTATCCTTCCTTGTACCAAAGTGCAAGAATTGTTGGTGACAGGATGACAGAAAATATATGTCAACGGAGAAAAAGCTCTACACCATTCCTAATGAAATTTGAAACAGCCAGCACAATAGATTAACAATTTAGGGTCTGACATAAAGCACAATAAAAACCCAGCACCATTTGGATTTCCAAAAATGTGTGTTTTATATACAAAATATTCCTAAATCCTATTCAAGGACAGCCTGACCGCTGCCCCCCAAGCCTAGTTACTATGCTAACAGTTTTGTGTCAAAGAAAGACTGACAAAAGGTACCAAAAAAGCTTTTACTTACAAGAATGCAGTGCAGCTCAATCTTTTTTGTTTTTAAGGTGCAATGATTTCAGCATCTAAAATGTAACTTCAGGCACTCTGAAAAGAAACAGGTTAAAATCTCTTTCAGTTATAATTGCTATTTCAGATTTAATTAAAAATTAAACTTTCATAATGTTTCACCATCCAAAGCAATGCATTATCAGTCAAGCATAGCTTCTTTTTCTTCTTCTTTTTTTAGTAAGAAAAGCTCTTTCCAGAGTAGTTTGTAATGAAGAAAGAAAATAAAGAAGGCAATTCAGAACAGAAAAATACAGCTCTACATTAAAGGATTCCAAATAGCGTGGCAAAAAAGGGAGAAAAAAATTCTCCTGCACCTTTATATCAACAATCTAACTTATTAAAAGAATCAGGCATAACAATTAAAAAAAGACAGATGAAATTACATACCTATGATTGTGGGAGGAATGAGCAATAAAAAGCAAAACAAAACTAAGGACATTTTAGGACAAAACTATAATAAAAGAGAGTTTGCACTTTTAAATAGTGTCAGGCAACACAAACAAAATCTTCAAGCTTTATAGATTTGCTGCTGACTTCATTGTTTATGTGGATTACACCCACAATCAAATTTTTTAAAAGATTGTTCTATAGAATCTTTAAATTTCAAACTGTTGCATAGAAATGAAAAATATGTTGAATAGTCTACTATTTTTGTTCAAAACAACTGGTTGTAAATCTCACTTTTTATGCAAAATTACAGAATAGTTCTTCAAGAGAATGGGAGAAGAAGCAGCAACTTTTTAGGGTTTGGGTTTTCTAACCACAGGAATGGATAACATAGTTTCAAATGTGCACAACTGGAATGGTAGTGTTAAAAATATCAGCGATTATTATGCTATAAACAAAAAGAAAAATAAATATAGAAATAGTAGGATTCCATGGTTTTTATATGTCTGTAAGAAAAATACATAAAAAACCAAGCAAAACATAGAAGGGAAAGAATATAAAATAAGAAATAAAGTCCAAAATGTTACAATATGTTAACTAGATTCTTACTATCTGTAATTCAACAACAACAAAACATGGCAGAAGACATTTACAAATATTTCTAAACAAAGATGCTTCCTACATAAGCATCACCACCAGACATTATAGGGAGCCAATTCACACAACCACAATCCTGTGGGGGTACACAGGGTGGCTTGATAATGTTCCTGGTGAAGTGGTCATGAGATTACACATTTATGTCCAGAGTTTCCAATGGGTACATTCATTTTCTGGTCTACAGAAAAATAAATAAAGTTATTGGTGGAGCACTAAAATGTGGGTATGTGCTGGGTAATGTACATTTACAGTTTCCTTAAACACACAAAGACAGCCCTCATACAGTCAACCACATGTTGCCACAAACCCAGAGTCACATGAATCTAAAAATTACAGCATTTAAGGCTGAAATGTTGCATGCAATTATGTGCATATTGACTTCAGAGAAATGTAAACTGGTGCAGCTGGGTATAGGAATGAACTGAAATTGGTTTTCGTATACTAACTTTCCACACTGAAAGTCTGTTACGCCAATCCTGCATTTTGTTTAATAATTATTGGCAATGCAGTTGCAACTGGAAAAAGAAAAAGAAAGGAAAAGGGGGAAAAACATTATCTTTTATGTTGCTGACTTAGGATGTAACAGGCACTAGTAAAGAAGCTTGGGGATTATATAGGGATTGTTTGTTGTAAGTATTTTCATGTTTATTTTTTTTTTAAGCAGCTCAGGAGTATAGTGTTAATTTCATGATCAGCTCTTAAAGCTCCCTATAAGACACATATAATAAGAAATTTCACCCAAAAAGTATCTGTGAAAAATGTATGTAAATCATCAGATGCATCATTTTTTGAAAAAAAGCATTCAAAATATATCATTAGTAAATGCCAAACCAGTCGACTTTTGGGTCAGTGCTATATAAAATGATTCATGAATTACAAATTAGAATTGTTAATATTGTCCTCACCAAGTTATTCCCTAACAAAAAGAACTTGGTATCATTTGCACACAGTTTTGAATAATTAGGAACCAATGAAACTAAGAGAAGCCATTCCCCCCCCCCCCCAATGCCATGGAGGCATTACATGATGGGCAAAGTCATACCACTGTAATGTAAAATGCAAGTCTTCTCTAAACAATTCTATGCCATTTTCATTATTAAAACATGCTCTTTATTTGTTTCTTCCTAATAGTATTTATCAATTGTTTGGTCACACACTCTCAATTTGCATGCCGTGCTAAGCCACTCCATGACTAAGTGTAAAAATAACAATTACAGTGGTACCTCGGGTTAAGTACTTAATTTGTTCCGGAGGTCTGTTCTTAACCTGAAACTGTTCTTAACCTGAAGCACCACTTTAGCTAATGGGGCCTCCTGCTGCCGCCGCGCCGCCAGAGCACAATTTCTGTTCTCATCCTGAAGCAAAGTTCTTAACCTGAAGCACTATTTCTGGGTTGGCGGAGTCTGTAACCTGAAGTGTATGTAACCTGAAGTGTATGTAACCCGATTTACCACTGTATGTGGGTACTCACAGCAAATTTAGGGCTGCTCTGCTGCTCCCACAGCCTTGCTGATGCTGTGCTACCCAGAGCTAATCCATGGTTCGAATAAAATTATGTCCAAACCCAGACTAATGGTTTGTCTCCACTTTATAATTAACCATCACAGGACTAACTATCAACACCATTTATGTTCAGAGAAAGACCTCATGGATCACTTGTCAAGGTCAGAAACCTCCCCCCAAAAGCTGTAGACCAGCCTTCACATCCTTCAGATTTTGTTAGATTCCAGCTCTCATCAACCCCAGCTAGCATGGTCAGTCATCAGGAATGATGTGGAGTCCAGCAAGATTTTGGAGTTCAAGGCAAAGCCTCTTGTAGACTATTACCTGCAAACTTTTCCAAATATTTGACTCTGAAGATGCAATTACACAATAAGCCAGAGCTGTAATTTTGAAGGACAAAAAAGTGAAAAAGTAAACTTGTTCTGGATATCTAAAAATGCTAAGATTGATTAAAAAAAGCAAACACTGAAATTTAGCTTTAGTACTCTTTGTGATGAGTGAGTGTACCTCTGCTGTTTTCATGACATGTTGCTTTATTGTTTTAATTATTATGATGATTGCCAGCCACTCTTAGAGAATAATGTTGAAGGGTGGGGCACGGAGTTTTTAAATAAATAAAAAGCTCTATTCTTGTATTTGTAATTTCAATGAAGCTCAATCACATGCATTAGCTAATACTTCTTAAAATTTCTCCCATAATTCAGTAGGATATTTACACAGGACTGTAACAAAGATGAAAACACCCACATGCAGTGAGACACATAGAACTGCTAAATAGAGCTAAATGCATTGGGCTCAGTTAAGTACTAATTTGTAGACTGTACCATCTTCTGCAACACACTGCTCCATTGATCAACCCAGCTCCCACTGTCAGACATTACTCATTTAAGGTTATGAAGTATTTTTTGTTTTGTTTTTTACCCCAGATAAATTCTCATCACTGAGGTATTTTTTTAAAAAATATTATTTGAGCAGTAAACATGCAAAAGGGTGTAGTAACAGTTAAAGTTTCAGAACTGAATGCAAGAAGACATTAACAGAGGCTATAATGCAGCCTTTAGCAACCTGCCACTCACCAGATATTTTGAACCCCACCTCCTCCTACACCAGCCATTATTGATGGGAGGTGTGGGGGGAAACACCTGGAGGGTGCCAGCTTATAAAAGACTACTATAATGTATATTTAATGGTTGCTTTCACAAGTGTGTCCACTGTTAAATCAATATCAGATTTTCAAGATATTAAGATTGTAATAAGGAGCTGTTCATAAAGTCCATTGCGATGCAGCACGGTAACAAGAAACCTTAAGTTTAATGGCTGCATAAAAGGAACTGGACTTGAGCTGTGAAATATCCTAAGCCACTCTTACAGCTGTTGATGAGGTAGAATCGAGCAATCCTACAATTCTACGATTCTATGATTCTTCACAATGCCTCTTTGACAGTTTCCTCGTACACAGGGTGATGACGATAATCAAGTTGGCTGCAGAGAAGCTATAATATTCCCTATTCCAACTGTTTTCTTGCACAAGCTGTCCCTAGATCCTGTTTATGTTCCCAAAGAACAGGAACAGTTGACAGCATGCAGCTTTTGAGAGGCCTTGCCCAAATAATTCTTTTGCTAAAGATATAAATTCTTTGTATGGCAGAAATGAAACGGAAATTCTGAGAGCTTCAATACATTTCATGAGTTTTCCTTATAATCTTCACGTTGTCACAACATAGAAAGCATTAGGATTTGTTTTTCATAATGCCGTGATCTTTACAATCCCGTTTCTCATACTGAATGGTATTGTCTCCCGTGCCTCAAATTACCACCAATGCATAAAATAATAATACCAGTTGATAAACAGGGTTCCACCATAAAATCATAGCAGCACCTTTACATTTGTTCTGCTACAACACAAATAAATATTTCAGTGTGATCGGTGTTGTACATTAGTGAGAAACTGGGTGGATAAAGGAAATGTGCCGGACATAAATTGTTTGGATTCCAGCAGAGGCTTTCACACAGTCCCAACAAAGGAAGTGCATAAAGATAATAATAAAATTATTTAGATGAAAATTGTCATGACAGGATGAAAATTAATAGTGTTACTGGAAAACCAAGGAAATATGTAATTGGGAATGATTATTAATAATTATTGACATAACAGGTGAAGAAATGCATTGTCACTCTTGAAAACTGGTACAATGTTCGTCAAACTGAACATTTTTACAAATCATGAAAGAAAAACCAAGGCGATGAAAGGCAAAACTAAAACAATGCAAAGAAGAAAATTATATTTCATGAAAACTCAAAAAGCAGGGCGGGGAGCTGTGAAATTCAATACTGTAATAAGCAACCTGAGCTATTGCTGGTGGCAGAAAACTGGACTACATGGAGCTTTGGTTTGATCCATGAAAACATTTCTTATGTTCTTGAGCAAATTCTACCATTTGCCAGCAATGAATAAAGGGGCACCTCCCTCACCTCCACCAATATGCTAACGAAAAACTTCCTTAATATTAAAGAAAACTGTCAGGAATTCATTTTCACTGAATTATTCACTCGGTGGTCTTGGTCTTCCATTCAATATACTTGCATGTTTCAAAGTGATGAGCACGTGGAGACAAAACATGGTTCATTTTTTTTATATAGAGGAAAGCAGCCTTTCCCAACCTATTGATCTCCAGATGTTTTGAAGCGCAACCTACAGTAGCCCCAACCAGTATGGCTCTAATTCCAAAACATATGGAACGACACATGTTGGAGAAGGCTGGGTAAACCATACAGCAACTTTCCTCAACTTCATGCCTTCCTGATGTATTAGACTATAAGTCCCATAATCCCTGACCATAAACCATGCTGTCTGGGCCTATAGTCCAAAACGTATGAAGGGCAACATATTGGAGAATGCTGCTACAGGGACTACCATACAAGAAAGTAATGCAAACTAGCCTTGGTTAACAAGGGGGTGTGATAACGTTCTGCTTGGAAGAAACTTACTTCTTTGAAGAAAGTTTGCAAGGCAATTGAAAAGAAAACTGATACTGCATGACTTTGTCCACTTTTCCAGCTCTATGATTTGACAAATAAGACAAGCAACCGCTGATGATAATGGTATCTAACCACTATCACTGCTAAAATGGTTGACCACGTGAACTCTCTCTGAGCTGCTTAGCAGGACAGTGGGATATAAATACAATAAATAAATGTTGTACCCTTCCTCTCGACAAAATCAATTAAAAAACAAACAACTAAAACTATTTAATATACTAATAGTATTCACAGCTGTTGCAACACCTTTTGCACAAACTGTGCTAGCACTACGATTTGAGTCCCCCTTGAGCACAGCACCCTCAGTGGGGACCCCTGACCTGGAAGAGGCAGAATATGCAAAATGAGAATGCTCTTAGGTTGCATCGGACTTTTTGGATAATCTTTGGATAACAAAGTGGAAGTGTTACCACTTGTTAGGCCAGAGGACTCTGTTGGTTTTGGAGTCCTTGCAAATGCCAAATTTGCCATCCATCCCAGGAGTCAACCTTAGTATAGTTGTAGCAAAGTGTCCAACTCCTGAAATTTCCCCAAAAGATCACCTCCTAACATAACTTTGACCCCTGACAGGCATAATGCTTTGGAAATATTTGATTCAACAGTAGTAATCAGTAACCAACTGTGCAGTGAGTGATGCACAATGGGGAAAATCAGGGATGGAACCTGAGCCAGTGTGGTGTAGTGGTTAAGAGCGGTAGACTTGTAATCTGGGGAACCGGGTTCGCGTCCCCACGCCTCCACATGCAGCTGCTGGGTGACCTTGGGCCAGTCACACTTCTCTGAAGTCTCTCAGCCCCACTCACCTCACAGAGTGTTTGTTGTGGGGGAGGAAGGAAAAGGAGAATGTTAGCCGCTTTGAGACTCCTTCGGGTAGTGATAAAGCGGGATATCAAATCCAAACCCTTTTTAATTCTGAATGTTGCCAGAGCCCACCCATTCCTTGTCATGTCATTGTAGTACATTAAGTTAGTGCTCTGCCCAATATAACTCTTAATTTTATTAACTTAAAAAGTACACCTAAGCTGAAAACAGGTCTGAGAAAGTGATGATGCAGGCTTAATTGATGATATGCTCAGATTAAAAAAGGAGGCAGTTGCTATCTCAGAAATAATTAGGATGAATAAATAATTCACATAATACATTTCCCATTCATATGACTAGCCTTTATCTTCTTTACGCACATGTCTGCATAGACAACCTTATTCCGGAAACCAGACAATCCTGGAATTTTTTTCATATCATGGTGCATTCCTTACCTACTCCGGGCAACACTGTAGTGGGAATTGCTCAAGACATATCCATCATCATCTAATTCACATTTTACATTTGCTAATAGGGATGTGTTCTTAGAATTAGTTAGTGTGTGTGTGTGTGTGTGTGTGTGTGGTGTCAGAACTTGCACAAACTCAGTTCTGGCACCTTCCAGGTGGGCACCATTGCCATTCTTAGAGTATGAGGAAGTTATTCATGGTAAGTTCCAGAGATGATAGATAGATAGATGATAGATAGAATTGGCCCAAAGAATAAATCTTCAAAATAACCACAGCTAAATAGCGAAACAAAACAGAAGAAAATAACTTTGGGAGATCTTAAGGAACTTGCAGAGAGGGGTTCTATCTTGAGGTGCAGCTGAGACCCAAGCAAACTCAGATGAAGCAGCCCATTAGAGGAAATTAATAGTTCCCTTCTGGAAACTGTCACAATTGCCCAGAATATTACCGCTATAATCCAAAACTATGAGTTAAACTTACTCTTTTGCACAGAATAGCAACACCCAAATTCAAAGTTAATGTCTCTCAATTCCACACTGAAATGTGATCTCTTAAATTTTATTCCAGTCAACTTCTGAGCAGCTATCAAATCTCATGTTTTGATTCAGCAATATGCAGAATCATTTATAATTGCTCATGCTTAAATTGACATGAAGATCTTTTAACAAATAGAAAAATTAATCACAGAAAGGAAAGAATGTTTTGTATGATACTGCATTCAAAATTTGGTAGTCGTACTTCATGGCTACTGTCTTAAGTACACACCTCCAATCCCACCATCACTCCGTTTTTTAAAAATTTCCCATAAAGATCACAGGTAATCCAAGTAAAAGGTAAAGGCAAAGGGACCCCTGACCATTAGGTCCAGTCGTGGCTGACTCAGGGGTTGTGGCGCTCATCTTGCTTTATTGGCCAAGGGAGCTGGCATACAGCTTCTGGGTCATGTGGCCAGCATGACTAAGCCGCTTCTGGAGAACCAGAGCAGCGCAGGGAAATGCCATTTACCTTCCCACTGGAGTGGTACCTATTTATCTACTTGCACTTTGAGGTGCTTTCGAACTGCTAGGTGGGCAGGAGCAGGGACCGAGCAACGGGAGCTCACCCCGTCACAGGGATTCGAACCGCCGACCTTCTGATCGGCAAGTCCTAGGCTCTGTGGTTTAACCCACAGCGCCACCCGCATCCCTGTTAATCCAAGTATTTCCATGTGAATCTTGCTTTAAGTATATCACCAGAACATGGCTGCATTTCAGCAAGCTAGTACAGAAGTCATATTATATCTAATGACTTCTATGGTGTGCCCCCTCTCATTTTTTTCTCACTATGTCTTAAATCTTCTTGATCTTTATGAAGCGCACTTGTAGATCAAACCAAGTAGTTCATTTAGTTCAGCAGTCTGTTTTAAAAGTGGTTAACCTGATGCCTGGTAAGGCAACTCCCAAGAGATGATGATCACAGTATTCATAGATATACAGATCGACAGATCCCAGTATTCACAGGTATACAGCCTCTGGACTTGGATTTTTATATCTTTAAATATTGACAGCCTGCCTCAATGGGCATCACAATGGTTTTCCATGTCAAATCAATTGCAAAATTTCAAACGATCTCGTATTACCTCTACCTTTGAAAAACAGTTCTTTACGAAGTACTGCCGTGTTGTTTGGCCCCTGACCCTCACAGGGACAAATTTAGATCTCGCTCTCAAAACACTGTATTTAAAAATGCTTCTTTCATTGGTGAGCTGCAGGAGGAAAGTTATTTCTCTTTGCTCTAAACCACATGCTGCCCAGAAGGAGGAAGTTCCACACAGTAAATGTATACAGAACAGTTTCCTACCTCTGTGTGCCGTAGAAAATCCCACTGTGTTAAGTAGGGTTCTACTAAGGCCACTAAAACATATTAGCCTATTAAACTCTCTGTTTCTTTATTGTTCTCCAAATGCTAATGAAATGTTCCAGTACAGTGTTTATAGTAGAGTACTTTAGAAAAGCAATATGCTAAAAACGTTTCTCTTAAAGTGACAGCATTTCAAAAGAGAGGTTTCCACAAAGCAACAAACAGACAGGCATTTGCTGCTCTGCTGCTAAGCCTCCAAATTTACAGTTACTATCCAATGCAAGTTCTCTGGTTTGGGATCAAGTCACTTTTTGGTTAGCATAGTGTTATAAGAAGTCGAAGGTCTCAAATATAGAATAAATATTCATAAATGCACACACATATAAGTATATCAACCACGTGTCTGAAATAGTACAACAGAGGAATCCTGAAGCCATTTTGACTCACCCAGTGACCTCAAATGTTCTTCTGCAGTAAGGGAAGCAAATGGGAAAAGCTTTCCCATTATCTTTTCACTTACAAATCCTTCAAATCCTGTATTAAAGATGTATTTGTGTGTGAATAGGGTGAGCCTGTGACCTGGATTCAGAAAGTATTTATCATCACAAAAGAATGGCCAGGCTGCCCAGGTAATGCTATCAGGGATCATTATCAGGTATCATGGCAGACAGAATTTCTCCTATGATGTGTCTATGATGCTTTTAGGGTAGTCTTTGGCTAAGGGGTTGGGCAATGTCAAAAGTCTTTAAAGGTTCCTGCACACTTTTGTTTTGGGTCTCTCCCTCCTTGCAAAGAGGGGAGGGAACTCTGTTGCAATAGAAAAATAAATATCTACCTTGCTTTCCACTGGATCCTGCCTCCATCCATTCTTCTCTGACTGATCATGGACTTAGAAGACTCAGAGTCCCATGGGAGTTTGGCAGCAAAAGCCAAACTCCAATTTTTACATCAATAGTAAC
Source organism: Podarcis gaigeae (assembly GCF_964106915.1). Taxonomy (NCBI): domain Eukaryota; kingdom Metazoa; phylum Chordata; class Lepidosauria; order Squamata; family Lacertidae; genus Podarcis; species Podarcis gaigeae. The sequence continues at coordinate 75,764,688 of NC_139677.1, forward strand.
TATTGTAGTGTTGCCCTATAAAACACATAGTGGATATGAAGCAGACAACAGTCTACAAAGAAATTTTAGTACTACTTTGAAGATGCTTAATGTATAATATCATTATGTAGATAAAGGGATGCCATAAGCAGTTATGAAATAACTATAGCCCAGCTGCTGCTTCTTTTGTGATCACTTGTAGCCGAGTAAGATTGTCTTCCATAAACACGGTCTTAACAATGAGTCCGTAAGTGACCATGGAGGGGTTATTTTGTAATTGTTGGTGCAGCACTTTGGCTTTTTGGATGTTGAGTGATAGGCCAAGCTTTTCGTAAGCTTCTGCAAAGATATTTAGGATGGTTTGGAGGTCATCCTCTGAGCGTGCACACACTACATTGTCATCAGCATACTGAAGCTCTATGACTGAAGTTACAGTAACCTTACTCTTTGCTTTCAGCCTGCTCAGATTGAAGAGCTTTCCATCTGTTTGATATAGGATTTCTACTCCGGTGGGGAGTTTCCCTTCGACAAAGTGTAGGATCACGGCAATGAAAATAATGAATAGAGTTGGGGCAATAACACAACCCTGTTTAACACATGATCCCACTGTGAATGGTTCACTTTATGAGCCATTATTATCTGCGATTGTTGCTGTCATATTATCATGGAGGAGCAGAATGATGTTTACAAATTTATTTGGGCAGCCAATTTTCAGAAGGACAGTCCACAGGGCATTACGATTTATAGTGTCAAAAGCCTTAGTCAGGTCAATAAACGACATATGCTGGGGTTGGTTTTGCTCCCTGCATTTTTCTTGAAGATGTTGAGCAGTGAAAATCATGTCCACTGTCCCCCTAGAAGGCCAAAAACCATTTTGGGATTCAGGAAGGGTCAGATATTGTTTAATGTATCACAGTATTTTAATATTCTTTTGGAAGCCGCCCAGAGTGGCTGGGGAAACCTAGTCAGATGGGAAGGGTATAAATAATAAATTATTATTATTATTATTATTATTATTATTATTATTATTATTATTATTATATTGTTACGAGACGGTTTGCTAAGATCCTTGCAAGAATTTTGCCGGCCGCTGAGTAAGATTGTCTTCCATAAACACAGTCTTAACAATGTGTCCGTAAGTGACTCCCCTTCGAACTTACTGCCTTGGGGCACCCTGTTGGGAGTACAAGACTCCCAATGGCTTCGCTCACAAGGGTCATAGGAACGTGCAGGGCCACTCACCACAACAAGGTGATTCAGCCAGTGAGTAAAGCCCAGCAACAGTGGCAGCAGCCACTTGGCTTGCTTTTGCTTGCCTCTCTCTCCTGGATTCCTTCTCACAGGGCAGCTTCTGGTAGATGCCTTGTGGTGGGATGGGACAGTCCAACAGGAACAGGAGCAGATGTTCTGTCTTTTCCCATTTGCCTGCCCCCCACACTCTGAATTATAAACAGCTATAGCTTTGTCTTTGTGAATTTCCTACACACTCCTAAATAAATAAATGAAAACTTTTCAAAAATGGGAAATGTTCCTAGTAAAAGAACCACACTTCTAGCATACTTTTTTCTTTCCAATGCAATGAATAACTCCTTCATTCCAGAGAAGTGGGTCTTGCTCAAGAGATGGAGGTATGGACCCAGTATCTGGGGGGAAAGGTGCCCTCTGGCCTTGCATTGGGAGAACACACCACTTCCCATGTACACATCTCACCCCTTAAGACAAGACATGGAAAGGTAGAAAGGCATGGTGCACAGGGAACAAAACCAGTCTGTTATGCTGCTTACGCACAACATACAAATCAGATACAGTATGGACCTGCCAAAGCTATACAGCCAAGTTAGCACTTGCAGCGAAAATATTAATTAATCAACATCAAGTCTCTAGAAACTATGAATAAAATGTACAAGATACATTCTATGACCAGAATTCTTCATACGTCAATTAATCTTTGGGCTTATCCCCAAATACTCCACTGGTTCCCATCCCCAAACTCTTCGCTTTGTGCACAAGGGATTTGCCCCTATCCTACTTTCCAAAAGGACCCAAGTGCATTTCCACTAGGATTCATCTTAGCCTTTCATTATTATTTTCATTATACTTCAAGGTTATACAGTTAAAATTACTAATTTTTTATTTGAACATTTATATTAAGCTACTGAGATTTTTAGCAGCTTAGCAGCCTTATTTCTTTGTAAGAGAGTAAGCCTCTTAGATTCTGCATATGGGCTTCTCATCTAAAATGAAAGATTTCAGAAATGAATTTAAAGGTAACGCTGACTTAATGAGGCTTTTTAAACTAAGGACTGAATATCGATACGTACAGTTCCACCCGTTACACAGCTTCCGAAGCTCAGTCTCTCGCACACGCTTTAGCATCATTACCACTGAGTGAATGAAATAGTAACACTTTCACTTCTATAGTTACTGTACTTCAAAGGTATTCTCAGCTGAACCTCAAAATATTATTTCTTGGAAGCAAAAAAAAAAAACTAGTTGGGGATTCAAACAAGGAATTACTTCCAGGCCACAGTAACTAGATAACAAGTTTGAGCCAAAAGTATTGACATAAACAACTTGTGACTCAGCTGTATCTCCAGTTACAACCAATTTACATTTTTTTTCTTGAAACCCTGGGAAATCAATCGAGACTACTACAATTTTATCTCATAGTTAATTTATAAAAGATTATTTGAAAATATTTCATGTTGGGATAAACATTAACAGGAGAGAATTAAATATAAATATAAAACAGCAGAAGTAAACAAAAACAACAATATCCATTGCCATTATTTATTACATGTCTAATTGGATAAACTCCATACAAAGATAAAAATAAACAAGACTTTGCCTGCAGCCTTACAATCCAAAACTTGCAAAACAAACAATAAAATTATTATTTTAAGAATAAGAAATTCTGAACTCTTTTTGGAGCATGAAGAAAAAGAAAATTCATTGCAGGGAACAAAAAGAATCAGCTCTGTCCTTTATATGACTGCATGGGATGGAGAAACCTCTCCAAAAGAACAACCCTGGAATATACTTTCTAGTATATGAATAATAGAATCTTAAGAATTGGAAGGCACCCCAAGGGTCATATAGTCAGAACCCCTGCAATGCAGGAATCTCTGCGAGACTATCCATGACAAATGACCAGCCAACCTCTACTTAAAAGCCTCCAAGGAAGGAGAGTCCACCACCTCCTGTGGGAGTCTGTTCCACTGCTGAACAGCTCTTACTGTCAGAAAGTTTTTTCCAAATGTTTAGTTAGAATCTCCTTTCTTGCAACTTGAAGCCATTGGTTTGAGTCCAATCCTCCAGAGCAGGAGAAAACAGGCATGCTCTCTCCTCCGTGTGACAGCCCTTAAAATGGCTATCATATCTCCTCTCAGTTTCCTCTTTTCCTGGCTAAACATACCCGGCTCCTTCAAGTGCTTCTCATAAGGCTTAGTTTCCAGACCCTTGACCAGCTTGGTTGCCCTCCTCTGCACATGTTCCAGCTTGACAACATTCTTCTTAAATTGTGGTGCCCAGAATTGGACACAGTAATTCCAAGTGTGGTCCAAGGCAGAATAGAGTGGTACTATTACGTCCCTTGATCTGGACACTATACTTCTGCTGATGCAGCCTAGAATAGCATTCACTATGTTTGCTCCCCCCCACTCCCTCGCAAACACCCCTGTTTGTGATGTCTGGTGGCGAGTTCCCAGGATCTGCACTGAGCTAAGTTTGACTGCTGCAGGTTGCTAACTCCTCCCTCTCTGCTGTAACTCCTCCTCCTCCGATCCTATGTTCCGACAGACAGAGCAATCAGCCACACACATCCTCAAGCCTGCAATGAAAGAAAAATAATCAGGCCAAAGCAATCAAGCCTCTAGCAAAGCACTCAGTCACTCCCTGAGGCCTGCTATCAATCTATCAAACTTTTAAACAGCTCAGAAAAGCAAGCAAGAAAGCTGCCTTACTCCAAAAGACAAAAGCTCACTCTCTTCAGTCTCCTACAGAAATTCTTGTTCCTGTTTGCGAGGTCTGTTCTAACTATATGGAATATAACTATATGGAATATAGTTAGATGCAAGAAGCACTTATTTGTCTTTTCAGAACTGTCACTATAAATCCTATGATCATTTACCTAGAGTACACCCCACTGAATTCAGTGGGACCTACTTCTGAATACGTATGTTTGACCTGTAATTGCACAGAATTACTTTGAGAATGACTATGGCACATCAGACAATATCCACTAAAGAAAACCCCTTAGCAGCATCTAACCTATCACAAGAAAAAACATAGTCAAGTAGATGAAACAGACAATCTGATTTGGCTTCAACAAATATGTAAAATAAAATTCACATATGGCTTTTATGAGAGCCCCCCCCCCCCCGACAACATTTTCACATATATTGGATCCCTTCTACCTCCCATCTAGGTGCAATCTTCATAGCTTGTTTTCTGGCTTTCTGGCTTGCCAAATACACATGCATCTGCCACTAATATAGGCAAAGATTCATTTTTCAGGCCAGCTTTTTATTTCTGTGCTAAACCATTCCACTTGGTATTTTGCTAACTCACAATGACAACTTTTACAACCCACCTGGACTGTTAGAAATGTGCCTATTGCATTTGCAGGACACATGGAAATGTGTATAGCTGTCTAATAACTGAAACATTCAGAGAGGAGGTGATGGTGATGATGATGATGGTGATTCAGTATTACCCATGTTGCCATTACTCTTAATAAAAGACAAACACACCAAACCATAATTGAGACATGATTGTGATTTATTAAAGAAAACCACACCAGGGCCAGTTCCTTGAAATGGTTATAGAAAGCTTTTGGCTTAGAAGATATCAGGGCATATGCTGTGTAACTGTAGACCACATACTATGGCCTTGATTATATACTAATTGGACAGTAGTATCATTGTTCTGAAATAATAATACTACACCTTCCAAAATACACAGGGAGTTAAATTCCCAAAGCTAGGTATAAAATCTTTTAACTAATAAATGGTAGCTAACTGAATTAAGTTGAAAGCTTTACAAACCACATAATTTTATGTCTAAGAATCTGAAAAAGCAAAAGAAATGTTAATTTTCTATGAAAATAAGCAGATAATTAGAGGTACATGTGGGAAGATGTGGGAAGGAAAAGAAGAGAAAAGCCCCAGAGCAAGTCATTGCTCAGTCACTAGGCAAAGGCAATTTTTAATCCTTAACCAACTATTGTACACTCCCTTTACTGAAAGGCAGTACAACCAAACCATTAACTTATCCTTTTACATTATAAAAAGTAGGAATGAGGCACTACTATTTATCTCGTTTCATGCCCACACAAAACAGGGAAATAGGGGAGAACTGTAGCTCAGCAGTGGGCACACTATCTGAAGCGCTGGAGATCTGCTGTTAGCCAGAAGAGATGACACTAAGCTATATACTGAACTAGTTTCTTGTGTTTCAGGGTATCTGTGAGCAAACATAGTGTATTTTTGGCATGCATTAAACAGAGGCATGTCAGCAAACATCTGTAGATGTGTCATTTCTAGTCAGATGTAACAGTGGGAGGAAAGGTTCGAGGTTAACAAAAATCCAAGAAGTGTATGGCTTGCAGCCATGCTTGCTTATATCTTGCCTCTATAGCTGTTTGGGGGAAGAAGAGGTACAATGGGGAGAGAGATCATGAAGATCCATGTTGAGGTTTTAAATAATCTCCAGGAACACATAAACTTCATCCCACCTTTTCCTTCCTGCTGCTGCTGCCATATTTCTTTCCCCCGCTTTGTGAATGCAATGAGGAAAGTCACTGAATCACTGAATGTGGCAGACTGAAAAACAGGAGCTCAACAACGTTTGAAGTGTGGCATAGTCATGGGACAGCTTGAGGACTGGACATGCACACATTTACTAGCACATATAGTATAATGTGGAAATGGTTTGGACCCTAACCATTTAAGGTTAATTTAAGGAAGTCAATAGAAGGAAAGTTTTCCAACAACTTCCATCCCCTGCACACCCCAATATATTCAATATATAGGATGTGTGGGTTAAATAAGGATGTTAACAGCATGCACCAGCATTCTTCAATCTTGCAGGATCTACTTCACTTTTTCTTAGAACTCCAAGATCTACCAGATGGATCCAAGTGCAAAACAGTGGTTTAAAAAGAGGGGCAAACACTTAGAATTAAGGCATCTCTTGGGACATCTCAGCCCAGGCATTTATTTTCATCACCATTACTCAGTTCATCACAGTCTTTTCATACATCCCCCTTCCCCCGGGTTCCCAAATTTTATTTGTTTCAGCAGTTTAATGTTTATGTTTGTTTGCTGGGGTGGGTGGGGTGTTTTGTTTTTTAGAAATCATTTGCAATCACTCACAGATCTACCAGTAGGTCCTGATCTACCTTCTGCCCATCCTAGAATACAGAGCAGCAAGAACCGTATAAAGAAAGAAAGAAAACTTATTCAAAGAAGAAAAAGTCATCTATTTGACTTTCTCACATAGTGCTATTTACAAGGTAAAATGAAATGGTTTAAAATAAAAACTTGTAGGCGAAGTCCTTACTGATACAAATGCTTAATATTGTGTACAATGGTCCCAGTCTCACTTACTGAAATTTCAATATCAATATATTAAACCAAGGTTGTATGCTGAAACTAAGCCTCATCTCATCTTCAGATGTCATGCCAAACACACCAGGTGGTTTTTGACTATGGTTTGGTGTGATGTTTTAATGACAAACCTTTTCTTTTTTTTAAAAAAAGCCAGTAAATTATAGTTGGAAACTATGGTTTGTATTAATTATGGTTTGGTGTGACCTCTAAACTGATCCATCATAGTTAGAATCACTGTTCTGTCTTCAGGCTATTCAGGGTAGAGTGCTAAACAGATGAAAAATAAAAGTAGATTACCAGATCTAAACCGTGGTTTATCTATATGTTTGGATACTCAAACCACAATCTCAGTTCTAAACTGTAGAAGCACAAGGTACTGTTTGCCTGTGATTGCTTTTTTCCTCCTCCCTCTTTTTACATCATGTCATTTAGATTGTAAACTAAGGGCAGGAATTGTCTTTATTCTGATATTTGTAAGCTGCTCTGGGAGCCTTTTTCAGATCAAGAGCAGGGTAAAAATGCTTTAAATGAATGATAAATAAATAATTATCAATGGAGCTATATGCAAGACAAGGACCAACATCAGTCAAAACTGACCCATTTTTATGACATTTGGCAGGGGGGGGGGGAGAGATAAACTTCTGCTTAGTGACTAAGGTTCTCACATGCATATTAACTTTCCCAACATAGCTACAAGCTTTTCAATTAAACAATAAAATAAAACAAACAAGTGAACAACTATTTATCTTATCAGTGGTTTTTGCAGTAAAACTGTATATTTTTTTCTGTTCTCCCCACCCCACCTCAAACTTCCACCATGTATACAGTCTGACTCAGCCCTAAAAGCCTCATACTACTGAGATTCAACTCAGCCTTAAACAGGGTTGAAGGATAAATGCCAGCCAATGTCTAAATTACTGAAATGTAAAGTGATAATGTCTATCACATTGCAAGCTTCAGTGTTGGGATGCTCTCAGCCTTACTGCTTCAGGGAGGAGAAACGAAAACTACAGTGTTGCTGTCATTTTTAAACATATACCTTGCAGTCACTTTAATACTACATTAAGGACGCTGCTGGGATTCAGTATTTAAAGTATTTGTTACTCTTAAATTCTGATTTGGAAGTGGGTCAATAACCTTCACTCTTTGTGGCATGCATATTTTGAAAATAAAGGCTATTTACCTAAACACACCTCAACCTACCTGATCCTAACAATCACTCCAGCCTTCAAAACATGTGCTGTCATGAATAACAAGAATTATGGGAATGTGCATCAGAGCCATTTTCTCCTTTCTTGCCGCTCTCCTTCTGCCGTTGCATGATGTCTTTCTTGTGAAGATCCTGGCTTGTATTAAGACAAAGTTCTTTGTTGTGTCTAAGCCAAGGACCACTGGCTTAATGGCAGTCAACAAACCAGGAAAACTTCAGTTTACAAAGCCTGGAATAATAATCTGAATGGAGCCAACTTTGTTCTGAGAAAAACTCCATCATCAGGACATTGGACTTAAAGAATAACCCTAAATTAATAATATAGCTTATGAGTTAAACTCTTAGCAATGACCATTAAAAAACAACAACCTGTCAATTGAAAACTATCAGTCTGTTCTGAACAGCTTTTAACACATTTAGATTTTTTGTCATAAAATATTCTATTTATTTCCCAGCAGCTGGTGTCAAAAAAGTTGTTGTTTTTAAATATTACTCTTAAATAAATAAAATCTGTTTTCATATTGTGTAAAATTAGTTTTGCCTGCTGTGAGTTTGTGGCATTATGAAGTGATCAGTTCTCTCCATTAATTATTTAAAGCAAGGCTATCAAATAAACTTGACTGAAACATTGTATAATATGTACAATTTGTATAAATCTGGCATTTGTGCTTGTACACAGTGGAGATCTTACTTGCCCTTTCGCAGTTAGTTGTTACAATTCTTATCCCACCTATTTTACAGTAGATGAAGAAACATTCTGCTTTTGTGCATGTGAGGCCCAGCACCAGTTTTCCAATAGTACACTACATCCTTCCTTTGATGGCACCAAGATATATTTAAATAATTCCCCTGGCTGTTCACATGGGTAATTGCTTTTCAACTGGCCTTGGGTGGCATTAAACTCTTTATTTATTCTTTGTTTTAATTTCTGGTTTGACAGTGCCTCATACTTTTATCAAACACTACTTGCATTGTTAGCAATTCCTCTGGAGTCTTAAAATTACCCTGTCTTTCAAGGAAGCTATAACTGTATAGCCATAATTATTCTCATATTTTATTCTCACTGCCATTTTTGGAAGGAAGGAAGGGGTGGGAATTGAATGAATCTCTCTGGCTTAGGAGACAGAAAAATACTGTGTCAGATCTGTAATGACTTTTAAGGCAAAGGGTTATCATGACAGTACCAAGATATAAACTGATAACAATTAAGTAAAATCATCACTAAGAATGAATAAGTGGCCATAAATTATTGTGTGGAACCTTTCTGTATATGTATTTTCCTGGAATTAGGTTGCCTGAGATAAGGTCTCATACTCTGGTATAGATTATGTAAGGTTCCCAGACTGCCCTGTTTTGTTTGGTTTTTGGTTTTTTCTCCTCCAATTTCCTTTCCCCCCTTGATGCTTTTATTTATATATGATAGGGATAAGAAACTCATAGGAAACTATAACTACCACCAGCCCTGGCCTCTGGGTATGCTGGCTGGGGCTGATGAGCACTGGAGTCCAGCAACATCAAGAGGACCATCAATTTCTCTTCCTTAATAGAGGCCAACATGGGATAAAAGGACATTCTTTTCAAGCCAACAACCTGAATCTCACTTTAAGATGTGTATGGCACATATATAAGCTACAAACAGCCTAAACTGGGCTAAGGCCACAGTGCAATAATTTCTAAAGTGATCCTTGTGCTAACAAAAGGGGCAGCTTGTCTCCTTGCTCTAACAATTAACTGAATCCTTGATGAAGCTCAAGAAGGTCCTGCTGGCACTGCTGTGCTTGCCCTCCAACTAAAGCCCTTTTCACATGTTCAACTGAACATCTAACACAGGAGGGAACAGGGTTTTACCTACTGGTCCAACCCCTGTGCCTCCTCAGTATCACCATATAACATTGTATGAGCAATTTATAATAGAAATGGAAGAGGAAGAAGGATTATTTGCTGCTATACTTCTCTTCCCAACTTGTATAGCATGAATCTACATCCTAGGATAGAGCTTCCTGAGAATGAAACCAACTGGAATTGTAGCCCATGGTATCCTGGATTTCCTGTTGCATGATTCACCCTGTTACTTAAACCATAAAATTCTGATTGAATCTACTTCACTCCAAACTTCCAACTAAGTGTGTCGTATCTTTTCTCCAGTGGTTTCTTTAGCTGTTTGAAAAATTCAGGAGAAATTGTTTCGGATAATTCAGTGATCTGTGTTTGCTAATCATCCCTGGTTTTAACAAACCAAAATGATTTCATGAAGGAGAATTCCTAATCAGTAGCAATTCTCAATTTTATGCTGCAAGGTCCAAAATATTAAGTTCCTTTTGCTGAAAAGATGAAAGCACAATTCTAAGCTACTCAGTGGTCCATATACTACTACTTCCTAGCTGTATCTTACTTTTGCCTAGGCCTACATAAAAATACAGGGTCTCACAAGCTATTAGACCAGCTGCTTGGAATTATTTTTATTTAACTGACAAAATTTCTTTGTTCTGGTCAGGGAAGTGCCATCAGCTCAGAGGCGAGAGGTGGAAGGGCAGCTGGATTACAGGAAGCCTCCAAAGATCGTGGGAAGCAGGACTTCCTCAGCGGAGAAGGGAAGCCCCGCCTCTAGTGGGGAAGAGATGCAGGGCTCAGAGGATGCAAGAAAGAGCCAAGACACCGTGCATGAGCAAAGCGGGAGGGAGGGAGGTCCCCCTTTACCCAAGCCCTCCCTGCGCAGTAGGTTTTCACGCAGAGAGGGAAGGTGTCGGATGGGGGTCAAGAGACTACTCTGCTGGGGAAAGTTTAAGGACCGCCCACTCTCAGATTCTGCTAGTGACTGAGCAAGACATGGAATTGAGGTGTTCTGCACTGTAAATGTTTTTGCACCAATAAAGCCTTTGAAAAGACCAGTGGGGATCTTGCCTGTTCGCTCTCGAGCAACCACGCCAATAGGTTTTCATTAAGATTTTGTAATTCATACATTCCAATGTACCATATCATAAATGAACAGGACTCTAAAAGCCTCCTGATACCTGGGTATATTTGAACATTTCTTCTTTAAAGATGAAGATTTATGGTGACCCTCAATATAGAGGAACTGACATTGATGGTGTTTTACAAAAATCAAATTGCACAACACTTTTCAACCAACTGTTTATATTTTGCATTGTTTTTCTTTATTATTTAATCAGATTCACAGAATCAAAGAATAAGATATCAACATGAGATACTAGGTGAATATAGGCCTAACTAGCAAATGTGGTGGACGTTTGCATTTTAAAAGTGGACTAATAATACAGATTATATGCAATAATACAGATGATTGTGACTGACTTTGCAGTATGATGTAATATTTTGTTGTATCACCACTAGCTATGGATTGTTGTGGAGCAGGGCAATGAAGTGCTCACCTATGTGGACAATGATGTAGTTTTAAGGAGCTTAATAAAATATTTTTTCCCTCATTCTAATCCTCTTCACAGTGACAAAAATGGAGGAAGCTTAAAAAACTGAATATTCAGTTCAGAATTAGTTCACAAGGATTGGGGGCTTGGTGGGATGTTAAAACATCAGACTGATGAGAGGTCAAGCCAAACACGACATATTTAAAGTGTGGGTCCCATTTTTCCACATAGAAACAGTGTTAGAGAGTCATCCATTATCCCTTTTACCTTTCGAAAGGTGGACTTACTTGACTTATGAAAGGCACCATGTTGTAATCTACCGTATTTTTTGCCCTATAGGACGCACCGGCCCATAGGATGCACCTAGATTTGGGGGGGGCATAAAGGAAAAAAAATATTCCCCCCCCCGGCACGGGGCTGGGGCGGGGGAAGCCCGAGCTTCCCCTGACCCCAGCCCCCAGAACAGGCAGCTCTCCGCGGGCTCCCACACCTTGCGGAGAGCTGCGCGAAGCCCGTTCTGGGAGCTTGCGGGGCTGGGGGAGTGGGAAGCCCTCTGCCTGCTTCCAAACCGGGTTGGGAGACAGCGGGATGGTGCGCTGCGCCTCCCTGCTGTCCCCCGAGCTTGCGGGGCTGGCAGCGGGGAGAAGAGGGCTTCTCCCCGCCGTCAGCCTCCAAACCACATCGGGAGACAGTGGGATGGCGCGCTGCGCCTCCCCGCTGTCTCCCAGCTTGCGGGGCTGGCGGTGGGGCTCTCCTGAAGCCTGGAGAGTGAGAGGGGTCGGTGCGCACCGACCCCTCTCGCTCTCCAGGCTTCAGCGAAAGCCTGCATTCGCCCCATAGGATGCACACACATTTCCCCTTCCTTTTTGGAGGGGAAAAAGTGCATCCTATAGGGCAAAAAATACGGTATTTTGTAAGTCTTTGGGGCTTTAACACCATTCACATTTGCTACATCCCCTTTTCCCCCAATTCAGATTTTATTATTAATTTTGTCACTTTACTGCTATATGTATTATTACTTTTTTTTAATGGACATCTCTCTCTCTCTCTCTCTCTCTCTCTCTCTCTCTCCCTCTCTCCTAATATTATTCGCTTAGGGAGCATGTAGGGAAATTTTCAGTTACGAAGAAAAATCTGAGGATTGCATTGCTTTTAAGCCTGTGAAGCCATCCACTGTGTAATTTCACACCTTGATATCAAGTTTAACCATATATATACTCAACTCTCTCAGCCCCCTCATCATATAACAGCCACTGAACCAAAACTTTCAGGGATGTGACTGTAGTTTCTTACCAAAATAGTAACAACAACACAACATGCTGCAGTAATCTGATATTATGAGATGCAATTTAGAAACTCTTATTATGACTTAGACTTGTAGTTCTAATTTATCCCTTCAACACATCCAACTTGCAAATCAAGTGAGTAGTTTTTTACTATACTGTATAGTAAAAATGTTCCTATACAACATACACCAAAACATAAATGAATTCTAAATAAATGCCTCAGAAAAACTGCAAATACTTACATCTTTCAAAATATATAAAATAACACTTGTACTGTAATAGAAATGTGCAATCTTTAAAATCTGAAAACCATGTGTGTGGGGAGTGACAAAATACAGTTTTTCAGGGCAATTTTTTAAAAAATTCAGCGGCATCTTAATTCCCTGTCTGAAGAACCTATTTTATGACATATGAGGTAGGAGTTTGATCCTAGAAACTTGAAACAAGCATAGCTAGTAAACATACCTAAATTTAGTAAGGATCCTATATCTCTTGGTTCATACCAGATGTCAAACACTTGATGGCAATAGTAGGAAACAGGCTCTGTCCATTTCCCCCTGAATATGCTTCCAGTGACCAGACTGGGTTCAAGCAAAATATACTTGGTGTGGCAGATTGTGACTATTTATTTACCACAACAATTTTAGCACCACCTCAATTTCATTACTTTCTTGGTACCATGAATGGCTGCTGCCTTAACTTGAGTAGTAATCTGTGAACCTCAAATTACTGGGGAGGTGAAACTCACTTTAGATAGTTCCTATCTGTAACAGGTTGTCATTCATAATTGTTGTCATCCTATCAGCATCAGTCAGCTTCTTCACAATCAGTTCTTCACACATGGTTCCTCACAATGGACAAGCATTGAAGGGCCTGGTTTTGATTAAGAAGTGCCATCTCCATAACCATCCACCTAAATATGTTATTGCACTCAAAAGATATATTCCTATGGACTGGTACGGAGAACATTCCACAAGGACAATGAGTAGTTGCTCAGTGCCATCCTCTGACAATTCCTGCCAGGAACAAGCAAGAACCAATCCAAGAGCTTCCCCACAAACTCCAGAAGAACCCAAAAGAGCAAAATGTTAAGCTGTAACCCTCAGTTCTCAAAATTCATCCACTGTAAATTCAGTCCATTAAAGTTCTGTTCTGAATTATTTTAAAGTAGGTCATTCTTAAAATATTATCATTTATTTTTTTAAACTGCCCAGCTTTGGAATTCTTCCCCCCCCTTTTTTTTTGGTCAGGAGAATACAGTTATTTTAGTTAAACAAAACAGTTTAGAATTATTACCATATTATGCCCTCATATCAGAATTTTGCAGGATTTTGATGTAATTTTTTTATATAAACACACACACACATCCACACATCCACACACACACACACACACACACACACACACACACAAACACACGAAGAGGAAGTAAGAGCAACTTCAAGCAGTGCATATTAAGTTGAAGGCTATGGAAACAGCCAAAAACTGCATGGCAGTGTTGTAAGCATAGATATGATTAATGGAGTTCAAAGCAGTGTTTTCCAGTGGTTGAAGACACAACAATTACTACTTAGAGGAATGAATGATATAGGATTTGTTTTCATATCAAGGTTTTTTAAAGCTTTTGCTTAGAATTCCCCCAGTATTTGGCTTTTAATACTACACAACCTCCCCATTAACTTGAAAATCAACAATGTTAAGCTTCCCCTAACCAAGCAGCAACATCACCATCACCATGATAATCATCACCATTAATTAATTAATTAATTAATTACACTGTTTAATCTGGATACAACAACTGTCTCAGCTAATACCAAGAAAGGAAAGGGGGAATTTGCATGAGAGTAGAGCAGCCTGGAGGGGAGAAGTGTAAGTGATCTATGGATTGCTCCCCAAAAAGAATGTATCTGCACATTGTAGTGGACAGTGTGTCTTTTTTTCAAGGTATAACAATCACAAAATATTGCCCAGATTTGAAGTAGAGGAATTAAGCTTCCCACCACATTTTCTGGGACTCTCCATATATCACATATAGTTGTGCATTAATCCGTTGTTAAAAATGATGAACCTCGGTTATTTCCATTTGAAAAGATTTTTTTTAAAAAAAAACACTAATGATTTCATCTGATTGCAACACACGATATTAACCTACTAAGGAAAATCTTAATTTATTAAGGATGTCCTCAATGAAGCTGGAGGGTCCTCAAGGAACAAGCTGGCATCCAAAAGAATCCATATTCTCATCAACATTTCTTCAGTTACAGATAGGTACAATTTCTTCAGTATAACTACCATGAAAGTAATAATCTGTTTTTAATGAAACACAGATTTTATTTTATTTTTCAAATTCTGTTGTTACTTGTCCTTCAACTTTTACTATCATAAAAAGCTACAGCTTATTATCACTCTCATCAGCACGCAGATGTAGGTCTAGTGAAACTGAAATCATATTGCTGGGGAACAAACTCTTGCACATAAAGCAATTCTTGTAGAAGAGGGTTTCTGTTTTCTGATATTTTAAATCTATTTAGCAACTAGAAATAAAAGAGCATGTCAGGTGGTGGATGGGTTGTCACAGTTTCTGCTGAGCACACACAATTCCTTATGCAACCTGGCACTTGGAATCTTACGAGAAAATAAGTACAACACAATTCTCTCCCCGACTTCCCACTTTTCCTTTTCTTCCATATCCCATTCATACCACACTAGCATCACCAATGAAGCAACAGCATATCGAGCCACAATAATGCTTCCTAATGCAACGCGACAGCAAGACTAATTTCACCAACAGGCAACAAGCAAGCTAAACCTCTTTTAAAATTATTATTTTTAATTCATGGGGGGAAATAGAAGAAGGAGTAGAAAACAACAGAGCTGATTAAGGAGCAACCTGACAAAGAAACAAACAGAACAACAACAAAAATCCCTGAAAAAGAAAGAAGGGGAAAATGAGGAGAGGAAAAACAATTATCCTAGGCATTAGGCAAAAGTCTGTAATATTATCTACAGTGACAGCACAGCCATTGTTAGTGCTGCCAAGGCACTGGATGTTTGCTATATCACCCGAGGTCCTGAGAGAATAATAAACTAAGCAGATTAGACGGAGACTGATGCCTCTGTGCCACTTCTACCTCCACACAGTTTGGTGTTTCAAAACATATACAGGCAGGTAAACCCAGAAAATGGGTTTCCATGTTGTTAGGATGGGGGGAAGAGGCTGCCAACAACTAGGGCCTGTTTATTATTTAACAGTTGGTATTGCTAGAAGCCTGGCACAGCAATAGAGCAATCTCTGTTTCAGTGCAAGGAAACCTGATTATGGAAGCATGCAAGCCAAATCCTGTTTACCATAGTCTGGAAGAACTTCTGTGCCCTCAAAAGACATGGAAATTCTCACAATAGCTCTTGTCCAAGTAGAGAGGAAGCTTCCTGGGGCAGAGGTACAAAAGAAGTGTTGAACCAGGAAACAGTGCTGGTGCACAAGGGCAATTAAGAGTGTCCAGTTCTTTCTCCCAATTGCAGTCATCCCTCTTACCCAGCTATGAAAAATGGGAAGAATCTTCTCAACCACCCTTCTTTTAACTAATTTATTTCAATTAACATAATCATGCAGAATAACTCAGTCGGAAGAGCATGAGACCCTGAATCTCAGGTCATGGGTTTGAGCAAAAAGATTCCTGTATCCCCGGTGGTTGGATTAGATGACCCTTGTGGTCCCTTCCAACTCTAAAATACTATGATTCCATGAAACCACACACACAATGCCCATGTTTTAAAGCAAAGAACTTGTTATTGCATGGAGATTATGCTTGAGTTTTCTGCAGCTGCTGGAACCCAATGGGCTATCTAACAGCTAAAGTGCTAGTGTCAAATGAGTGGATCAACAGAAATGCGAAGTATAAAAGCATCATATTATTTTAACACTATCTCTTCCCAACACTGCTAAGCTTATGACAACGTGGAAATAATAAATTTGGGCAATTTCATATGTTAAATTATTGGCATAGTTGCTGCTTTAAATTAATCCACTCTACACAACGTAATGAAATATAATCCAGGAAATTGGTAAAGATGCCAATGACACTAAAATTCAAAGTATACATGTCCGTCCTTCTGTCGTCATCCTCCCCTCAATATCTGAGTGTTTAAAAAAGCAAAACAAACAGGGAGCCAGGAAAGGGAATCGGGAGAGTGGTTAATAGTGGATACTCACACTATGATAGACAGAATAGGAGCCAATGGTTCTAAACTTTGTCATGTGTCATACTTTGTCATATGTTATACAATGACATCAGGTGTGGAAATGGTAGGGATGTGACTGGATCAGCTGCATGACTGAGTTTCCCATGAGGTACTCAATGTCCCCGCTAGTCCCTGCAGCATGCAGGCTTGAGATCATCAGCTGAAGGACAGTGGCTTAAAGCCTGTTGGATTGGATGTGCAACCAAGTTCCCAGAACAGCTGATCCCGGCGGAAAGGAGGCTTGAAATCATAACTTCTCAGTTGATGGGCAGAGCTGGATCAGCTGCGCAACAGAGATCCCCACGGTGGGTAAATTCAATTGTGCATGCAATCCCTGAAGAAAGCAGGCCTAAAGTCACAGCCCATCAGCTGACTGGTGATAACTTCATGCCTGCTAATCAGTGGCATTTCAAAGCACCGCACAGGGCTCTTTGCAAAGCCTGCCACTCACTTTGAATTCCCAAAGAGCATCACTGTCAAATGTGGCCTATGAGGAGGAGGGGAGATAAGGATCATGTCCACCACCCAGATCAGATCTTCCCCTCCCTGTTCTAAAGTAAGAGCCAGCGTGGTGTAGTGGTTAAAACCAGTAGTCTCGTAATCTGGGGAACCGGGTTCACGTTTCCGCTCCTCCACATACAGCTGCTGGGTGACCTTGGGCCAGTCACACTTCTTTAAAGTCTCTCAGCCCCACTCACCTCACAGAGTGTTTGTTGTGGGGGAGGAAGGGAAAGGAGAATGTTAGCCGCTTTGAGATTCCTTAAAGGGAGTGAAAGGCGGGATATCAAATCCAAACTCTTCTTCTTCTAAAGTATCAGTGGAGCTCCACACACACAGGAGACCATTCCTCTTCCTTCTTCAAGTAGAAGACTGCTCGGTATGTTCAATATGTCCCTTCAATGGTGTTCCTTCAAATACCAGAGACTGAGTGAATGGAAACAAACAAAAAAAAAAAGGAGCCATTTTCTATTGTGGTGTCTTTGGAATATTTTCCCTTTGAGACTTATGATTTTTCAAATCCAAGCAAATACATTTTAAATTTCCCAGGCCTTTATAATTTTATCCTTTCACTCTAATTGTTTCTGTTTTGTGGAAAGTTGTGCTGCATTCTGTTGTTTTACTGTTTCAACTGTTTCAGTCATGTTGTTCTACTTCTTGTTGTCCCAATATTTTTCATTTTAAATTATTGTAAGATAAAATGGAAGCTCACAGAGCTTGAGATAGTACCTAATTTAAATAAACAACTATCCAAAATAAAATCGGGCACACATAGAGACAGTTTACAGGCTCACTTCTCTTCCTGTGGTACTAATATCCACATCATTATATGCCCATCTCATACAACTTCGCAAAAATTAATTCAACCAACAGTTGTAAAGATGTCTGTGATCCAATGGCTAAGAGGCATATAGATAGTTGACAGCCAACAAACAGTTTTCAATGTACAGTGGTACCTCGGGTTACATATGCTTCAGGTTACATATGCTTCAGGTTACAGACTCCGCTAACCCAGAAATAGTTCTTCAGGTTAAGAACTTTGCTTCAGGATGAGAACAGAAATCGTGCTCCAGCGGCACGGCAGCAGCAGGAGGCCCCATTAGCTAAAGTGGTGCTTCAGGTTAAGAACAGTTTCAGGCTAAGTACAGACCTCTGGAACGAATTAAGTACTTAACCCGAGGTACCACTGTATTATCTACAGTATGTAAGTCTCAGAGAATGGCTGTCCCATTACTGACCTTGCTGTACACATCATATAGCTAAAACGAAGAACTATCAGTCTCCCCAGTAGTTAGTTTGACATATTTTACCCATATAGAAGCAGCTGATTGATACTTGACATTAATTTTCAATTTGACAGGCATCAAAGGTGTGCAATTGTGTAGAATAGCAACTTTTCTTGTGTAATTGGATTTGCATAGAAAGAAATGCATGCTGATCTTGCACACCTTCAAACAGCAGCTATGTATCATACTGTGCCTTCAAGAGCTCTTTATCCTGTGCCAAAAACAGACTGTACAGAGATTAGAGATTAGTGAGATCTGTTCGCAAGAAAACAAAGTCTGGTGAAAATTTAGCCAGTGTTGAATTTTTGCTACTAACCAACACCTGAACTTCAATGGTATCACAAAGCGAGGGGGGGAGGGAGCATTAAATGATAGAAGAGATGAGGGGGGAAAGAATAAATCCATTTTCTGAAAAGCCGTAACATTCTGTTTTTCCAGAACAGGGAAACAGCCCCCTGAGTTTTACCATAATTCTGCCTCACTGTCATGTGAGAGTATTCTAAGACACTGCATTATAGGAATCTGCTATACAATTGGCTTTCTGGCATCACGGGTACTATAATTCTCTCTACAGTGTGATGTGGGTAATTATAGAATGCCTGGATTCTGTCAGCTTGATTCAAAACCCATTGAAGCCAATGGAAATTATCCCAATGATTTCAATGGACATCTCCGGAAGGAGCAATATTTACCCATTGTGTGGCACCTGCAGCTAGGGGATGTGCGAAAAGCTGACTTTGGCAGTAAAAAACACAACAGAAGGGGAAGTGCCTAGATTCAAGAATATAAAAATGTCCCCCATTATTTGTTCTCTGTGGTCAAGGGTCTACTGGATGCTATAGCAGGATAACGCCATCCTATCCCTCTATGTGACCTGTTATCATCTAGTGTTGTCTTGGCCACATTTAAAAACTACTAAAACCTAATATTAAAAAGATACAATAATTGCTACTGCACATTTTAATGAATTATTGTGTTCAAGGTTCCTACGAAAAGTAATATTATACTCGGCTTATGTTTTAATTGATTTATTAATATTTTATCACAGGAATGTAATTTAAGCTCCTCATGATTTAGATCTCATAAACCTTTAGCATTTTGCAAATTCCAATTCCAATTTAAAGCCAGGGCGAGCAATTAACTTTTCTATCATCTTGTCAGGGGAGAAGGTTCATGTTTAATTTGAGACAAAGTGACAGAAATATATATACACTGTATGTATTACTCCAATTTAATTTATGAGTCAGCACCATCCACCTTCGAAATGTAGATTTAATAGAAGGGGGAGAGGCTTGTTGTCGTGGCATCGCTGAGATATCTGCCCTGAATTCGTTAGGGAAAAAATGTCCCTGGTTTATTGAGATAGGAGGCGAGATTGATTACTGGTCTATTTCCAATTCCTTTGTTTTAATTTCAATTCGCTTGTCACTTTCTTGTACACAGCATATTCTCCCAAATGTAATCTCACAGCCTCTTGCCAATGCTATTGTAGGCAACCCACTGTAGCCATTTCTCCTTCACATACGCAGTAAGTTTGTCATAAATCCTAAACAAAAAGATAACTGAGAGACTAATCCTCCACAGAGTTTAATAAAACAGTACCAAATGGGCAAAATCTGCAGTTTTTACTAGTGCAAGAATGGGAGTGTAACTTGATTAAAGAGATGGGGAGGAGCATGAGGGCAGAAATGTAACAAATAGAGCACAAAAGGTGCAAACATAATTCATTATAAAGCTGTCAAAGTCTCATAAAAATATCACACATAGAAGCTAGAGATACTTTCAGATACGTTTCAAAGCTGTATATGCTCTTCTTCAGGGTGAGAGTTCCATGCTTGAAGTCTGGGCTTCCACTTAGACAGGATCCGTATATTTATGGTTGGACTGCTAATGTTCTGCTGTTGGATCCAAGCCACTTAGGCCTTCATAAGTCAGAACCAGGACCCTGAACTGCCCAGAAGGCAATACAAAGTCAGGGCAGATGGCACAGCATTGCTTACAATGTGCTTTTGGCAAGCCACAATCAGGAGGGAAGCCACATTGCACAAGAGGGAGAGCTTCTGGATCATGCTATCAAAGACAACCCCATGTTGAGCACATTGTAGTAGCCTCAAGATACACAAAGTCGTGAATGATAGTTGTAAGGTCTCTGAATCACACAACAGAGTTAGTAAAAAAGAACCCTATACACGTATAAGGACCACATTTTGTTATCATTACCTGTTTGACCTCTAGACTCTGCTTGCTGCTGAACGGTGCTCGTGAAAGACACTTCACTGTGTCTGATCAGTCTCAGGGCACTTCCAGACTGTCCCTATTTTCTGTCACTTATCAGCAAATTCAGATTGCACAGTTAAAGTTAAATTGGTATTCCCGGCAACCACCGTTCACTTGTGAGATCGCCTTAGCCCATATATGCCCACTTGATTGCTTAGATCTGTGAAGCTGGCACTGTTACTGGCAGCCACCTGGGAACTTCCTAAATATTGACATCTGGTAGAATCCTTCACTGTACTCTTTTGTGTAGATGTGTAGAAGCTGCTGTGTGGTTTAATCTGGTTTCAGGACATTGTTGATTTTTAAATTATTTTTCTGAATTTTTAAATACTTGTTTTTTACTGCCTTTACTGATAATAATATTTTTCATTTTCTGTAAAATGTTTTGAGATTTTATTACAATTCAGTGGTATATAAATATTGGGGGGAGGGGGAGAGAAACATTTGCTTCTCATAAAATCTAACTTTTTCTGCTATCAGCCCTGGTCCCTCTCCGAGGTGGTCAAAGCCTCTCTCTGACATGGCGCTCACTTAGCTGCCCCCCCTGGTGCCATCAGTTAATGGGAGTAGCTCTGCCTACCCAGAGGAGGATGTTTCATTGGTCACAACCACTGGTCAGGAGGCAGAGGTACCCCTCCCATCACCTAGGTCTGGGAGGAGCCAAGAGAAAGGGAACTAGGAGTAGCGACAAATTGCAGAAACGCTTACTGTCCTAAAATGAGTCTGGCCCATTCCCATATACAGGACAGCAAAGCATAGCTGTCAACTTACAGATTTGAAAATAAGGGACCCGCAGCCTTGAAAATAAGGGGCCAGCAGCCAAAATAAGGGACCTGCAGCCTCACCTGTTCCAGGCATTCCAGTCTTCCTGTCCTCCTGCAGTCTGGTCAAACTCATGCTGGTAGCTTCGAGAACACTGTCCAACCAACTTTGTAACCAGAGGTTCAACTGAATAGAATCTGAATGACATGCACCACAAAGCCTATGCAGCCTCAACTTAAGATGGCTCCCCGGCCTGGCTTTGCACTGCAAAATTTCCAGCAGCACGTGCAACAAAATGGCGTCCAGCATTCAAAACCCCCCTCAGCTTGCATTAACTAGCCACACACAAGGCATGCAAGCTCCACCCCCCCAGTCGTTCTTAGACTTCTTATTGAGTGAGCAACACGGCCAAGCAACACAGTTGGAGCCTCCCTCCTCCCTGGCCGGCAGGGAGGGAGGGAGAGGAGCTGCTTCCTTTGAAATTTAAGGGACATCCTTTAAGGGACATCCATCAATAAGGGACAGCAGCGGAACATGGCGCTGGAATAAGGGACTGTCCCTTCAAATAAGGGACACTTGACAGCTATGCAGTAAGGGGGTGTGACTGTTGTCAGATCAACGTCTAAGGCTTTGCCAGTTAGAGCACCTGCCTTTGTTGCAGCTGTATTTAGGATTAACCATGTGTAGTGCCTTAAGCTATCAATTTGCATGTGTGCAGAAGTAATCTAAGCATTAAAGCTTTGGGAAAGAACTCTTCCTCAAGGATTTGCTCTGCTCCTCCTACCTGGAGAAAGCAGATCTGGCCAACGGCATGTGCCTCAAATGACATCCATATTAGATTATTGTAATGCACTCACTATATGTAGGGCTGGTCTTGAAGACCATATGATCCAGCAGTCACTACCAGAAGTCCTGCACTGCATTTCACTGCTTGGCAGCAACACAAGGCAAGACTTTTCGAGTGGCAGCACCCTGACTTGGAAGCTACCTCCCAAAGAAAATTTGCTTGAACTCATGCTTTATTGTTTTTAGGCTGGGCAGCCAATACATCTCTATTCCTTTTAATGGTTTCTAAACTGTCATTAATCCTTATTATTTTATGGCATTTTAATTGATTGTTGGGGGAAAATATTCCTTCTAGTTTTTTACTGCATCAGGGCATATAGTTGCAAACCACCTTAGGGGCACGTTCAGGGGCTGAAAGGCTGGATATAATTTTTTAAAATAAATAATAAATGAATTTATAAACCGCATTTTTTTAAGTTTGAAAGACATATCGGGGAACTCAGCTGAATATGACTAAGTAGTGACTGAACATCCGTCATCTAGTTGATGAAACAGCAATAAAGCACCTACAACAACAAGGTGCTATCCAATACTTAAAAGATACAAGGCCTTGTAAGCAGGTGTATACCAGTCACGATCCACAACTTGTAGATGCTGTCAGCTGAAGTTAGCACAAAATATCTGCACTATAGCTGAAATTTAGCAATTTAAAACACATTCCAAACTTCCCTTTAACCAGATTTTGAGGTCCAATAAGTGGCTCCAGTGATTAAATTGATCAGAAATTCTGTAATACAAATGATTATGCTTCTCAATTCCATCACACTGTTTTTCATGCTTATTCACTTAGGAAACTCAAATAGCTTTCTTCCACTGAAAATGCAGGTAAGACAACCATTGCTGTCATGCATATTTTTAAGACAAATTATAGCAGAGTGCATTGCAATTTCCAACACTTTGTGGTGTCTGCGGAGTGACAGACACCAGCCCACATTGGAATCATTTTGGGGTATCCAAATACTTGTCTGAAAAATACTATTAACTGCAGATTGTAGGCTTTTGAAGTGTGTAAAAATCCCAGAAATTTAATTACACTAGAGGACTTGGGTGATTTTTGCATGAAATGTATACCACTTTTATTTTAAAAAATACAAACTGGAATAAGTTAAAGCTTCTTACCATAAAGAAGCTTAAACTTTCAAGATAGCATTTGAGACAAGAAAGCTTTTGGTCATGGTGGGAATTTCTGAAGAATATGAAGTTAATACAATTTTATATATTCATCACTGAAAGTGTGAAATATTTATTATTAGAGAAAAATCTATTGCAATTAATATGGAACAGAGCACCAACATTCTTAGACAAAACACTCAAAGCTGATAGGTCTTAAAATAATAACTTATTTCAAAAGTACTGACCCATAGCCTATTATACCCTCTCAAACGTATGGTAAACTTATTTTAAAAATCCATTATTTAATTTAAAATCAGTTTAAAAACCATTAAAAGGAATAAAGATGTATTGGCTTGCCCAGCCTAAAAACAATAAAACATTTTCTTTCTTGAACACAGAAGCAAATTTAATTTTTCTGATTCACTTGTCTGATCAGAGACTTTATTTTCATATTTTAAATGATCAGTGGTCCCATAATTCAAGAGCTGAACAGACCATTTGCTCTTGACTATAATAGTGACACTTTGGGGGAGGGGACTGAGTGCAGTGAAATGAATGATCCAAGGTACCGACTGAAATTTCAGCTTCTTCACAACTAGGAAAATTAGCAGGTGTTTAGATAATCAGATAACATTTTTCTACATTCAGTTTGTAAGCTGTTCATTGATGAAATTTATTTTCCCAAGAATAGAATGAAATGCCAAATTATATAAAGAGCTTGCAGTGCTATCCTGGAGGACAGTTATTTTGTGAGTAAGGGGATGTCTTATCTGCTTGTGAGGTTCACAGTAGCCCTTGGGTGAGTATGCTGTTATGTCAATTCACTCTTTCTGAAATTCATCTTTCTAATGATCAAGCTGAGACCTCGTTGTTGTTTTCCATTTTTTACTAATGAATTAACACATTTATGATGCAATTATTTTAGTTGTTTGCTTTTTTAAAACATCTAAAACCAGTTTCATGGATCATTCATCAAAAGGTTAACTGCAAATAGGAGGCAGTCAGGGTGACTAGCCTATCATATGTTTGTCTACATTTGATTATATATATTCACTCCATATGGCTATCTACACGATGCAGACCTTTATAAGAAAGGGAAACATTAAGTTGTAAGCATTCAAAAATGTGACCCTTTATTTGTGATTACTAAATATTATTAGCTACACAAACAATCAATTGCTGGTCTTAGAAATTTATATCCTGAAAACATAGGTTGGTATTCAGTTTTATTCAGAGCAGACCAAATGAAACTGATAAATATAACCAACTTAGGGCAATTAATTACAATGTGTCTGCTCTAAATAAAACTTAGTTGAACACCACTCAAAATGTGTTCTGGCTTTGAACTTTTTTCCCCCCTTCCCAAGGACACATGAAGATGTGGTAAGAAGCAGGAAAAAAGAGTTTTCACACTGGAATCTGCTGCCCAAAGCAACGCCTTCAGTGACCCCGCATGATTCAGAAAGATGTTGCCAGCTCAGACTAGAAGTTACATCTCACTGAGAACACAGCTCACATTAGGAGTCTAACATGGAGCTTCTTGCTCCATTTTTAGTCATATGACTTCCCAACTAGGAGAGTGACTGGGTAGACCTACCAGAAGCACATTACATCTTTGCAATGACTGGTTTGCTATGGAGCTGGGTTAAAAGGTGTTATTACTGACATATAAGGCCCTAAATACAATAAATAACTTGGGATCTACTCATTGAGGGAGGATTATTCCTTCCTTCCTCCATACCTCACCAATCACTTAATAGAACATTAATAGAATTAAAACTATAGAAGCTATAAACATGCAGATAATTACAGTAAAAATAGCACGGTCCCAGCCCTTTTATTAAAAGAAGTTGGTTCCCTAAATCCTGTTGGAATAAGGTCCTTCACCTGCTGAGAGAAGGACAACAAGGAGGTAGTCAGTCTAACTTCTCTAGGGAGGGATTTACGAAGTCTGGGAGAAACTCATCCCCGAAGTCTGTCTGTCAGTCAGTTTATTGTAGGGCCCAGTCACAGTGCCATACTCTCCGTCCCTGCCTTCCAGGGAATGGCTAAATGTACGATGTAATTAATAAATTCAAGCAGACAATGATCTGGATTAGAAATGGCCACAACTTTACTGATTACAGATACAGGTGGATTTTTGGGTCAAGCATTGCGTGTATATCCATTCCAGCCCCGGCAAACAGAAAATAATAATTATTATTATTATTTAATTTAAAAATGGTAAGGAAATTCAGTTCCCCTGAGCTCCTGCTCGAAAACCCCCTGGACATACATAGTCTTCTTACTTGTGCCTCTGATTACAAGGAGTTATTTTTAGAGCAACAATCAAGACAAAGCTTTAAATAAGCGAACAAAACAAAAAAACAAAAAAAGGCCTTGCCTCAGGCTTGTCTAAGTAAGAGCCATGAAACACTTGGGAGAAAAGAAGAGGACCAAAAAGAATGATGTGCAGAATCAATTAAAAATGCTAGTTTGAAGAGTGAGTTTTCATAAAGTGTTTAAATGCACCAGCAGAAGAAGTCAGATAACTGGCAGAAGACAAAGATTGCCAATGACTGGGAAAGTTCTAGAAGGCACTAGGAGCAGGAAGTCAACATTGCTTTCATTCAGATGTAACACAAAACCAAGCTTAGTGTTACATGCATAGAGCTGCTCATCCCTCCTTGTTCCTCCCTGGACACAGCCATAAGGAATAATCCATAAGAAGCTCTAGACCAAATAGAAAAAAGGGAAAAAAGCAATAATTTCTGGGACTGGATGGCACCCACCAAATAATTCTCAAAGATCCCTAATGGGGTTCCTGGAAATTACAGGCCAGTTAGCTTAATATGTGTCATGAGACAACTGTTAAATCAGCAGCTATGTGGTTTACCCAAACAAGATGGTAAAGTATGGTTTGAAATTGGCTTCTTTGGCCAAGGCATAGTCAAAGCTAACCAGAGTTTGTATTGGTTCTCAAACAATGACACCCTCCTTTCAGCAGCACTGGTGAAGGCAAACGGGGAGCACATGAACTCAAGTTTTATCCCTTGCCCAAATACAACCATCATCACTAAAAGGGATTTTAAAATGCTATAAAAAGAAGAGGAACAACACTGACATCGTGGCAGAAGGGACATCTTTAAATGTGAGCCTAACAACTTTAGTCATTTCACCTTGAGGAGACTTGTGCATCATCCCACTCATCAGTGAATAAACCGAGAACCCAATAGACCTGTTTTTAATTAAACAAAAAGCTAAACTAGCTTGATTCCTACCAGACAAATCCTATGTGGCTTTTCTTGCATATCCACCTGCATTAATTTAAGCAGGGCACAGCATGTCCTGCTTGAATAAGCAGTCCCTCTGTTTCACAAGAAGTACAAAAGACTAATTCACCGCATTAGAAGGAGCGGGGAGGAGAGAACAAACCCCATCTGGTCACATCCAAGAAAAAGCCTCCTCACAACTATACAGCCAAGATTGTACTACCAATGCTAATGTATACATTACAAACATATACAGGTATGATGTTTACAGTAAACAAACAGCAATGCAGCCAACCGAAGACATAAACATTTGCTGGAGCATGAATGCTCAGCCTGGTTGCACCACACACTGGGTGTTTATTTATCCCCGTTGCATATGATCAACAGGAGAAGACATTCAAAACAACTTTTTAAACAACGTGTCACTTTATGTTAGTTTTTGCCAATGGGGCTTCTTCCAAATGTGTGTGTCATAATAAGATATGTATGTGTTTAGAGAGTTCTCTTCTTTTACGTCTGTCATGGCAGGAAGACAAAGATCAATCCTAGCAACCTAGCATTCATTTATGCCTTCCATCTCTACAGCCATGCAAGCCATACAATTTTAATCAAAATGCTTGTTTGAAACTCACAAATACTGAGTTGCAGAAACCAAATTGTTTTGTTTATTAACCCATAATCTGGATTTAGTTGGAATGCTTATTTTTCTCACTTTATGCTGATGTGAACTGAAAGGAGGGCACCTGACTGCTATAAGCACAGTTAACAGCTTAACAGCTATAAGCACAGTTCCCCAGTTTTGGAATTACTATTTCCACCTTAAATGCTTTTTTGTCAGTCTAGAAGCAACTATTTACTAAAAGCTAGGTCAAACACAGGGTTGCTGTCAAAAATGGAAGCTCTATGTTCAGTTACTCCCTTTTCTCTGCTATGCATTCTCCATGTCTATGTGCATTTCCTGTTCCATATTATTGCTACTGGCAAAGATAGAAGCAAATTTAACACTTACAAGAAGAAAAGGCAAGCAGTTTTAAAAGGGAAATTAAAAGGGAAGATGATGAGGGACTACCATTATGAACTGGAGCACCAAGTTTATCATAACGTTTAGTATTGTCCTAAGCCAGAGCTTTCCAAACTTTTAATGTTGGTGACACACTTTTAGACATGCCTCATTTCGCAACACAGTAATTCAGTTTTGCATCATTTTGTGAAACAGCAATTCAGTTTTACTAGCAAACCGGAAGTTAAATTAACCCCTTTCCAGCCCCAGGAGAAGCGTGGGAGGCATTCACATGACACACCTACACACTGCAGCCAACACACTAATGTGCCACGACACACAGTTTGGAAAGCTCTGTCCCAAGCCGTCAGATGTTGCGTCTCCTTCAACCATTTTTATGAAGAATTTATAAAGTATTCCTTTCTTCCAAAAAAAAAACAACCCTTAAAATAATCTGTCAACAGTAGAATATTGGATTTGTGCACTTTTTGAAAAATGCAGTAACTCAAGAAAGAGAATACAAGCTCCTATTTAAACCAAAAGAATAATATACCTTAATTTAATCCATGCATAAAATGCATGTTTATTGATAAAAAGTGCTAAACAAAATGTTTAGTGAACGATCATACTGTTACTAACCAGTTTTTAGAAGGTCTTTGGACAAAGAACTGTTTAGTTATTTTCATAACGTAAGTAAACTCTCCTCAACACTACATCTGGACCTAAAGAGCAGCCTTATGAAATTCAACACCGATGGGATTGTATTTCAGGAATATTTAATTGTTCATATGCCAATTATATGTTTTGTTTTGCACTCCCCACTTCCCCAAACAATGGGAAGTGTCCAGAGAGTTTCACAAAGTGTTTTCTTTGGAGGGAGTGAATTGGACACTTGCAATGTTTTGTAATAACCCTTTGTTAGCAAATATATCATTATCCTAAGCAGTTTTGTTTGCAAATATACAAATTAGACTAAGCAGTTTTGTTTGCAAATATGCAGTTAAATTGGGCAGGCACAGAAGCAGGTAACGCTAGTTCCAAAGACACATCAGTAAAAAATCAACAGCAGCACATCTGAACCCAAGATGGTTTCTGCCATCAGTTAGCTCCAAAATCCTAGAACTGCTTTCTCTAGCCAAAATCAAATTTCCTGGTTTTGCTTTGTTTCTAAAAGCTAGCTGACACAGTGTGAGCAAAACATTTTTATAGCTGACTCTCATGTTTAAGCGAGTGAGAATGTTGGGTTCCTTCCATGCTGGTTTTCAAGATTACCCTGATAGCCCACTAGTAGCCATTAATGAAAACTCTTAACAATCAGCATGTCCAAGAAAGAGATACCTCTATCTTCACATGTTGCCACAACATAACAGAATCAAGGAAACATTATGACTAGGACCCAAAGAACTGTACAACCAGTTCAGTGAGACTAAGTGGGCTTTACACTTGTTTTTCTCTAAAAGCAAGCCACCTGGTCAAAATGGCAAGTTCATTGAATTACTGAAAATATAACAAACAAAACTTCTTGTCTTGTCTTGTGCCAGAGGAAAACTAAAGGTATTACCATTTTATAGAGTGATTTAAAATGGCTATGTAAATTCACTGGGAAACTTCACAACAATTTTCAAAAACTTCCCTTATCTAAAAGCCCATAAGCCTAATTTATCTCAGAAGTGACCCAGCGTGCCCAGTTATCATAGTTAGGGGCAATCTCTTAAACATGTCCTAGGTTACACCTGTTGATTCTGAATCTATGAATGGATTCCAGTAGCTTCAAATAAAATAAGCATTTCCATTTTTCTTCTTCTCTACATATTTTGTAAAGGTGTAGATATATCATATCAAAGACCCAAAGAGGGAAGTGACAGCTAGACCTCCAGTGCTTCGTGGGAACCCATATACCTATAAATCTAATGGAAGGTGAAACATTTCAGATACGTAAAATATGGAGTTCAAAGACAGCACTGAACCAAAACCTACTGCTTCCTGACCAATCTGACTTTGCCTTGAAGAGCCGCTAGCTCTTCCTATCTCTAGCCCATTGAACCAGTAAAATTCTTAGTTAATTGTCCATCAGAATGTTCCTATACTAAAGCAACTGCAATGTGTAATCAATAGATCGCACGATGCTAAAAATCATGAGAGAATTCATTCAGAACAGGTATGGAATTTCATTTCCTGTTCTTTTAAAGCAGTTTTAAGGACCAAAATTTAAGGTTCACTATTTTTATCGACCAAGCAATGCCATTTAAATTTTTCATAAGGATGAATTAAATTCCTTACTTCAACTTAATGCTCCCCCCTCCCCAACAGTGTGTACATCGTGTCATCAATTACTAATATATGTATATCATACAGAGTGACTAAGGCCATGTTTGAGCCATCTCCCAGCCTGTTTCCTAGCACTAAGCTCTGGAGTATACCAGGGAGAGAAACTCCCACAAAGCAGGAGATGGTGCTCAGGGGTGATCATGTCAATGGCCTGAGCCATTCAGATGTTCCAGAGCTTCCAGAGCCAGAATTTTGACAAGACTACCAGTCATATCAGCCAGAAAACTCAGTATCCAAGGGTGGACCATCCTAATGGATCCTAATGGATCTGCAGAAGGAAAAGGTGTTGAAAGCCTAATCTCAACAGAAAATTATCTAATGATGACAAAGGGCTGGTGTCAGTATCCCCCACTTTCAAGTCAACGTTCCTGCCCAGTTGAGAAAACAAGTTCCAAAGTGTGGCCTGCCATATGCATTGGACCACTGATATGTTGCTACAGCCCCATGGTCATCATGGCAGCCATGAGGTCCTAAGCCACTCCAGAGCCAGTCGCCTCAGTATAATTGTTGGAGTCCCCCAAAACCAGCAGTCTGGGAGTCATCACCATCACTTCCATGACCAGCTGTGTCA
Organism: Podarcis gaigeae; assembly: GCF_964106915.1. Lineage (NCBI taxonomy): Eukaryota > Metazoa > Chordata > Lepidosauria > Squamata > Lacertidae > Podarcis > Podarcis gaigeae. The sequence continues at coordinate 75,795,331 of NC_139677.1, forward strand.
GATGGTAAACCAGCAGAATTCCTAATCCAGGTATCCCCAACTTTCAGCTCTCCAGATGTTTTGGACTACAATTCCCATCATCCCTGACCACTGGTCCTATTAGCTAGGGATCATAGGATTTGTAGGCCAAAACATCTGGAGGGCCGCAGGTTGGGGATGCCTGCCCTAATCTGTCTGGATTGCCCAATACCAGGAATGAACGCTCTAGATCCCACTTCTGTACAGAGAGCCAGGAGACTGAGACGGAATCTCTACAGTCTACAGCAACTCTAGCCCACAAGTGTGTCCTGATGCTGCACTGATTACCCTGATGACTGGCACCCACCAACTACGCATATAGACTTATGGGAAAAATTGACACATTAGTCTTCTGGAGGAGGAGGTGGGAAGGGAAAAACCAATTGTTTTGGCAATGTTTATGTAATAAAATATTTTTAAATGAACAAAAATTCCTTAGCATGGATGATTTATACAGAATGAAGTATACCTTGCAAATGCAGACTTCTTGGCTTAGTAGAAAATAGGCGTATTTAGTTGCTTATTATGTACACGAGGATCCAGAATGTGTTCTTTCTGCACTTTAAGTAACAGCACTGAAAAATACATTTGTGTTAAGTATGGAACCAATTTAGTTGAATAATTGGTGTTGAGACAGTAGCAAGATTTGAGATACTCCTTCCATAGCAATGCACTCTAAGTTGAATTGTAAGAGGAGGTATAATCAAAAACTGGATGTAGTTGATCATACTGTAGTGAAAGTCTACATCTACCTTTGTATGCAGTACACTAGGTAGTAAATTTCTTACCTTCTTAAAAAACATTATCCCAAATTTATATCACTGGTGTTAAAAGAAAAGCTGGCAGGCCCATAGGAAAAGACTTTATTATTTGTTAACAGTATATATTACCTGCCCATCATTCTAAGGTCCTAGTGTGGGTTACAGGATTAAAACACCATATTAAGAACAATTTTAAACAACTTATAACCTCTATCTGTGTAACCCCTAAATATGTTCCAGTGGATATCAGTCTGTACCTGTGCAAGTACAGTACTTGCACAGGTACAGACTGATATGTTCCAGTGGGTTTCCCCAACCCTCCAGAGCTGATTTATGGGGTGCTTAGAGAGGAGAGGGCAGGGAAGCTTTATTGCATAGCTAAAAGCCCACGTGCTAGCAGAACTGTTTTGCTGGATACCGCCCTAGGTATCGTATGTAACCTGCATATGAGGTTGTACACTGCATGTAAGAGAGTGGTTTCGGCATGTACACTGAGATGTCCAAACTGCATGCAGTGTATGCAGTAACACCAGGTTGTATTCAGGCAGGTAGCCGTGTTGGTCTGACACAGTCAAAATAAATAAATAAAAATTTAGAAATTGTCCAGTAGCACCTTAGAAACCAACTAAGTTTGTTCTGGGTATAAGCTTTCATGTGCAGGCACACTTCCTCAGACGAATATCTTCTTCAGATATCTGAAGAAGTGTGCATGCACACAAAAGCTTATACCCAGAACAAACTTAGTTGGTCTCTAAGGTGCTACTTACTGGAGATTTTTTTTTAAATTATTTTTTAGTTATTTCGACCAGGTTCTATGTGTTTTCTTGCTTAACTTCTTTTTAAAAAGTATAACCGTTTATTGAGAACAAACATGATAACATTACAAAATAGTAATTAACTCTGTCAAAGAGCTGAGCTTCCAGTATCAACACAATACTATGCATATTCCAATGAGACTTAGGTGCCCTTTCCCATCTTCTGCATCCAGGCCTGTGTCAACTAATCCAGTACCCAATTCTTTAGATCCTAAAATCAGAATGTTTAAATTGTACCTAAGTTTAATACCACTGGTCTAAAGGTCCTTAAATTAGTATGGAGACCTTTTAATATCAGCCGTATCAGCTTTTTCTTATTGGCAGTGAAAAATCTAAAAAGTATGGAATGCCAGTGTCTCCTTCATATTAACTGTAGTGAGGGACTAACTTGAATTATTGGTACACTTATTATATTACAAACTCTCTTTTCACATGTTTGCAACGGTACGTGTTAGTCAGCATTTTAATTTAAAAATAAATAGTGCATCTTGTAAAAAAAACACCTCGTAATATGATGTTAATATGTATGCTAAAATTGAGGCACTTTTACAAGGTCCAATTTTTGAAGGGGAAATTCTTAGCATTTTATTAGATCTAGGTAGATCTGTTTGGGTGCTTCTCATCAAGATGGTACCTCAAACACGCATGACCACCACTTATTCTATTTCAGAGTTTTTCAAATACTCAATATTTAATGTGGCATTGTTGTTGTTGTTGTTGAAATGTGCTGCTGCTGTTGTTAAAATGTTTATACAACCCTTCATCCAAAGATCAAAGCATGGTTTTTTAAAACATAAAATCATTACATAATTGAAAGAGCAAGGAGCAGAATTCAGTTAAAAATGGGGACCAATGGCAATCTTTATTAAGATTTACAGAACAATCCTTTTTTTGTGTGAGGTGGGGAGATTCTGCAGCAGAAGTACAACCACTTCATAAATAGCTAGCTTGCTACAATCAGGGTAGGAGGTGGGAGCTTTTCCTTACCTTGAGAGGTTGTTCAATCAGAGGGTTGGAAAAGGGCCTAGTCTTGGGATATATCACTACCAGTACAACAACACCAGCGAGAGATGTATGTCTACAGAAGGGTGTGTGAGAGAAGGGATGTTATTCTAAAGCAGCAATGCTGCAGCAAGCAAAGGCTCTAGCAGCTCAGTCAGCTGCTTGTGGCTGCAAAGCCAAACAGGAAGTCTGTGACTGTTGCCATGGGAACAAAGGGGCAGTCCATTCTGTACTGAGCACCGGATGTTAGCTCAGTGTGTGTGTCATATGACCTGTACAGGATGTACATGGGTGGAGTTTGGAGTTTCTCTCTGTTTGTTGAAGAGAGCAGACATCTTTTACTGTATGACTGCTAGAGACAGAAATAAAGACATGTAGTTACATTTCTGTCTGTGTCCTATTCCCCTCCCTGGGGATATGCAGGGAGCAGGGAGGAGGAGAAGCAGTTGGTGTGTTTTTCTCACAGCCTGAGAAAAATCGCCGGAACGGACCTCGTGTGTTTTTCCTGCCGGGAGTCGCCGGAGGGAGGTCAAAGGAATTCAGCCAGTGCCTGCAGATAGGCACATACCTCTGACCGGGCCAGAATTCCAACAAGGGACCTCCAGAACCATAAGTGTTGTTCTGTTAGTGGACCTCCTACTCTGTTAGAACTTGCCCCATTTCCATTATCCCTTCAGCTCACTTTCCTTAGTTAAAAAACCAATTCTTCTCAATAACTGTATATATCTTTTTTATATATATCTTGTATATATCTATGTTTAATAATGAACTAGCAGGGTGAAATCATTTTACTTCCTATCATTACTTTTTATCATCTGCACATACCTCAGTACCTTGGTTTGCAAACAGTCTGGTTTGCATACGTTTTGGATTACAAACACGTCAAACCCGGAAGTGCGTATCCCGGTTTGCAAACTTTTTTGGGATTACAAACAAATTATTTTTTGAGGCCCCATTGGCAAAAGTGTGCCTTGGGTTACAACCTGTTTTGTTTTACAAACAGACCTCTGAAACGGATTATGGTTGTAAACCAAGGGACCACTGTATTCCACCACGAAGCATCTATCACCAATATGATTATAAGAAAAACTGCCCTACTTGTAGCAGACACACAGCCCACAGTGGCCACATTCCTACATTGACAAGTATGCTATATCAGTGGTCTTATGCATGCTTAACTCTGTACTGGATCCTAGCTATTAATTTTCTGGAAAATTAATAAAATGTTTATATATCACCAGCCCATTCAATTCTGACCAAGTTATTAGGAGAGAAAAACAGCATTTTAGGTCAAATGTACCATTGTTGTGGAATTCCTGTCCCTACAGCTGTCTTCATTTTTTAAAATAATTTTAAGAGGTAAAATTCTCTGTGCCATCTCACTTGCTCCTCTTTCTTAATAGAAAACGACTGCCGTGACTACCCCCATGTAGCAGCACTATTCACCATCAGCACCTCTGCACTCCCCATGTGCTTAGAGAACAACTGATTAGCACTTTGCATAATTAACCTGATTAGCACTGTGCATAATCAAACTGATTAGCACTTTGCATAATTAAAAAGAAATAACGGCAACAACAACAATAACTAGGTAATATCAAAAGCTGCTAGTCCGACAGCCAATTTGCTAGCACCAGGATTAGTTTAGTGTAGAATCTTTTATTCTTTAAAACCTATTTTAGGAAGTACACATCTCGAAACGCTATATACACTGGAAACAGTTCCAATAAATTGGTGGTCACCCAGAAAATGGTAAATTCTAGAACTGATAATTTAATACAAACTGTTGGGAGACTAGTTCTCAGTTGTCTTATTGCTTGCCATCACTAATCTTGTGAATGTGCAAGTTACCAAATTCACATCCTGAGCACACAGAGAAAATTGGAACACTCTGTTGGAAGTGGCTTCATGCTTCCTTTTCTTCAACATGTGAAATAAATCCTTTCCATCTGCCCTGTAGAAACTTGCATATGTCTTAACTCTGAGTGATGCAGAAGACTGCAACAATGTGAAGGAATAAGAAGCACGAGATGCTTGTGCTTCCTACTCCCTCTTCACTGGTATAACATCTGAAGTTGCTTTTACTTTGAAGACAAAGCCATCTTGGGAACCTGGATGTCACTGATCATTCTGGATTCTAGAAAAAGAACTTACAAGACAAACAGACCAACTTTCTGGCACTACTGCAAAATTCAATTTTCTTACAGTTGCCTGCCATACTGGATTTCAGATGTCAACATTTGTGGCAATATCTTAGAAATATGCTTGGAATGGTTTAACATTATCTGGAACTATCCAGAGTTCTGTAGTTTATCTAAACCTCAAAATAATACTTAAAGAGACGGAAATCTGACTAGGTGGACAACAGCATTATTGACCCTTCAAAAACACATCTTCTGCAGCTGGGGGTTCACATTTTTGAATACTTCAAGGAGAAACCATTAGAAAGGACATTTTAAAGCACAAAGCTAAAACATATATTGCAGTTCCAAAGAACTCAGTCACTGCAAGATAAGAAGTCAAGTACTAACTGAAGCGCCATTTCTACAAACTGTTATACTTCAGGAGTTGGGGGAGGTGCTGCTAAGGAGATTATTCAAGTCCAAATGTTCCTGGGGAAGGTAGTTCCAGTAATTCTGGGAATGATGCCAATTCCTAAGCTATATATGTAAATATTTTTAAAACACTAATTTAATATACGTGTATTTTAAACACATATATGTCTACGTGCATACATTGCTCCAGTACTGCCATGGCAACAAGTTAACAGTTAACAGAAAACTCACACATCTGATTGAAAACAGTTTTTAATATATAACTTCAACACACACACAGAGAAACAAAAAGGTGCCTTGGGTGAAAGCTTAATCCAATCTATTCTCATGCAAGGGTCAATTTAGGTAGACAAGCTCATATGGAAATGAGTGGAAGAATCCCTGAGCTAAAAGAGGATGTGATAAAACTAGGCAGAATTCAAAGTCTGATGCTTAAAACTTTCTGTGAACTAACAGAGAATACTCAGTCTGGTTTTTGGTATTCTCTGGTTTTTGGTATTCTCTGGAGCTATTTAAGGACTTTTTTGTTGCCTAAGAAATCAGAGAAGAAACAAAAATAAAAGAAGTTTATATCTAGACACATTTTCCATCTAGCCCATAATAAGAAAGCTGTTGTCAAAATCGAACGTAAATATATTTAGCGTTCTTCTTCTTTTTAATTAGAGATGCAAGGGATTGGACGTGAGACTTTCTGCATGCAAAGTATATCCTCGGCTGCTGAGCTACAATCGCTCCAGAGTTTGAAGCTGATCAGAAGTTCAGAATACTAGGCTTGCAGGCTGATCTTTCCTAGGCTTGCCATACGTCTGGAAAATTCCGGACATGCCAGGAAATCGGACACCTAAAATGGCGTCTGGAGGGGAAATTTGAATTTTAAAAGGTGTCAGGAATTTCCAGGATGCATGGCAACCTGGGGTTTCTTTTAGTTTTCTGTTGCTTTTTCAGCTTTTTCTTTTGTTTTTAATTCCAGGGGAGGCTGCGCCCCAATGCCAGTGGAAGTGACAAGAGGTCACTTTCCTTGGCTGGAGAGTGGCAGGGGGAGGGAAGCAAAGCAGTGGTAAAAAACCTCAACAAGAAATCTTGTGGATGGGTAAGAGGGTCACTGGTCCTGACTGTGAGAGGAGAGGGGAGATGCAGGGAGAGGGGAGCGGAAACAGCTGAGAGGATGTAAACACTGGCATCACATGATCACATTATAGTCACGTTTCCTTCTCCTTTGGAAACCATGTTGCGATAGGTGGGTCTCCAAGAGGCAGAACAAGCGGAGGCAATTCAGTAGCCAATAGTTTCATTGCTGCAGCTCCAGTGCAGGTATCTCCTTGTCCTGCTACCTCTCTTTTGTTCCCAGTGGCGTAGCGTGGGGGGTGCAGGGGGGGCCGGCCGCATCGGGCACAACATCTGGGGGTTAGGGGGCACAAATCCATGGGTTAGGGGGCGCAAATCCACGGGTTAGGGGGCGCAAATCCATGGGTTAGGGGGCGCAAATTACTTGCCTTGCCCCGGGTGCTGACAACCCATGCTACGCCACTGTTTGTTCCATCCCTAATATTCCTCTCTTTTGCACGCACACACACGCACGCGCGCGCGCACACACACACACACACTCACCCCTATGGCTACATAGCAGCTAACCAGATTTCCAGGGGTGAGGAGTGTACAGTGGTGCCTCGCAAGACGAAAAGAATCTGTTCCGCGAGTCTCGTCTTGCGGTTTTTTTGTCTTGCGAAGCAAGCCCATTAGCGGCTTAGCGCTATTAGCGGCTTAGTGGGCTTAGCGGATCAGCTGATAAGCGGCTTAGAGGATCAGCTGATAAGCGGCTTAGCAGATCAGCTGATAAGCGGCTTAGCGGATCAGCTGTTAAGCGGCTTAGCGGATCAGCTGATAAGCGGCTTAGCGGCTTGGGAAAAAGGGGGGGAGGGGGAAAAACCCGCAGGAACTCACAAGACATTTTTGTCTTGCGAAGCAAGCCCATAGGAAATTCGTTTTGCGAAGCACCTCCAAAACGGAAAACCCTTTCGTCTAGCGGGTTTTCCGTCTTGCGAGGCATTTGTCTTGCGGGGCACCACTGTAAATGGTTGTGGTGCAGGAAATCATGGGCTTGCTGCTGTAAAAGCAAGGAGCATAAAGTTAAAAAAAAATTAAAAACCAAGGCAGGTAAAAGCAATGCCTCTTCCCATCTGTGTGAAGGAAATGTGAACTTGCCATTCCTATTGTGATATTCCTATAGTGATATTCCTATTCCACGGTGAGGTGGGGGCAAGGCTTACGCTGTAACAAGTAGCATTTATTGAGACTATTTACATTCCACCTTTTATCCAAATTTCTCAGGGCGAGGAGCAACAATTTCATTAAAATAACATTCATAGCCATGAGCAAATATTACTGTTAACTTCCTAAACATGCATAAAAAGTGGTGTTTTGAGCTGGCAATGAAATAACAAAAGCGACAATGCTAGCTGAATTTCAAGAAGCAGGGCGTTTGAAAGCCAGAGTGCCATCGTGGAGAAGACCACCAAATATAGTGTACCCACTGCCAGGAAACTAAGTTGGACCTCTCAGCCAATCTTAACTCTTGGAAAAACTATATTTATACTGAGAGAGGCATTCTTTCAAGTATTTAGGCCTCAAGTTGTTTGGGGGCTTTATGAGTCTTCTGTAAAACCTTGAATTTGGACCAGAACCATGTGGGCAGTCAGTGCAGAACATGTATAATGTATAATATAGGTTTGACTAGCAATTCCACTTAAAAGTCAGGCTTCTGCATTTTACACAGACTGCACTTTCCAAGTTGTCTTCCAGAGCAGCCCTTCTAGACTGCATTACAGTAATCCAAATGGGAACTTAACACAGCATGGATTATCCTGTTCAGGCTGTTCCTTGCAGACACTTGGGTCTCCGCTGAAATCAAAGAGACAAGGGGACTGCAACTCCATCACGAACAGAGCTGCTCACCTAAGTCTCAGATCCAGGAACCACCCAGCTGTGGCGTGCCCATCTTATAGGAATTCAGTTTCAATTTATTTGCCCTCATTACAGTGATCAGACAACAGTGCAGAACTTGCATGGCCTCGTCTCACTCTGATGACAGGAAGAAATAGAACTGAGGGTTATCCACATATTGGTAGCACCCAACTCCGAATCCCGATAACCTCACAGAGCTAGGAACCTGTGTAATTCAGATAGGGTACAATTGGATAAATGCCACATATATATTTTTTGCCAAAGAGGAAGAAATGTTTTTTTGCTACAGCTCCTAGCTGGTGTAAGGATGTACTCATGTTAAGAAGTGTGGGCCTGTGGTGCAAGGCTTAAAATCTCATGCAGGGAGCTAATGCCAGCTCCCTTTACTGAAAAACCAGCACTAATGGTTGCTGCTACTTTGGAATAGGGTCAGTTTTAGCACCAAATGGAGATCCCTTGGTACCCCTGAGTCCAGCAATATGCTCTGTGTAGCTTGAACAACAGAAATACAGTATCACACCTCTAATCCTAGTAAGATGACTTAATGGACGAAATGGTTGCAGAATCATCTAGGTACTTTTAACATACATTAATAGAATGGTTTATTTCAGTGCTGCTATCTTCTCTTTTATACAGACCCTCAAGTATATAGGTTTATGCAAACATATCTATTTTTGTGGATGCACAAACAGGGCATAGCCTGTTCAAGATATATACTGAATTTTACATAAATGTCACATTTATATTACAACTATGTATGTATAATTTTTGACACACACAGAAAATGGAAGAACAAAGGAATAAACCTCCTACAATAAATTTAAATAGCCTTTTTTAGAAATCCTCATCCGAAGTTAGAGGGCTTTTAGCAATCGTACATTTATCTCTTCCAAAATACACCTGCTTTCTTTTCCCCTCTTTTCTCTTCTTTTGCCAAACTAAATATTTTTCCATCTAATGACTCTCTTTATTAGACAGCATCTAATTTGCATACATTTACATACAATTTAACTGCTTGCTTCTGAGAACAAAGAAATGGCTCCGTATTGTACTGAAGGACAATACTCAGAAAAGGTATAAAAACCAGCTAGCTCAGTGGCTGTGTATTCTTTTTGTTTCAGAAATACCAGGATTTTTAAACACTCCACTTAAAGGGTGAAAAAGATTATTCCAACAGACAATGCGAAAAGATACAGTGCAGCTCCCTTTTAACACATTTTCTCTCTGGCCTGGTTAATGGGATTTAAGGTCCAAGCTTTCTTTGCTTCCCTCTATTTCTTTTATTAGATCTGATGGATTTAATTCTGTCACATATTTTAGTTCATATTTTATTTGTATAAAAAAATTATGCAGAAGCTCAACTTCAATGCTAATTCAGTACGCCCACCCTTTTCCTACAATGGGAACTGGGACATGATTGAACAATTTTGGATGGGCATGAAGTATATTGATTTCAGTGCTCAATGTTATTATCGGGGGTATGCTAAGCCTATGAGGACTTTACCTTACAGAGATACATAGAGCAAATACAAGCTTACCATGAAGCCAAATGAGAATCAACATGATGGAGTGGGATGCAAGGTTGAGCTCTACTAGCAAATATAAGGAGGGATTGTTTTCAGAGCAGGAGCAAGAAGCAGCAGATGCGTTAAGCCCTCTAGTTCCCTAGAAGGTGAAGAAGAAAGATGCTTAGAGCTGAACATGACCACAACTTTTCATTAAAAAGTTCACTGCTTAGTGTCTGCTTTAATTCAGTGGCATACAAACTGTTGAAATAAAACAAGCACACAAACTTGAATATCTACTTTCACTACTGTCTTCAGACTAGCAATTTTTTCAATCATTATCAGAGTTTTATAATATAAATGCCACTGGAGTTATTAGGTAGGCCTCAGAACAACAGGAGATGCAACACAAAGGGCACTTACAACTTCAACTGTCAATATGTGCAATTAACATGTCTAATTGTCATAGTAACTTGGAAAAACTCACTTGCAACTGTTAAATGTTTCCATTTTAAAGAAGGAAGCACCACCAATCTATAGCTCTTCCAGACCACCTGTTTTTTTCACTATTCATTGAGATTTCTTTACACAAAATTTGCTTCAGGGTTATACACTGGCATTCTGAGTTGCTTTTGTTTGTTTGCTTTGCATGGAAGTAATAAGCTGTTACCCAACACCACCATTATTCTACCCATTCCAGTTAATTTCCTGTCACTTTTCTTACCACAACAAAATAGGTGGGTGGTACGTGTGTGTGTGTGTGTGTGTGTGTGTGTGTGTGTGTGTGTGAAGTTTTGTTTTTGAAATAGGTTTGGTGCACAAGAACCCCAAATCTATTTGGTCGTCCTCTTCCACCAAGCAGGCAACTTCAAGAAGGGTGCACATGAAGTAGAGGGAGGAAGAAGACACCCATCTAGCCAGTAACTCAAATTTGCTGGTATACAGTTGAATCATAACTTGAAAATAGTGGCAGTCTGGTAGTGGCCCTAGGGAAACAGTTTAGTAATGCTGGCCACGTGTCCCGGAAAGCTGTCTGTGGACAAACGCTGGCTCCCTCAGCCTGACACAAGATGAGTGCCACAACCCCACAGTTGCCTTTGACTGGACCTAACCGTCCAGGGGTCCTATACCTTTACCCTTTTTTTCACCTATTAGAACTAAACAAATGGGTTGATCATAGAGTTCTACTATAAGGAGAAGATTCACTCACAGTATAAAGGAATCTTCAAAAATAATTAGATGCTTTAGTTTCTTCTAACTAGATGTGACAGAATCACGGCCACCTAACTAACTACTATCTCCTTGTCAAATTCCATACAGAAGAAATAGGATGAGAGAATACAAAGGCAGGGTTTGGCAATTAAATCTAAGCAATCTAATGGATTATTGGTTAAAGTTGCCACCTTAAAGCTGAATAGAAGCAGAAAACAGAAAATCTACATGAAACTGCTGGACCAGTTATCTGGGGTTATGGAGTTTGGTATGCTGATGTCACCCATCTCTATTTTTCCTTTTCATTCAACCCAGGTGAAGCAATGAAAGCCTTAAATGCTTGCCTGAAATCAGTGGGGCACTGGATAAAGGCAAATGAACTTAAGGTAAACCTAGATAAAACAGAATTAATTGTAGTGGGGAAAACAGTAGCTGCTGTGTAATGACCAAGTTCACAACTTGGGGCTACTGCTTCTGGATTTTTGCTAATGTTATAGCTATACTCAGTGCTGGAATGTGGAACCTGACCACTGCTATTCATGCCTTGGTGACTTCTGGACCAGACTATTGTAATGCACACTATGTGGAGCTGCTGCTGAAGATAATTATAAAACTTCAGGGAGTGCAGAATGTGGCATAAGAGCTTGAGACTGTTGTTTCCATGTATCCTCATCTGTTTCTGAAGCACTGCACTGGTTGACAGTTTATTTATGGGCTTAACTCAAAGTGCTGATTCCAGTCCTGAACATTCCTCATTATGTCAAGCCCTCAGGACTTAATCATCTCAAAAGGCCCTGCTGCAAAATTCATTTAATGGGAAAGCTCTATTAGTATCTACCAAGCACAGGGTCTTTTTTGTGGCAGCCCTAATGCTAAGTTCAAAGAACTCCTACTTTGATAAGCATTAGCAAACAAATAAAAGAAAGCCTTTTCGTTTTCGTTGTCCTTGGGAATTCATTGCTGTTTTAGCCTGTTCTTTTTTCAAACAACAACTGCACTGTATTGTATAGTGTTAATCTATAAATAGACTTGAAACTTGGGTAAATAGCTGTCTATAAATATTTTAATGAACAACAGGATAAGTCACACAACAGAGGGTACAAACTAGGAGGCATAAACTGCAGGCCACCAAAATTCTGGTGGAATTAACTACTAGTAAGATGCAGCGCTACAAATGTACATTTGACAAGACAGAAAAGGACTGTGGACAGGCAGTATATTCCAAAGAATCTTACACGAAGTTCAACAAATGCATATAAAACTCAACAGAGATAGTGAGCCTTCAACTTCCTACACTGATCTAACAAAATATGGCTCAATTTAAAATATTAGACTTTTTACTCATTAAACAACTGGCTACACATCACTTAACCCGATGGCATTAGCCAAAACTAAAGTATTGCCATCACTGTCCCAATTATTCAGCTATCCATTGCCTTTCAGTGGGCCATTAGGCTAAATGGCTTCCCTGGGAGAACAACCCAATACAACACATTTTCTGATTAAGCACAACTAGAGAATATTCCACAATATCATATAACTTGTGAAGGTTTCTGGTCATTTAAAATCCTCCTATCCCATCTGTTTGGTTATCAGGCCAAACTGGAATCCTGGAAGCATCTTCCTAATCCTAATAAGCTAAATCGTCCAGCAGGATTGGTCCTTCTGGGGAGCATCAGGTCTAGCCAAGTGTGAGATGCACTAGTGTGCTTCTCTGTACTGAGCAGGGACTGAAAAAACTTACAAATGAAAGCCTTTTCCATTCCATGTTTTGTATCAATGCAAGGAACCTTTTATGTTTGATTGACATATAAGGATTTATTTACTTGCTGCATATCTAGCATCTTTTATATTCTCTGTGTTCTTAATTTGCTTTTTTGTTTGTGTATGCCGGTATGCCCCCCCCCAAACCTCATAATTAGATATTTATTGATATATTTTTTGGCTAAAAACCAAAACAAACTAAAACAATACTTTAGCACAGGTAATATGTAAAACAAAATAAAGCAATGGCAGGCAATTATATTGCTACAGCAGATATAATGAACAACCGTGAACCAAGGTAAGGGAAAGTATATGTCTCTGTGTTAAGTGATAAGCCAACACACACACCCCTCTTCACAAATCATACATGGCAAAAGCATGGACACAGGCACTTGCTCAGTTCATATAAAAGGCAAGTGAGTCTCAGGCTAACTCACTCATTCCTTCTCTCCTTGTTATACATTCAGTTTTCCTTGCTTCTGTGGGAAACCACAGTTTGCTGTTGCATGCAAGCTGGCAAATCATGGTCTGCATTTACCTTCCAAACTATAATTGTAAACTATGATTTGATCATTATTTGCAAATCAGGTTCACAATTCAAATGCATAACCAAACTTTGATGGGATCCATAAGCACTTCATCCCAGCCTTGTGGGCCTTTTCTACCTGGCCTAGGTGAGCAAAGCCGTGGCTAACTCCAGCTATAAAAAGCTGAGGTGGCTGAACAGACTCTTGAGTTGAGGCATTGTTTAGGGGGTGTTTTTTTTGGGGGGGTTGTTGCTGGTTTTATGGCCCTGTTTAAATTTGTTTTTGTTTTTTTACTTTTTTAAGCTCATGGGTTTTTAAATTTTGGGTTTTTATTATTCTTAAATTAAGGGATATAGGATGCACCTGGGAAGAGAGGAGGTGGAGAGTGCAGGGGCAACCCTAGTCACAGTGGTTCTGGACAAGTATGGGGTGGGGTAGGCAGGCTGGATAAGGGGCACAGGGCACAGGTAGAAAGTGACCACACCTTGTCCAGTCTGGGGAATTACGGTTGTCCTACCAGCTAGAACCTGGGCTCTGCAGCTGCTGTTGCTGAATGCCAGGTAAACTCTGAGTGAGACCTCCCTCATGCATTATCTGATTATGGATGAGGAGGCCGATCTCACCTTTCAGACTGATGTTGAGGAGCCTCATACTGCTGGTTTTGGGGGACTTCAACACCCATGCCAAGGCAACTGGCTTTGTGGTGGCTCAAGACTTCATGGCTGCCATTGTGACCATGCGGCTGTCTCAACATGTCATTGGCTCAACACATGTGGCAGGCAACACTCTGGACCTTGTTTTCTCAGCTAGACAGGAAGTAAGTGACCTGAAAGTTGGGGGTGGTATTGACACCAGCCCTTTCTCATCATTAAATGACTTTCTGTTGAGATTAGACTTTCATCAGTTTTTCCCCTCTGCAGAGATGGGGGAACCTATCAGGATGATCTGCCCTTGAATCCAATGGGTTCGTAGATGGCTCTGGAGGGTTTTCTGGCTGGTATGACTGGGACTTCTATCAAATCCCTGGCTGACTTCTGGAACATCCAAATGGCTTGACACAATCACCCCAAGTGCCCTCTCTCACTTCATGGAGCCCGTTTGGCTCCCTGGTTATACTCCAGAGCTTAATGCAAGGAAATAGGTTGGGAGATGGCTGGTTGAAAACAACTGAAAACTGGTAAGGGCTCATCATTCAGCTTACCTAGTGATAGTGAATGCAGCAAGGAAGCTGTCCACAATGGTGACATACAAAGGGCAGTATACAAGTTTAATAAATAGTGGTGGTGATTAGTAGTCCTACTATGCTGTACCAACTCCCATGTTCCCTTTCAAAGTGTACGCATTAAAACATTTATATTGTGGAAACCACTCCTAAAAGGGTAGCCATGTTTGTTGTAGCAAAAACAAATGCTCTAGGAGCACCTTACAGTCTTAACAATTTAAAATGGCAAAAGCTTTATTGTGGAAACAATAATAGTCAAAATTACAGAATCCATAGCAGAAAAGCAGGGCTCAGAAGAGCAGGCAGTCATTTGCTAGACATCAAGACTCATCTGAAACTGCCAGGAAGACTGTTCAAGCAGCAAATAAAATTTGGTGCCTGTAATTTAAACTGGATATAGAAAGTGCTGGGTTGCCCAGTTTTGTAAGGAGGGCAGATCAATCCAGAGCACCTGATCAGTATTAAGCCTGTCACTTATTGCTTATGGAGAGGAGAGCAGGAATTGGCAGAGCACTTGTTAAAGGAAGACTTGGACAAGAAGCGGCATAAACCTACCCCTGCTCACTACCAGAATTTATTAATGCAGGCACCAGTAATTACGCGGCTTGGTTGGAAGGGGAATGGGATATAAGATGTGGAGTGCTTTATCCGCTCCAAGACCAATGCTGGTTTTGGCACAACTTTTGCTCTAGTGAGTTACAAAAAAATAAGCAGGTGCTAGCAATCCGAGGGACCACATGCCAGCTACAGCTGCTTCAGCCCGATTCAATTACATTTACCTGAAGAGTCCCCAGGACGTTGAACAGATCATGGAACCTATAGGATACAGAGCCCATACATTGTGATGTTAGTGCACCCTATTCAATAAAGTTTGGCTCTGTCCTGGGACAGGAGGAACATAAGCATGAAATCAAAGCAGTGCTTGAAGCTGGTAGGCTTTTCCAACACTGGTGGAAAAGGAAGCTAATATATAATGTGTCTGCATTAATGTTCAATTATATTTAAAAAGCCCTTTGGAACTCAGGCCTTAAAAATACTCTGAAACAGGCTGTCAGTGTTGCCTCGCTTCCCAAAACGCTGGGTGCAGCACATTTGCTGAACATACTCCTGGGATCAGGACTTCACTCCAAACCTTGTTTGTACAAAAAAGGAGCCAAGCAGCTGGGAAATTCTGGAGTATAGTATGTCCTCATTAGTTCCCATCTGCCATCAGAACTCAGCTCATGGCAAGTTTGGCTAAGTCCTGGTGTTCTCAGGTCCAAATCTGGGTCAGTTTTAATTACACTATACAGAATTCTGTGTGCAGGGTTTTTTTTATAAAAAAAATCCTTATTATACAGCACAGAAGAACGGGCAGCTCTCCAACTAATCAATTTTTTAAAAGTACATATATAAAATTTTAAAACCAGGCTAGACAGACAGTGGGTGGAAGAGAGGAAAAAATGTATGATTGAGTACAGGGGTTAGTTAAGAGAACTGTTCACAAAAGTGGGTCACTAGCAGTTCTGCTTTAGAACTTCAAAAGAAAAAGAAGGGAGGAACCTCTTCATTTGCAAAGATGGGGAATCGGGAATATAAGATGTACACAAATCACAATGTTCTTAATGCTGACCTGAATTAAGGCACATACTGTCACTTATCATTATTATTACTTGCATCTCGACACAAGACACATGTATGGACCTGGAAAACTACCAAAAACGTGCGTCTTCATAATGTCAGAACAAGCATAAGTTAATTGAATCCCAATTCAAACATGTACTTAGGTGGACAAGATATTGTATAATGCTGTACATGTCCAACAACTGGTGCAAACTGGGTCATCTTATCTGCGTGTGCTAAGATAACACAACAGGGAGCTGAACCTCAGGTGAGCGCTTTAAAGTGGCTGAACGAGACACTAGGTTTAACAAGACATGAGGTGTACGCAGTGCCAAACAGGGGGAATTCTTCTTGCCCACCTGCATTTAAAATCATGCCTGCCTGATCCAGAATATTGTTTGGCAGTATTGCATTTGTTCCTGATCAGAAGTTTTTGACCAGTTCTACTTTATGCACACCTGAAACTTCAGGTAAAGGTAACCTTAGAAGCAGTGTGAGCCCTGTTCTAGCCTGTGCCTCTCCAGGGTCCTCTAAGCTACCTGATGCTCACCAATGCGTATTTATTATCATTATTTATTTATTTATTCAATTTATATCCCACCCTTCTTCCCAAAGGAGCTCGGGGTGTCATAATAATAATAATAAATAATTTAAAAGCATTATAAAAACAGTTTCAAATATTATCTCAACCAGGGATGGCATTCCACAAATAAGGCCCTGTCATGTTATTATGCTTTTATATTTGTTGGAAGCTGCACAGAATGGCCGGGGAAACCCAGTCACATGGGTGTGGTACAAGAAGAAGAAGAAGAAGAAGAAGAAGAAGAAGAAGAAGAAGAAGAAGAAGAAGAAGTCAATGCCAACTGGACATCCCCCAAAAGCAGCAGCACCAATTGTGTAGACAATTGATCACTATATCTGCCACATTTTAGCTCAGTGGTAGAGTGCATGCTTTGCATGCAAAACACACCAGGTTCAGCCCCTCACATTTCCAGATATCTCTAGGGAAGACGGGACTGTCTCACACCCTGGAGAGCTGCTGCCAGTTAATATAGACAAAGTTGATGGGAACAGAAGATCCTATGTTCATTCTGATTGACTGTATCAGAAGATGCATTGTTCTAGTTTTTCTTTAATTTCCACAGTGATAACCACAATAAATACATTTCAGCAAGACAACAGCCTTGTGGCACCTTAAACACTAATTATTACAGCATAAGCTTCCATGGACTGAAAACCATTAGCACAATCCAAAAGTTAGTATTGCTTTAGTTCATGCATTTTTGTTTACATTTTAATTTAGTACACTTATTATTAAAGAATAGATCTAGGAATTGGTTGGATGGAGGATTTTTTCCCCATGTAAGGCTACATTGAGCCACAACATAATAAACTAATTGCTTAAAAGTATCAAGATAGTCAATTTTTAAAAATAATGAAAGTGTATGAGGAGAAAACAGGGTTAGAACTTCAATCTAGAACTTCATCCAAATAATAGATTTAAAGGCTAAAAATAATAGATTTAAAGGCTAAAAGAGCATATCCTATTACATTAGATTGGCAGTGTGTCTTGATGGTTCTGCAAAAACCATTTGCATTCTTAATAAAACTAAGTACAATGCACTTAAGAAATGGGCTTCCCAATCCTAAACAAATTACTTAGAAGTCAATCATATTTAAATAAGAGGAAGCAAGTACCATTTAATATATTTACAACCAGAATGTAATGGATGTGAGGTTATAGCATGTGGGATGGGCAGCAAGTCAGAGATTATAGGAACAGCATGGCAGCCATTGTAGCATACCCAACTTTCTTCCTGAAAGAATTAACTATTAATAGTACCTTTTTCTTTAGTGCAATATGCTACTACAAAATCATACAATAATGTTGAGAAGATCATGTGGAAAATTATGGAATCATTCCCTTCACTGTCCTCCTTTATGTGCACCAGGTCAAGAGATGGAAAAGAAAAATTCCGGCAAAAATTAAGAGATTGCAGAACAGAATGCTGCACACAGTAAACTGAACTGACATTTGGGATATGACTTGACTCAGTATCCGATCCATAAACTGGGCCAGCATCTAAGTTGTTGTTTGCAGCCATCCTGTTAAGAATCATCACCAGATGCAAGACAGGCGGAGCAAGTCCCCCATGACAGCCACTGCGATATAGATAGTGCCGAAATGAAAACAGGATCACAGATTGAACTATGTTTTTATATTGCAAACTTCCCAGTGATTCTTGGATGAAGGGCAGTATAGAAAACAAACAATACCACTTTACTACCATCCTCCATAAGGCTTCTCCTGCATTTTTGGCTGCTTTGGGAGTGCCCCCTTTTGAGTCTCACGTGTGGATGGTCAACGTTCTGTCCTCTGATCGCTTGGTGATTCAGTGATTAAACATCCAGGTGCTCTCTCCCAAGTGCCAAAGCATTAGTGTTGCCTCTGTATTTTGTTTTAAAACTTTCTAATTGACTTACTTTTTTATAGAAAAAAATCAATTTTCCACATGTTAATTGCCCTGGGGGCAGATCTTAGGGGGTACTCTTCTCCTGAAATGCAGCTATAACTTTTTCTTTTGTTTCTTTGTTTTTACCAATTTATGGTAGACTCACCAGCTGCACCTACTGCTGGCAGAGGGAGACTTGACCACTGTCATTTATGATTTAGAAGTGTCTAGATTAGAATATTCTATCATGTTCTACACATTAGAGCACATTGCATTAGTGGGATCTGGAAGCTTCAACAGGTGTCATCTTTCTTGATTGTTAAATAGTCACCAGCAAGGGGTGGGATTTGTGTGCGCGCGCGCACACACACACACACACACACACTGCCCTAGAGTTATGGAACGACCTCCTCATCCATCAAAATGTTTTCTATTTAGAATCAAGTAAAAACTTCTTTTAATGGCTTTTTTAAAAAACCTAAATCGCTTTGACAACACTGCTGAAATGCATTACAGAAATACTGTAAATAAGAACGAACAGAATAAGTGATAATCAAACCCCTAGGGGCTGGTTGCTACAGGACTGGTGTGCATTTTGACATTAGCCATCTTTTTGGCTGTTACATTTTGGCACTATGTTTTAATAGGCCACATGAACTGGAAAAGTAGAAAACAAAAAAGTGGGAGGAGGGCTCTCAGGAAGAAGACAGAGCAAACTCATTTCGTGAAACTCAAGACATTTAATTTATGCATAACTATATTGTTTGTTTTCTGGAACAGGCCAGGGAATTTCCCTGATGTATGCTGTTATCCAGTCCCAACGCCCAGGAAGACTAGTAGCAGGTGTTTTTTCCACTGCTGGGTATTCTTTACAGCAAGATATTCTTTACACATCGCTGAAGAACTAATACAGCTTTACAGTTTGGTGCCTATGGTTTTGTGGCATCTGTTCAATGCAACAGCTTCAGTAAAGCACCTTTTTAAAGCTCATTGTATGTCTTTACAGTTTGTTATAAATCAGCAGCAGTGCCTTTAAAGAGCACAGCATCCAAATACACTGCTTTCAAGCATTTAAGATGTTAATGGGTTTTGAGGACTGGAACTGATCTTGTATAGCAGCAGCTTTTAATGCCAGGATGAAATGGACTGTGTATAGCAACTTCTGCTGTGCTTTCTCTTGCATTGAGGTGATCAGAAGGCATCTATGTATTGAAGAGTTTCCTAAGGAATCAATAGCTATGGAAACAGTGGTGCTATAGGTACAGGGGAGGGCAGACAAACTTTCAAAGAAATACTGTACACGTCCATAATTGTAAATACTTTCTTCTTTGAAGAGTAAAATCTTTTAGGGATCTATTTGGGTTTCCCATATATTCCCTCCCACTGCAATCGTATAACAATGAAAGTTTGGCAAGGAAATTTGTCTCTTAAAGGTTCGAGGAAGTGATCCTCTGGCAATCCCTCTCACATCTCTCCAGCAATCCCTCTCACATCTCTCCAGCAATTTATTTTTAACTTCTAGTATTGCTCAAAGTCACTTCCAATCTCTGCCTCACTCATTGTCCCAGCTCGCTGAGCATGACAAGTGTGCTGAAACATATCACCCCTGCTGCAGAGAAATGGAACAGACAGTGGAGAATCAGTACTATGGTGAGATATTATACCATAACAATTTGCTCCCCTAACCCTATCTAAATTTTGAGAACAAGGATGCAAGACCACACTGTGGTAACTGGCAAATATGGGTCATATAACTTTTCCTTCCATATCTATGAGAAAGTACAGAGTCATGTGAGATCCAACATGTCACCTGTTCCCTTAGTGATGATCCAGGCATTATTTGAATGAGAAAATAAGATGAGGTGGAATCTCCAATACATGTAACATTTTAGGTTTAGAAAGCATGTATTTGGAAATTTAAAGGGAGAGGCAGTCCTTAAGCCAGTGATGGCCAAACTTGGCCCTCCAGCTGTTTTGGGACTACAATTCCCATCACCCCTGACCACTGGTCCTGTTAGCTAGGGATGATGGCAGTTGTAGTCCCAAAACAGCTGGAGGGCCAAGTTTGGCCATCACTGTCTTAAGCTATTGCAGTCCTGAGTTATTTAAGACTTTATGGTGAAAACCAGAACTTTTAATTCAGCGAGAAATTAATTGACAGTCAGTGCAGATGGGCCAGAATATGCGCAAACCATCTTGCCGTAGTGAGAAACCTAGTTGTTGAATTCTACAGCAGCTGACGTTTCTGAACTTTCTTCAGAGGCGGCTCCTCATATAATGTGTTACAGTAATCTAACCTAGATACCAAAGCATAGACAACAGAAATGAGGCTATATCTGTCCATAAAGGGGTGCAGGTGGGCCACCAGCTGAAGCTGATGGAAGGCACTCCATCCCACTGAGGCCACCTGAGCTTCAAGCAATAGCAATGGAAGCTTAGTACCTGCTCCTTCAAAGGGACTGCAACCCTATCAAAAGTAGGCAACCTCCCATCCATCCGGTCTAGGGAACCACCCACTAACAGTGTATCAGTTTTATCTGGATTGAACTTCAGTTGTTGGCTCCCATCCAGTCTATTACAAAGGCAAGACAACAGTTCAGAACATCTACTCTAAATAATTGGTACAATGTGGTATGGGAGACCAGGCTTCTTGAAAAATTGATGCAAAGATTACGAGCGACCAGAGATCAAAAAAGAAGGAGATATTTGCTATTGATTAGTGCTTGTTTATCCAATATACAAGTAGAGACTCCAATGGCAGGGCAGGTCCTGCCACATTGCATATTACATGGTTGCATAGATACTATTATGAGCTTTGAATGTCTCACAGCTTGGACTGTTATCACCCCAACAACCTTAGTGTCATCCTGATATATTTTGTGTTTTGCCTGATTTTTCTGTAAACAGTGGTGGTGGGGAGTGTTTGTGGTTGTTATCTGATTAATTGCATGATTTAATACATATGTAAAGCAGTAAATGTTTTTAAAAGGAAGAACATGTAGATCAATGTTCTCATGTGAATCTGGACAGAGGATAACATTTTGCTGTATATAAAAATTTAAAAGCAAAGTACTCTCTGACTGGACCTAATGGTCAGGGGTCCCTTTACCTTTACCTTACTCTCCGACAGCATCACATCAGTACTGACGAGCATCTAGAATCCTCTCTTAAAAAATGGCACTATTCACTTAGCTTTTGCCTTTCCTAACTCTGTTTTCCATTTCAGTGGAAGACTGTAAAGTCTGAAGGTCTCTTGTACAGAAGCCAACAAAAACAAAGGTAAACTTAGAACTTTCATTAACTGTAAATTATAAGAGCAAACAGAAATAAGGATTGATGTGAGCAAGAGGGAACGCTAAAGCCTCATCAAATGTAATGTGTAATACCTTAACCCAAACATATTTTGGGATGCCTGCCAGGAAGATGGGTATAAATGTGGGAGGCTTATAAGAATACAGCTTGAGCTGAAATGTTTAAAGTTTTCAGTTTTACTAGGAAAACAGTTATAACTCAGTGAAAACAGGACCTTATTAATAGTAAAATGTTATATATAAGCTACTGTTTTCCTAGATGAATCAGAAATGTTCTCTCTGGGTTGCTGATGGCAGCATGTAGGGGGACCAACTACTATATTCCTGCAGTGGAGTGAGAAATCGCACTGGTATCGCTGGACATTTACTCAGTTCATTGGCTCCTATTAGGATCTTGAGATGTCCAATATCCATTCAGCAGCAGATTTCAGGGCCTCATGGGTTGCAGATGCAGGACTCTTTGCTTATTTTAACAATATGAAAGTCCTGAAGCAGTTAAGTGAGAAACAAAAAGACCAAATTCACTCTTGTTCAAGGTAAAGGCCAATTGTTCTGATTCACGTTTGAGGCAACAGTTTTTGAATAATATTATTACAACAGAGGTGGGCTACCTATCATGTTCCTGAAAATGAAACATGAATTATGTTAATTACACATAACTAAAATGAAGATTAGATGCAGTTTTCCATTTATAATGTAATATATCTGAGGCAGACCTAGCTTTCCCAGAGGTTTACAAACATGGTATATAATGTCACATACTTTTAATGCTCTTGAAGAGGTCACACACACCAGGACAAGGAAAAATCCATACAAAATTAATTCAATTGCTTGCTCTTATCATAATAAAACTAGAAAGCTAGCATAACTAGACAGGAAAATTAGGGCTGTCACTAGGTTTCTTAAAAATGTACTAAGATGTACTCAGAGAATCACTTTCATGTTCCAGCATCCTCAGAGGTGACATAAGTGGCAACCAGATTGAGGTCCTTCTCAATAGAAGTCTCTTCCTGGCCTTCCACTAAGTTTGACATTCTTTCTTTTGCTTAAAAATATTAAGTGATAAACTAATCAATGTTTAGGATGAACTATAAACAAATTAGGGCTGGGGTGGCTGAACATATCAGATCAACTAGTAGTTGATAACTGGTGAATACTATTTTTCCCCTTGTTAATGATATCTAGTGATTGTGTGGATTATTATTTTTTATGTTATTGATGAACTAAAGTATGGATGTTTGGGAAAGCTGAAAAAAATATATAAGGGTGAGCCATTTTTAAAGACAAACACAAAAAAGAAGGAAAATAACAGTTGTACTTGTGTTTTGTTTCCCATTGTGTTTTGAAATACATTGTGTGTCCATCCACAGAGTCCCCCTTCCAGGTGCGCTTAGCTGAGTGGAAAATGAATGGACACAACAACTGTCTGGGATTTAAATGGCCACAACTTTATTGACTTCAGATGTAGGAAGCGTTGGCATAGACACTGAACGTGTATCCCTCTCAGCCCTCCCCTGCTGGAGGACTGAGGCATGACAGTGTCTATTCAGGGGTGGATCCACTGCAAAACACAGGTTTACATGGATGGCCCCCAAATGCTGAGGGAAGCTCTGTGACCTACTAGCCCTACGCACTTGGCTCCTTGGACAGAGACTTCCCTCCAGACCCCTCTAACGGGGTACCCTGTTAATGCCGCCACAAGGAACAGGAGGTGGGTGAGTCACCACTTCACCACACTCAGATTGGTTGAAAGACTATAGGATTCCACCCAAGGCCTAAACCGCCAAAGTTGTGACTAGAGTTATGGGGAAGGCAAACCCTGCAGAGCAGGGCAAATTCCTTCCTGGCTCCGATTACAGCAACCGCCAAAAGACCACAGAAAAGCCCAGCAAGCTGAAAAGAAATGGTTAGGGCAGTAATCAACTATTAATGAAGGGAAAGGAAGGGTGGGTGACACTCCCAGCCCACTAGATGCTGGGCAGAGTGGTCAACTGGGCTAAGTAAATGGCCAGGCCCCGATCCCCCAGGCCTGCCACGGATTGGATCATTTGAACAATGGGTTTGGCGGGAACCTGTGAGCCTCCGTGGTGGCTGAAGGTGACGGAAAGAACATCCTAAAATGGCACCACATGTCCGGGCGAAAGGGGAGGCACGTCAACCCTCAATTGTTGCTCATTGGCAAGACAATAGCGGTCATTCTTTATCAAGATGAATCTGTAAATCTATCGATCAATCAATCTTACAGAATATATGACTAGAATAATTAGCAAGATCAGTACAGGAGACAAGAGATATCATTGCACTGCAGCACAGGAACCTATGAAGCTGCCTTCAGTATGGGTCAACCCATAAGGTCCATCTAGCGCAGCACTTTCTACACTGTCTGTCATAAGCTCTCCAGGGTTTCTGAACAGAACATTATCAGCCCATTATCAGTGCCAAGGACTGAAACTGGAATCTTCTGCAGGCAAAGCAGATGTTTTACCACTGAGCTATGGTGCTTCCATAAGTGATCCTAGCTCTAAATCCCAGCAATAAAAAGTAACACTTCCCATTGGGTAGGTTTCCTGTCGAGGAGGTTTAGAGCTATCATTACTTATATTATGGTAACTCAATCAGATCTAGGTGGAGGTGAACAAAATATGAGCAATCTGGCTATTTCCCATTCATGTCACTTTCCCATGTGTCTATCCAAAAGTCAATTCACTCCAGTTTCCATATTAATCTTTGATTTTTTGAAAAAGCAGGATGGAAATGTGAGGAGGTATATTAACACATATTTCCTCTTTTAAAAAATCCCAGTTCTAAATGGGTTTTCCCTCAAAATACACATTTTAAATCTTTTGCTATTTTATTGTATTTTGAACCAAGAACTGCATTAGAACATCTGAAAAATGTGAATCAAATTCCTCAAGCATTCCTAAGAGTAGGCATGGCTGGAATGAGGATTCTGTGTTCTGATTCAGAATGCCTATTTCCTACAGATCTGCATATGTGGAAGTACCTTTGTCTCTCTGTAGCAAGCTCCAAAACTTAAACCGAAGCACTGATGATACCTATGAAAACTGATTTCCAGACTCAGTGTCACAGTAAATGTCACCTGGGTTCCAAGATGAAATAAAGGCAAGGTATATGTAGAATAGAAAGAAAGTAGGTAAGAAAATTAATTATTCAATCTCTTAAAGTTGGTATTATTTCATTAAAGATCCCCTTTGCTAGTTCATTATTCCAGATTCTTATATTCAGACTTTACCAAAGAACCCATCTGCTCAGCTACACAAGTTACTGTGACTACATCAAACTGGTCCTTCACTTATTGCGCTACAGATATTGAAACCATTTCAAGAACACTCTGTTTCCCTGTGTGTCTTCAAGGCATTCAGTGGTCTGAGTCCAAGATATCTTGCTGACTGCTTGAAGCACCAAGATGAAGCACATGGTTGACAGGTTGTGTAGGGCTCATCCAACTTGGAACAAGGTTGTGGAATGAAATCACAAAAGGCTCCAAGAGCCACCTCAAAATTCAACATTCTTACAAAGCACATTTATTTGGACCTTGACTTTGTTAATAAATACACATATGGCAGGAGGCATAAAACCATTTAAAAACCCACAGGGTTGTGTGTGTTTTTTTTCTTTTCTTGGAGGAGAAAAGGAAAGACAAGAGAAAATGAGCTTCACATGATGGATACTAGTCTTGTTATTTGATTAAAGTGATCAGATAGTACAGGGGTGAGAGCAGTATTAAAATCTTGAATAGAACTAATATAGTTGAAAAGAACCAGATAATATGATTCATTTTGAGATACAGATAACTACAGATAAATAGGGCTACAACGTTGTTATTGTACTTTTAATAGAATTCGTATTCTCTATGGCTATAACTGAAATCTCTGAAGTCATTATATGTATTGTCTTCAAAAGTAATTATTATTCTGCCTACTGCATTTCTAAGTATGATGTGAGGATCCTGCTTGGTATTATTATGGAGTTGCATAGCTTGGTGAGCACTACATTCCTGCTCCATTTCAAATCAAACAGTCAATGGCAGTATTTTCCACTGATGGAAGCTAGATTGAGCCTGTGCGGTTAATCACAGACAATACCACTTCATTTTTTATGAAACATATGATAGATTTTTTCTGCAAAAGGCTTTGTTTCATCCAACCTCTTGTCACCATAACTCTGAGTGCATTATGGTGTTTAATACTGAAAGAATAGTCACAAATGCAAATTAATGACTGCAGAGCATAGCAAAGTTTGATAAAGACTAAATTGCCTGTCAAAACTTCTTCTTGCATTTCCTAAATTTAATCTTAGGCTTATTATCATCATTATTTATAAAAACGCCAGCTATAACCTTGCACCCATACAAAAAGAGAATTATCAAAGGTGAGTGTCTGTATTTCACCTAGACTTAAATAGCTTTCAGGAGTCTCCTCTAAATATGAACCTTCTAACATATCTTTCCAGTTGCATTTTTATTATTAATATTTTACTCATAATGCAGAATAGTCATAAGTTGGATAGGTTTTTGGTAGCATGTCTCCACTTTTCAGGGAGGTGTGTTAGTATCCTGCTAGGAGTTGACCATACACATACATCCAGCTGGATACCAAACTGCATATACAAATATTTCCTGTACACAGGATTCTTCGTCTGATCCAGCTATTTGGCTTTGCATGTGTAATGCTACCCACCTGCAAAAGCAACAGTGCTGTTCAGCTGATCCGGAGCCAGAGTGGAGCCTGTGATTGATTGATTGATTGATTGATTGATTGATAAACATGTATAAGCATCTTCATATTCTTTTTAACTCTAAGATTTTGTCTCTGTCCTTACAACAGCTGAACACAACAGTTGCAAATTGTTTGGAAGGACTTTAATGAACATTCTTTAATGGGTGCATATACTTGGATGGGAGTCAGAGATTTTAATGGATGTCATCAAAATTGATAAATTCTAACATGCTATGTTTCAAATTCCACTCTACAGTTGAGGGAAATTTGACATTTTGAAAAAATAATACACTTTCCTAGGCTATGGATGTTATGAGCACTTGTAAGCATTTGTCCTCAAATGTTTCTGAGCAGCATCCGGAAAAGCACAGTCCTGTTCACAGTCTTCTTTCTTTCTTTCTTTCTTTCTTTCTTATTAATGTTGCAATACTTATATGAAATCTTTACATAGTGATACATATACATTATATTTGTAAATTCACATTTTTACATTTCATTAGGTACCAACATTTATCCATTTCTTTCTCTTTTTTTGCTTCTTATTTCTTGCCCTGCGTCTTCCCTCCACCCGTGCATGACTTTCTTGTTATTATTTTGTAACTTTATTATTGAGATTGTATTTTTGTATCTTAATAATTAAACATTCACTCTTATATATCTGCTTGACTTGACTTAACTTAGTGAAATCAGTCAACTTTGAACAATGCTCTGCTCACCTGGACCGTGCAAACTGTCTCGCTCTTTGCCTAAAAATAAGGACAAGCCCTATTGGATCAAAGGTCCATTTAGTCCACATGTGGTTCTCACAGTGGACAACCAAATACTTATGGAAGATTCATGGGTGGGATATGAGTGCAACAGCACTCTCCTACTCATGTGCCTGGGCAACTGGTATTCAGAGGCATGCTGCCTCCAATACTATCATAACTAGCAACCATTGGTAACCTTTCCATCATAACTAGCAACCATTGGTAACCTTTTCCTTTTAAAGCCATAGATGTTGGCAGCCATTACTATATCTTGTTATAGGAAAATCCATAATTTAATTATGTGCTGCATGTAAAAGGACTTTTTCTTTTGTCTGTCCCAAATATTCCAACATTCACCTTCATTAGATGATCCCAGACTCTAGTATGATGGGGAAAGTATTCTCTTTATCCACTTCCTCTTCAGCATAATTTTATACACTACTTATCATGTCCCCTCTTCTTCAACCTTTTTCTAAACTAAAAAAAACTCATGTGTTTTTACATAGGGATTTGCTTCAGCTCCTTGACCACTTTAGTTACCCTTTTATGACTATTTTCCAGCTCTACACTATCCTTTTTGAGATAGCGTGTTCTCCTTCATGGAGAGCACGTGTTGCGGTGGGGGCCACCAGGACACTCCAAAGTTGGGGGCGGGCTAACTGATCGTTGGCCACTGATGCAATTGGGGCTTCCCTTGTTGTTGGGAAGAAATTAATGTTGCCATTTATTGATTGACAGCCAGAAATGCTAAAACTCCTTGCACGAGGCTAGGGCTTCCTCAAACCTTAAACAAAAATTCTGTGTGATGTGTGAGTTATTGGGGTGGACCTGGGGACCTCGACACGCAAGCAGCAAGCAACCAAATCTGTACATATGAGGACAGGAATGCTAGGCACGACAGACAAGTGGATAAAAGAAAATGAGGACAAAGAAGGTAGAAACCAGAAAGCAGGGAGATGAGAATGAATAGAAGAGTCATGCAGTTGAAGAACAGACTGGCCATGGCCAAAATAGGAGTGGAGCAAACAATTTTACAAGGGTGTTACAGACAGGAAGTGCTGGGCACAACGGCTAAGAAGGAAGTTAAGAGACCAAGTGAGGGATCCAAGGGCAGAGTCAGCACCCAGGCTCTGGAGCACTTCTCTGTGAACAGAACACTGCCTCCTCAATGTTGTTGCTGCTACCCATTCGCTTGTCCAGCACACCACCACCCAGAAGGAGACAACCTGAGAAGCAGGGTATGCCTTTCCTTCTCCTTGCCTTTGTCAGTGACTGCTCATTTACAGGAACAGCAAGGATAAGGGAGTTGTGATGAGTGGCAGGAGGCCAGCTCCATGGGTGTGGGCATCCGCTGATATTTTTCAGGACTGGGAGGAGTGAATACTCCAAATAAACAAAAACATAGAAGCATGTGTAACTGAAAAGTGCTAACAGGCAAGAGTCTCACAAAAGAAGTGAGGAAACAATTTGCCTGCAAAATTTGCCTCATATTGTTAGGTTTACCCAGGGAGGGGGCAGCTACTACACCTTGCACCATTCCCATGGGCACCCATGGGGCTCAGCAAATGCCTGGCAATACCAATCCATGATGCTTACCCTATCAAGGGGACATAGTATTGTTCTGCTTAAAATCTAGACCCTGAAAATGAATTCTGCCAGGAGTGGCTTCTGCTGGCAAACCTAATTGGGGGTAGGAGGTGTTGAAGGTCAAGAAGAGGAGTTGGGGAGTGGCTGGGCCAAAACTTCACATATTAATTTGAACTAACCATCTAATTCTTTGAATTCCTTCTAGAATTTATTAAAACTACTTATTTAGCATGGATTAAACTTGATGGCCTTGCTAATGTACAAAAAAAAAACATTATTTACAAATTATTTCATTTTTGTAACAGTTTATACAATTTTACAAGAGTTTCATATATTGCAGAGAAGTGTTCTATTGTTCCTGGACTGTAACAGAAACTTTTCAAGTTAAAAATTAGCAACATATTTGAATACAAGGACAATGGAGTTCATTACAAAGTTTGTTCTTACTTACTAAAACTCTAATACATGCCAATATATATCTGTGTGCATAAGCAAATCTTTATGCAAATCAATTAACTGAGAATTACACCTCAGTATTTAAAAAGTAACATGTTCCACAAGCCAGTGTGCATTCATTTGCCTTGCACTCACTATGCCTCTAATAAATACTATTTATGAGATCATGGAGGAAAATTGTGGCTAGAATGATAATTTCATTCTCAGCAAAGTTAGCTCTGATATAAATTCAGTAACAGCAAAATATTTTGCTGTATATAAATAGTAGCATATGGCAGTCTCACTGAAATCAGCAGGATTATTCCTATACAGTAGTTTAAACTAAGGATATATTTAAGGACTTTCCTCAACTGGGGCTACATACACCACTCAAATGAGTGCTGTACATAACTCCCAGTGCATTCCCTGTCAAACTGAGTTTTGTTGCAGTCTGTCCCTTTCATTATCTGTAGCATAAATTGGCTAGGAACACTAATGTCACCGGATATATATGTCAGTTTATGTAGGCTTTCAATAAAGACTTAAATTTTGCTTGAGTCTATGGATTATATTATATATATATATATATATATATGCAGGTTTTGGTGTCCTCGGGTGTCTTCCCGTGTAAAAGTTGGGGTGTCTAGGCGACGTTTCGACGAGGTCTCACTCGTCATCTTCAGGCTGGTGCTTTCGGCTTCTTGTTACTGGAACAGAGCGGGATCTCAATGTTTGAGTTCCTATAAATACTGTAGAGGGGGTGTGGTGTCTAGCCTCCAATGTTCTGGGCAGAGAGGAAGTTCCCAGGCTAGTGTGCCTTTTCTTCTTTTGTTCCTTAATTACTTGAGAGATACCTTGAGTGATTTCTTGAGTGATATCCTGAGTACCACTTAGGTGGGTCATTAGGTGTGGATTAGTTGCTAAAGTCTTTGTGTCTTGACCTCTTGAACTTTGTGAAGAGTTTTCCTGAGAAGATGGCTGTATTGCACTTAGTTGTGCTTTGGCTTGGCTTCGTGTATAGGGGCGAGCTGTGGTTTTGTGGCTTGTGTCAGCCAGATCTGTGTAGGGATTGCAGGGGGGTGCAGCATCCGGAGGTGCCACCATGGATTGGCTACTGGATGGTGTCAGTAATTCATCTGTGGAGAGGGTCTGGGTTTGGGTCTGGTGTGGTTGATTGGTGTTGGCGTTCTGTGTGCCTCTGGATCTGGTGTCAGTTTTTGTGGGGAGGGCTAATTTCCAGATGTCTGGCAAGCGGGATGTGTCGTCACGCTTGTTCATGTTGTGAGGGTGTACATTGGACAAACAAACAGACGAATAAATGCACGTATCGCAGAACACAAGAATGCCGTCAAAAAAGAAGAAAAAACTTCCTCTCTTTTCCAACACATGAAAGAAACAGGACACGAAATTAATTTTGCAGATTCCAAATTGCTCTTTAACACGGAACATCACCACAAGAGAATAATCATGGAAGCCATCGAGATAGAGAAACACCCTCACAACATGAACAAGCGTGACGACACATCCCGCTTGCCAGACATCTGGAAATTAGCCCTCCCCACAAAAACTGACACCAGATCCAGAGGCACACAGAACGCCAACACCAATCAACCACACCAGACCCAAACCCAGACCCTCTCCACAGATGAATTACTGACACCATCCAGTAGCCAATCCATGGTGGCACCTCCGGATGCTGCACCCCCCTGCAATCCCTACACAGATCTGGCTGACACAAGCCACAAAACCACAGCTCGCCCCTATACACGAAGCCAAGCCAAAGCACAACTAAGTGCAATACAGCCATCTTCTCAGGAAAACTCTTCACAAAGTTCAAGAGGTCAAGACACAAAGACTTTAGCAACTAATCCACACCTAATGACCCACCTAAGTGGTACTCAGGATATCACTCAAGAAATCACTCAAGGTATCTCTCAAGTAATTAAGGAACAAAAGAAGAAAAGGCACACTAGCCTGGGAACTTCCTCTCTGCCCAGAACATTGGAGGCTAGACACCACACCCCCTCTACAGTATTTATAGGAACTCAAACATTGAGATCCCGCTCTGTTCCAGTAACAAGAAGCCGAAAGCACCAGCCTGAAGATGACGAGTGAGACCTCGTCGAAACGTCGCCTAGACACCCCAACTTTTACACGGGAAGACACCCGAGGACACCAAAACCTGCATTCCTGTACCCGTGAAAATCTACGAAAGCATATATATATATATATATATATATATATATATATATATATATATATGTATATCCAGTTACAGACTCTTAAATCCCATTGAAATTATGTGTTTATGTGTTTAATTATGTGTGAAATTATGTGTGGAATATAGTTTTATTTGAACATGACCCATATTTTAGCTGTGTGCAGGGACGCAGGTGGCGCTGTGGTCTAAACCACAGAGCCTAGGGATTGCCAATCAGTAGGTCGGCGGTTCGAATCCCCATGGCAGGGTGAGCTCCCGTTGCTTGGTCCCTGCTCCTGCCAACCTAGCAGTTCGAAAGCACATCAAAGTGCAAGTAGATAAATAGGTACCACTCTTGTGGGAAGGTAAACGGTGTTTCTGTGTGCTGCTCTGGTTCGCCAGAAGCAGCTTAGTCATGCTGGCCACATGACCCGGAAGCTGTACACCGGCTCCCTCAGCCTATAGAGCAAGATGAGCGCTGCAACCCCAGAGTCGACAGTCATGGGTCCCTTTACCTTTACCTAGCTGTGTGCAACATTGCTGCCCAAATTTGTAATATTCATCACACTGAGATAAAACTTCACCTTCTTCAATTTGAAAACTTGACAAAGGGAAATTGAGCATGTATATTTCTTAGAAAAACTTTATCTAATTTCCAGTACATAATATAAAAGGTGCAGCAGAAGGAAAAGAGATGAGAAGGGTGTACACTGTAGGGAGGTTGGTGGTTACCAAGCACAGTTTTTCAACAATCAACATAACATGAACCAAGTTGCTGACCTTGGAACAGGCAGAAAATAGGACTGCAAAAAGAGAAGCATGTATTTTTTATTTATTTGGAAAAATTCATTTCAGAAAACCTCTACATTCACCTTGCTTCTGCTGAGTGGAAGTGCACCTCTTACAGAAGTCAATATTCTGCCAGGATCCCAAGGATGAGTATAGAGGCTTGGCACCATAGTTCAATATCAGACCATATAATTTGATTGCAGAAGGCCTCAAATTCAGACCCTGTTATCTTCAATTGAGATTCTTCAAGCAAACAGTGCTTGGAAAGACCTCTGCCTAATACCCTGGAAGACTGCCACCAGTTGAAGTAGACAGTACTCTGCTAGATGGACCAGTAATATGGCAGTTTGGTGTGTAAATTTAATCCTCACTAATGTCGAGAGATTTTCATTTACATAGGAGGGCTCTGCTACTGCTAAACAGAAAGAACCACCAAGAACCATAATATCTGTGTTGGCTTATAGAACATAGCATTTACAATGGAGCAAATGAACTATGACATTAATGACAAATTTGCTTACATTTTCACTTATGCTGAAACAACTATTTATTCTGGTTCAGAGTCGGAAACTCATTTTTAGTATATTAGAGTTACAAAATAAGAACTCCTTGTCAGTTTGGGGACCTTCAATAATTTATATTTTATACCAGAAAAAGTGGTCATGTGCAGTTAGCATGCTTTTTATTACATGTAGACATTGGTGGATAGGGAGTACAATTCCACTGAGGGTTTGAGATGAGAGCAACCCTACAGAAGAAACAATAATGTTGTGTATCTTGGGATTTTCTTCTCACAGGCAGAAAAGCTGTTGTGTGAGATTTCAAGTTGACCTCCAGAAACAGTTACTTAAGAAACAACCCCAGGTACCCCAGATATGTACAAGCACAAAGAAAACTAGACCAAAGAACTGGCTCCCAAGGGAGATTACAGAAATCCCACTGTTATAATACTGTACGTATGCTCAACTGCACCAGCTGGTGGTCTAACTCTGCTCCTATGGAATGCCTTGGGATTTAATTAGCAAGTTTCAGTTTAAGACAATGTTAGATGCTTTTGAAAAGCACGCATTAAAACAGAACAAATATTACAAAAAAACAACAACGGTTAACTAGAGGACAGTAGATTATTATTTTATATTCTAGAGATAGGATCATGAAATTCTTTGATTTCCCAACTGAAGATGCTAATAGAAAATATAACCACATAATGTAACATTTAAATGACGGCTAGGTTTTTATTTTGCAATGTATTTGTTTACTCTTTATCTGTATGGTAAAGGTAAAGGACGCCTGATGGTTAAGTCTAGCCAAAGGCAACTATGGGGTATGGTGCTCATCTCGCTTCAGGGTGGGGGAACCGGCGTTCATCCACAGACAACTTTCCGGGTCATGTGATCAGCATGACTAAACCACTTCTGGCGCAACAGAACACTGTGATGGAAGCCAGAGCACACAGAAATACCATTTACCTTTATCTGTCTGATCTGGTATTCAAGTGGACATGCAACAAAGCTGAATATTGGAAGATTCAGGACAGACAAAACTTCTTCATGTAAGTGCATAGTTAAACTATAGAATTCTCTCCCACAGAAGGCAATGATGACCACCAACTTGGATGGATTTAAAATAGGATTGGACAAATTCATGGCGGCAAGGCTATCAATGGCTACTAACCATAATGGCTATGTTCTACCTCCAGCGTCAGAGAC
This sequence comes from Podarcis gaigeae, assembly GCF_964106915.1. Lineage (NCBI taxonomy): Eukaryota > Metazoa > Chordata > Lepidosauria > Squamata > Lacertidae > Podarcis > Podarcis gaigeae. Next base: position 75,829,247 of record NC_139677.1, read on the forward strand.
AGTATTTCTCAATATGAGTTGCTGGAAACTGCAGGAGGGGAAAGTGCTGTTGCACTCAGATCCTGATTGTGAGCTTCCCGCAAGCACCTAGTTGGCTACTGTGAGAACAGAGATGCTGGATGAGGTGGGCCACTGGACTTGATCCAGCAGGTTCTTTTCATGTCTGGCAATGGGGAGATGGTCCCTTGGCTGCCTGACACTGCCCATCCACCATCAGGGTTTTGTAAAGAAGCATAAGGCAGTATTGTCTCCACTAACTGGCAGTGGCTCTCCAGGGTTTCAGAGAGGGAACATTCCCAATCCTACCTGAAGATAGCAGGGATTGAACAGGGGACCTTCTGCATGCAAAGTAGATGCTCCATCACTGAGCTACAGCCCTTCTTCACAGGCATGAGTGCCACACAAGGCACATCACTGAAGAGAAAATGTTTTCAAGTTGCAGCTCATCGTATAGCACTAATAAATTATACCTTTGCAAAAGGCCAGCTATGAGGCTCTTTCATTAGCTGACTGCATGAGGCGCTGTCTAGAAAAACAAACACCCAAAAATGAAAGTCATAGGTTTACTTTACAGTTATTACAACTTATTTTTGGAAGCACACACACACACACTTTAAAGAAAGAAACCTAATAATATTTTTGTGCTCTTTTTCTCTTTCCTTGTGCTCCATTTTTGCACCAGTTGCTTAAATTAGTTGGAGAAGCAGCTATGCATGAGAGACTGCACTCAGCAGGCTCTATCAGTCAGAAGTCAAGGATACATGTCCATGATTTATCATGCTTTTCATGGTAATTAGCCAGAGTGCCATTTTGCTTCCACTAGCATCACTCCACTCTTCCATCTCTCTCTCTCTCTTACCTTTGGTCTCTTTTTTCCTGCATTACATTTACATATTTCTCAGTCTCTCATCCCTTAGTATGTTTTATTTATGAATATAGACCTTCCTGATCATACTTTTAATGTAAAGGAGACTGTAATTAGTGTGTCTGTCTGCTGGGTTAATCCCTTTCCTACATTATATGCAAAGAAGTTAAGGGTAAGTAACAGTTTACAGTCAATATTAGGTTTAATTACGCTTAATGAGAGTTACTGTCTCCCTTTACTAACTGTACCTAGGAGTGCAACTCCTGGATGAATTTCCCTCCCAACCTCATTTTGTTACCTTAATAGTGCCACTGAGCACTGTATGTACAGTACTTTAATCTACAAAACCTCTTCAGGTGCACCAAATATGTGAGGCACCTGTTCTGCAGGGATGCTGTAGAACCAGCACAGCTTCAAACAATGACATCCTTGTGTGGAGGAGAGAGCTTTCTTATCTAGCACATTCTTGTACACAGTGTTACTGGGGGGAAATTGTTCTTCCAGCCTCTATAGATATTCCCTAAGAAAGTCTCCCAGATGAGATAACCCCCACATTTAATTTAAGAAAAATTCCACCACATATACTGATTTTTACTCTGCTTTTCTCTACCATTAGTTTAGTTTGTTAGTTGATTATATACTGTTTTACAACTGAAGTATTCAAAACAGCTCACAATATTTATAAAATGCAAAGGATGCAAGACAAAGAGGAGGGAAGAAGGAGAGAGAGAGAGAGAGAGCTCAGCCTAGTAAGATCAAGGCAGGAAACTAATGTCTTCTTCACCTGCCTCCGGGGATCATGGTTAAGGTCTCTCCTCCTTAACCACGGTATGTAATCACAGAACAAATCTTGGTTCCAGATCATAGTTGAGGAGAAGGGACTTTATCCATGATTCCAGGTTGGATGACATGCTAAGCCAAACATTTGCTTAACACTCACATACCTGGAGCGAAGAGAGATGTCAGCAACACTTTATAAAATTGTGCATGATGCGCAGAAAGAAGAAATATCTTCCAAAATGCTAGAACTCTGGAATCACCCAGTGAGCCAGTTTGGACATACCTATCTGTCCTAAATAGCTCTAATGGCTTAAGGAGGTATTCCAATATGACTAACAGGGCTTTGTGCTATGCCTAATTTAAAGGGATCAGACAGGAGCCAAATATAGTTTCATTGGCAAAGCCTTAATAAATGTTAATTAGCAATCTACTGCATGTATACATTAGAAATCTTTCCCAATGTCTAGGCCTGCAATTGATTCAATCCTCTGTATGTGAGCAAGGACGACGGAAACAAAATAACCAGTTTCATGCACACCCCAGGATTACACTGAACTTAAATATATGCTCACTATTTTCTTGAATCCTGGTTATATGAATCCTGCCAGTGTAGGACCATCAAAATAAAGTGAATCCAAAATATTTTGGGTTGTGTTATTGTTTTTAAGTAGTTCTGTTTCAACTTCAGCAGAGTTTGACAAAGAGCACTATCACTGCAGTTTTATAAATAGATTAAGCAGTTCTGGATTGAGATGAGTTTTCCCCTCTCTTTTTTTCCTCCCTAAAATCAACATAGGCAATGATTCGCCTCCCTCTGTTAGCTTTACTGGAATATACGCTGAAAAATGTTTATATGCATATGAGTAAATACAAATACACACACACAATGCTGAACTTTGTGACGACAGCCTGTAAGTGGTTGCCCACATTCCCTGGGCAATGGTCAGCTTTGTAACTTTTTCCTGTTTCCTCAATGTAATGATTAACTAGCCTACTGGGCTATTATTCATGGCAGGTACAACAGGAGCAGCCACAGCAGCAACACTGGTGGCCTCTTCCCATCAGACAGCCCTGCCAATCCTGGCTGGATATTCAAAATAAAAAGTTATTTAAAAAAGAAGCAGCAGCCAGCAGGAAGATCCTCTGCCAGAAAGAGTAAAAGACTGATCTCTCTCTCAGAAGTTTGTCATGCTAGAAACAATTTTTTGCCACGATGAGTGTTCTCTTTAGACTAGCATATGTGGTGTTTATGCACTGTTTACATACTAATATTACCCTGTACCTACTATACATAGCAATGTTCTTGACACTGCCTATCTAGAATTTCTCAGTACCACTGCAAGTAAGTTAATTTAACAGCAAGTACCGATGCCACGTAGATGTTATGCAGTCACTATTAGAACAGATGGACTCAGTATTTCTATTCAGCAGAAGGTTCAGGTTGTATTTGTTCCTAAATTACAAAATGAAGTTGGTTTGAGTCACTATGTCTTAACCTTGCTTATATGGTATCTGGTTATAATGATCACTGAGCAGGAAGCATCTTTTTTTATGGTGGCACTGGCAGACATTTTCAAAAAGCACCTCAGAAGAGGGGTTTTAGAAAGCCAGCCACTTTGTTTCTCTTCCCATGAAAATAATTTCCCTTTAAATGTTGCTGAAACGTTTCAATGTGAGGGAAAACACTAAAGGGGGGGGCATTCTTAATTTGGTCCAGGTGTAATAGATGCATAGTTTACATTCTCAAGCATGCCCTCTATTTCCCCCACAGCAATGGGGAGGTCCAAAAAATATCTACATGGTGCCTAGGGAGCACCTTAATATCAGCAAGACAAAGGAGATGGTCTTGGACTTTTGGAGGAAGAGAGGAGAATCTCAACAACCCAGGTGGTTAAGAAAGCCCAACAGAGACTCCATCTCCTCAGAGTATTGCGGAAAAATGATGCCAATCGACATCTGGTGATCTCCTTCTACCAGTCAACAATAGAAAGTGTCCTTTCATACTGCATCATGGTGTGGTACGCTGGTTTGACATCATCTGATAGGAAGTGCCTACAGAAGGTGGTGGATACAGCACAAGATATTAGGGGTTGTTCCATGAATCTGATGGATGAAATAGCAGAAGAACTTTGCCTCAGGAGAGTGAGGAAAATTCTCAGGGTGGCCAGCACTTTCTTGATCTCCTGCCCTCAGGCAGAAGATATAGAAGCATGATTAGTCACACCAACAGGGTAAAGAACAGCTTCTATCCGTGGGCTGTTAGGCTGCTGAATGAAAAGATAACAGGGCAACTGACTTTCGGGTTTGGTGGGTGTGCGTAAGTAAACAAGGGGAATTAAGACTAAGAGAGCTGAGTGGAGGGGTGCTCATGTAATCTCACTGTATACAAGTTGTACAAGTGACAATAAAGTATTTCAGTTTCAATTCAATTCAATTCAGTTTCAAGACCTGCAACAAAATGTTGCAGCATGAAGTGCCATTGTTCAGAATTCCAGCCACTCTATTCCATTATGCCTCCCAATCCATGGTTTTCCATTTTTCCTCTCAACTGTCAGTGAATATTCCACAGTCACCAAGCACTCTCAGTTTCATCAGGTTGCTTGAGTTTCAGAGTTGCCTCTGAAGATTTTTGTACTTTTGTAAACTTTTGAGGTTCCCCAAGTCTGATGATACCTTCCTTATGTAGCCTTTTTGGCTACATAAATGAAAATCTCTCTCCCCCCCCCCAAAAAAAAACATTGGAATACTCTATATGATATATGTGCATGGAAGGAAGCAGATTTTAAAAAGGAAACACACTGAAATTTGAAAAGTTACAGTGAAAGCAAAGTGCTGTCAATTAAAAACACACACCGTACAGAAAGACCAAATTAACCATAGTGGATGAAGGTTACAGCAAAAGATATTACTGATTTCTCCTATTATTCAGCATATAGTGCAATATATGGATTTATAGATAATCAAAGTTAGGATAACATTTCACGGAACTCCTCACTTTTTTTGTTTCGCCTCATTTAAAATCTTGCTCACAACCCTGCCCAATATCCCATCCAATTGTTATATCTGGCTTCTGCATTATATTATTTAATGGGTACACAAACAGGCAGGTCATCCTTATACTTTTTTGTTGGAGGAATTATAAATAAAAGAAAGGGAAAGGGAAACGAGATTGGTTGATATTAATGGTCTCTTGTTTTTGTTCTTATTTAAAGAAGTTAGTAAAAACAGAAATGTAGCTGAGGCAATAAATACACATCCAACTTTTAAAATATCTCCATATTTTAAACTTGAAGCTGTAAAAGTCCTGTCTGTCCATTTGATTGTACTCATTAAGGCTCCTTTAATTAACAGTATAGGAAATTAAACACAAAGTAAGACCCATAAAAATTAAACTGAAAAAGCATGTGGAATTAGGAGTTTGCATTTTCCATCCCCGCAGGCTTGAAAGCTTGAAAGTCATGGAAAAGGTTGATTAGAAGAGTCGGGAAAACTAGACGCCTTCTTCCCTAAACACTCACATGACAGCTATCTCCTAGCATTCAGCATACATTGCAGCTCAATATTACACACAGATTTATAGTTTCCCTGCAGTTTCCTCTCTCTGCTTCTGCTATATGAATTCTCAAGCCCCACAGCCCCACTCCAGTAATTACGTCCAAATAAAGGAAAGGGAATGAAAGACGAGAAAGAGGTTTAACAGTTTTACACTATCCTGAGCAAGCTTGGTGCCAAATTGGTGAGCTGCTGGAGTTTCAAATGCACATTATTGTAGGAGTTTGATTTAAAGATTGCTGACAGTTTTAACATTCTGCACTTGAATGTACTGTTCGTGGATACAAAAAAAATGTGAATTTCTTACACAGTTAAATCAAAATAATGTTCAGTAAAACTAAATAAAAATAACTGGGCTGTGGAATTCTAAGAAATTATAAACAAGAGTCCAACTCCTTCATATCAACACATAATTCAGGTGCTAGAGGTGAACCTTAAGGTTTCACTGGCATCTAGGATCATTGGGATGTTTTATTTAAATGGGACTTCAGAAAATTTCACTCCTAAGGCTACATTTAGTAGGCATAAACCTACTAAAGAGCAGTACTTAATTATTTGTTTTCAAGCAGTGTTACAACCAATACTTTAGCTAATTAATGTTCTCCTCTGCACCACTTGGCAAAAATGAACAAAAAATGTGCTCTTATCTACTGCTAGCTATGCTTCCCACCTTTACGTAAATACAAAGGGAGATAAATTATACACACATACCATTTTAAACATTTCTAAGCCATCCTTCAACAAAGGACAATTCATAAAACAATATATAACACAAGAATCAAAATAAAATGTTCTTAACAACCTATGAACGGATTGTGCATTTCGATATTAACAATGGATATTATTATTTTGCTTACACAATCTCACACACATTTTTTTCAGTGATGACTAATAAAGCTGATCCATGGCTTTCAATAGATTGACATAAAATAATCTAAGGGTGGCCCTTACTTGAGGACAGGGGGCTGTGGTTGCCTAAATTCATCATTTCATATTTCAAAGGCAAAATGGAGGAGAGGCTGAATACATAAAAGGGTACATTTGCACAACACACTAAACCAAGGTTCAGCGGTCTAAGTCCATCCACAAGAAAGAGCCCAAACAAAGCCTTGGACTCATATACTCCTCCCACAAGGCACGAAAAGGCAGTGGATCCCACAGGGAAAGGCAGGAAGAGCTTGTACTGAGCTACTAGTCCTGAGAAGGGTTAGAAATGAACTCTGCCTTTGGTCAACTCCCCCTTTTGGAAAAGTGGAATTTCTACAGAGTAAATTCTCTGGCCTGAATAAGGGTGGTTTTCCGGCACTTCACAGCCTCCCACTTAGTGTGCTCCTCATGCTACTGGACTGGTGAGATAGTGTGGAAGGCACTTCATTTTGAAGGCTCAGGAAACCAAAAACTTGGTCAGCCTAGATGCCCTGGCCACTGCAGGACTATGGGGGTCTTGAAAAGGGAGAGGCAGGTGAGCCTTAGGCTTTGCCCAGGCTCCCCCCTGCTCATTCACGCAGTGATAAACTGTGCTTCCACATTATATGTGAGCTAGGTGAATTATGTTTGTATTTCTTATATATATTTATATAAGAGAAGAGTAAACTGAAATGAACTGGGGGAGTAGGTGAAATCCATTGATTTCAGTGGATTTATGCTTGACCAACATAATTTACATCACATTTCCAGTGCAAGCTGTCATATTAGTTCAATCCCTATTCTATAAATGCCTCCAAAATTCAAAATTTAAGTTATTTCTAGTAGTAAACACATTCTATTGAAGAAAGAAACAAAAAAACGAATGTTTAAAAATTGAAGTTGTAGCAGTGTGGGAGACATTTAACAAAAATTTGCAACGCTACAAATAATTTAAAAATCACCTGTCCAAGATTCAGTACTCCAAATAACTTCTGAAACATGTATAATTACACCATACAGGAAACTAGCAAGGTCTGCTGCTTTTAATTCTGTGATTATAATGGAATAATGGGCATATATGTTCAAGGGACTATGATGTCAGTGCTCATTTCAGCCAGCATTACAATAATTTGAATGCTCTTATTTTTAAAATTATGATATTAAGAGTTTTTTTCTGACTTCATTTTGCAAAGTCCTCATAGTGTGCCTTTTTTAAAAGTGAGGGCAAAGACCTCCACTACACTGCTAATACACTGAATAAGGGGCTCCTTTAAAAAGACAAGGACTGGGTCATATTTCTTTTGTCTTGGATTGACACAAAAAGATGACCCAAGGTCTCCTGATTTTTTTTTGGGGGGGGGAGGAACTTGATCATTACTACAGTTGTACCCTGGTTTTCAAACAGCCTAGTTCTCGAATGTTTTGGCTCCCAAACGACTGAAACCTGGAAGTGACTGGTCCGGTCTCCGAATGTTCTTTTGGAAGCCAAAAGTTCGGCGGGGCTTCTGATTGGCTGCAGGAGCTTCCAGCAGCCAATCGTAAGCTGTGCTTTTGTTTTCGAACATTTTGGAGGTCGAACGGTCTTCCAGAATGGATTGCGTTCAACTTCCAAGGTACAACTGTATATTAATCCAGGGTGCATTGGGGAGAACTCTACCATCTCGAGATTAAGATTTTTGTGGTCAGTCCCTGACATTTTAAATTGCCTCTGTACCCAATACACACAGTCTTTTTAACAAACAAACAAACAAACCCTAACAGCACTATAACAACCACACAGCATATAGAAGTTTTAACAACTTAATTATTTTCAATATTCAAGTTAATGTTACCTTTCTTCGTCGGATACCAAAGGGGGTAAAAGCAATTCCTAACACTTCTTTTCTGTGCTGCTGAAAATAAAAGAAAAGACTTGTGTTTAGTGATCTTCTCGAACGTCTTTCATTTTCATAACATTGAAGTGACTAAGCATTTAGCTGTAAGTAGGCACCTTATTGTGTATATACATCAACATATAGCCATCTGTTTAAATAAGACAAAACACCCAAACATTCACAGCTACAGTGCAGGTGATAAGCATGCAAGTATGGCACTAATAGTCACCATACTGCCTTTATATATATATTTTTTGGGGGGGAGAGAAATTACATATGGCATCACAATATGGAAGTGTCAATAGATCCCTGGATAAAATTGCCACTCATTTTTCAGTAAAAGTGAGGTTTCTTTCTCTATTAAGAACAAAAGTAATTGACTGCAATAATGAACATTTTACCACTCTCTCTTAGCCGAGAGATGCATTTATGAGGAATGTTGCAAGTAAATACTTTTAATAATTTAGGAGCTAAAAATTGCACATTTTAAAAAATCTATTTTAAAAAAACCAAGTGTCTAATGCTTTTAGAATTTCTGTAAGTTACAAATGGCTTTGTATTAACTGGTGAAACTTCAGAAATGTCTCAAGTGTGAACTTAAGTAGTTATTCGAAGTTTTTTTTTCTTTCATTCCGTAAGGATTATTATTTTAAAAGCACACAGCCAAAAGTAAAAAGGTAAAATTATTATTTTTTAACTTTACTCTTTTGGAACTTAGTTTCAAATAAAATTAATACAATCCTAATATATAAATTATGTTAGAAAATTTAAAGTAAGTCCTAAGTCAAGTCTATATAAAAGAGATTTTGCAGTGAGAAGCTTAGAATTACTCAGTAAGAACTGTTTTAGGTGTGCCATGGGTCCTGTTTGTGCTGAGTGGCTTTTTAAACAAGTTTTTTTTACTTTGAAAAGCAGACCCCATATCATCACAAACTACTTGTGAAACTCCTCAGTTTCAAAAATGTTTGCCATGCAGCATAGAAAAATGCTATTTGAGGAACACATGTTGAACCCTTCCTTGGACACATTGTGAAATATTTGTGCCATTCTTTGGATCCAGACCTGCAGCTTTTCCAAGAAACTCCATTTAACTATTAGTCTCACAACTAATCCTTAAGTGGGAGGGTTGCCCCATCCAAAACTTCTAACTCTGGAGTCATTACAATCCTCACCATGAATACCTTCTTTCTGCCCAGGCTGAACTTGAATGTGTTCTCTTCATCCAGCACAAAACTGCCTGAATAAACACATCCAGGCAATCTATTTACATACCGCGCAACTGTCCTGTTTTAAGCGGAACACCCCGAATATACAGAAACACACACCCAGCTCCTGATTCCATCCTGGGATGTCCCATTTTGGCTCCTGTGGGACCAAAAGACACACTTTTTTTTGGTGCTATATTCTCACCTTCCAGAAGCAGAACTAGCTTCTGGATGGGGCAGGGTTGAGCCCCGAGGGAGGGAGCCAGGAGAGAGGAGATGGGGCCTGAGTGAGAAGGGATGGGCTTAAGTCAAGGTCATGTCCTGATTTGCCTTACTGGAATGTTGGAGGGTATGCATTGCGACACCTGGATTGGAGGAAGTGGAAATATGTTCACTGTGACACCGAACCACAGATTTCTGACGATCTCTCTCAGCAATTTGATGAACAGCTTGGAAGACAAGACTAAGGCAGCATTCAGACATGGGTTTTGTTGTGTTGGGTTTATTGGTTATAATGATAGCAGTTCCGCCCCAATTTCTAGCACGCCTTTTACATGGCACTACCTTGGTGTAATGGAACTGTGGCTTTTTTAATCAATATACTGACATGTCACACTAAAATTTAAATGGCGGGAAAGGACTCTATGCCTTTATAGTCCTCCAAATTTCATAAATGTAAAACTGTCACAATTTTCCAAGGTAATGCAGTTGGAAAACGTATTTTTTTTCGGGAAACAAGGAAGGCAGAAATGGGTGCTAAACTTCCACTAGATTCTACGAGATTTCCAGAAATGGCCTTTGCATCATGTGAAAGATCACATAAAATGCAAAAATGAACAGATAAAGAAACGAACTTAAGATTGAACGAAATGCTGTCTGAATGCAGTCAAACCATGAAGCATTAGATAGATCTATTCCCATAAGAGAGGAGCAGGACCACTGCAGCTGAGTGATCCCAACCCTAACTCACAGACTTAGAATGATACCATGGTTAAATGGTATTGAAGTGCAAAAGAAGGTCACATTTCCCTGTCATTTAAGGCAGTCTTTTCAGCTCCAAACCCAGGATGGAAAGCATAGAGCTTTTAATTCAAAACATGTACACAATTTCAACATTATGCTCACTCAACTATATAACAGTTAGAAAATCTAATATAAAGATATGTCTGAAGCATTCAGATGTTTAACTTCAAAAAGTCTGAGATAGCTGATCATATCTAAATGGTGTCACCATGTACATATAGATGTATATTTAGATGTTAACCAAAATATTAGCTAACAAAAAAATGAATTTTACTAAAGTAAGCAATACCAAGGCACACATAGGGAAAAACAAAAATTAAATGGCACAGAAAGACTGTCAAAATAAACAAGTTATGCAACAAAAAAATGTTTACACATGCACCAGTCACAAGTTAGAGTAAACTTAACTTCAGAGAATTATTCTAGGCTCACCCAAAGGCTTGCAAAAGCCCAGCTTATTTTGCTCACTTCTTTCTTTGGATAACTGATAGCTGCCCCCATTTCACTTGACAAAATGTCCTGGAAACTCCCTCAATTTCAAATGCGTTTTCCCATGGGACACTGGAATACTGGGAAAATGTAAATGCATAGTGCAGATGGAGCCCCAGCGTTTCTTTAACACAAACGGAACCAACAGGCTAAATGGCACTTAAGAAACCAACACACCAAATAAAAACTTACCTGGTTTTTTTCCGTATTTTTTTTTTTACATTTACTACTGCCAAAAATAAGGTTGAGTGGCGTAATTAAATGGCAAGTACTTCTGACCTTTACTTGCTATACTGATAAAAAGTTTTTTCAGCATACTGCAATTTGACCAAGAGAAATGGAGATAAGCTTAACCTTTCACTTCAAGTACTAATGTGTTATTTAAATTTGCCCTAGATATAAGTGAGATGCCACTATGGTTGTAAAAAGGTAGTTAAAACTTTTTCTCTCCCCCATCACCATCCCTACCAAGCTTTATCAGAAGGCATAAAGAAGAGCACAATATGGTTCATATATCAAAATATTATACACACACACACCTCAAAATAGTCCACATGTAACACAAATTTAGTTGGAACGAAAACACTGAAAATGTGTGTATCACAGTAGGCAGAGCCTTACATCATGATTCACGCTGTAGCCATATTCAAGCATTGTGAGCATCGAAACGAAACATGTCTAAATCTAGTTGAATCATGGGCTGTGGATTATACAACTGTTAAATTGTCCCCAGAGCTTGCCCACACTTCCGTTTGCCCTGCCACTTTCCTCCAGGAAAACCTGAAGTTTACCACTGAATTGGACTAAATAGCAATCGGGTTTTCCCTGAGGAAAGCTCTGGGGCAAACAAAAAACCACTCAGGCCTGTGCTCTCTAGGTGCAGAACAAGCAAAAGTGTGGATGAGGTCTTACACAGTACACAAGGCAGTATGGTGTACAAGACACAAACACAAAACATGTTAAGTCTCTTCTCATAAACTACTGCTCTTCAAACTCGAAACATACCAACATTCAGTCCCCACTGAATTATTTCAATTTCTTTTGGTATAGTTAGCCATAAATTGTTACCAAATTAGCCAGGGATTTAAAAAAAAAAAAAAATGTCGAAAGGTACAAAATCTGAATAGCAAAAGGAAATTTTCTAAGTGACACTTCCTACAACGAAGACCACAGCAATAATCTGAGCAATTTGTGGGACATTTTATTTATGCACATTAAATTGACAGCGTATCAATGCAAGATGTACCATGGTAGATGCTGGGCAGGAGACCTTCAAATGGAACCAGGGCTTTTTTTTTGGTAGAGTAACAGCACCTCTTTTTTTGCTGCCCACAGCCGCCATTTTGTCCTGGCACCCATGGCATTTTAATCAGTATGAGAGTACCAATATCTAATTCCCCCACCTCCCAAAAAAAGCACTAGCTGCAGTAACGTAGAAATGTGGAATTTGCTCCTTCTAAATATCTATCTTCATTCTTTCTGTGCAACCAGTTTGGTAGCTCTTCCCTTAAAACACACACATGTGTTTTAAAGGGGGGAGGAGAGAGTATTCTGTAAAAGGTTTTATTCTAATTTTGTTGCATTATGTGTATCATTGTAGCACAGTAGCAGTGTAGAGAGAGCAAGAGAAACACACAAGAAAGGCCTGCATTTTGAGGTAGAAAGTGTGTGAAGGGGGAAACTAACATTTTCCCTGGTAAGCTGCAATTTCACATTCAGCCTGTGTCAACAGTAACTGAAAGTTATTAGGTGTTACATATCAAATTAGTTGACAGTTTATCTGTGTCTAGTTAGCCGGGGAGAAGGGGGGCGGGGTTGGAATATTTACATGGCAAAATCAAACTGGCCTTAGTTGACCCCCTGGTATTTGTAGGTATAGCATAAAAAGCAAGCTTTAAATGGAGTATGTAGAACAAACCACCTTTCAGCCTCAAAGAGAAGTGCCAAATTGCCACAGATGGAAACACAGTACAGCTTTTGTTGACGAGGGGGTATCATTCACTCATGCTATCAGTCCTGGATTACCCTAGCACAGCCAGAAGGGATAAAGACAGAATACTCTGTTATCCTAGGACCTTTTTGAAAGCTTAATCCTATATCTACATAGCAAAACTGATAAGAGACACAATTCTGACTCTATTAAGATTAATGGAAATTTGTTATTGTTTTTCCAGTGAGGTAGTATTTCACTTATTTGTTACATTAGTGTTCTGCCTTTCCTCCTAGGGGCTCAGTACAGTGCGAGTTCCCAGCAAATTTCTCATCCAGCTTCTGGTGAGGCCTAGTCCTTTTTAGCTTCAGACAGAGAAGATATTCAACGTATTCTTAATCTATTTTATGTTGTCTTTCTACACAAAAAATTCACAATATCTCTCGTTGTGAATTTTCCTTTAGTATGTTCATTGTGGAGTTTAATGTTAACTTTTTATAACACAACATCTAAAAAATCAATAAATTCTACTTTATGTGGGACTGAATGTATTATTAATAAACATATTATTAAAATCAGTAAGATGGCGGTGGTTGTGTTGTTGCTGTTATTTTTTTTTTTTAAGCCATTCTTGTGATCAGAGTCAAGGGTGAAAAAGGTTCTACCAGCTCTCCATTCTAGCTAAATGCGTGGGAGAAATAACATTTCCATGACAATGCAGTGCTAGTGGGGTTCAGTTCTTATATCCCCCTTTTCACTCTCTCCTCTCGTGGAAGAAGATTCGTTAACTTAAAAATCAGCACACATGAGGCAGAAATAAATAAAATAAAATAAAAATCTAAAGTCTATAAAAAGTACACAGACCAACCTGCTTAATTATTAACAGGTAAACACGTCGCATCCTGAATTATTTACTTAATCTTTTTCAACTACAAACCTCAGACTTTTAGAGCATGAAATACGTGCTTTCTTTAAGAATGCAAAACAATTCCTTTAGAAAAGCATTATACACACACACACACACACACACACACACACAGAGCATTTTTGTTAACTCCACACTGCCACTGTCCAAGTTTCTACTTCAGCGTGTTTTGAGGCACAGAAGTAAGCATTGTTCAAGTATCCAACATTTGCAAGTGCCACTTGCTCTGCATACCAAACTTGTTTTGCAAGTGCACCATTCTTTCAGTACAGCCATCGTTACACCATATTTCTGCAGCATGCAAAAGTATATTTTGAAGAAGTGATTTCCTTAAGAAGCTATATGGGGGGAAAGCTAGTAAAGGTCGGAAACAGATGTTGTACAATAACAACTGAAGGAAACATGTATTGCAGTAGTAATTATTGTAGTACTTCAAATGCACAACTGGAAAATGTGTGAGGGACCCTTATTGAAGGTGGGGCATTTTCTGTTCTCAAAGGTTCTGTTTCGCAGAAGGGCAAACAAGAATTCATTTTAAAAACCTTAAAAAGCTTGAAAATCATTAGAAAATGCTTCACCAATGAAGGTCATGCACCCTGATATATTCTCTCTCATAACAACAACAACAACTTTATTATTTATACACCACCATCTGGGCAGGCTCAAGTATAGACAAAAACATAATAAACCATCAAACATTTAAAATTTCCTGATACAGAGCTGCCTTCAGATGTTTTCTAAAATTGTGTAGTTCTTTACCTCCTTAACATCTGATGGGAGGGCATTCTACAGGGAGGGCACCACTGCCGAGAAGGCCCTCTGCCTGGTTCCCAGCAACTTCACTTCTTGCAGTGAGGGAACCGCCAGAAGACCCTCAGAGGTGGACCTCAGCATAAACTGGCTCTTATATTCCTAATATTCTAAGTCAGACCATGTAGCTCAGCACTGTTGACACAGAGACACACCAGGGTTCCAGGCAGGAAGGGGTTCATTTCCCAGCCCTTCCTGGAGACACCAGGGATTGAACCTAGGACCTTTGCATGCAAGGCATGTGCTCTACCACCTTGCCACAGATCTTAGTAAGAACACTTGTGTTCGTTCTGAAAATATTTGGCAAATGTTGAAGAATGTACTCTTCATAGCAACAGTGCTCACTAGATAGTCTGCTCTGCACAGGCAACAGAACAGGTGTGCTCAGGCACATGTGAGTTCTGTACCCTTTCACTAGGCAAACTATGCCCCAGTGTTCCCATGCACATTCCCACATATGTTAATAATAATAATAATAATAATAATAATTATTATTATTATTATTATTTGTACCCCGCCTATCTGGCTGGGTTTCCCCAGCCACTCTGGGCGGCTTCCACAAAGACCAAAAATACACTAATATGTCATACATTAAAAACTTCCCTAAACAGAGAAGACTCACACCAAACATTTGAAGGACATTACTTTTCCCAAAGAGCCCTGGGAAGCAGAGTTTTGTTAAGGGTGCTGGGACTGTAGTGCTGAAAGGAGTAAAATTAAATTCCCAGGATTTTTTAGGGGAAGAAGTGCACTTTAATTATGTGGTAAGCCTATGCAGGGGCAAACTTTGGTAATCTTTTGTAATATGGCACCCTGTGTGAGACCAAAATTTGCCTCCCTCCCAATGGATCTTCTCAATTTTGCACCTCCTTGGCTTGGCAAGCTGTGCAGGGGAATGGCTCACACTGCCAGAAATCTAGTGTTGGCCTATGTCTGGTTTTGCTAAGTATTCATTTTGATTTGTTTGCAGGGAGATTATGCAATAATATGTTCAGTCCCTGACTATTATTGTGCTGAGAACAGAAGTTCTACAAGGGACTTCTTGTCACATTCACTTGAACACAAATAGAACCCTTTGCATGAGTGGGAGCCCAGATAAAGCATGATCCCCAATCACACAAGGTTGGAAAGTGAAGAGGTTCACAATATGCACAACATTGTTGGGTTGGAGCTTGCCATCTTCTGTCCCCTTCCATCCACACTTTAATCATGTGCATGTCCATGCGAATGAGATAACATTACGGTAAATAAAGAGGTGAAATAATCCTAAAGCCACAAAATGGAATGTGCCACTAAAGACTCTGGGGGAATGAGCACCGTTTTGAAATGCTTCCTTCATGTAGAACCAAACCCATACAAAGCAAAACCATTCCATTCAAATAGATAGTTACGGCATCAGGGAGAATATTAAGGTGAAGGAGCTTTAAACAAAAAAGATGTGAACCCCTATATATACTATGGAGTGGTACAACCAGAGGGTTCTACCACCTCTTTCTGCTTCAAGAGCAGTGCTTGGGGACATATCCTCAAATATAAAACTCTGTATGTCAAAATAACTAGTATTTTAAATGTTAAATGATAATTGCTACAGGTAATCCAGATGCTATATTCAAACTGTGGTGGCGCATTAAGGTTTCGGTTTTCTTAAAGGAAGCTGTTGTGATTATACAAGCCAGTTCAGAACAATGTCAAAGAGAATGCAGAGAATTTGCTGTCTCCAAGATTGGTTTGTCTTATTATAAATTGTTTCAGGGTTCAAAAGTTTCATTGGCTCCTACATAACCTGTCTGGGATTTGATGTATTCAGGAGAGGTACTTTTTTTTTTTTTTGTTCACTGTGAGTAGTCATGCGGTAGGGGCACATCAAAAGTGCTTTGGTCCAGGGGTTCCACACACCATACAGGAAGCAACAGAACAATAAGCAAGGTAAATATTTTTTTTCTATGAAAGTTACAGCATGCAAACATTTTAGTATTTGCAGGTTTGCATCCCCTAAACTGATGCTCTGAGTGTTCAATCCTGCTTTCTAAAGACATCAGCTGTGTGAGAGCCGATCCAGCTACATTTCTACCAGACCCACACCGTCATATATGATGTCAATACTGGGGCACATGTCTGTGTGTGTTTTATGAAAAGGGCCTGGTGGGCCAAATTTGGCCTCATGGGTCAGCGGTTCAAAAACATAAGACAAATAATGGTCTACAACAGTCCAAGCAAATAATTTGAGAGTTCAAATCTGGTACGAGTTATATCAGAATATCAAAAGTCCTTATTCATCAATTCTAGCTCACTCTAAACCGGAGTTCTCTAAGTCAAGTCCTGCTCCTTGATATGAGCCTGTGAAAGGGTCAAAAGGAGTATTGTTATCAAATGGGAGATAGATATTTGGATGTCATGGGTCCAATGGTACCCTAGGCAAGTACCTATTCATTCATTCATTCATTCATTCATTCATTCATTCATTCATTTATACATTTCTATACTACCCTTCATCTGAGGATCACAGGGCTGTTTACAATATAAAGTAAAGTGCCTGAGCTTGTTCAATGCCCCACTGATTTCCAATTTCCCCCTCTGACTGTAGCCCCTCAAACTGCATCCAATGCCATTTCAGAGGGTCTCCCAACCAGCAAAGGAGTAGCTTTCAGGGGAGTGCAGAAGACTGCAGAGGAGAGGAAGGATCAGGAATTCCCCATTGAACAAATTGATTTCCACTTGCATTTGTTTGCGCCAATGCTAACAGATATCTTGTGGCATAAGGTTTACATGTCACAATAAATCCAGTATAAATCCAGTTATTTTTGCTGCAACCAACAAGGTGCCCCTCTGAAAGTTGCCATAAATTAATTGATTGTGATCATGTTTATTGCAGGGGAAAGTGGTGTCAGATTGGCATTTAGGCTGCAAACTTATGCCTGCTTACTTGGAACTAAACTCTACTGACCTCAGTGGGAGGTACTTAAAATGCAGGGGATTGGGCTGTCACTTTAATTAATTCCCTTCTTAATTCACTTTTGTGTCATTTAAGACTGGAAAGGATGTGCATGTGTCAGCAGCACAAAATCTGAACTTTACATTAATAGGAAAAAATTACTGAGACTGCATATATGAATATTATTAATAAATAAATAAATGGCATTTTGGAAAGACAGAGGATCAAAATAGCTTGTCTTAAACAAGTAGATAGGGGAAAATAAAAAATATGAACAACAAACAGCATAATAAAATCAGGAAACTTGAACATATCTTTAAAATATAATCTCAAGTCCATGTGTGCTTAACACCACAATAATATTGAATTGGTGAGCCTTGCAAATATTTTTCGTGGGTGCACTCATTTTTTAGTATAAGCAAATGAAGATTTTGTTGTTTCTGAAATTTCATTGCAACCAATATAGAGCAGGGTAAGACATTTTAGCACTCTTGCCACATACGTCATGGGAAACAGTTCACTGGAGAGCACACAATGGTATACTGCAGCTTTCACTCACAATAACCCATTTTCTCACTTCTAAAGGAGATCTATTTGTCCTTCTAGACATGAGCAGACTATTATTCCTGAAGTGCCAAACTCTGAGTGCATGTGCAAAGCTCTCTCCTCTACTCTCAATTGTTGGCAAAAAACAAAAAAAAAGCAACGGTTAGGTACATGCTCAAAGCATTCAGGTCAGGGATTACAGAAAAGCCATTGAGCGTGCTGCATTAACTTGAACTTCATGTTCTTGTCACAAGCCTGTTAGTAACTGGAGTTGAGCAAACTGGGTAGGAAGGCCACTTCGAGCCACCTCACATGATTCACTTTCTATTAAATCTATTTATTTCATGTCCAGGGTAAGGTACTAGGGGCTCTACAGATATTTCCCATCACATCAGACACTACAGCAAGTATCAAAGGATAATCTCCATGGTTTATAAAGGGAGATTTTATCCCTCTCAACTGTCCACGGGACATCTTTTATGCTTCATTCAGTGCTCAAAAACAGACTACTGTGAAAAGAAGGCCCTTTTGCACAATAGGTGGAATTTAAATACACACACACACACATATGGGGGATTCCATATCAGTCAGGAAGCTGATGGCACTGATAAAGAAAACCCCCCTCAAATATGATAAAATATAACCTTCTAGAAAATTGCCATACAGATTTAACACCAGAATGCACCTTTCAGAAATAAGTAGTATGTGGAAAGGAGTGAGCCAAAGTTGATTGGTATGTCTTCCTAGATTTATTATTTTTTTAAAAGGCAATAGTTATGCTTTTTGCTACATATTTTGTATTTCATATTTTCTGTTAAAATTTCAATTACAGGCAGATGAAGGCAGGTTAAAGAGGGTGTTGATATTGTAAATTCAATTACTTTATATTGTAATGGAAACTGTCTTAGCTAGTTCCCTTTGGTGCCTGGAGTTTATAATCTAGATAAAACAAATCTATACTAAGGTAACCCAGATTCTGCACCAAGATTTCTGCATCTTGAATAAATTATTTCATATAATTGTCTGGAACTATGCATAATGCTATAACTCCCCCAAATAAGGACACCCCCCAAAAAAAAATACCTGTGAGTGCTGCTGGCTCAGCCATAATGCCAATCTGGCATGCTGGTTTGCTTCTTCTCAGCGCAACACAGTATGGAGAGGGGTGGTGTGATTTGAGCAGCATATACCATCACACTTCCTTGTTCACAGTAAGTTATAGTTTGCTGAGCCTGTGGTTTGCCATGACATATGAGCTGGGCCTCAGTGATGAAACCTTGACCCTTAGCTTGAATTCTCAATAGGATGCTGAATTCTGCACACAACACAGTATTCTACATATTTTATCTTATGCAACTATTGTTTAAAATGTTTTCGATTTTGTATAATATATATAAAAAACCTTCTGCAAAGTATAGAACACTTATCTGTAAAGAACAGCTCGTTTTTGTGCACAGAAAACAGTTCTCCCTGCTGAAAATAGCCCTTGGAAATCGGTTAACAACAGAAGAACACAGATGAATTCTATTTAATGCACACATTTGTGCTCAGTATTCTTCTCAGTGTTTTGCACATAAACTTCATAGCAAACAGAGCCAAAACACACATGAGGAACAAACCTTTTGTGCCAATGCAAAATTTGAATGGTAGAGTAAACCACAAACTTAAGATAAGGTGTTTCCTTCACAATGCAATGTAAATTTAAAAACAACAACTCATGGATACAAAGGAGAAGAAAAACAATAGATACAAATAACATAAAAACCTTTTATTCAACTTTTTGTCGTTACAGGAATCTAAATGAACAGGAACATATATCTTTATTATGAACACAATAATTGCCCACAAGAATACTGGGTAGCAGCAGCTCGCTTGTGTAGTGAATTGTAAAAACTACAACACTGGGATACCCAGTGTTAGAGGCATGTTTTGGTTTGCCAGAGGAACCGTTCCTACTTTCATCAATGGGATTTTACTGATTTCGTCAAGAGCTACAAGTCTCAGATATTTGTTATAGAAAGTCGTATGTCTCCGTAAATCTCAGAGCTCGATTGCATAGGAGGAAACAAAAGCAGCAACAACCCACAGTTGAAATGTGGTTGCGATAGTGTGGTTAAAAAGCTTTGGCCAGGATTTGCTGTAACTGTATCTCTACATCTGGTCCCACACATGCCAATTACTTAAGAACGCCTGTGAGATACTTACGTGGATTATTAAACGGCCTTTTAGTAGCAGAGGTGGATTCAGGACACTGCCACTTTTGAACTCTGTATATGCAATTGGACTCTGACATTTCATTTGGGTATTTTAAGCACTAGATGTCATTGTACTTTGTAGACCTATATTAACATGTTTAATGTAACAGATGGGGAACTTGTTTATTAAAGTAAACAGGCAGTCAGAAGGCAGGTTTGCAGGGGAACGGTGCTTTCTATTGGGAATGACACACAAATATTTTTGCACATTTCAAAATAGACATAAACTGTAGCAGGCATATATGAAAGTGACTAGAATTACAGTACCAACTAGAGTCAGAATGTTCAAGTTATTTGTAGCACCCCAACCAAAGTCATTTCCCTCTTGCATGCTGCATTCCTTTATTACCCTTGGAATCAGTTCCTCTCTGGTTCCTTCTCCTCTTCACTTAACTGAAAAGCCAAGAGCCATGTCCCACTATACGTATCACTGCTTGGAATTTCCTTCGGAAAGGAAGTAAGTATTGGATTTTCCATTCAAAGTGCTAAATCCACTCCTACTCCTACTCCTCTCTCTAGCATGCCACTTTACACTGCCTCGGGTTAATGGTCATTGTCCCATAATTCAGTGAAACGAGAAGCATTAAGCAGCTGAGGGTAATAGGAGGGGAAACAAATATCAACATTACAGGTTCTCCCAGGCCTGCAACATCACAGTATTCTTAGGCAAGTGCTGGGTCTCTGGTCGGGCCCACCATCACATGACAGGCACTGACAGGAGTATCAGCACTTGGGCAATGGGGCTTGTTGGTGCCCCTGCCATGTGAATTTCCCCATAATACAGTGTGATGCATGAGCACTGCATGGAAACCAACATGGCAGCTAGTGAATACAGGTGCTTAGGGCTAGTGCTCCTTTCAGTGCTGCCTCTGCCACTCAAGTACTGTACTTACCCTGCATTATGCTAATTTTCTCACAATACAATACATGTGTTGTGGGCATTGCATTGTGGATAAATGAGTGTGGTGGTAATGCTGGCTAAGTACCTGTGCACGTCTGTACTGCATGATGACCACCGCTCCCCTAATGCTACCTGCTGTTTCCTAATAAGTCCACCAGGGCAATGGAGAGAGCCAAGGGCTTGTTGCTCATATTGTGGAGTGGGAGGTGGGGAAACACAAAGGCACATTGTCAAGGGTACCCCAAGACCTGCGGCTGACCCCAGCTCCTCTCCTCACTCCTGCCAGCCATTGGCTCTTTCATGCATTCAAACCCAAAGCTACATTCAGTCAGGCATGCTTAAATATTGTAACTTGTAGCTGACTGGTACTCCATAAGAGTGCATCTGTAAAGTACAAGTTCAGAGAGGAAAGAGAAGGCAAGACTCATGGAGCAGGTGGTGTACTTTCTGTTTCAATGGATGTTTTTAGTCTCAAGGCTGTTCTGAAGCTAAGTCCAGGGTCTAATTTAACTCAAGGCTCAGTTCTGAAAGTAGCTTGCACTATCTGCTTGGTAAATTTATTATTTTGGCAAAGCTTTTATCTCCAGACCTAGAATTATTTTGTAGTGCCTGGAGGTGTCAACTGTGCACTGTATGTCAATACAGTGGTAACTCGGGTTAAGTATTTAATTCATTCCAGAGGTCCGTTCTTAACTTGAAATTGTTCTTAACCTGAAGCACCACTTTAGCTAATGGGGCCTCCTGCTGCCACCAGAGCACGATTTCTGTTCTCATCCTGAAGTAAAGTTCTTAACCTGAGGTAATATTTCTGGGTTAGCGGAGTCTGTAACCTGAAGCGTATGTAACCTGAAGCATATGTAACCCGAGGTACCACGGTATATGTGGATACTTTACAGCCAATGTTTGATACTGAAAACTAGTCATTGGGTCAGCATGATGTGAAGAAGCATGAAGGGAATGCTTGAATAAAAACCGCAAAACAGCGTTTTTTAATTAATGCTATAATATACTTATACATATTGATCTTCAGAATTACTGTCTCACTATGTATCAGTTGGCATAAAGTGCAGGTGAACTTGCCCCCGCCCCATTTCCTTTGAAGCAACATAACACACATTTAAGCAAGCAATTGCAAGCCTATTGCAGGAGGAGGATAAAAAGACTAATAAGCATTATGCTGAAATCTAGGCCTAAAGGTAGCATTTAACATAATCTTTTAAAGATAGTTTAATAATGGAAATAAAATTAGTTCACACTGATCAGTAAAACCAATCAAACTGTGTTGATTGCAGCTATTATGCCTATGATCGCAGCATGGTTAAGGTCATAAATCAATCTACTACTCTACTTACTTGGCTATATGTAACTATGCATCCAAACCATGCTATTAACACACTTCTAAGCATAAGTTTGCAGGGGTATAAAAATTTTTCACTATGTAAGTTGCTAACAGGAACAACTTAGTGAACATATCTGCATTTGTTAAACTTTTTGCACAGTTCTCTTATGCCATCTTTTCCACACCATTTCAATCTCTCTTTTGGGATATTGACCCACTTTATTTTGGGTTCCTGGGTGATAACTTTGCACACTTCCTTCGTGTGCTGCCTTTTCACAGATGATTTTTAGAGCATTTAGTATAGCTCCTTTGATTACTTAATAATTCCTTTGATGTTTTTCATTCCTTTTTTCTTTGTGCCTAAAGTCAACTGTTCCTGAAAACTTAACTTATTGTTAAAACAATCAGCAAGAAAGACAGATTAAAGGAAATGATGGAGCTAGATTTGTATAAACTTGGAGCTGGTGTACACTGTATCTCAAATGTATTGCTGGGCAGGACTTCCACGTTTTTCTTTCCAGTTGTAGATTGAACACAGTAGTTACATGCTTATCATTCCTGCAACATGGCGCCAGAAGTATTCAGGAAGGGAAGGGTCATAGCTCAGTGCCAGAGCATCTGCACTGGATGCAAAAGGTCCCAGGGCTGCATCCCTGACATCTGTAGGTAAGGCTTAGAATATCCCCCATCTGAAAACCTGGAGAGCTGCTGCCAGTTAGCATAGACAATATTGAACAAAATGGATCAGTGGTCTGACCTGGTATACAGCAGCTTCCTATGTTCAAAAAAACCAAACGCTAATTGTATTTCAAATCCTATTTACAAACATATGTGCACATATAGAGCAAGTAGGCTACAAATCTACTCCCTCTAGTAAGAATGCAGTTTTATAGTTGGCGTTTTATTAGGTAGCAGTAATGTACTGTGCCCCACACCAAGTTTTCCTTCACACTAGCTTCAACAAAACCTAATGTAAAAATGAGGATAGAAAATTGAATCTAACTGTTAAGAAATAGTAGGATTTAGTTCTAAATTCACAGGTGCTAAGGTCATCAAAGGATAACTGGCTTGTGTCTCTGTGATTTAAGTGAAAAATGTGGTGGCGTTTATTTCATCCAGAACAGAGCAGGTCCAATCAGCTTCTATCTCTAGAAGGATCCCTATCTCAGACTGAACTCTTTGTTCAGCATCCAACATCTTAAGCAAAAAAGAAGAAGAAAAAAGCAATGTACAAAGCCATTTAGCAGAGTTTAAAGAAATTGTTTGGGTTAAAAATTAACTTATGTGAAGTAATGCAGCCATTTGTGGACAAAGACAATTTCTGAAGTATTGTCTGAACAAACCAAAGCAGCCAAAAAAGTGGGGAAAGAAAATGTTTGCCTATTTGGCAATGTCTGAAGAACATTAGTATGAGTGGATGGATTTGAACATGTAAGGTTTTCTTGTTGGGTTCTGATGTTGTTCTGCTTTCTCAATCTCACAATATGGAACATATATAACAGCACAAAAAATTGAGCATACCCAGAAGTAGATCAATTGCCTTTATAATAAAAAATTCTAAGGACAAAATGTTCCACCAGCAGATCAGATAAGAACCAAAGCAAAAAAAAATGGAATACATTCACTACCAATTTACTGCAGTCACCCATAAACTATTACAAGAACATTATGTATTGGGGTTCAAGCCAGCAAGCTATTAAAGAGGACTGCACTGATGTCCTCACTGCAACGCTATTGAAGCATTAATAAGTCCTCAGGGCATTGCATTTATGATGAAAGAGCCATCATCTAATCATATTTTCAAAAACATTTTGAAGGGACTATGCTCTGTCCCCAGGTTGGTTAGTTTTCTTGCTACATCTACAAAGATCACAATCTTTTCATATTTCTGTTCAGCCAAAACAGATACACATATATATTCCACAGTAGATGATGCTAAGCAACATTGTTTTGCAGGCACAGGATGTACTCATTGTCCCGGTTTGCTTTCCATGCTAATCTCTTTCTCTCTGTCTAAACAAAGAGCATATGAAATGTGCACAGATTAAAAGAATATTATCCAAAGGGTCATTTTGTAGTGTTTTGGAACTAAGGGACTCTTGTAAAGGTACTAAAAGGCGCTACGGGTGAGCAAGGAACGATTTCAACCAACAAATTTAAATACAGCTGAATGTGTGGGATAAAACATGTTGGAAGTTTAAATATATTAGTAACTAGCAGATTTTTATACTTGTTCATTCTACTTGAAGAAAACATTAAAATTCACAAGTATTACTTGCTCTTTTAAAATACACTAATGAACAACTGGACGGTATGCCTAATCAGCTAATGCTTTCACATCAGCAACCAACATTCTCCCCTGGGTAATGAAGAACTGCTAAAATTGAGGGCACATGCCAAGTCATACCCTTAATGATACAGTACATGGATGGAAACTCCCTGTGTTTAGTACATATATGTATCCAAACGTATTTCCTTTTGAGGTTTATATTATGGGAAATTAAAGGGGAAATGCAACTGTGCGCACTAAAGAGTTAAACTAAGCTAGCCATCCATGTCCCCCAAACACACACAAGGTAAGAATTCAGTTTGGGTTAAATCACACAGAAAATGGGTTGATGTTCTCAGCTTCATCCCTAGTGAACATATTTGTCCCCATTACAATAAATAAATAATCAGTTAATAGTTATGAATCACTAAGTGCTAAGTACTTTTTTCCCTATTACATAAGCGTCAGGCATGCACAAACTCCAACCCAATTTGGAAGAAGCAGAATACTGGGGACAGGAACAAAATTACATTGGCAATGTACTCCCCCCCCCTTTTCTTCAAATTTATGATTTTGTTCTGAAGCAAGGAAGAAATGTGGCATAGCTACAGCTCACCTACATTTTTTCATGGGCTGAAGAAATTGTCTTTTCTATAAGGTATCATAATTTGTGTCCTAAAACAATTCAGCAGCACCATAAAACAAACACACACACACACACACACACACACACACACACACACACACTAATTTCTGCAACAGCAAGGCTTTCTTGAATGCATTAGTGAAAGTTAGATAAACCTGATTCATCTGATTTAATACTGTTCGCAAAAGAAGTATCAAAGGTTACAATTCTAGGAACCAAGATACTAAAGACAGTGGGCAACAAAAGCAACTTGGAACTATTATGGATGAGTTTCTTTACTTATGAGTGGGGGGGAAAAGAAAAAGAAATGCATCCCTTAGATAGCTCCAATCAAGTCCACTGTGTTTTTTCTATAATATCTTGATTAATGGAAGTGTGGTGTATTGCTTTTTAAATAGCTATGCTCATGCATTGTTGTTGTGTTATTTTACCTTGTGTGTAATTAGTTACATTCCAATCAAACTTACATTAAAAGCAATAAGCAGTAATTTCTACCTGTGCTGGTACACAGAACACCTGGGAGTCATTTTGCAGAATCTACAACTAAATCTCTCTTCATACTTTGCAATTTCACAGCAGGGCCCCAGGCTTTGCTGACATCACAGTAGCCAATAAGGCTTTCAGAGAAATGGGTCCCTTTTGACTTCTTGAACGAAAACAGTACCACAAGCTGGCACGTCAATATGTCAGGAAGTTGTTTTAGTGAGACCTATAGGAAACGGTGCCATCTCTCTCCTCCATTACTGATAACTGGAAGGAAAATGTTCAAGGAGAAAAGGGTTTCGTTTTTAAAAAGCTTCCAGAGAATACTTGGACGTAACACATGCTGAATTATTGTTACTTTCTGCTTATGGTCTATTAGCATTTAACGGCTCCAGCTCTCTACACATATAGAGGTTGTCTTGTGCTTAAGTTGCAACTCAAGAGATATGTCCAAACTATGTCCTCTGAGAACAAGCCTAAAACAATTTTACTATTAAAAAAAAGTGTTACTAAAAAATGGACTACAGAGCAACACAGAAACAAAATCTCACAACCGAGAAAAGCTTTACTTTCAATATTGGGGTAAATGAAATTCCCCTCCATCTGCTGTAAATATAGGTCATTTCAATAAGTAACGAAGAGGTCTGAGAATTTCCTGCTACCAGCAAAGTTATTCAGACATCTGTTAAAAGCCTGACTTGTTACAATGGGAGAAAAACTGGGAACTGCCTAGAACATGCATTTAAAGCAATGCTCCCGTTTTACTGGAAATTTTAAATAGGTATCACCATTAACAAAAGTAATACATAAATTAAATACAGGAAAGAAATAATCCACAAGATAAAATAAAGAGTTTTGTTATAATTCCCTAGAATTGAGGCGGGGTGGGGGAGAGAAATTCTTGCTATAACAGCTCTGTTTAAACTTTGGCAGGCAGGAACAAGTTGGCAGAACACAACATGAAAAGAGTAAATATGTTTCATGGCATATATATAATTGAACATTCTTCAAATTCCTCAAATGGAAATGTCAATGCCATGGAAATCCTTGAAACGTGGATAGATAAGATAGATAAATGTAAATAAGCAAACCCAAATACCTTCTCCCACGACTCCATTAAAAAGCAAGAGAAAAAACTAAAACATTTCTGCTTCAGAGTTCTTTCCCATAAATCACCTTTCCAGATGTTAAAAAATCAGCTAAAACCTCTTTGCAAAATATATACCACACTGGCCTCATTCTAGCATGAACAATATGAGCTTCCCATCCCACATGAGGAGTCTTGCTGCAGAGTCAGGCAATAATTCAATCCAGCTCACTTTTGAAAACCAAGCAATATCAGTACTGAGCTGGGCTAGTTATACATAGCTATAAGAAAGGGAGCCATGAACTGGGAAAACATCCCTACAGGAGTAACAGGTAGGCTTGATGAGGTTTACCTGCCTTTGAAAGTTTATGAGCATTCCCGCACTGAACTGTAGAAACATAGACACACACAAAATTATATAAGCCTTTCTGAGTTTGGTAGGTCATGCTTCATTATGTTACATGTACTAGCCAATGGTAGCAAAACTATATTGCAGAAGAGCTTGAACGTTTTATGTGCAACTCAGTGGCATGATTCACATGTCATAACGTGCCAAACTATGACTTAATTGCAACTGTGTGAGCCGGCGGGGTAGGGGACTTCCAGAAAGGAACCTGCAGCTGCTCTGCTCCTTCGCGGTCCATTTTGGTGCTGATTAGGTTCTAATGTTTAGCTCTCTCCAGACCAACCACAAGCTGTAACCAAGGTTTACCCTAACTTTTAGACAGTCCCATTGGTGCCCTCCAAGCTCCCCTCCCAGTTTTAAACTGAAGGTTTTAAATTTATAGTTTAAAACACTATTTTAAATTGTGTGGAGTTGCCTTGTTGTTGTTTGGTTGAGAGTGTTGCCAGTTTTGGAGGGGATGTTGCCTGCTTTTTGTCTCTTTTTTCACTTTTTTGTGGGGTGTATATAGGTGACTTGCAGGGAGCCCACAACAGTGTCTCAGATTTCCAGCCAGGGCCAAGTAAGTTGGGGATCCCGAGAGAGAGAGACAGAGAGACAGAGAGACAGAGAGGGAGAGAGAGAATAAAAATCCTTCACAATAGTAAAGATTTCAAAATGATAATCATAAAAACTTTGAAAAACTGTAACCACATAAAGCCTAAATTTAAGGTATACAGTAAAATGATTTAAAACTAAGTGATATTTTCCATTACAGTGGTACCTCAGGTTAAGTACTTAATTCGTTCCGGAGGTCCGTTCTTAACCTGAAACTGTTCTTAACCTGAAGCACCACTTTAGCTAATGGGGCCTCCTGCTGTCACCGCACCGCAAGAGCACGATTTCTGTTCTCACCCTGAAGCAAAGTTCTTAACCTGAAGCACTATTTTTGGGTTAGCGGAGTCTGTAACCTGAAGCGTATGTAACCCAAGGTACCACTGTATTAGAACAGAGATCATTGATACTCTATTTTGTAGTCTTTAAGACCGAGCACTGTGTACCTACACATACATGTTCACTAGAATGAGGCAGAAAAAAACAAAAACAAAACATGACCTTCAATATCTTAAAATGCAATTTGATTGACTTTTCAACCGAACATCAAGGGCAGGTGTAGATTTTTGAAATAGTAGTTCGGTCTAAATAAACCTCCATTGCATTTTGAAGTCTATGAAGTCTATGTTACTTTGAACAAATAACTTTTTGCCTCACTGACAGTGTTAGGCCAGCAGGAAGGAACAAACCATTCGTCAAATACAGTCTACAAAGTTGGAGAACTCTGGTTAGTATAAAATTACTGTAATGATAAAACAACATATCCTGACTACAGAAGACTTTTGAAGCAAGAAAGGCAAGGTACAGGTGTAGGAAAGGGATGATATAGACCGTTCTTTACACTACACTCCAGCAAAATGTCGTTACCTTGGACCGATACCAGCTTATTTTCCTAGTTTTGCATACAGACATTTTCAGAGCCATTTACTGGAACATGCTGGTTTTATTCCCCCACCCCATTTTTACTTTATGCTATACAGTATGCTCAAATATTTAGCTACACAAAGCACCTCAGCCTACTGGTTCCAACAGCAACACCTTCAAGTATGTAACACATTTGCCTAACACAAAAAGTCTTTTGCATACAAACATTTCTTTATAATAGCTATATGACATGTACAGTGGTACCTCGGGTTAAGTACTTAATTCGTTCCGGAGGTCCGTTCTTAACCTGAAACGGTTCTTAGCCTGAAGCACCACTTTAGCTAATGGGGCCTCCCACTGCCCGATTTCTGTTCTCATCCTGAAGCAAAGCTCTTAATCCGAGGTACTATTTCTGGGTTAGCGGAGTCTGTAACCCGAAGTGTATGTAACCTGAGGTACCACTGTATTTTTACTGAGGCATATTGGCTATTTTACTCACAGAAACAAGGAATCCTGTAACAGAGCTAGCTAGGCAAATATTTTCAACAGTGCTGCTTTAAGCCATTGACAATGGATAGAGACAAAGACTCCAAAATAATGTGATGAGGTGGGAGAAATTGCCGAGAATTTAGGAGAGTCTTTCTTTATAGATGAACATATCATCCTAAGAAGAGCCTGCTAGATCAGGCCAATGGCTCATGTAGTTCAGCATCCTGATCTCACAGGATGCCTGATGCCTATTGGAAGCCTGGACATGAGCAGCACTTCCTCACCAACCCACCCAATTTTTACACTTAAAAAAAGCATCACTGCCCACACATCGTGACTGGCAAGACTCTCTTTATCTCTACAGGCTCCAGAGTTCCTTCTAGCTCTCTTTTCCTATTCCTGCGCCTGATTGTCATGGAAATATGCTATGTAGCATCATCTCCATAAGGATCTGACTGGGACAGGAAGGAAAGGAGGACTCTGGAGCTTATGGGGGCAGAAAGTCATGCTAGCTCTGATCAGTGACAAGACAAGCAGTTTATTTAAGTGTAAAAAAATAGGACTGGGGGAACTACACTTAGCTGGCTCATTTACAAAGCAAGATAAGCTGCCACCCCAAATGCTGTGAAATTCTCTCTCTCTCTCTCTCTCTCACACACACACACACACACACAAAAACAACAGTGGAAATTCCTTCTTGCATAGATAGATGAATGGTCCAATAAAAATAAGAGGGACTTTTGACCCATCACTAGGAAACACACTTTTGTTGTTGTTGTTGGCATCTGTTTAACTCAAGAGACAATGGAGGAGCGCACTTTGTGGGGTTAAGTCAAACTGTTGGACAGTTGCCGTGCCTGCTGTGGTTGTAGAGAACGATACAGGAGAGACATGTTTTGTTGAAGCTGGGGCAGATGAAGTTACCCAGCTGTACTGCTGCAGATGCACCATGACGTTTCTTCACTCTGTGCTCCTCTCCCAGCAGTCATTTCTCCTCAGGTCACTGCTGAGGGTACACAAAATGACTGTCTCCATGCACTACGGTCATCTGCAAAGGATTCCCACACGGCGGGGCTGATGTCACCCGGCTTCATTGCCTCATGTGCAGACATCTTTGTAATACGGACTTGGTCTGCCTGAACCAGCTCCCCACAGAGCACATTCTTGGGGATCCTGCCATCTTTCATTCTGTGAAACACACTAAAGGATCAAGATCCAGCAAAGCCACTTGCCTTAACCCACACAGCATTTTGAACGTAGAAAAATATGAAGCATTTTTGAAGCTTCTGTATGTTTTACAGGTTGGTTCTACATGCAACCAGTTTTTAAGCCCATGTTCGTGAAAAGTGCCCCACATAATCCATTTAGATCAGCCTTCAGAAGGTCTGGGTCTAGTTCAATGCAGACCAGGATTCAAGTTCTGCTGGATCAGTCATGAAAATGGAGCCGTCAGCTACTTAACATACGTCAAGAATGACAGCGGCAACAGCACCTCATTCTGAAGCCCTGGATTATTCTGCTTCTGAATAGTGAATCCAGGAAATTTTGAAGTTTTGATGGAATAAAATAGTTTTCAAGGCTGAATGACAGTTCATTAAAGCATGTGGTAAAGACCTTGGACTGTACCATTTCTGAATATAGACAGAGTATAAATTTCTCCGTATTTTAAAAATAAAAATATATATTTCATGCACGTGGAAGATGAGCTTTTTTAGAAGATACCACGTGCTTTACTGAACTGTCATGCAACCTTGAAAACTATTTTATTCTATCAAAAGTGCCTATAGGTTACCTAAAATTGTACTTTAAACTAGTTTCCAAACCTCTGATTATTTTAGAAAGCTAACATTTCTTAGGTTGGCTCCTCTAAAAATGCATACAAAAGGTTTAGCTAGTAATAACTACTCAAAGCCTAGATTTTTTTTTAAAAAAAAACCTATATTGTAACTCCACTGGGATCACTGAGGAGGATGAGGGGAACTATGACCCCAACTATATGGGAATATCCAATAAATTTCCTAAGTACAACAAACTAAATTTAGAAAATTGGCATGATTTCATGCAGGAAACCTTTCAAATATTAGCGATCCAAATGGAATCCACCCCCTCACATACAAGATATCATGCAAATCTGTCAGCAAGTGTACCTGCCATACTGTGAAGACATGTTTCATCGACCTTTTTTTAAATAGTGTTCAGAACCAAACTAATATTAAGTAACTAAGTAACATTTAGAGAGCTTTTTCCTATCAAAGGATATTGGCTTGCCTCCAGTACTAAATTCCTACTATCCTGGCATGTCTTCATCTTCTGTTGTTGTTTATTCTTTAGGTCTACTCTTGTGCCAAATTAAAAATGCAGAGGTTTAGTTCTGCCAGAAAATTCTGTCTTCCTCCTTGTTCAGAGCCAATCAATCCTCTATTTGCCCAGAAATATTGTGTAGTAATGAGATGAATGTGAACGGTAGAAAACTCTCCATAATATCATGAAGCAAAGTGTTATATAGGGCTACCCTGACTGGCTCAGTCAGCCAATGGAAAGATTTGACACTTAAGCTGATGCGCTAAGACTTGAAACTCATTTCCCCTCCTCAGAAAACCCCCAAATCTGAAATAATTGGGCTCTTCCTCCTTTGAATTACAATCCAGAGAGGTTGTCTTAAATCCCCTTAATCTCTTTATAACCAACAGTTTTATCCCAACTTCCTCTGTGGGATACACCCACAAGCCCTCCACACCACAATTTAAGAACTCTGCCAGCAAGGAGATGTGAGCCACACACTATTTTAAACAGATTAATCAAATGCAGGAAGTAGCTCAGTCACTACCAGCATGAGACTCTTGATCTCAGGGTTGTGGGTTAAAGCCCCTCGTTGAGCAAAATATTCCTCCACTGCAGGGGGTTGGACTAGATGACCCTCATGGTCCCTTCCAACTCTATAATTCTAAATTATATAATTCTACAACTAAATCATTTTCACAGTAGATTCACTGAAATTAATTGACTTTGGTCTATTGATGCCAATGGATCTTCTTTGAGTATGAGAACATGCCACCCTGGGATCCTTGAAGAGGAAGGGTGGTATATAAATTTCATAGATAAAAATAGTAGAATAATTTTAATTTTTAATTTTACTTTCTCTACATCTACAAAGATATTCAGAAATTCATTACTGTTGCACATTGCAAAATGTGAACCCGGGGTCCTTGGAAAGATAGGGCAGGATATAAACTGTATAAAGAAATAGAAAAAGAAAATCCAAAACATTGACTAGATAATTATTTTTTTAACCAACTCTAAATCTACAATATTTAGAAATTCATTACTTTTACACATCACATTCACTCTCTCTCTCTCTCTCTCTCTCTCTCAGACCTATTGCAGTCGTTAAGAGTCGTCAACAGGCTCATCACAGCTATCTGCCAATCACCCATTCCCACCACCCATTCCCACCACCGTGATGGAAACCATCACAAGGAAATGCCGTTTACCTTCCCGCTACAGCAGTACCTATTTATCTACTTGCGCTAGTGTGCTTTCGAACTGCTAGGTTGGCAGGAGCTAGGACAGAGCAACAGGAGCTCATAACAGGATCCAATTAATGTATGCATTCAAGTAACAAGAATATGTTGAAACAAAAAAAAATTCCTTCCAGTAGCACCTTAAAGACCAACTAAGTTAGTTCTTGGTATGAGCTTTCGTGTGCATGCACACTTCTTCAGAGAGTGTGCAGAGAGAGAGAGAGAGAGAGAGAGAGAGAGAGAGAGAGAGCTCTTTTGAAGAAAATAAATTAAAGCATCCAACTTGCAAACAAAAAGGTAAAGGTAAAGTACTCCTGGACAGTTAAGTCCAGTCAAAGGCGACTATGGGGTGTGGCGCTCATCTCGCTTTCAGGCCGAGGGAGCCAGCGTTTCTCCACAGACAGCTTTCCGGGTCATGTGGCCAGCATGACTAAACCGCTTCCTGCTCAACAGAACACCGTGATGGAAACCATCACAAGGAAATGCCGTTTACCTTCCCGCTACAGCAGTACCTATTTATCTACTTGCGCTAGTGTGCTTTCGAACTGCTAGGTTGGCAGGAGCTAGGACAGAGCAACAGGAGCTCATAACAGGATCCAATTAATGTATGCATTCAAGTAACAAGAATATGTTGAAACAAAAAAAATTCCTTCCAGTAGCACCTTAAAGACCAACTAAGTTAGTTCTTGGTATGAGCTTTCGTGTGCATGCACACTTCTTCAGATACACTGAAACAGAAGTTACCAGACCCTTCTATATAGTGAGAAGGTGGGGAGGGGTATTACTCAGAAGGGTGGTGGGAATGGGTGATTGGCAGATAGCTGTGATGAGCCTGTTGACGACTCTTAACGACTGCAATAGGTCTTACAGGAAAAAGCAAGGGGTGAGAAGGTGAAAAATGGCTTTGTCATGTTTAATGAGATAAGAATCCAATGTTTTTGTTCAGACCAGGTCTCTCCATGGTTTTAAGTTTGGTAATAAGTTGCAATTCAGCAGCTTCTCTTTCCAGTCTATTTCTGAAATTCCTTTGTAGTAAAACAGCTACTTTGAGATCTTGTATAGAATGTCCTGGGGGATTGAAGTGTTCTCCTACTGGTGCTACTGGAAGGAATTTTTTTTGTTTTAACTATGGCAGACCAACACGGCTACCCATCTGTAACAAGAATATGTTGGATTTAGATAAAAGTATTGGATTATGTATATGTATTCAGTATCATGGGAACATCAGGTGATCATACTTGGAGCCAGACCAAATGTGATAGCAGCCGTGATGTCTACTTTTTCTTTTATACCAAAAGAGAAACCCAGATCAGGAGAACTGAACTCTACCTACCTCTATTGCTCTCTTACCAGTATGGCTCCAATACTAGAAGTGATCTGATCTGTGTCTTCAGGAAGAAATGGCAGTAAGGTGGAGTGTGTCCAGCTTCCCATCACCTGTACATCCAACTTTATTGCACAAACAGATCTATTTATGCCCTGCTTTCTGTGAACACACACAGCTGCCTTTATCACATCTCATGAGGACCCCCCTCATACTTTTACAGCGTTTCACATTTGCATAGTCAGAGGACATTATATGTTGGTCCGTAGACATATATCTAGATTTCTAATTTTTTAACTTAATTGACATCTAAACAGCAGGTGAAAGAACCGAATTGGAAGGAAAGGTCACCTGCCTCATTTTGGAACCTTCATGCCTTCTTCTTCAAGTTCAAATACAGAGATAAATAGCTGGTCATAAACCATGGAAGAGGTATCTAGTAGCCAAACTAAGGATTCAAAAACATATAATTCATTTCAGTGATAAGTGCATTTAAACATTTCTGTCACAAGTACCTTGAAATATGGCTACATTTAGCACATGAAAGTACCCTGATAGCCTGCTTTCAATAGTAGCAGAGTGCTGTGTGAGAAGCTGGTGGTCAGCACCTAGAAAAAGATTCAGGTTAAAGATCAGAACCAAGACACATGCATGTGTTTTGGTATTTTGTTTTTAATGTTTTGCCCAACAGTTTTGGATCGGGACAATTCTTTTTTTAAAATAAAGTGAAAACTATTTGAATTCTCTCTCTCTCTCTCTCTCTCTCTCTCACACACACACACACACACAAAACGCAGAGGGCAGGGGAAGGAATCTGTTGTATAATATGTACTGTTGACATTTTCTTGCAACCCAGGAATATTAAATTATAGCAACATTGCACAATACTAAAATGGGAGGAGAGAACCTAATGCATGCTTCCAGATTTTTTAGGATTATTCACCAATTCCTTCTGGTTGTGAAATATAACACTGTATTCAATGTTAGTTTCTTCAAACCTCATAACTGACTGCTAAATGATTCACATACTTTGATTTGGAGTCAAACATACTACTCCCCCCCCCCCCCCATTATCATTGATAATCCAAGAGGAAAGGCAATCTACAAATACAATACAAAACTTTATTAAAGATTTTCCAAGCAGCTGCAAGAATAAGGATGCTTTTGTGATGGCAACTTCACCTAAATATATTTTTTAAATACTACAAAATGAATTTTACCAACGGCTTTGGTAAAAGCTTTGTTTCCTGAAAAATGTTGCTGAAAAATCATAATGGCTGTGACTTCTGCAAACATAGCAGAATTCTCAGTTTCTCTAGTTTCCTAAAGAATGTAAAAGGCCGCTGTATAAATAATTTATCATTATATAACCTATTTTAATAATGCACTTAAAAGCAAAACTAAAGGCATTTCCTATTTTAAGTACATAGGACTTTTTTGTATGTTTGGAACAGCATGTTTTTGATTATTTAAAGATAACGTTCTAAGCTACATCTGAGTCACGTAGCTACCATATTTTAGCAAACCACAACAAAAAGTACCTTATATTAACTATAGATGAGTAGTCAGTGAGTCAGAGAATACTTAAAAAGGGTTGGGGGTGGCAAAAGACAAGAGTCAGATATAAATGTTTTATTAGAGTTTTAAAGTTCAAAATATAGATAAGACTGAATTGGAGCACAAGACCAACAGACTGTTTTGTGGCTACAGCTTTCTCTCTTTATTGGATTGAAGTCTAACATACAGAAGGAGTGCTGGAACATAGTCAACGGCAAGAACCAGAGTATTCAACAGCAACTTAATGTTTATTTTTATATTTTAGATTTATGGTTAGAAAACTATTTACAATTGTCACCTTAGTCCCACCACACCTCTCTAAGATATTAACAAACTAGTAGCCTCACCCAAAAATTGTAAAGCAGTCAGACACTGCTATGATATTGCCAGCAAATATGTTTAGAGCAGGGGGAAGCTGAAACCCAGAATAGTGGAAAAGCTTTGTCACAAAATAATAACTACAATATTTGCAATGTCAGCTGGACATCATCCAGCAGTAGACATAAAACTATGGAGAAGCTAAGAGGGAATCGTGTCTTAAATTACAACTAAATAGTCGGGAATTGCCTTGCACCAGCAACTTAATATGCATTAATGCCAACTGTAAGACAAATGCAACTTTTCTCATCTGCAGAAACTATTTCTGGGAATCAGTGTAATACAGCACTACCATGCTTAAAAAAACATATTGGTTTGACCCTCTGGGCCATTTTAGATAGGGCTGCCATGTGTCCCGGACATAACCAAAATTTCAAAGGTAGAATTGACATCTGGGTGGAATTTCTGAAAAGCAGTGTTTTGTCCTGGATCTTAGGCAAGTCAATCAAAAAATTGCTTTCTTTGGCATTTTTGTAAAGAAAAGCTCAACAACTTTCGGGATGTCCTGGTTTTTACTTTTTGAAATATGGCAACCCTATTGTAGGCATAACAATCTCTTCCCCGTTCTATTATACAGTGGTACCTCGGGTTACAGACACTTCAGGTTACGCGATTTCAGGTTGCGCACCGCACCAACCTGGAAGTACCGGAACAGGTTACTTCCGGGTTTCGGCGCTCGCGCATGCAAATAACCACTAAGTCGCGTTTTGCGCATAAGCGCCAAATCATGAGCCATGCGTGCGCAGACATGGCGCTGCGGGTTGCGAACGTGCCTCCTGCACAGATCACGTTCACAACCCAAGGTTCCACTGTACCAAGAATTAGTGTTGTGCTTCTGTGCTCTCCATCCCCTTACCTCTAAGTTCATGCACCAGAATTAAGGACTTCCAAGACTTGCTTGACTATAGCTTCTTAATAGTTCACAATTAGGAAAGTGTAGTTTAATCGCAAGCCATAAAGTACCGGTATGTATGTTTTCCCTTTGATGAGGGCAGTTATTTCAGCGACTAAGCAGCTTACATAGCCAGGCCCGGACTGAGAAAGTGCTTCCATGCACTTCCATGCACCCTCTCCTCCACAGTAGCTTCACATCCAGCTAGCTGGGCATTCTGGCAGTAGCTCTAAAGCTACTTCCTCTGAGTCTTCATCCAAGCACACTTCAGGCCCTGGAGCAGCGCAGAAACCTGACACGGTAGTAGTAGTGGACCTGCTGATATACTAATGTAGCAAATGTAGCAAATAAACAAATAATTCAAGAGTGCAAAGGATCTGGCTGCTGTCTTATATATGGACCCAATAATTAAGATATCAAATTACTGTAATATGCTGTATGAAGAGATGCCCTGGAAGAACGCACCAGCCCAATTACTAGGTTTATTTGGTCCCAGGACGCATGTCTGACACATTTGAATTTGTCAGCGGTCCATTTTGAGGCACTCTACTCACTTAGGAGCTGCCTTAATAGGAAGGCCTGGCAGGCTTTCCAGGAAACAACAAAGGACCCCCAACTTCATATTAAACTTGTTTTGGAACTGCTGCCTTACTGCTATCTTCTTTGGGGGGGAAAGGTTGTATGTTTTAGCAGTTCTTACCTTGTTTATCCCTATACAGTAGACTGCTTCTGCACAAAGTTGGCTAAACCAACCGCCCTAGAAAACAGTTTCTAAACCACACTAGCAATTTTTTACTGCAGTACTACTGTGGGCCCTGCTCTGTCCATTGAAAGAAAATGCAAATGCATCATAAATGTGTGTACACACACACACACACACACACACACACACACACACACACTAGTAGGGAGCAATTGACATATGCCCTCTCATAGCTATATGAATACTATATAGAACCATGGTTGCATAATTGATATAACCCTGGTTATCCGGGCCAAGATAGGATGCACAAACATGGCTAAATCTTTTTAAAATCAGACTCAAAAAACAAAGTAAAGAAAACTTCAGTACAGTATAACAACAACAACAAAAAAGGATTTCTTTTAAAAATATTGTTTGCTCTTTCTGAACCTCTCAGCCACCACCAAGGTGACAAAGCTGTACAAACTCAGCACAGAGGCACTAGCCCTAAAACCTTGTACTTCTATCTACAACACTCGCTCTGGTGAATCCAGGCTGTTTATTGAAAATAACAATGCCTGCTTTTGCAGAACAGGATTATCCAAACTCATAAAACGAAATGTGTCAGACAAAGGGATAAAAGAATCCTTATTCTACAGAGTTGAGCCTACAGTTGCCCATGCGTGCCAGAGGGGTGTGCCAGCAAGTATGGGAAAGATTCTCCTCAAAAGACTGGCTGGTGCACACAGACTGACATCCTTAGTTAGTAAGAGAAGCATTCTACTGAGACAGAAGATGAATAACTAGGTCTCTATAATGCAAATTTACAAAAGCAAACGTTAAAAAGGTGTTTGAGTATAGGCAAAGACTCTACATAGAACAC
Organism: Podarcis gaigeae; assembly: GCF_964106915.1. Taxonomy (NCBI): domain Eukaryota; kingdom Metazoa; phylum Chordata; class Lepidosauria; order Squamata; family Lacertidae; genus Podarcis; species Podarcis gaigeae. The sequence goes on from NC_139677.1 coordinate 75,867,651, forward strand.
AAACTAACCACAGTGGATATGCTTCCTTTCAACCACATTGCAAACACTCTGTTTAATACATGCCACAATCAGTACTTTACCCAGTCCTTCCTGGACTTTCCACGCAGAAACAAACATGATTTACAAGATTCTCTTCGAAAGACTGGCTGGTACACACAATCACAAAGTTAATCTGCTGTATACCAAGCTACCTCATGTAGTGCAATCTGGAATGGAAAAGAACATCAATCACCTCCTAGTCCAACCACCTCTCTAAAGAATATATATATATATTTTAAAAATATATGTTCTCTCTTTTTTTTTTACACCTGTAATTAAAAGGAGAAAAGGCTTCTTTGTCCCAATACTTAAATACATTTTACCTCATTGATATAGACCTTTTCTTGCACATATACTTATTCATACCTGTTCTAGTTCCCGAAATCTCCATTTTGGCTGACTGTCAGAGACTAGGGACGCAGGTGGCGCTGTGGGTTAAAGCCTCAGCGCCTAGGACTTGCCGATCGAAAGGTCGGCGGTTCGAATCCCTGCGGCGGGGTGCGCTCCCGCTGCTCGGTCCCAGCGCCTGCCAACCTAGCAGTTCGAAAGCACCTCCGGGTGCAAGTAGATAAATAGGGACCGCTTACCAGCGGGAAGGTAAACGGCGTTTCCGTGTGTGGCTCTGGCTCGCCAGAGCAGCGATGTCACGCTGGCCACGTGACCCGGAAGTGTCTCCAGACAGTGCTGGCCCCTGGCCTCTTAAGTGAGATGGGCGCACAACCCCAGAGTCTGTCAAGACTGGCCCGTACGGGCAGGGGTACCTTTACCTTTACCTTTACCAAGACTAAAACAGTGGTAACCAACATGATGCACTCCAAATGTTTTGGATTCCACTTCTGATTATCCCTAACTACTAGTCATGGTGGCTGAGGCTGATGGTACCACATTGGCTAAGCCTGATCAAAGCCTATCACGTTCCATTCATATTGGGAGTTCCAGTTTCCATCCCATTTAATTAAGTTTCCCCTAAGCGAGTGTCCTTCAGATGTTGTTGGACTACAATTCCCATCATCCTTGACTATTACCTATGCTGGCTGGGCTATTGAGAGTTGAATTCCAGCAACATTTGAAGGACTACTGGATGAAGAAGACTGGTTTCAGTTAAGTCTTTCCTCTCTAAAGTTCTCTTGTGCTTCAGAGGAGAATATACTAGGGCTGCCATCCAGTTCAGGAAATCTTAGTCGGCCAAATTAGTTATAACTGATTAAATATGCATATATTTGTAGATAACAAAAATAATAATTTTGAAGACAATTTATTATTATTATTATAATGCACATACATTTCACAGAAGGCACCATTTTGAAAAAGGCATTCCAGTACAGGGTAAATGTTTCTAAGTTGGTTTCTGCCCCAAGCAGTTTTTATAAGTACATACTGTATTGAAATGAATGTCAATTGAGGGTGCTTTTCATAGAGTGGAATGTTTTGCCTCAATTGTGTTAACTCATTAAGAATTATTTAAACCCAGATTTAGAAAATGTATCGTTTAGTGCAAAGATGGGGAACTTGTGGCAAGGATGGGGAACATGGACTCCAACTTGGATTAGCCCCAGCCAGCTTGAATATGGATCGTGGGTGTTGCAGTCCAGCAACATCTGGACTGCAACAACTGGTTACAGCATGTGGCTGAAGTCCTGCACACAGCTGGTTCTCATCTCATTGGATTCGGAAAATAAGCAGAAGTGCTGTATGCTGGAGTAACGTCTGTGGGGGGGGGGGGAATCCATGCTTCATAGATGTAAATTCAAATGAATTCAAAGGGAAATGCCTGTCCTAAGAACTTATACTTAGAAATCTAGTTATATTTTGCAATATATTACTTAGCAGTCTAATGCAGAAATGCAAAGTTTATTAGTACTCACATGATTTAAATTATTGCTTAATTTATTGCTTCCATACACTGTATTGCAGACAAAGCAAAGGTTTTAATTCTAAGAAATGATGAGAAATTAGCAAGATTTGGTGATATCCAAGTAAATCCTATTCAACACCACTGATTTCAATGGGTCTGCTCTGTAACTAGGCTGGCAATCACCCAATGTCTTAATTACTTGGCCATTTTTACATTTCTAGATCAGTAACTGGCCATCATGGCTTTGCATTATTTTGTTCTCACTTCACGTCTTAGGTATCCTATAAGGTAGTTTTCAGAAACAGGGCTGCTGTAAGGGAGAAAAGTAGTTAAAACCATGAAAATAGTAGTAACTGGCCTTCTTCCTCAAGCTTCCCATGATTTTAAAATATTATCTCAATAATAAATGCAAGTTTTCAAGTCAAGGATTTCTTGTTAATCAGTATAGAGGAGACTATACAGAGAAACTGAGTAATATTATTCCAATGTCTAAAAGACCTGAATCAAGCAAATAAATATTCAGCTCAGAGAAAAAAATAGTGCTGCACCAGCAAAGTACAGAACTGGTTGCCTTGTGCCAGCAATGCTAGCCAATTCAGGATGTCAAGTTAGTACCCCAGAATAGTTCAGATCCATTATTCAGAGACAGCCAATATTGGTAGATATGTAGTCGTGGCACCAAGCAAAAATGCTACAGTACACAAACATAGAAAAAGAATATGGACAATCTGCACAACAATCACATGGGAATTTTGAGCACTGAAAAGATACCCATGCCAGCACAAACCTTCATACCCTGATACACAACAGTTATCTGTTACAATGGCAATGTGAATGACGGAAAGGTCTGTTGCACAGAGCACCAATGGGATAATAACATCTGAATACCATTTGTTGTCAGGCTAGAACGAGCAGACAGCATCCTAGGGCAGTGCCTGGGGGCCGAATGTCCCGTCACGGCCCACCACCAACATGTGGAGTGGCAACATGTACATATAGTGTATTTACACTGCATGAAAAATGCTTTGGGGTACTTCGTAATTAAAAGTTTCTGCTCACATTTTTACTGCTTGATAGCAACCATCTCCTAATTCTATTTCAACCCAGAATATCACAAGAGAAACAGAAACCATGGGCAAATAGTGTGAAGTTGACCACAGAACTATAAACCATGTGCTCCAAGCCTCAACTCTAGAAGGGCAGGCCTCCAAACAAATGAGAGCTACAGCCACCAAATAGTTGAGAACCATCTTCAGTACCTTGTCCGGAATCAGTTACAATCTGCGACAGAGGCTTTAGTGGTGTGGATCCACTACATTCTGCCAGCAATGGCTTTTGAATATGATGGCAGTCACTTGCACACTTGCCAGGACTTTGTACCAAAGTTTGATGATCCATGATATCAAAAAAGCCACTGAGAGGTCAAACAGAGTCAATAGAGTGGGACTATCCCCTCACCCATTTCCCAGGAAATGTTGCTCATCACAGTGACTAATCCAATATTCGACCCAGGCCAAAAGCCAGACTCAAAAGGATAGAGTTGTCCAGAACTAATGCAACACGTGTCAGACAGCATAAATGCACAAGATAATTTTATTCATATCATAAAAATAGATCTTGGATCATTAAAAAAAATCTTTTCTAAATTTCTATCCTTTTCATTCACTACAAAACACGAAGCAGCTAACAGCATAGAAATTAAAGCAGTAAAACAACATAAGTATTATAATAACAAAATATTGAAATTGTCTGTTTGCGTTTTAATCGGATGTGTTTCCATGAGACTAGAAGTCAGTAGCTTTTTGTTATAAAACAACCATGGAAATGAAAGGCAATCTATGGTGGATATAGGCTGGGGGAAAGACCCCTAAAGTTTGCTTCATGACCACATGGTACCCAAGTCCAGAAACACAAGGGAATGTTACCTTTAAAACGTTGTTACTTCAGATCACAAAGAAATATTCCAATTGGTGAGGAAACAGTCAGTATGTATTTGGCTATCTAATTAAAGGGGGGGGGTCAACACACAATGCACTTGACTAAGGGACAGGAATCCCTTTTTGCACAATAGTCTCAATGGCTGATTACTCTTCTGTGATAGATATGGACTGTATCTACATTTATAAAAATGAACTCTATTTCTGGGAGCAGCTTATGAAGAGGTTTAAAAAGGCAATAAGGAACATATATGACAAAAACAACAAGGAAGCCCAGCCCCTATAGAAGCACTCCTTTACAAATGAAGAAATCTGCATGGTTCTTTATCATCAAGGGTTTACCCATTTATTTGGCTAATCATTAAAATGGCTAAACAGACCTCTAATTTGAAAATAAAAACTGATTGATGCAATCACAAACAAGTTCTAAAATTGCAGTTTATTAAAAAGAAAAAAAGGAAATCTTGTCTAATCCAAAACACACTCACAGTTACCTTTTTCTAATCAGAGCATTCATTTCTCCTCATTATGATCTCACAAGCACATTAAAATCTTATTAACATTAATTACTTCTGAGCATCTATGCATGAGCAGCGACAGGCTTGCGTACGTGTATGTGTGTGTGTGTGTCTGGATCATATCTACATTTATATACCTTGCTGCACTTTGCTTATAAAACATGTGAAAATATTGCTGCTAACACCAATTAGCTAATTTCACGCACACACAGATAGTAACCTGCTGTCTCGCTGCACAGCTTAATAAAGACCAGCAGACAGATGGACAGACAAACATACACAAAAAAATCATCCCGACACTTCCTGATGCAAAAGCTTTTTTAAAAAACAACAACACACACAGCCTGACACCTCTAAGAGTGCAAATTTAAGCCGCCAAAATCTGCAAAAGGCACACATTTTTAAAGAAGCATTTTTTAAAATGCAACACAGCCAATATCCTGTTTTCTCACAAATGAGTGCCATGATAAATTGATAAAGACAAAGAAAAATCTGGCAAACAGACAAGCATCACACTCACACACATACAGTGACAGAGAAACAACATGGCAGATTAAGGGATAAATATCTTACCAGTTGATAATAAGAAAAAGAGGCAACCCTCTCCCGAAATACATATTTACAAGCAAAATTACATTTTGATATGACATGTAACTTTCCCTTCAAGCAAAGAGGGGGAACTAGAGTGGATTCTTGTTAGATTTATATTGCAGTCATTCAAGAACATGACGAGGGTAAGAGGATGTCATCTATTCCATTATTTTTCCATGGGATGGCTCTGTCCCACAATGTGGTCAGTCTGCCTTTTGGCTTCCTTGGAAATATTCTGAAACTGATTGCTTAAATGACTTCTACACAATTTGCCAGCTTTCAGCTTTTGCCTTGTTTCTGCACCTCCCCACAGATTACCAATGGATATTTATACTAGTAACCTGAAAGGAAAGGGAAGATGTGAACTGAAAATTGTGCATTAACAGTGGTTTGAATTCCAGAAATGAAAAACAGTTACCAGTCAATAGAAAGGATTAGGTGAGCTGGAAACCAAATATCCCTACCTAAACTATATATCAACATCATGTTATCAGCAAGATTATTATTATTTATTAGTGGTTCTCTTTCTGAAGTCATCTTCAAAATCAGCAACTTGTGGTGATTTTCTGCACAAACCATGCCATGCACCATGCACCCTTAACCCCTGTGCGTATAATCACATGGTAATGAACAAGGTAATGTATTGAACCTTCTTTTACCTCCCAAGAATTGCAGATACGGTGTATCTTTATATTCAACTGTATGTAAACAGTGGACAAATGAGTTTCTCAACAAGCACATGTAGCAACTATTTTGGTGTTAGAGAGTACAAGAAAAAAATGTAACAGCTTGTTGTGTACCAACTTCTAGCATTTGAAGTGTCCTTAACCCTAAGCCACTCTGCATATGTTCTCCCACAATTCAAAGAAACCCTACTTTTTCCACTTGGCTATAATACTTCTAATAATAATAATAATATCTCCATATACTATTCAAAAGGCTTAAGGACATGCTACCCTGCTGAAAGCTGAATTTTTATAGACATCAATAGAAGGCTCGTACTTATTTTTCAGTTCCACAGATTTGTATGATCTCAAAATTGGACTGCATCTGTATCATAATAGCACCTCCAACACAGAAGGGCTATAATAACAGCTCTAACACACTTGGGGCTTATGTTTGCAAGCTCCAGATTTGCAGATTTGCAGCAACATTATACCATGGGAAAATCTGGCACTCAAGTCACACACATTAATAAAGGTAAAGGGACCCTGACCATTAGGTCCAGTCGTGACCAACTCTGGGGTTGCGGCGCTCATCTCACTTTATGGGCCAAGGGAGCCAGCGTACAGATTCCGGGTCATGTGGCCAGCATGACTAAGCCGCTTCTGGCGAACCAGAACAGCGCACGGAAATGCCGTTTACCTTCCCGCCTGAGCGGTACCTATTTATCTACTTGCACTTTGACATGCTTTCAAACTGCTAGGTTGGTAGGAGCAGGGACCGAGCAACGGGAGATCACCCCGTCACGGGGATTCGAACCACCGACCTTCTGATCGGCAAGTCCTAGGCTCTGTGGTTTAACCCACAGCGCCACCCGCATCCCCAAGTCACACACATTACACCAACAAATTTCTCCAAAATACCACCAAGTGCTGCCACTGTAATATGTAGCCACAGGAATGAAGAGAATTTGCCTTTTAAATTAGAAAATAAACTTAATTTTCAGTAATTAACTGAGTTTCAATATTTTTGAAGAAATGTTGTCTCAAAGTTACAGTTTAGGGATATCACATATGACATCTAGGTTATGAAGCTACCATCAGTTCTATGGCTTTGAGCAAGCATTCAAGAAAACCACCTCCAAATTATTTTTTATTCCTTGGCATAAGGCCAGGATGCAAGTAGTCAGTATCCAGAACTGAAGGGTGTGCAATCCAGCTGAGGGCTCCTGAGATCAGTGGTCTGAACTGAAAATTGGAGAAGCCAAAAGTGTAGCAAGCAGAATGCAGTGTTGGAAAAGGCCTGGCTACTAGTATTTATACCAGGACCAGCCAATCTACAGGCTTAACAACAAATGCCAGATGTGTGGATTGATATGGCACACCTTAGTTCCCTTCTATGCCTAAAAAAGATATCCAAGGTTTGAATGCACATAGTCTACTGTAGCTCATCGGGCTAAATCCCAGCCTCAGCTTTGAAGTTTCCAATTCCTGGAATCCTTGCGAGACCTTCATCCAATCTCATAATTAGGCAACTGACTTTCCAATTATATATAGCAGCTATGAAAGTCAAGCTAGTTATTTTCCCCAAATATAATTCAATGTACACTTTTGTACGTTCAGTGTACTTAGTTCAAGTGATGCCTAAAACTGGATGTTAGAATTAAATATATACTTCTGATATAATGCATATACACACACCCATATAGTTCAATAGATTCAATACATAGAGCTACTGTTGTTCAAACTGGGTGATGCATTTGGATCCAAGAGACCTGGGTTCACACTCAGATAATCAATGGTTGTACAGGTTGGTCTAAAAAAGTCACATTTTGCAATTGTCTGCAATGTGTAAAAATGCATTGGCTGTATATCTATCACTATTCTGAACAATCACATGGACACATCTTAAATGCAAACTAAAGTAAAATAAAAGGAATATAAATGACTACTGAAGATATTCCATTGCTCTTTATCTTTCCAGAAGGTATACTGCTGAACACAACATAAATCAGATTCAGTGAGCAACCAGTCCACCTATAACATCTGCATCCATTGCAGAAGCTAATAAAACGAGAATGTTTAACAACTTTCATCCTAGCTTTTACAAACTTGACAATTACTAAAAAGTGGAGAATACATATTAAAAGCAAGTTTAAGTAAATATAATGTGTTTCATAATCCTTCAAACAAAAAGTCATTCCTGAAAATGGTTGTAGCATTCAACACATCCAAGGGTAGCAATTCATGTCCATTTGAACACATGGGGAACACCAATAACTGTTTCTTCCTGTTTGGTCTCAAATGGGTATTTGAACAAGGCCCAGTAACAGGCACAGTCCCTAATGAAAAATAAGGTAATGGCTGGAAGTAGTCTGAGATATGTAGGTATAGAGTGGTATACAATTTTTTAATAATAATAGTAAATGGGAGGTCTGCATCTCCCAGATATTTTGAGGAGTGGGAATGAGTAGAGAGGGTCAGTGATCTCTAATGTAGAAATAAACCCTACATGTGGGTGGGTGCGGGTGCATGCATGCGTGTGAACATTTTCCTTCCAGTTGTTGTTTTTAATCAGTAGTGCCTGTTGTAGCTGCTTAAGTGATACATCTCCCTGTCCAGTCCATTCCTTGTATGCCCTCTATTACTACTTGCATATGGTCATTCTCCATTGATAATTCAACACAGACAAGCAAAGAAAACCTCTCAGTATGTTGCCTAGAAAATTCTTTGGTTCTCTTATTTTCTTTGAAATGAGCGACAGCTACATCTACCTAGTGAATGGAGAACAGCACATTTAGGCCCCATACTCTTAAATGCAAGAAGGCACAGTGTTACTTTTCTTTCATTAAAATAAGCATAGCCACAATCGGCTTCCATACAGTCCAGTCAGACTTTCCATCCTTTGTTATCAAAGAACAGGAAAAGAAGGATTGGACCAGCTCTCTGTAGAATTCTCTTCTTGGCATAAAGGTCTCAAAACCTGCTCTGCAGTCCAGTAGGCAATTATGATTGTAGGAAAGCCAAATGAATAACTTCAAAGGATGGTTGGAAAAGTTATGCTAAATACACTGAACGTGGTTTTTGTTTTTGTTTTTTACACTACAAGCAGAAAAACAGCCTGGAGAAAATCAGCACTCTATTAAAAGAATAAAGTACTGAACATTCTAGCAAGTCATTAAGAGGCTGCAATCCCAAGCAAACTTACTTGGATGTAAATAAATCTCAACAAACTGAATGGAACTTGCTTCCAATTAGAATTGATCTGTAAAGTCTGAGAAATATACATATGCCTAAAATGAAAAAGGACTGCAAAGTTTCGTGTCACAGTTTCTGTGTTGTGATGTGCAATTCCTGTCTATCCTTTAGTGAACTGCTGTCTGGTAAACTATCGGTTCCATATAAGGTTTTTCCTTTTGTAAGATTATATCCTTCCATCTAGCAGAGAAATTGAAAAAGACTAAAGCGATTGATACTCATAAAGTATTCTGAGATTCCTGGTTAAACACTGCTGTAGAAGTGTAAGTTCAGTTGTTATGGGCAGCTACTCCTGTTGCATCAACACGGACATATCCAGTTATCTATCTTGTTCCATTCTCTGGCTCAGCTGATAAGAGGTCTCCATTTTCAAATGCTGCTCTGGCCCTTTCTTGTTTAAGAATGTGGAAGATCTAACCAATCAAAAACGGGTCTAAGAAGGGTCAATATTTCTTTAACAGAAGCTAGGGCTAATTATTTGTTGACTGCTTGCCTATTACAGTTATATATTTCCAACATCTCAAAACTGGGAAAGTTCCCCTTAAAGTTTGTGATAGTTCATACTTTTATACATAACTATTTAACACCAATTCCAGGGTTTTTTTCCCTTTTCATTGCTATGGGAATTGGAAAACAGATAATCCCTATTTAAGTAGCACACCAGAGACAAAAATAGCTTAAAATGAACAAGTACAAATCTCATCATTACTGTGGAAGATCAAGGTTTAAAAGATATACTGATGTTGATTTGAAATGAGCCATCAACTTCATATGCTGGTGGTTTTTATTGTTGGAAGGAACGCCATAGAGGTTCCACAAAGAAACGCAAAAATCTGCTAGCTTTGTAAGCGAAAGCCATGTAAGTTGTTTCTTCTTCAAATTTGGCAGGCTGCATAGCCGTATGACCTTCACTCTCAGCCCTACTGACAATCAGTGGGTGAATTTTTATCTGCAATGAAAGCTCTAGCAGTAAAATTGATTAAAACTTTGCCTCATTTACAACAGATTGCTCTTTGTATTTGTAAAATGAGAATTCTAATTCATATTTTTTTACATATCATTTTTCTATCCATCAATTTGTAACAGCATTGTTTTCATTTTTAAAAATTGATCCTGCTTTTCCTTCATGAAGAGAAACCACAGAAGAAATCTGCCTGCTCTTTTTTTGTACGGGTAGTAAAGTTTTCAATCCTTACTTTTTCTACACAAATGTTCTTTTGAAACATCCACTTAAATGCAAAAATTCTGAAAAAACCACACATTTTTTTCTTATAAATAATCATTGCTTTCAAGCTTGTAATTCTAATTAAAATCAGACATTGAATAGTTAACTTATTACAGAGCATTAAAAAGTTGATAAAAAGTATCCTTCTGCTGTTATTTTTCTCTTCTCCAAGACATCTGAAAAGAGGTTCAATTTTTTTTATTAGACTTATACTCTCATTTTTGTCCGAAGTCCTCAGAGCAGACCTCAAAAGTCATATTAAAGTTACAGCATGCCTACATTTCTAGGTTGTATTAACTAACACCTGTAATCAAATCTGCTGCCAATTAAAAAGAAAACTTCAGGTTTGCATTATCATAATCTATAAATAGGCAATCAATCAGCTGATAATTATAATATACAAGTTGAAGAATGAGTAAAAGAGCTTACCTATTAGTCTGAGAAAAGAATTCTATTTCTCCTAAACTTTGAGAACCTTTGCCATATTCAACCTGTCAATACTGAAGCTGGCTAAAAACATTAAAGTATACATGAGAAGACTCACACACAGCACTAGCTGAAACCCTCCTCAGATATGCTTCTTAGTCTGTTGGTTGAATGCAAGGAAGTTTAGTAAAGAAGGTACAGTACACAGTTAAAAAAAGAATTAGTCTTCAAACTAACTGACAAAAAAAAAATACAAATCACTCAGGCCAGATGGCATTCACCAAAAAGTTCTTACAGATCTCAAATGTGAAATTGCAAGACTATTCCAATAAAATATGTAACTTGTCACTAAAATCTGCCCTTTTGCAAAAATCTGGATAGTGGCCAACACAATACTATTGTTTTAAAAGATAATTGGTGCATGTTTTAGTAGAAAATTACAGACCTGTCAGCTTTATATCTGTTCCGCATAAACTGATGGTAACTATTGTTAATGGCATAATTTTTAAACACTTTGAAGAACAAGCCTTGTTGATAAAGTATCAGTACGGCTTTGACAATGGTAAATCTTTCGTCACCCTCTGGGATTTGTCCAGTGTGTCAACAAGCATGCAAACAGGGATGGATCTTCAATAAATAAATATACATTTATTTATTTATTTATTTATTTATCCATTCATTTATTCGTTCGTTTGTTCGTTCCATCATCCATTCAAAGTACCATATCAAAATATTCTTTCAGCACCTCAACAATTATGAAGACAGATATTCTTATAGATTTGTAAGAAACTAGTTAAAACACTATAAGCACAAGACAGGAATAAATGGCCAGTTTTATGTAGTATTTTCTTTCGTCTTGAATTATAGCCTCAGAAAACTATCATATGGAGGTGCAGAGCTTATGGTAGAGGAACTGTCACATCCTGACTTTTTCCAGGCTTGTGCCAGCCAGGGCAGAAGGTGAGGGGTGGTGACTTGTTTTCTTTTTATTTGATACTAATGGAAGTGAAAATAATGAAGCCAGCTACAAAGCTCCTGTGGCTTCTCCCCACACACCTTGTCTTGGGCATGTTTAGTGAAGGCGAATATTCTGGATCATACGCGTCCAAGGCCTTCCCTGATCCAGCCCAATGCACCACTGTACATCCCTTAGTAACAGAGCACGGATAGGAGTGATTGTATTGGAAAGCTCTGCTGCCATCCAGGGACAATCTCCGGCAGCAGACCTCCCTCTCTGAAGTTAACTCCCCTCTATACTCTTCCCAGGGACAACAGAACACCTTGTTCATGATTAGCAAATTACAAGTACAGTAGAAGGTGCAACTTACCCTAGGAGACTTTCAATACAATAAACCATGGGTAGGCAAACTAAGGCCCAGGGGCCGGATCCAGCCCAATCGCCTTCTTCATCCATCCCGCGGATGGTCCGGGAATCAGCGTGTTTTTACATGAGTAGAATGTCTCCTTTTATTTAAAATGCATCTCTGGGTTATTTGTGGGGCCTGCCTGGTGTTTTTACATGAGAAGAATGTGTGCTTTTATTTAAAATGCATCTCTGGGTTATTTGTGGGGCATATAATCCGTTCATTTCCCCCCCAAAATATAGTCTGGCCCCCTACAAGGTCTGAGGGACAGTGGACCGGCCCCCTGCTGAAAAAGTTTGTTGACCCCTGCAAATACAACATCTTTTGCCGTGTGTGTATATTTAGTATGGAATTTGTATGGCACATTAAAAAATATTATTCCCAATTAATAAGTAGTTGGCTGAGGCAGAGGAATGAAAGAGGAGCAAGTATTCTATTTCCACGAGAAATAAGTTGCTTCTCCTGACATCCAGGAACCAGCCAGCCAGTTCGAGTTTCCAGAATCATCAGTTCAGTTTCAGTGCTGTGCAGATAGGGGAATACAGCCCACCAAGGTGGCATCACCAATCTCATATGGTTGCCCAGGGCAGCCATACACCATTTCAAATTTGTAACAGCTCACCTGTTTTATACCTTGATGGTAAGTAGGCATACTTGTAAGCAAGTTCCTTTGAAACAACTGAGAGCTAGTTTTCATGTAGATTATTATGGATTTGGTTGTCAGAAGAGCAAAAGGATTAATTTTTTAAAAAAACATGCAACAAAAGCTACCAGGGGGGGAAACACACCAGATTTATTACCAATGAACACCGTGGCAAGAAAAACAAAATGCTTTAGTGGAAGATTACAGGAAAATTTAACAAATCCTTACATTCAGATAAATATATTCTTAAACACATTCTTAAATAATCAGTATGGTTTAGCAGAACAGAATGTGAAAAATATACTCCAGACTTCTGAACTAGGCAGGAGCAGCTGCTTTCACAGCAGTGAAACATTTCAGGCCGAACTGTACTGGCTCATAGGACAAATGGTTTAAAGTCTGTATGGCGCAGAAAGAACCCGCGTTTTTAGGAAATGTCAGCATCTTCTTTTTTTGAAAAAAACAACAACCCACTTTCTGTCCAATTGGAGCGAGATTTGAAACCTTAAAAATTTGGCAGCTCTGGCTTGATTTTTAAAAATGAAATGTTGGAAGTTATGAAACAAGCTGCTTGGACCTCATACAGTTCGTTCATGAGTCAGCACCAACTGGACTTTTGAAACAGGTTTCTATTGGTTCTAACAGTACTTATTGTCAGGATTATGGCAGTACAGGTGCCAAATTCAGGAACCCTTGATGCCAAATCCTCTGTTTCCAGGCAGAAAACAACAACAACTGGCCTAACATGCACCAAACTCTATTGTGACCTCCAGAAACACCAAAGCGAAAGAGCTCATTCTCCATCGCCCATTTATTTTGGGAAACCTGCCATAGGAGTGGAGACAATTCAATACACCATTAGCTTGGAAGATTGCATCTCCGTGATGTCAGACATGCAAATGGGAAGTGAGAGACGACATTGCCCATAGGAAATAATATTTTAGCAACCAACCAAGGGAGTGGAGAAAAAAATCCTAAAGCATTCTTGCATAGTTAACTCTAGCCAGCAGTTCTGTAGAAATACAGAATGTTCTTTTATGACTTTACGAGTCCAGTGCAAGTCAGATCTCAGATGCAGAAAGCAAAATGTTGATAAGTCCTTTGGCTTCATGCAATACTGCATGGGGGCAGTGATGGTGGGGCAGATGCCAATTGCTGTATTATTATAATGCATTCAGCGCCAAAATGTCCCAGATATCTAATCTAAGGCAAGTGAAGTAACAAATACACAAGAAAGAAAGGGGGGAGGACACCTATAACTTCAAGCTTAGTGACAGAAGATCCTGCTGCGGGGGAACAAAATAGAGAATTCAAACTACTCAAGGGTGAGAAGAGACTCCAACACTTATGTAGCCAGCAAGAAACTAGCCTGTTGAACAAAGGTAACATTGATGTTAGTTGCTCTGCCCACTTTTGTGGGCCTCTGAAGTTTGGCCAGAAGGAAATGAAGCCCTTGGGCTGAAAAGATTCCCCACTCCAGTTTTAAGCTACCTGGGACCAGAAAATACAATCAGACATTAGGTAGACAGATAGAGAGCAGCTTTTCTATAGCTGTACCTTGTATCCCTCCTAAGCAATATCTGTCTCGTGCTTTCTTTACTATCTTTTGATGCCCAGCAAATTCACAATCAAATTATAAGTCACCTGTGTTCACAGATGTCTTCTGTGATTTGTTGTTAACCTGTTTAAAAATATGAAGCTCCATGAGGAGCCACACTTTGGGTCAATGTTTTTATAGCACTGGCAAGCAACAGATCTGTTTAGGGTTGGGTTGTGGTTTTTTTACTGTGTAATGTATAATACTTAAGTGTAATACAATTATATATTTTAAGTGAGTATAAATTATCAATAAATAATAATCCCTACAGATCGGAATGAAAACTGAATGAGGGAAATATTGAGAGGCCCTGGCTTCAGTTTCTTGCAGTACTGTACACAATTATACATTTCTAACGCTGGTTCCTCATCTTTTCTGCCTTTTGAAGTCACACCATCTCCAGTTGTGGTATAACTAATCTTGGTTCCACCACAGTATTTCACTTTTTGTACTAGAACATACAAGGTTGCAGCACTTACACCCCTTTTGGCTATCAAGTGTCCTTTAAGCCTGTTGCTCATGAATTGCTCAGGTGTTGAAGAACACATACGGGTATAAACTGAGGAGGCAGCCTGGGGCTTCATGTGAAGGACCTGTCCCTAAAGGTCCTGTCCCCACTGGTTCTAGCTCCAAACTTTGCATGTTGCAGCTGGAAAGTTGAAGAGCTTTCAGCTGAACCCACTCAGAATCCTTCCTACAATATGGAATCCTGCACAATCTCAATCACTGAGGGGAATCTAAACGTATTCAACCAAACAATGCAAGAATCCCAGTCTAGGCCATCTCAATCAATGTAGGAAAGGACAGGGGTAGAAACAGGAACATTGAGGGTGGGGAGTGCACAGCCCCTCCACAATTTAAGCCCTCAAATGTTTGCTGAATGTCTGAAGAGAGCTTCTGTTTTGTTCCCGATCTAGCTAACATGCTCCATTAACACTTCCTTCTTGCTGGTTAGCAATTTTCAAAACAAGCACATATTTCATAGCATCATAGAACTGCATAATTAGAAAGGGACCTTGAGGGTTATCTAGTACAACTCCCTGCAGTGCAAGAATCCTGCCTACAGCCATCCCTGGGTGGGCTTGAACCACCAACCTTCTGGTGAACAGTGAGATGTACTGACTCATTGCGCCACAGAGATGTCTCTGTTGAAGTGAGATTAAGGGGACCTCAAAAACAGGAATAGCATAGTAAAGGACAACCTCACATCAAAAGCACTCTTGACTGAATGCTCCCACTGAGTCACAAGTTATGTTTGGTCATGCTGCAGAGCAGATGGACATAGACCAGCTCTGCAGCTGAATCAAATGTATAATTGGAGCAAATCTGTAGATTTGCACCAGTACAAACACTGCCTTAGATTTAACAAAACAAAACCTTTCCATTCTCCCATATTTTATCAGCTCCAGGCTTTTCTACTCAAATCCCATCTCCTTCCTAAGACACCTGCAGCTTATCAGACAACAGTACACCATTATCTGTTGTTTTTTAATATAGTGGCCCCTATACTGTCTCTTATAAACCAAAGCAAACAATATAAGTGTGGGAACTTCGCCCAAAGTTTTCAATCCTATCTTGATAGCACATTTATAAGTCTGCCTGGAATTTGAAAACAACAAAGTTTCTCAAAGACCTGTATCTAGAGGGGGTGCTTTTTTAAACTAGAGAAAAACACAATGTCAGTAATCAATTAGTTTCAGGGGTTATAAATAGCCTGGATACTGTGAAATGCAAGCATCTGTATTCAGTGTTCCTTCCTTCAGTCATATCATGCTAATGACCTATCACTACAAACCTGCTCAAAAATAAAAATGTATGTTGAAGAAATTCCACCCAGGACTGTCCAATCCTCTGAATGGCTACCTCAGTTAAGTCCCTCTAGATTCAACAAGACTTACAAACTTAATTCGTTCCAAAGGTCTGTTCTTAACCCGAAACTGTTCTTAACCTGAGGTACCACTTTAGCTAATGGGACCTCCTGTTGCTGCCGTGCCACCAGCACGTGATTTCTGTTCTCATCCTGAGGGAAAGTTCTTAACCCGAGGTACTACTTCCAGGTTAGCAGAGTCTGTAACCCAATGTGTTTGTAACCAGAGGTACTACTGTACTCCCATGTAAATGAGCTAAGAACTGCAATCTAAACATAACAGGGCGGGGGGAAATACTGACTGGAATGCAATAACTTTTTGTAAATGTGTATCAGAATTGTGATTGAGCTACACTATCAGCAGCGGCACAGAGACCTCAATACAACCAGACAATGATATTTAGGTAAACTCAACCATTGATTGTGGAGTGTTCACATTTTAGTGAAACAAAAGCTTCCATTCATAATGGTTTAATTTAAACATACAATTTCAAACTTCAAATAATAGAACTTTCTTAATCAACATCCTTCATCTTACACCTATTCTTGACCTATTATTCCATGGTTTGCTTTAACTATAGTTTAGTTTCGAGTCATAACTGGGGCCTACTACAATTAGAGACAAGGTAATCACAGTTGCCTCAAAACCAAGGATTCAAACCATGATTTGGAGAAATCCTAGATAGCTCTAACCACAGTTATCAGATGTAAGACTATAACTATGGTTGCAGCAAACTATGGTAGGATGGGGAGATTCCTATACAAATAGGGTGGGGGGAGAAGAGGGAGCCAATAGGCATGTTCAAGATCTCCCCAGATCATGGTGTAGAGATTGACCATACTGGTTAAACTGTATGCACCGCATATCCTTACGCTGCTTACAATTCAGAAGAATTAATATCACTTAATTTTTAAAAATTCAAATTGAATAAACTGAAACTTGAACAAGGTATCCAAGAAGGGAAAGTGGGAATTGATTTCATCATTTTTGCCGCACACGTTTAAAAGAAAAAACGAAGCTAAATTTGAACACATTTGCTATTAAGGATGCCTGTTTAACGGTCTATGATATTTGCAGAACAAGTACAGCAGAGACAGCAGCAACAAAAGCATATGCCCTATGAAAAACTGAATATGGGTTACTACTAAGTGAGAGACAGCAGACTCAAAGCAGAGAGAGAGAGAGAGAGATGTCAAAAGACAGGCCTCCTTCCATTCTCATTTAATCAAAGCCATACAATTAGTAGATGTCCATTGTTCTTTAAATTTTATTTTATACACAACAATGGATGCAATAAAATATAATTAAGAGGAGCCAAGTCACACTACTTGATTTCAGTGGCATACAGATTTGTACCCATTATGTTTTAAAGCTACCCATGCCTTAACTATGCCTTCAAAAGCTCCAAGCTACATACTGTTCGTCCTGTGACTAATGAAAACTGGATATGTCCATTCCTTTCACAATTCCTTCTACCTATTTCACAATACCCTCAGCCCCTGCTGGCCTTCTTAGAATCCTGGCAAAAACAAACACTTCAATTAATTAGTGCTAGAGACTGAAGCACGATTACAATGAGGAAGCAAAGGATCAGGCCCTAGTGGTACAGGATAGAAAAATGTGTCCTTAAAAAAAAAAAAAAAAAAGCAACAGCAAGCATTAGTTTTCAGCAAAAATTTCAGAATACTGAAAAATAAGCAAGACTATCCAGGACACATTGCAGTTAAGTTGAATGGGTCCCAAACCTGAGAAGAAACAAACTCTTACCTCAGTATGTAACTGGGAACCATGGCATAAAAGCGTCAAGATCTACTTTATCATACTACAATAACATCGCTATTGAAGAAAGCCTATTAGAGAAGAGAGCATATTTAAATCATCATCATCATTTATTGGTTAGGGTTTGTTTTTTGTTTTTTGTTTTACTTTGTGTTTACTTGAGCAGGACATGCATTTTATATGAAGCCAGTTTCACTTTTGCATATACTGGTAGTTTCCCTGCTGATACTGGAACTGAATTGCCAATACTATGCAGACAGAGGAGATGCTGGGTTTGTTTTTTTGTTTTGTTTTTTGTAACATAAAAAATTAAAAGTGTTTAATATATATTTTTAAAAAATAAATAACTTGGAATAAACTTGAACCGTTTGGTTTTTTTTAAGCTCCTCACGGCTACAAGTATCTTTGCTGTGCTGCCGTAGAGAAGTCCTATAAAATTACATAAGGATGAAACTGATCAAGAAGGTCACTTTTTTCATCTTTTTCTGAGCAGAATGTTTCATGTAACAGCTCTCCTTGAAAATTACTAAGGCTTTTTTTAAAGAGATGTAGAAAGGATATTTTAAATGGAGTTAAAACTAACTCTAAATGTCTTTAAGTTTCTTGCTTTTGTTGTTATTCTTTAATGCTTCATAGGTATTCATCTATGCTTCTCTTGCAGGAGAGAAAACTTAATATTTATAATAAATCAGAAAACTGTCCCCACTTCATCAAGTAAAAAGGACCTGAATGATTTTCTCTCTTCCATAAAGGCTTTAGCCAAAGTCCATTGAAGTCAATGAACTTTGGGTCGTGACCCTTAAGCCAAATATAGCAGAAAATAATTTCCGAAACAAACTTCAGTTTAGTAGACATTTTGCTACCAAATTTGCCTGCTTGGTATTTTCACATTCTGGTCCTATTAACAAGTAGGGACTGACTAAACTCTCAAAGGAATTAACGAAGAATACATGTATACCAGTCAGTCCAAATTGTTTTAGCTACAGGGCATGGCAAAGCATGAAATAGCTACTTCAGAGCACTTCCTCATGTGGGTGTGTTAGATAACTGTCTGTTCCAACGCTAAAATAAAGCATACTGTGACCAAACCAATGCTACTGTAGGATGTTCTCCTACTAGATGGAAAGGGGTTTCAAAGAACTGCAAGGTGCACAACCTATTATGCCCAGCAACGTTACTAACATTCATTACTGCTCACTCAGTTACTTCTTCTCAAG
The DNA here is from genome assembly GCF_964106915.1 of Podarcis gaigeae. Taxonomy (NCBI): domain Eukaryota; kingdom Metazoa; phylum Chordata; class Lepidosauria; order Squamata; family Lacertidae; genus Podarcis; species Podarcis gaigeae. The sequence continues at coordinate 75,886,630 of NC_139677.1, forward strand.
TTTACTTTTCACGGCTCAATACAAGTTACCACCAAGTACCATACAAGTTACGGCTCAATACAAGTTCTGTTAATTAAGAGAGATTTTGCAGGGAAATAATTTATGCCAAAAAAATCAAATATTTTCAATGACAATTTTTTTCTTTTAAAATCCACATTCTTCTTTTAACTCAGAAAAAAGCACACACACACACATTTGCCCCATGCAATGTGATATTTTGCTCACCCAAGGGTCGTATAAAATTAAGCAATATATTTTTACCCTTTTTTAAAAAGGGGGATGTAGAACAGCTGGCACAACACCTTCCATACCACAAATTCATGAAATATTACAATAAAATAAAATACGATAAACCTGCAAGGATCCCTGCAATTGAAAGCGGTATCCTATAAGGGAATATATACTATTCTAGTTCAAAAGCAAGCATCAGGTGTCTGAAAACACATACACTTCACATGGGGTGACTGGCAGCTGAACACTGCTGCTGAAGCTTGCCAAGCGTTCACCAAATTGCTCCCCCTCTGAGGCATTTAATAATTTGCACACAGCTCTTCTCGTTTTCCTACCTCCCAGCCTAGACCAAAGTTTCAAGGTCTGCAATTCCTGGCAGGGGAACTACGTACACTTTTAAGGCTACAGATTCTTATGCTTAGTTCATATATATTTAAAAAGAAGTATATGTCCTTGCTTAAAAACAACTGTTGGTGTGTCTGACTTAAATAATAAGTAAGGGAAGATAAAAGAGGCAACTGAATTGCTATCCGAAGTAACATCATCTTGGGCTGCTGGGGGTGGAGTGTCACACTGCAGAAAACTGGACTTAAAAGTCCATCATAAAACATTTTGCCAAACAAACTTATTTTAATGCACGTTTATCAAAGTATTAGGGGCTGAAAACAATTCAATATAGCAAGAGGGAGCCTTATTTGCCAAGTCTGTTGGATCATTTGTTGCAGTAGTTTAAATTAACATGGCTTGTCCAGCATATCCTCTGGTGAGATGGGAAGCTTATAAGTTTAAAAAAACAACAACAGCAACAAAAGAAAAACTTGGCACGCTGCTTTCAAGTGGACAACACTGATAACATCAAAAACTTTTATCATCTGGAAACTATAAATTAAATAAATGATGTGAGCAATCTCTTCTACGCTGCTAGGTGGGTTAGGTAAATAGCTGTAAGGCCTCCTTTGTGTTATCAAGAAAGGCCTAATGCAATTTAAAATAAGGTATGTCTCTTGTTATTTTATAATCTTGTTTTTAATGGATTGTGACTGTTGAAAGATCTCCACTGATTAGCATCCATTTTCTATAGCATAGTAATTACTCATGGATTCTCCACAATATTTTATGTAGCTCCCTTCCACTTTCTCCTGCTTTCTTTTTATATAGCCACTGAGTGTTGTAGTTTTACTCTGCAGAAGCACAGACATGAGTTCAGGTTAAAAAATCCTTCTAAATGGATCAGCTTGGCCAGCCTTTAAAAGCTACTGCGGGGGGGGGGGGGGAGAGAGAAAGAACTATCATGAAAAGCTCCTCAAACAATTTAAAATGGTCTTCGGCACTCATCACAGTCTGTTCCTTGGCAAAATAAAAATAATCTCGTAAACATCTCCAGTGCTTGAAACAATATACAGCTTATGGGAGAAAAGGAATAAATAGTCTTTTAAAAAATAATAATAAAGCACCCTCTCTCAAGACATTTTGGTACATTGTAAAAGACCCTCTCCCTGCATCAACACAGAGCAAGACACAAGAACACTTCAAGAGAGTGTGGGATGAAAAGAGTTATGTGTATATATGCGTGTATGTGTGTGTGTCTGTGTGTGTGTGTGTGTGGAGGGGGGGAAGAGGATTGGAAGAAATCAGGGATACTAACTCCCTTTTAGAAAGTTTGAATTCTTATTCCTCAAGAGTAGCCCGTCTAGTTTAAAAAAAAAAAGAAAAAAGCTATACTCTCTCTTTTTTCCCTTCTTTCACACACTAGCAGCAATCATATTTTTTTAAAAAAAATATTTTTTGGCAGGCAGGGAACAGATAGATGTAGAATATTGCATTCGAGAACATCTATCCCCAAAGAATGATTTTTATATATTTTTAAAATCCCTTTCAAAATAGTGCGGCCTGCTTCCCAGGTTGCAATTTGTTTTCATATATTGAAAATATGGACTTTAAACTCACAACAGATACCAAACAAAGAACAGTAACTGTAATCTCTGGCCACCGGCATTACAGTTAAAAACTCATTGGCAAACACTGAGACAAACACACACAGACAACATTTAGCAGTAAACAAGGAGAACATGATATATGGACAGACAGATGGAACATAAACAGAAAGGAAAAAGCAGAGACCCACTAACATACGGAGAGGGTTGTTTTAAAGGAGTGAAAGATATTGATTTACTTGGAACCGGTGTTGGAAAAACAAACATATTTGTTTCCTTTCCTGATTTAAAATAAAAAGTAATTAAAGTGAAATATTATAAAGCAGCATATCTTTAAATAAGTGGTATAGAGGAAAGGGGGGATGCATTTGTGAAGGAGGCTGGCCTATAGATGTTCCAAAATTTTCTGCTCACACATAGGTCTCACAAACTTGCATCCCTAAAATAAAACAGCAAGAGGAGAGGAGATAATACAGAAGTGTCAAGGGAAGGAGGGGGGGAATGTGGGGAAAGGAAAGGAAAATATTCTCTCTCTCTTCTTTTTTTATAAAAGTTGACTGGCCTACCTTGCTCCCCAGTCCTCAGTTTGTCTCCTCATAGTCGCTGTCTCCCTGGAAGTGCAGTGTGAATGGTAATGACTGCCTGCCTCCCTAATGAGTCCATTTTCCTGCTCTTGATGTTGTGTATATACACACACTGCAACCTACCTTACAAACCACAGAGACGGGAAAGGGAGAGAGAGAGAGAGAGAGAGAGAGAGCGAGAGAGAGAGAGCGCAAAGCGAGAGTGTGAGAGACAGAGAGAAAGGCACACACAGACAAAGCCCTCCTACCAGACAGCAGACAACCCTCCTTCCCCTATCTAGCAAAATACAACTCGGCTAATGCAGCAACAGGTTCAACGCTGCCAGACTGAGACCGTGCAATAGAAAAGGGTATATATATAGTGGAGATCAGGATTTCTGGCACACAAGCCGTTTAATGTCAGCTGGCCCCACCTTCCTTATTTATGTTACAGGATGTTGGAATGCATTGTTCCAGGCAGTCCGTGTAATTATCATAAATACATTTTTTTGGTGTGTATATTAGCAGGAAAGGCTGAAATGCATCAGCCACTCTGCTTTGTAACCTGATAGCTTTAACACATGCATGGAAAGTGTAAACATATCTCTTTTGACAGGCAAACCACACAAAGCCTTCTGATGATTGGGCATGAGATCTTTTTAAGAAAGCAACTCCTGAAGATAGATTTCCCCAGACAATAGTGGAGCAGGGAAAACCGATCTTGCTTAGGAGGAAGGCTGCAGAAGAGGTTGCCAGTAAACAAATTAAGGGAAGGCCATTTCTTCAGCATTCCCTCCCTCCCAAATATATATATATGGAATCTTCTCCCCACAACAGCTATAATAATGTCTTCTACTTATGTCTGAACAGGTGCAACATGTACTATAGGACATAGTACACACTGTTACAAGGACAGAAATAAACCCTTTTTTGAACTGTAAACAGGACATGGTTATTTAAACTAGTATAAGGTCTCAGATGCAGCACTTTCAGTTCACCCTCAGCCTGATACATTAAGAAGAAAATAATAACCACGGCAATTGAACAGTAAAAATGAGATTTTAAAACATTATGCCACATCTAAAATACACATGTATATTTACTTAGCAGATACAAGGCAGACAAACTTGTATCTTATGTGACCAACTTTCAAGTGAATTTCTATGTTCCCATCTTAAAGCTGCAGAAGCAATATTTTATATACAGTGAGGGGAGAGAGAGAGATAGAGTATATAACATTTCATGTGTGGTAAGAACCATACATATATACCATAAGTGAGCTTATAAAGTACACACAAATGAGCAACTAGGCTACTTCTCACGGGAGACACATTATCAGCTTCAAGTCTGCAGGAAAAAATAAGTCAGGTTCAAAATATTTGGATGATACATGCACCCTCCAACTTGTTGTAAGACTTGCTCACTCAACTCCACTGTACACACAATTTCTAATACAGTACCATAAGTAAAAATAAAAATATGTAGGCACAGAGACTTATAGAGAACAGCCACAGTAGTGAAAAATACACATACTGTATCGCTTCCATAGGTGGCTTCCCCAGAAGCCCCAGTTCTATTACTACAACAGGCTAGGCACCGTCCTAATGTACATTTATCCATGTGGACTGTGATTACACACAAAGGAAGCTGCCTTATACCAAGTCAGAGCCCAAGTCCATCTAGCTTAACATGGTCTGTCTGCACTGACTGCCAGCAGCTCTCCAGGTTTTCAGACAGGGAGTCATTCCTGGTGTCACCAGAAGATGCTGGGGATTAGACCTAGGGCCTTCTACATGAAAAGCAGGTGCTCTACCACTAAACTACAGCCCTTCCCACAGTCAGCTTGCTAAATAACAGGCTTATGAGTTTTTGATCCAACAAAATTACTCCTACAGGTGAAGATAGATAGGCTGTAGCATTCTGGAGGTCTTTATTATTTTACCAATTTTGGATGAGAAACAGAAAAATACTTGTAAGGGTACCAGTACTCTACAGAAATACTGAAAATCTTAACAGGAACATGGCTTATAATATATCTCAAGCTACGCATATCCAGTGCAGGGATTCAGTGTCATAGCACATCCAAGTCTGACACACAAGTAGACACTCAAAATAGATACAGCTGTATGTCCTTCCCTTTCTTTACGGGTGTGACTTGCAAACGCATTCCTATGAACAAACGTTGAAACTGTGAACATATGGAGCTGCCTTATACCACATCAGACCCTGGACCCATCTACCTTAGTACTGTCCACTCTGACTGGCAGCAGCTCACCAAGGTATCTGGAAGTAAGCTGAGCCCTGCCACACAAGGTCCTTTGCTGGCATTGCTGGGGATTGAACATGTGACCTTTTGTATGCAGCACATCTGCTTTATGATGAAGCTATGGTTTCTAACTTCCTCCTCCTCTTCAAACAGTCTTGAAGAACAGTGCTGCAGCAACTTGCCCAAGGGCTAATAGCACATAGCCAATACTGATATTCAAAGTATAACATGATAATCATATTATCTTTTCCTGTTTACATCTCCCTCCATCTCCATGCTCTCCCACTGTTGTCCCCCTTGTGGCTATTATTAGATTATAAATCCTTTGAAGTAGGAACCCGTCCTCTCGTTCTTTGTAAAGTGCCAGCAACCTATATTACCTAAAATAAGATCCAATCACTTCATTTAAGGGGGAAAGGGAAGTTTCTTTCCCCTCTCTGTATTCTTAGGGCTGCCAAATGTCCAGACATTACTGGGATTTCAAGGCGGAATTATCATCCGGGGGAAAATTTCTGAAAGGCGGCACTTTGTCCTGGATCTTAGGCAAGTCAATTGAAAAGCTCAACAACTTTCGGGGTGTCCTGGTTTTTACTTTTTAAAATACGGCAACCCTACGTATTCTGACACACTACTATGGCAATAAACCAGGTATATGTTGTTTTCCCAGCAGTGGCAGATCAACAGCAATGGGGAAATGCTCCTAGTGTCTTGCTCACAGCCATAACAGCAATACCCAATCCCAGAAAGGAGAGGGGCAAGAGAGACCTTTGCTTCCAACAACTTGACCCATGAGCAGCAAGCCAGATAGACAGGATGGTAGGATGGGAAATTGGAGGCTCATTCTAGAGCCTGGGGTATGGAATCAGATCCTTTTGCATCTCCCAGCGACATAATTCAGCTCAGAATAAGCAATGCTATTTTTTTTAAGCTTGGGGAAATAGTTTGTATGTCCAAATCCAATTCTGTTCATAATTGAGGGAGTTTGCCCCATCACTACAACTTAGAACTTTAAGCATTACAACCTATCTACTGTAGTAATCCCAGGGTGCAGTCTGAAAGCACCTTCCTGAGGACTAGAGTCAAGGTCTACTCTAGTCGGTGCCTGGATGGTGACTATCTGGGAACTACATATACACTGTCTTGGGTTCCATGATGGGAAAATATAAATCTAACAAAGGCAGCAAAAATGGCCTTGATATAAAGACATTTCCAATGATTCCTATAATTTAACAATCCTATCACAACACTAAGTAACACTCAAGTTAGTATAGAAAACTTTGGTTTTATTGAACCCAGTAAGAAGATATAACAAGCGCTGCTGGATCAGACCAAAGGCCTATCTAGTCCAACATCCAGTTTCCCACAGTGGTGAACCAGGTGCTTGTAGGAAGCTCACAAGCACAACACGGAGGCAAATACCCTGTCCTGCTGCATTTCTCCCCCCCCCCCCAACAACTAGTATTTGGATGCATATTGTGTCTGAAACCTGAAGACTGCATATAGCCAGAATTCATAATATGTAGTGTGAGCCAGTAGCTTATGGCTTCAAGAAGAGTTTAGACAAATTATTGGAAAATACGTCTAGGAATGGCTGTAGCCATTAAAAGAGGTATTCTCCAAGGATTTGTCTAAACTCTTTTTCAGGCTCTAAGCTACTGGCTGTCATTACATCTTACAGCTGTGAATTCTGTAAATCAGTTGGGCAGTATCCAACGAAATAGATCTGCTAGTGCAAGGATTTCTGCTTGTACAGTGGAACTTCTGCCTCTACTATCACCGCAAACACACTAAATCTATTCTAGGGGTCGTCCCCCCAACAATCCAGAGCAGTTTTTTTAGGGTGGGTACAGGCGCATGCAGGGAGCAGAGAATTTCCATTATGCAAATAGAAATCTTTGTGCCAGCAGATCTATGTAGTTGGATAACACCCACTGCTTGTTGGCTGAATTTTTTTTTTATCTGTCTGACCTAAGATCTCCCTCCATTCAGGTTCAATAGATAACCCTGAATTCTAGTATTATGAGAGGTGGAGAAAAACATTTTTCTTCATGCCTTCTGCACACCATGCATAGTTTTCTAAACCTTCATCACCTCCCCTATTGCTGTCATAAACTGGCAGGATAGCAAGGAGGAGGAGGAGGAGGAGGAGGAGGAGGAGAAGGAGGATCCAGGGATGGGGAAGGAAAGGTTGGTGTAGGAAGTACTCACAGGGCAACAAAGGATGACGAGGAGATGGGGGAGGTCAGTGCACAGGAACCAGAGCAGCAGGAACCATCACCAGAACCAGAGGGGCACCTGTCTCCACAAACATGTCAGGCTCTGAGGCGTAGGGAGCAGCAGGCAGGGCACTCTAGGAGGCTTGAGGCAGTCAAGGGCCAGCAACCTAGCTGGCCAGGTGGGGGTCGTTAGCTCTGGGAGGAAGTGTGGGATTTCTTAGCTGAAGTAGGCTTGGAACAGGTGAGGGTCACATGCCTCATCAAGCCCAGATGATGCAAACAGCATGCAGAGTACAAACGGGAAGCAGAGCTGAGGTGCTGTATCTGCTCAATGGCCCATGTTGATGGACCTCAGCTTGAATATGTCAGGATCTCCATGGGGCTGTGCTTCAGCTTGGACATGTGGTTTGACCCTGGACTGGGGACTTGACATGCTAACTTGCTGCCAGGTAGGCCAGGGGTTCACAACGATAACTTCTTTTCTAAACTAAAAAGTCTCAGGCTTTGCAACCTTTCCTCATAGGCCCCTAAAGTTCTTGCTGCCCTTTTCGGCACCTTTTCCAGATCTACAATATCCTCTGTGAGATGTAGCAACCAAAACTATATGCAGTCTTCCAAATGGCATAACAGCATTACAATATCAGAATGGAATTCACCTTTTTCAAAGCTGATGCACACTATGTCAAAGTTTTCCACCAATATCTATTTTCTCCCTAGTTATCATGAATTCAGACCCCACCATCGTATAAACAAAGATAGTCTATTTTCTCCAGTGTGGATCACTTTACTCTTACATCCCCCATTGACCTTTTCATTGCACGTCACCCAGTTTGAATTGATCCTTTTGGAGGTGTTGACCGTTTTGGTTTTCACCACCCTAATTAAACTGGAATGGGAGCTTTGTTCCCAGTATAAATAGTAAGCTGAATTGGGACCACTACAGAGGGCAAAGGGTTACGCCCACTACCTCAGCTGATTTGAATCGGGGCCCTTATACAGAAAACTTGTTAAAGCTTGCACTCAGCAGTACACCATATTATTAATGTCAAGTATACTTTGGTCCTTAAATGTTTCTAGAAATATAGTCTACGTTTTACTCAATAAGTTCTATTGAGTTTAATGGGATTTACTCCTAATGAATGGCTACAGCAGTGCAGGGGAAGAGCCTAGAAAGTCTTGTAGGCTAACACAACTATTTCCAAAGAACAATAGAACAACTTCTCCAGTGGCACAGAATAGGAAACTTAACTAGATAAAATATTCTGGCTTCAATTCTGGCCTACTCTTTAAGCTAACAGTAAGAATAAGAAACAACAACAATCTTGTTTGCCTGAACTGAGTCATTTCTGATTCATCAGCTGCTCAAATGTGTATTAGTAACAATAAGAACCACAAGAATGTCTAGGACAATTAAGTCAGTGTGCTCCCAAACCTCCACCTGAGAGTATAAAGTATCGTTGTTAATAGGAAGAATCACCTCTGAGTTGAGTGCATATTGAAAAGGTACCTTAGGAGTCATTTTCCACATGAAGTTATACTGAACCGCTTATTTATTTCAACCCTTCTGGAATTCACTAATTCAGCCTGTGCCAAGTTAACAGGATTCTCAGGCGTGACAACCGCTAAGGGAACTAGCACTAACACACATGTACGCGTGTGGGTTTTTGTTGAGGGGAAAGTATTTACGATGTGTTTAAATTACTATTAATGGTTATATATTGGTTCTGAAAACGAAAGCTGATCAATGGGACTCACACTGGTGCACAGTATTGCCTCTGAAACCAGCTCCTACAAACACAGCAGGACTGCCGCTAAAAACATTAATGCCATGCTCCTATCCTAAGGCCTGTAATCAGCTCCCCTGTAAGTTAAGCTGATTTCACAGCAAGTACCTATAGCAGAAGCACAAGTCAGGGGGACACAGTGATGCCATGAATAGCTGCCATGAAACTCATCAGACCAGAATATGAACCGATCACAGATGCAGCACATATATATGCCCATTTTAGAAATGGACAAACAGCCCAAGTCCATCCCCCCCTTTGTTTGTGCCCCAAAGCACAGTCTATCCTATCCTGATCATTTTAAAAGGAGGGAAATATGTACAGAAAAATGAAATTTAAAAGGATCAAAAAATGTAGGCACTACTTATGAGGGAGCCCAAGGGCTGCTTTAATGTATTCTCTCTTTCAACAGTGTAAAACTGCTAGGGTCAGCTTCAAAACACAGGTAAAAATGCTTCTGAAAATACTCCAGGAAGCAGAAGCACATCACAATGTGTCATTGCTTCCTGGTAACTGTATGAGGGAAAGATAGTAGCCCTGATGTACTGATGGGAGCAGCCATCCTTTCTACAATGCTCCTTTGTTTGCGTGTGTAACTGTAACATGTTACTGGAGCATTTTTTTTAAATGTTTTTTTTACCCTGTACAGCAGTCACATTTTGTAACTGCTCCAGCAGTTTTAAGCGGTTACACAGAAAACAGCTTTGGGAATGGCAGCCCTGAGACCGCAACCTGAGTATTGGCAATCCAAACAGTACTCAAAAAGCTAAGGTAGGCAGACTAAACCATAGCTCCATGCTCCGTTCAGACTAGAAGAGTAGGACCTAAAAGTTTTCTACAAACTGCAGAAGCAGCTAATTCCTCCTTAATTAATTATTCGTTTTAAGATGAGGAGAAAGATAGACATTTCTGTTCTACTGTATTTATTTAACAAAATGTATACACCATTTGATAGTAACCCCCCCCCCAAACAAAACCTCACAGCAGCTTACAAAAAGATAAAGCAATAAAATCAAGAACAATTCACAAGAGACAGAGAGAACATAGCATTTTACATTGAAATACAGGTAAAGGTAAAGGATCCCTGGATGGTTAAGTCCAATCAAAGGTGACTATGGGGTTACAGCGCTCATCTCCCTTCAGGTCGAGGAAGCCAATGTTTGTCCACAGACAGCTTTCTGGGTCATGTGGTCAGCATGACTAAAACGCTTCTGGTGTAACGGAACACTATGACGAGTGCCAGAGCACACAGAAACGTTGTTTACCTTCTCGCTGCAGCGGTACAGAACAATCCTGTATTATATAAGACAGGTGGCAACCAGAAAACACTTTTTCTATGGTTAGTATAGTGCAAGTATAACTTTTGTAAGAAGCATCAATGTAGGCTTGGGCTGCCAAACATACACAAGAATGCGTGTAGACACCATTACAGGTCTCCTCAAGGTCTATACACTATCTAGTCAGAAATATGCCTCCTTGGGCTTTGTGTGGGATATAAACTGGAAGAAAACAGAATAGAATAGTGCCAAAACCTGCCCTCTAATTTATCAACAGCTTCCTCCCCCCCCCCCTTTTTACGCCTCTTTCTCAGGACATTTTGGAATTTATTTGGAATTCTGGTTAGTGTAGGGTTCAGCTTACCTAATTGTTGCAAAGTGGCTGTGGATGGTGTGTGGGCTTTCCTTTCCATCAAACATTTCTCTAGCTTTCTGCAGCCTCTCAGGCTGCCTGTGTTTCCTGATTAGAAAAAGCCCCATAGGAGAAGTTACCTCATGTTTCCCCCTGAGTTTGAAGCTGTGGAAGGCAGGGATGGTGGAGACCAAGTGCCTCAGACTGTTGTAGTTGCTGGTTTTGTTTTTAAGAAAAACCTCCTCTTTTACCATAAGAAACCTTTCTGCATTGGTTTCTTTGTTATTTAAAAGTCTTTTATTTTTAAACAGGTGTCGGCACATGTGAGACAGCGGACCCACCTTCCAATCTGTACAGAAAAGCTCAGCTGTGGACATCACGGGGTGTACCGAAACTCTGAAAAGCTGCAGAGTGCAGACCACTGGAGAGATGATTTGTACAATGAAATAAAGGATACCTCACAAACACCATTTGGCCTCTGCACAACACTGTACTTGCACGCCATCCAGAAAATTCCATAGACATTTTGCCTTCACTTTCACAATTTTCTAATGCAATTTATTATCTCATAAATTTATGGAGAACGGTAAAAAATAACAACTGAAATTAATTTTTTTTGCCACAGCACTGGAACAGAATAAAGACAACTGGGCCCTACTTATTTGTAATCAGGCTGAGGCTGCACTCAAACCATAGTTTATTGTGATGTATACAAGTCATACGGAGCCTAAGGCTCACATGTTCTTCCCTCCCTCTCTCCATTCCTTTTTGGAAGCTTTCACATAGAGTTTTAGTTAACCACAGTTTGCCGTGTCATTCAGACTAATTGTAGATGGACACTATGTAGCTTTGGAAACTACTTAAGATGGCTTGTTTAAATCTGACAATAATTAGTGCTAACTATAATTTGTCATGGGATGCGGGTAGCACTGTGGGTTAAACCACAGAGCCTAGGACTTGCTCAGTCCCTGCTCCTGCCAACTTAGCAGTTCGAAAGCACGTCAAAGTGCAAGTAGATAAATAGGTACCACTCAGGCAGGAAGGTAAACGGCGTTTCCGTGCGCTGCTCTGGTTCGCCAGAAGCGGCTTAGTCATGCTGGCCACATGACCCAGAAGCTGTATGCCAGCTCCCTTGGCCAATAAAGCGAGATGAGCGCCGCAACCCCACAGTCGGTCACGACTGGACCTAATGGTCAGGGGTCCCTTTACCTTTTATAATTTGTCATGCCAGACTACGTGACTGTGACTTCTGTGATTAACTAAAACTGAAAGTAAATGCTTCTGAAGTCCCCTCCACATGAGGGGGGTGGAGAATGTGAGCCTGAAATTCATTGTGAATTATGCGCATTATGCTAAACCGTGGTTTAGTGCGATAAGAGAACAAAGCCAGTAGGTCCTGACTAGAAGACCAAGGCCAGTCTGAGGGATTATCACATAACAATTTGATAGTCTTGTAAACAGACATAAATGGTAGCACAGATCTCACACATACACTGAACATTCTGGCAGTATTATATAGAATTATCAATGCCATATATTAAATATGTAATCAGTCATGTCAAGCTATTTCCATAGAATTTTACAACAAGCCGAAATAGACAGAAATGCTTTTTTTAAAAAAATAAAATTATTTGACCCTAGCTCTCTCTTTAGCTTGGCAGTATCTCACTATCCTGTTTCCAGAGTGACAGCCTTGACTATTCAGTTGTCTCTGCTGATGTCCTGCAGTGCGTGTGCAACTTCATTCAAATGCGATGAGAAAGATACCAATTAAACAAGCACAAGAGCCCTGCAGCTTGCCAGCCTGATTCAAATTAGATACCTGTATGAAGTGATTAAAATTGGGGTTTTTAAACCTGACAAATAACAAGAGGACAGTGTGTTTGATTTATATCAGCAGGAACCAACCAAAATGTAAAAGGACCACGCAACAGCTCCACATCACCATAAAATCACCAGTTAAGGTACAATGAGGATTGAACAAGAGAAATACAATGTACCTTTGCTGTATTTGCACCATGTGCAGCATTTCACAACTTCTTTCACTTCAATAATCATTACTTTAGTGTCAGACAGTTCAATAATACAACATTTTGCACCATTCTAATGGTCTTTCTCCATAGACCTCAAAGTAAATTACATGCCTTAATGGACTTCGTCAAGGAGGAGGAATTTTAGGAAGTGAAATAAATGCAGAAGAATTTCTGAAACTCAAGACTCAGAAAACAGAAACTAATCACTTAAATCAGGAATGTTGAACATACCAGGAGCCTTATAAGTGTCCTTAAGAACCCCCAAACACATATCTGCTTTAGGGAAATATATATAATTTGGGGCTATTTTGGTTCAGGAAATTTATTTTGAATTGTGCTTGGAAAAAGACCAGGTGGGCATGAATATTACACATGTCTATGGCATTTTTTAAAAGTTCAGTACTTATCTGACTATGAATTCATAGTTTGGTACCAAACTGACTATGGCACTGGCCAACTGCTGCATTGGGGGAATGGGGTGTTGACATACACTTTTCCTCTCAGCTTCTTCCCTCAAAGACTAGGAACGTGCATGGTCCAACGAAGAAACAACCTATAACCAACAATGGTAGCCTTCCACAATGTTATTAATCCACTATATTTTCAAACATGGGCTCCCTGGTTTAGACCACCTTAGAAGCTATAAGACAGAATCACTAATTAATATAATACATTTTCAAAGCAGTTGATGTTGGTAACCATCAACCACATCCTGTGATGGTAAACTTGATAATTCAGCTATGTGCTTTGTGAAGCACTTCAGTTTGTCCTCTTCAGATTCAGTGGATGACCCCAGATTCTAGTACCAAAAGAGGAAGAAAACCTTCACCCTATCAACTTTCTCTACACCATATGCATCTTTTTATAAACCCATTTCATGTCCTCCCTTGCTCATCTTTTTTCAAAACTAAGAAGCCCCAAATGTTGTAACATTTCTTCATAAGGTAGATGCTGTAGCCCACTAATCATTTTGGTTGCTTTTCTGCATGTTTCACAGAACTATCATAACCTTTCTAAGGTAAGGTTACTAGATGTTTTTCAATTAATCCGGGGACACTTTTCAACTTCAGTCGGAATGGCTGGATTTTGTCAGGGGACTGATTTGTAAATCCGGGGAGCGTCCCCGGGAAACAGGGACGTCTGGTAACCTTATTCTAAGGTGGATCAATCAAAACTGGACACAGTATTCCAAGTTTAGCCATACCACAGATTTATATTAAGCCATAACTATGTTGGCAGTTCTATTTTTGTTCCATTTCTTCATAATCTCTTATATGAAGCTCCGCGACACACTGGGTCAATGCTTTCATTGAGCTTCTACCACAACCGGCCTCTGTGGTCAGAAGCAGGATGCCTCTATCTACCAGATGCAGGGAATCACTAGTAAGTAGGGTGGGGATGGAGTCGGGTCCCGCTTCCTGATCTCCCATAGGTTGGCCACTGTGAAAACAGGATGCTAAATGGGTCTTTAGTATGATCCAGTAGGGAACTTTTCATGTTCTTACTGGGCAGACTGGGTGATTTGCTAATTTTTAAGTTTCTTATACTTTGAAAGTTGATATTTGATTCCGCCGTAATGAAAATGAATTATTACAAGACATAATAATGGTTAAGAGCTGTAGACTCATAATCTGGTGAACTGGGTTCGCGTCTCCGCTCCTCCACATGCAGCTGCTGGGTGACCTTGGGCTAGTCACACTTCTTTGAAGTCTCTCAGCCCCACTCACCTCACAGAATGTTTGTTGTGGGGGAGGAAGAGAAAGGAGAATGTTAGCCGCTTTGAGACTCTTTCGGGTAGTGATAAAGCGGGATATCAAATCCAACTCTTCTTCTTCTTCTTCTTCTTCTTCTTCTTCTTCTTCTTCTTCTTCTTCTAATACAGTGGTACCTCAGGTTACATGCACTTCAGGTTACATACGCTTCAGGTTACAGACTCCGCTAACCCAGAAATAGTGCTTCAGGTTAAGAACTTTGCTTCAGGATGAGAACAGAAATTGTGCTCCGGCGGCGCAGCAGCAGCGGGAGGCCCCATTAGCTAAAGTGGTGCTTCAGGTTAAGAACAGTTTCAGGTTAAGTACGGACCTCCAGAACGAATTAAGTACTTAACCCGAGGTACCACTGTACACTGCCCATCTGACATTGTCACACCCAAAGAATATTTTCTGAGGCTGCAGTTTCATATCCACTTACCTGGAAGTAAACCCCAATGAGGGACTAACAGCTCAGTAAGCATATATAGGATTGCAAACCATTCCCTATTGCATCTGTGGAGAACACTGTAAATTCAGAGTAGTTCAGCCCTAGAGACAGTCTGCCCTAGAAGAATGACACTTCATCCCCACTCCAATCCTAATTATCTCTGGATAATTTTGGAAAGTCAGAAAGGTTCCAGAGAAACTACTTGTTATAATAAACAAAGCAGCAGACTTTTAAAAGATCCAAGTCCAGAATAGGTGGCAGCTAAGGAACAAACCAGTCAAAAAAATAAGTAGCCTATAGACTCGAGGATAAGGAATTCCACAACCTACCAGATTTCAGTAGTGAGAAGTTTAGAAAAGTGTTTTTCTCCTCCCAAGATGGATTTTTAAAAATTTAAATTATCTGTTGGGGTTTTTTTTGTTAAAAATTGTGAAATGCAAATATCTTTTACATCACCAGAGAAGGCAGAAAACACTTCAATTAAAATTGATAGCTTAGATCAAAGAATAAAAGCCATTATAGGTAGAAGAGTGAATAAAATAAGAAAATAGAGCATGCAGAGCATAACATTTTTTTTCTTTTTTAAAAAATCTCCCCCTTAAGGAACATTAAATGCTTTCCAAGAATATATTTTCCATTTTATCAATTAAAGATAACTAAAGATATAGCACTCCTCATGTGGAGGGAATTCTACAAATCCCTGATGATGAAGGTAATGCAGAATTGCTATGCAAACTTTTACTATCTTAGCTGCTCAGTACCATAATTTCAAGCTATCCATGAATTTGCTGGCTTAAAAGTTTTCATGTTCCTTTAAATGCTTCCTGTCAGTTCTGCTATAGACAAAATGAACCAGGTGTAAAATCCCAGCTAATGAAAAGTAGGGATGGAAGAGAAATTGGATTCAGTTTGCATTTACAAGCAAATTTACTTGCAAATGACCAAAATGCAGCCATTTTTCAATGCAGTTATCCTTTAAAACTCACATGTCTGAATTTTGAAATGAAGTTCTCCAGACAAGTAATGTGTTCAGAATTGCATATACTATGGTCAATTATGCATTAAAATGCATATATTAATGAAACTAGCATACCAAGGGCTTTATAATAGGAGGAATTGCTTTGTAAAATTGTGCATTTGGGGCAAAATTGCATTAAAAAATGTGAAGATGAGGAGAAAAACCAAACCAAAATGCTAATGAATTTTCATTAGGAATATAGACAGATGATAGATAGATAGATAGATAGATAGATAGATAGATAGCAAAATAATAAGGAAATCTAGCTACCTAGATTAAGGTTACCAGACGTCCCTGTTTCCTGGGGACAGTCTCCGGATTTACAAATCAGTCCTCTGACAAAATCCATCTATTTAGTAGGAAGTTGAAAAGCGTCCCCAGATTCATTGAAAAAAATCTGGTAACCTTAACCAAGATGAGCATGGCAGGACAACTTACTCTATGATCTTAACCCCTTCATGCATGTTGATTATATGAGGCTGGATATCCCACAGGTAAAACCTGTGGTAGACACATCAGCAGTTGCAGGAGCATTTTTTTACGTCAGAGAAAAGCTTGCTGTGCATTGCAGGAAGGATGTCGTATAGTCTAAGCACGTAGAGGCTTTTTCACATGAGCTACATTTGAGAGGTCATGTGAGGAAAATAAGCAGTCAATTTACACTCGTGAACTGCCCCAAAGATGAGCACCATTCCAGGCTCTTTCTTCCACTTTCCATCTGTAGTTTTTGCTTTTCAACCCAAAAGATTAAACTGCAACATACACAACTTGATAAGACATAAGAAGCTTGTAATGTATTTATTGTCATGAACATCATCAACTTCACTGTAAGACAAAAGCAGCAATTTAAATAAATTATTGATGTGCTTTCTTTATACATACCTTGTTTTGTGGTTCTACACAAAACACAGTAAGCAAAAGAAAAGGGAGGGGGAAGAGATAAAACAATTTAATATTCCAGTTTTGAGGATTACTGTAACATGACCAGATAGAAGTGAAAACAGACTTAATACTGGCCATAAATGTCATTTAGTCTAGCCTTCTTAATGGATTCTGCACGGTTACTGATGAGATTAATAATAATAATAATAATAATAATAATAATAATAATAATAATAATAATAATAAATTAATCTTCATGAAATGACTAGGAAAAACTTGTCATTCACTAAAATACAATTGAAAAAACCTCCCCAACTGCAATATTCACAAGCATTCATATTTGGATCAATATAAGGTCCAGCTGTTTCAGTCCAGAGAAAAAAGTCTGAATTTGGGAAGTTTACATAAATTAAGCCATATAGTTAGTGTACATATATTACAGTTTACAATAATTGTGATTAACATGTGCCTGTAAATGTACAAACCCAACTCCTGCAGCATTCAGCATATTTCAGAGACATCTGTGGCGATGGGGAGGGAAAATATACTCTTAGCTATGAGTAAAAACAGGACAGCTAATGCTTCTCTGTAAAGCCTGACTAATTAGTGTTCATAGACCACTTACGTATCTTCATGCAAAAAGCACCAGAGAAGAACATTAACCTCAAATGCTGAAAAGGCTTCAGCTCTTGCATGACAAGAGCACTGAAATACCTGTAGTTTCCATGACAGTCAATATCCCCAACATAATTTACAAATGATGAGAGCTATCCAAATAAAATAAATGTCTGCTCAGCAGAGTAAACAGAGACAGCTTTACCAGTCCCAATTTAAATGGCTGAGATGATCAATAAGAGAATAGTAGTGGCCACAATGAAACCTGTATTAATTATGAAGAGAGTTATGAAAGAAATTAATCATTATTATGGGGATCACTGGAGGAATGTAATAGCTTTGGCCAGGTCTACATGACTCTTAGGATGCTTGAGGTCAAATATGCTGAGCCTGAAATAAACTTTAATATTACCTGAGCATTGCCTACATAATATCTCAGAAGTTCCATAACTCTGTCCAAAATAACAACCTCCCTCATTCCCAGTAAGGAAGCATTTCAATATGCTATCCCAAGATGAGATTGGGGGGCCTTTAAAAAAATGTATGTAATACTTCAAGGAATTGATTAATATAGTGTTGTATATAACCAAAGTAGTTTTAGACTCAGATCTTTTCAATGTGGCTTTTTTCTGACAAGAGCTCAGCATTGTTTATGGATTTAAAAAACAACACCCTCAGGTTTAGGCAGCATGCCTCAGTAAAATAAGCAGCATTTTCTAATAAAACAAACTGACAGGAACCTCAACAGTACTTAATCCACGATTATAACGAACGAAGGCATTCAGAATGCTTTGTCCCAGAACTACTTAGTTCTGTATTGTTGGAATAAGCCCCATTAGTCAGCACAAGTAATAACGTTTATTAACACTGTTATTAATAACAACATCAATGTATTTTCCATTTTGTAAATCTAATTTTATTCTTACTTAGGCAAGGTAATATTCCTAATGAAGTTTTCTTATGAGAGGAACTTGTAGCATAAGTCCAGGCATTTTGGACTTGCTGCATCTCTCTCCCTTTAAGGCAGTATTCTTGATTCTGAACAATTCGCAACATCTGAAAACATTTCTCATGCTTTTGTAGTTTTGAGATGTAAGCCCCTCTTCTCAGAAAAGCTCCTTGAACAATCTTACACAAATATAATCTGCATTTCGTAAGAAAGGTTTGGTATAGACAGAGCAGCCCCATGTTGTGCTCCAATTAAACAACTGCATTATAGGAAAGCATCACAACTTGTAACTGTCATTAGTCCAGGTGTTCACATATTTCCCCACTTTAACAAGAACTGTCAATACCCAGCAAACCAACAATTGGTTGTGGTAAATGATAGGCAAAATGGGTTAGACCCCAAATGTCAACTTCTTCATGCTTTAGTAGCATGTGTGTTACATGTTATCTCGAGAGTGAGAGATCAGTCAAAAGAAAAATTGAAAGAACCTTGAGAACTAATGGATGCTAGAAAGCTAGAGTCTTGATCAGGGGTCAGCAAACTTTTTCAGCAGGGGGCTGGTCCACTGTCCCTCAGACCTTGTGGGGGGTCAGACTATATTTTGGCGAAAAAAGAACTAATTCCTATGCCCCACAAATAACCCAGACATGCATTTTAAATAAAAGGACACATTCTACACATGTAAAAACACGCTAATTCCCAGACTGTTTGCAGGCCGGATTTAGAAGGCGATTGGGCCGGATCCGGCCTCTGGGCCTTAGTTTGCCTACCCATGGTCTTGATCATTGATCATGGCTTCCTACATCTGCAGGACTCTCTTACTGATCAATCTATTTTCAAGCTAAATGCTTGAAGAGACCAATATGAGCAAACTGCTGTTCTGCAAAGGAAACATCCATTTCTGTTGCTGACAGCTGTGTTTGTAGGTAACAATTATTCCAATCCTTGAATACACACATTGTTTTAAAGTGAGAAATAATTTTTAACCAAGAAAAGGCTTAGTAAGTGCAAATGTAAGGCAATTTGCTTAATCCGTGCAGCTATATTACTCTTTACTTGCATAGTTATGAACATGACCTATGCAGAGATGCTTGTAAAATATTTTAAAAGGAGGTGTTGGAGCAACTTTTAGGACGGGTCCCTGAAATACAATCCTAGTTCTAATGAAGCAAGTGCCCTTGGATAAACTTGTTTGAGCATCAGTTTCTCGGACTAAAAAAAAGGAGGCTCAGAAGATTTGGCTAGTAATTAATGTCTGCTTGACTCTTCAAAGAAGAAAAATACAAGCTAGCTGTACTGTTTGGAGACTTACAGCTAGGAATTTCAGGTTGGCCTTAATTTCTATTTGCCTCCCAGAAACAAACACAACGTGGTTAAAAATAAAGCAGAGAAATCATTGCACTTTTAAAGGCAGAATGGCATTTGTTTCATCTAACTTTAAAGCTGTTAACAAGGTTATGAAAAAAGTAAGACAGAAGTTTTTTTTTATTTCTGTTTTCAAGATCTAAGATAAATGCTTACTTATAAAACAAATAATGTTACATTGGGTGGTATTCTAACTTGTCCCATCGGTTTAAGGATTATTGCTAGCACAATGAGACTCTTCGCCTCTTCTCCCCACATACGACATGCATCCTTCCCAAATTTGCTTCAGATGCTTGGGGAAACTCCTAGAACAGATTTAGGAAGTGCAGTGGGGCGCGGGGGTTTGTGTGTGTGTCTCACTGCACTACCGGTAATGCTTGGACTGACTCCGACTTAGCACTGTGTTGGAAAAAACACACTGGTTGGTTAATACAGTCAGCATTTGTGTCAATATTTATTTGTACTCCATTCCTGAAACCACAAGCGGTGTGATTAGGGAAAGGGGAAGCTGTGGCCCTCCACATATTGCTGGACTAAGCACAGGCTCCCCATCCCTGATAGATAAAAGCCTCCCCACAGAATACCATAAAGCGGACATGATTCCTCAAGCAAAGCAGGAAAATTTATGAAAATCCAGGTGTTTTGATCAAAAAATGCTCAGATATACCGCACATCATTAAAGAGAAGCTCATTGAATGATACCCAGGCTGGCTACCAGTATTCAGTAAAAGCCAGAATACCCTAATTCTCCTTAACTGGGGTGCAATCTGGAATCACAAAAATAATCTGCTATTATGCAGGCCAGGGAAGGCAATGTCCCTCTGCCTTAGCTGTACTTGACAGAGCTGCCTCTAGGCACTGTACAAAGTCTAACTTGCTGTTCCTAACATAGTTTGCACCTATTTTCTTGCTGTGCGCATTTGAGCCAAGCCTGACAACATATGAAGAAATAAAGAAAAAAGTGCAACTCTGAAATTCCTTTAAAATCTATCTGTTGAAACAGAAGATACAGTGGTACCTTGGTTTGGTTTGCATATGTTCTGGATTACAAACGCGTCAAACCCACAAGTGTGTGTCCTGGTTTGCCACCTTTTTTTGGATTACAACCCATTTTTTGTTTTTTGGGATTACGAACAAATTTTTTTGAGGCCCCATTGGTGAAAGCATGCCTTGGGTTACAACTTCCTGACAGTAAGAGCTGTTCGACAGTGGAATTTGCTGCCATGGAGTGTGGTGGAGTCTCCTTCTTTGAAGGTCTTTAAGCAGAGGCTTGACAACCATATGTCAGGAGTGCTCTGATGGTGTTTCCTGCTTGGCAGGGGGTTGGACTCGATGGCCCTTGTGGTCTCTTCCAACTCTATGATTCTATGAACTTGTTTAGGTTTACAAGCGGACCTCCAGAACAGATTATGGTTGTAATAATTAATAATAATAATAATAATAATAATAATAATAATAATAATAATAATAATTTGTTATTTATACCCCGTCCATCTGGCTGAGTTTCCCCAGCCACTCTGGGGAAACCAAGGTACCAGTGTACTTAAAACACTCATTCCTATACCCCAGAAAACTTGCATGGAACTTGGGCTTTTCCCACAGAATGCCGTTCAAGCTTCCTTACTAGGACAAGTGTCAGTCTTGCAAACATACGGATTTAATTATTCTTGGTGCATCCTTTTTTAACCCTGTCAATTGCCACTAATTATTTTCTCAAAATCCAAAAACTAACTCCCTCCCTCCCCATATTGTTTCATATGCCCCCTATACTTCTTGAACCATTATGTGTAGGCAATACAAGGGACAGCACTGACTGTGTTTCTAAAATAGGGCTGGTGAAGAAGTGGGATCACTTATTTAAAACTTTTTCTCAAGTGCAGAGAGTGGGTTTGAAAGTAAAATCATCTAAGAGTGGGTTTGAAACAGTCTCCCGAAGCCCTAAACATCACTTCTAGTGACATTAACTTGAGCTACATGTCCCATCGGAGAGTAAGTGTCAGCAAAGTAAATGCATTAGTTAAAGCTTAATAGTAGTTTAGTGTTCAATATCTTGAAATATTAAATATGTTTTTTTCCCAAAGTAAACTGCAATTCAGTTTTAATGAAGACATTAACCTGCTTGATTTGTAAGCTCTTGTGGGAAGCCAGTCTAAAATACTGTCACAAGAGGTGGGCAAAAGTCGCTGGAGCTACAAGAAAGAAATCAAACATATTTAAAATGTTTAAAAAGGAGCCAGAAACTGAGTGCCAGCAAGCTCATGGTTTTTTTTATTTATAGTTTGGGTTAATGTGATTTGTGCACTTTGAAGATGGTACAGTTAGAGTTAGTTACAGTACAGTTATACCTCCGGTTGCAAACGTGATCCGTGCAGGAGGCACGTTTGCAACCCGCAGCCTGAAGTGCCACATCTGCGCACGTGCGCACCACATGATTCGCCGCTTCTGCGCATGATGTTATTTTGCACTTTTGCTCATGCGCAAGCACTGAAACCCGGAAGTAACCCATTCCGGTACTTCCAGGTTCGGCATGGTCCGCAACCCGAAAACACACAACCCGCAGCAATCGTAACCCGAGGTATGGATGCATATAGTATTTGTTTTTATGGGAGTTTAAAAAATGACAGCAACACCTTGCATATTCACCAATGAGCAGGCAATGGGGGAGAGAGAACCCAATTCAAAAGCGCGTGAAAAACACAAACTATAAAAATAAGTATAAACTAGCATCAGCAGCATCAAGACTCTGAATAGAGTGCTGCAGGAATCACACAACACAAAAAGAATAGGTTTTGATTTAGAAACTTGGTAAAACTTCCTTCCTGTGGAGGTGAGGATGTTCATGACACTGATGGGTTTCAAACACATGGCAAAAACTTGTTTGTGCTTTCAATCTTTCCCAGTTTAATTTGACTCTTCCCCAACCCCTACTTTCCAACCTCTAGTCTTTCTGTGTTTTATACAGATCGTCATGATTTTGTTGGTTTTTAATTGTATTCTTTGTGTCTGTGTTTGTGATTCCTACTTATTTGCGTTTATGTGAACCAGTTTGAAGTCACTTGTTTTTTTTGTTTTCATTTGTTTTGTACGAAAAATGGTATACAAGAACACAAAAATAAATAACTAAACATTTAAAAATCTCATTTGCGGCCCATCTAAAATAACACACCTACATTATTGCAGCCAAAACAAAAATAGTCTGCTTCATTTTGAGAAACTAAGCTGATCCTGTTAAGCGTAGATATTGACGTTTAATAGTATTAATAGATAATGATACAATTAGCACCACATAAACTATTGCAAACTATTATGACCGATATGCCTTAGTAAAATCTGTATTTATAGAGTACCCTGGCAACAGACTATTAGTACTTAAGGAAACACTTGCTCAACCACGATTCTTATTTTAGTGGCCCAATTAAAACCTGATATCTCAACAAGCGATGTGCTTCTAAAGAAAATTTCTCCCCAAACAAACTAGTGTACATGTGCGAGACAGAAGTTTCTCACTTCTGTTGCACTTCCCCCATGTATGATAAGTAGGCCTATTTTTATTATTATTTCTATTAAGCCCTATTCTGAGGGTCCACACAGATAATGGTTTGCTCTTGCAAGTATAGAGGGAGAAGGGGAAGCAGCTACTTCCTGCTGATTTGGGAGCAACCAAGTAGATGTGTCTTTGTCTGCCTACCTTACTTCTTTCACCCAGGGAAGTTGATAATGTAATAGCTATAGAGCTGGTCCATGGCAGGGAGACCAGGATTTAAATTATGACTCTGCCCCAAAACTTAATATGAGAATTTAGACTGAGAGTATGCAAACTAAAAAAAGCCCTGCTAGTCCAGCATTCTATTTTCCAAAGCGGTCTCTGACAAGTCCAAAGGTAGCTCAGGAGGGCAATAGCTCTCCATTTCTGTTGTTCGGAGACATACTGCCCATACCCTTCAGTCATCTTGATTTCCCCAGGACACCCCAGAATTACAGAAGTCATCCCAGCTTCTGATTCAATCCTGGTATGTCCTGTTTCCCCCCCTCCAGCGCCCCTGCTGCTGAGCTTGGTGTTTGTAGCCAGCGCTTGCACTTGCCGTAGTGCTGCTGCTCATGAAAGAAATGGGTCTTTTGGCGTCATGCTCTTGCGCGAGTCAAAACTGTACACAGTATGGCTGCACCATAGGGCTGCATAAAGATATTGGTAGTTGTATTTTTTGTCTCTTTCCTACCTCACAGGATTATTGCAATGTTAAAAGAGGGGGAAATCATGCTACGCAAAATTACCAGTGGGCCTAAGAACATCTGACAGAGAGGGAAAAAAAATTCCATTTAATTCCATTGAAACAAACTGGCTTGGAATCCCATCTCTCATAAAAGGGACTTATTTTCACATTTCAATTACAATTTCATAAACTGACAGTGAAGTTTTCAGCTTATTATTGGACCCACTGGTTTTTTGTTTCTTTTTTTAAGAAAAGCAAACCAATGTGTGTTCAATGGAATTTAGTCCTTGGTAAATGAATTCAGGATTGCAGCACAAATTTGCTGCAGGCATCAGAAGAACATGCAGTAACAAAACCAAAATTTCCTAATTCCCTAGTCTGTTACATTAAGAACCACAAGGATAAAATACAACACATTAAAATCACAACTTCTCTGTTTCATGCTCTCCAAAAGATTTCCTGTGTGTTAGAAATCTTGGGTTTTTGCACCTACAAATTCAATTATTAGATTTGGGATAATGCTAAAGTCTTCAGTGATGTTCTTTCTGCATTACAAATGGGCTATTAAATCAGTGAAGTGCCAATCAAGTGCTTTTGTGTGCTGAAAAATGGTTTAACAAAAGCGTTTTTGCAGGCCTCTCCTTCTCGCACTATAGTCAGTGTCACCTATATATGATAATTGCAACGTATTTTTTTGTAGCACCATCAGCCTCAAATTGAAAAGAACACGATTCTCACCCCTCCTTTTTTAATAAAAAGTCATAATCATAGCATCCCACATATTTGGGGCTTTATTAAAGTGTCTAAGGACATCTAATATGCCTAAGCAACCCTTTGTATGATTTTTTTTGTTGTAACAAGAGGAGTGAATGTGTTTAATGATCCCAAGAGAGGAATGACACCTTGGAGCTTTAGATTCACTTGCCTGCTGTACAGTTTAACCTAACTATTGTACGTTTTCACATTATTGGCAATAGTCAAACTGACTCCCCATCCCCATTTGTAATTCTTCCATGGGTTCCTTCTGTCCCATATTTTGTACTGCATTCTGTTTTCTGATTTTACATGTACAATTTCATTAAGGCATTTCAGAACATGGGCCATGTACTCTTACTCCACTTTCTTGCAATTCTTTTTGTGTGAATTTTTTTTTTTGAAGAAGAAGAGTTTGGATTTGATATCCCGCCTTTCACTCCCCTTCAGGAGTCTCAAAGCGGCTAACAATCTCCTTTCCCTTCCTCCCCCACAACAAACACTCTGTGAGGTGAGTGGGGCTGAGAGACTTCAAAGAAGTGTGACTGGCCCAAGGTCACCCAGCAGCTGCATGTGGAGGAGCGGAGACACGAACCCGGTTCACCAGATTACGTGACTACCGCTCTTAACCACTACACCACACTGGCTCTCTTTGCACACAAATAACCTTGCACATTACTATTGGGTTTTTGTTTTTTTTTTGGTGTGTGTTTGCTATCTAATCACCTGCATAAAGCCCTTTCTGGCTTCCTAGAGTTCATCAAGCAGAGTAGATAAAAAGAAAGAAATCCAGAGCCTATACTATTCTACTTCTTACTGGATTTCTTAACCACTCTTCACCATATGGCCAAAGGTCTGGTTACAACAATTGTAAAATACAATATTATGATCAGCTAAAGCAAATTACAAGCGAATAGGGTGGATAGTAGATGAATACTAGCAAGTCGCAACAGCGTCGGAGCAAGCCGATCGGGCGCCTGGGGCAGCGCATGTGCCCTGCACCCAGAGGCGGTGCCAGCTGTCTACATAAGCTTGGAGCATGGTTTAGCCAAATTAAAAACAAATATGTGAACAGAAGAAATGGAAAGTGTTTCAAGAGCAAACAATCCATGCACAATGTATTTAGTGGTTCTGAAAATCCAACCTACAAGAATGGTAGAGAGCATGTATGTGTGTTGGTGCTAATCCACAAGCAGGAAAAGGTAAATGAGAACTGTTAAATTCAGGACCAACGAGGAATTCAGAAGCATCCCTGCCAGTGGCGTAGCGTGGGTTGTCAGCACCCGGGGCAAGGCAAGTAATTTGCGCCCCCTAACCCCTGGATTTGCAGACCCTAACCCTAACCCCCAGATGTTGCGCCCGGTGCGGCCGGCCCCCCTGCACCCCCCACGCTACGCCACTGATCCCTGCTACTAATAATTACCAGAATCTCAGCTACATGTCAACATGCCATTATGAAGATTGCAACCTTGGAATTTGAACCACGAAATGGCTGGCCCAAAGGTGTTTAATACATTGCCTGCTCCCACATGGATATGCCATTCATTTTGACATGAAATACCAATACCAATTTACTTCATTTCCAATGTTCCAATGTAACAATGTTCCAATGTTAATCATTGAATATTGAAACCTTTTTCATTTCCTACAATAAAATTCCAGATGACTTAATTCAATGTGAGTATGAGTCAAGGTGTGCTTTTTAAGTTGCAAGGTATTGTGAGGAGCACACTTAAAAATGCTCAAGGATTTCACATCACCATATCCCATTTAAAGATGCTTGCCAACTTCAGTTGTAGAGTACTATTCATATGTCAGTAAACTGATGTCATTTCCCCCCTTCGAATCTATCCCTAAATTTCAAAAGGCATTGAAGATCCATAGACAATAATGCCATTAACCTTCTCATGTTTAAGTTTTCTCATCTATTAAGATAGGATATTTTCTACCACAATGAGCTTTTTTACCTTAATTTATTAATGTTTGCAAAGCCAATTCAGACCAAGAGACATAAATCGCTGCTGAAATGCAGAGCCTTATCCTCTTAATTTTAAGATATGATTTGTATATAAAAATACACTTCAGAAATTCAAAGACTATTGAAATGTGAAGATTCTACTGTAAATAATCACATTTCTGAAATAAAAGGTTTTTCCTCTTCCCATAGCTGTTCCTTTGATCTGGAAATTTAGCTTCTGGGGTATCTTTCAGACCTGGTCCATTTTACCAGCTCTCACAATTCCTATTATGCCTAAAAATGCTTACATTACATTGTTTCAAAGTATTACAAAAAAGAATGGCTTAATTTTACAGGATTTGTCTCCACCACAAGCACTTCTGTGTGTTTAGATGAAGTAAACATGAAAGTCAGCATGCTCTGTATTTAAATCACAAATCATTTACAGCACAATCCTATACATGTTTATTCAGATGTAGGTCCTATTGTAGTCAATGGGACTTTGTCCAAGGAAACTTTGGTATAGGATTGCAGAGTTAAAGACTAAGGTTGCAATCTCATATTCAATTTCCTAGGAGTAAACGCCACTGAGCTTTATGGGACTTATTTCTAAATAAACACACGTATTTCATTGAAAGTATCAAGTTTTCCTTATGTTTAAAATGAAGGATACTTCCAAGCTGAAGAAGAGACTGTAACTAACTGCACAATCGAGCACAAGCTTCTCCTTTGCAACCCCAGTGATCTGAATAGGGGTTGTTCCAGGCCAACTGCTACACTTGCATGGTGCCATTCAAATCAAAGAGGATGTCACAGTACAGTTTTCTGATAGATTGTGCCCAAAGTGCGCAGGGTTTAGGCTGCAATCCAAAACACATTTTCCAAGGAGTAAGCCCCACGGAGCTCTATGAGAATTACTTCTGAGTAAACATGTATAAAATTTGTCTGTTGGTTGTTTTTAAATAAGTATCTTTAAATTTTGTAACAGGCATTTAAAATAGGCAGAGACAATTTTTTATTGTCAAGGTGCAAAGTTAAAGCACACAGTTGTCTGCTTTTTTAAGGAATGGTTTTATTCTGCTGAGTCCCCTTCACAAATGCATCTTCTAAAAATGAGGAATAAGCTTTTTCTTAAAACAAACATTACATTAAGGTAAAGGTAAAGGTACCCCTGCCCGTACGGGCCAGTCTTGACAGACTCTGGGGTTGTGCGCCCATCTCACTCAAGAGGCCAGGGGCCAGCGCTGTCCGGAGACACTTCCGGGTCACGTGGCCAGCGTGACATCGCTGCTCTGGCGAGCCAGAGCCGCACACGGAAACGCCGTTTACCTTCCCGCTGGTAAGCGGTCCCTATTTATCTACTTGCACCCGGAGGTGCTTTCGAACTGCTAGGTTGGCAGGCGCTGGGACCGAGCAACGGGAGCGCACCCCGCCGCAGGGATTCGAACCGCCGACCTTTCGATCGGCAAGTCCTAGGCGCTGAGGCTTTAACCCACAGCGCCACCTGCGTCCCCATTATATGTTAACATTATATGTAACATTACATTATATGTTATCAAAAAGGCATTTATGTTCATTGTTTCATGAAATGCCAATTTATTTAAATATAATGGATTAATTGATTGAAGAGTATATGATTAACAAACTACAAAATATTTAAACAATCCACAATATCACTTAATCCACTATCATTTAGAACTTTATGAGATCTCCAGAATGATAGTACTAGCACACTCTCTAATACCGCATTTTTCGCTATGTAAGACACACTTTTTCCCTCCTAAAAGGTAAGGGGGAATGTGTGTGCATCTTATGGAGCGAATGCAGGCTGTGCAGCTATCGCTGAAGCCAGAACAGAAAGAGATTACTGCGCAGCAATCCCTCTTGCTGTTCTGGCTTCAGCGATAGCTGCACAAAGCCTCTTCAACAACATTTGATTCAGAATTTTTTTCTTCTTGTTTTCCTCCTCTAAAAACTAGGTGCGTCTTATAGTCGGGTGCGTCTTATAGAGCGAAAAATATGGTAAGTATCTTGTGTGTTTAGCTGTTGAACCCTGTGTTGCACAAGCAGCAGGTCTTCCCCTTCCTCTTTCTCTATGCCCCCAAAATCTGCTTTGGTGCTATTTTATATTGGTAGCCGCTCTGGGGCTCCTTTTTTGGAAGGAAGGGTGGCATACAAGAATCACAAACAATTTAACACATTTTAATACGACTTATGTAAGTCTATTAATGAAATTCATGCTAAAGGGCAGTTGAGCCATGGGATCTTTGTCAACTGAGAGAAAGAGAATAAATTGGCCTGCTTAAGAGCTTAACAGGTGAGAGTATCCTGAAGGCAATTATTAGGGTTAGGGGATGCACACTACAAGATTAAAAAACTCTTAACTTTGCCCCAGCCTTGTTTTCCCCACCAAGTTGTATAGCAAGAAAGGTTTAGGTTTGGACTAGCAGCCAGCTCCTATCCTGAGCCTGTTGGCAGATGGCCTGAACAGGTGCGCTTCTGTTAGTGGGTTGAGGACACACTGCAACAATCTGTTGCGTCACTCCCAAGTTGTACGTTCTGAATGATGGAACTACTTTCAAGAAAGGGAGAAATATACATATGTGTGCTAAGAATGAGGTAGCATATTTTGTACAAAGGAAGATGTTCTGCATGAAGGCATAACAAACTAGTTTCTCACACTATTCTTTATGTTGATGGGAAACTGCAGGAAGACATATCTCATATCTGTTTCTGTCAATATGTGCTCTTTTTGTAGCTATAGACATAAGCAATTTATGTCTCATTCTTGGTTTTTCACTATGTGTGAAATGGATACATTTTTACTGAATATCAAGGACGAAGGCCTAGCTTGATCCTTGAGGTATTGTTTCTGTCTGTAGTACAGCATGAATACTTGCAAGGTGATGGTTTTGTGTGCTTTGGGTCTCTCATGCCTAGATGCAGAATCAAAGTATCAGCACCTTAAATTAGGGCGCAGCTAACAGATGTCGTTAGGGACGCAGGTGGCGCTGTGGGTAAAACCTCAGCGCCTAGGACTTGCCGATCGCATGGTCGGCGGTTCGAATCCCCCCGGCGGGGTGCGCTCCCGTCGTCCGGTCCCAGCGCCTGCCAACCTAGCAGTTCGAAAGCACCTCCGGGTGCAAGTAGATAAATAGGGACTGCTTACCAGCGGGAAGGTAAACGGCGTTCCGTGTGCTGCGCTGGCTCGCCACATGCAGCTTGTCATGCTGGCCACGTGACCCGGAAGTGTCTGCAGACAGCGCTGGCTCCCGGCCTATAGAGTGAGATGAGCGCACAACCCTAGAGTCTGGCAAGACTGGCCCGAATGGGCAGGGGTACCTTTACCTTTACCTAACAGATGTCGTTGGACTCTAACTCCCATCTGCCCCAGCCAGCATGGCCAGTGGTGAGAGCTGTAGTTCAGCAGCATCAGGAAGATGTAAAGTATTGTAACCATTAGTATATATTGGGGGGAAACAAACAAACTGCAATCCCTGCAAGTACCTTTTGCAAAGTCACAGGAATGGAAATGGCTATGAGACAACAAACAATTTCTGCAGCTATGTATTTTCTTCTGAAAGACTGCCTGCTTTCTTTTTGTTGAACAACTGAACACTTAGAATGCAAAAGAAGAAAATATTTCTGGGCAGAGGTTAAAGTTTTAAGAAGAACAGTGAATATGTTAGTGCACCACATGAATAGTTCTTATACATATGTGTGTGTGTGTATGTATATGTATGTATATATATATAGGCATGTGAGGCAAGCATTTGTGATTTAAGAAGTGCATTTCTACAAAGTATATATAAGTACATTTATACTGTTTTCCCACAAAGCTATCTAAACATTCATGGTGAAGTTGTGTTTAAGAACACTGTCAATTTGTTTTTACAAACAAACCAGTAAAATATTGTATACACATACAACTGTTTAGGCCACGGGCAACACTCACTTGGTTAGTCAGGCTCTGGTTGTTCATTTCCTACCTCCAAAGATTGCAAGGGGTGGGTGGGGGCTGGGGAGGCAACCTTTGACTAAAGGGAAAGACTAGAGAATCTTCATAGGGATACTGTATTTAGATACTATTTGTAAGGGGAAACTTTACTATTTTTAGTGTTTCGTGCTTCTTGTAGTATTGTACAAGCATAATATCACTTCATAATTCTCTGTCTTCTCAGAGAATATAATTAACTATCAGTCATTACTTGTATATTATACTAAAGTTTGCATTCTGCAGCACAGATTATTGTTCATGGCTCCTAGCAGAGGTGCCATCTCTACCAAGGCTGATTCAAATATGAAAAAAATGCAGTATAACTCCCACACCCAATTTTCCATATCATTTGTGGTTTGGCTTGCTTTGTGCTGGAATGTCAACTTCTCTTAAGAGGCACTCCTTGCTCCATCTTTAAAATATGGCCCATTTTCAGGCATATCTTAGGTCACTGGGCCAGATTTCAGATCTAATATGGGTGGCTTTCAAACACATTAACCATTTGGGGATATACCCAATGCATTCACTTGGACGAGGAGACTTCCAATGGGAATTAAATAAAGATGTTTCATGAAGGGAATATTGATGTCTTTTTATATAGAATTTAAACTTCATAGCTGGCAAAGGAGAAAATAATTATAGGAATAGAAATATGTGTGTATATAGTGAAGTTTTACACTGTGATATTTAAAGTGCCAATGCCCATTGAGATAAATTGGGACTGTCCTTTCTGTGGCCATGAAGGAAGATTCTAGGGTGTCCTTAAAGCAATTCTCCAGGTCACTAACATGGATTTCTTTCACCATTTGGGCAGGTCACAATTACCAAGAATTTACAAATGTCGGAATAGGCAGGTGTATATTTATGATCCCACTATTGACATTCAAGGGACTCATTACAAGATCTAGTAATTACTGTTTTATAACTGTTTTATAACAGATACAAAATGTATTTCTTTAGCCTTTGAGATGGGTCAGCACATTCCCAAGGCCAGCTCGAGGTGTGTTTTTTTGTGTGTTTTTTTGTAATTTAATTAATAGGATCCCCATCTCCCACTTTCTGATAGCAAAGGTAAATGAATTGTATGTGTAGGCAGCTTCAGACTAAATAAACAAGCCAAACCACAAATTATAGGGCAACTAAGTCTTCCTTAAAGGCTCCAATGGATTTACCTATCAGACTTTCTAAATTCTGCTGTTTCACACATCCACATTTTTTAGAATGCAATATATAGCAAAGTCAAAAGTTCCAATTCTTAAAAAAATATGAGTTTTGTGCCAGAAAAAGATATAGTTCTGAAAGGTAAGCTCCGGTATTAATTACAAATTAATGACACAGTAGCAATCACAGTCATGGGGTGACAGATGGAGTGGTACAAAAGAGGGACTTGTTTTACCTTTCTAAAGATCATTTACTGAAGTCATGAATCCAAATCAGTTATCACAAAATAATTCAAAATGAATTAATCCAGAAAGAATGACACATTAGAAATAAAATGGGAAAATAATCTCATAAGCTTTCTTAGAAAAAAGAGGAGACACCCAACATGTTTCACTCTTTATGAAAAAAAGTTGATGACAGCTGCAATCTTAGCCCCACTTGCTAGCAGTAAGACCTATTGGATTAAACATTAAATAGACTTTATTTCTGAGTAGACATGGCTAGGACTGGGCTGCAATATGCATTAAGTACCTATCTGTTTATAAAGCAGAGTTACATAAAATACTTCAAATTCTTCTCCAGCAGAATATCAAATTTCTAGGCACCTAGGATTTTTCCTGTTGGCAAATCATTTGAAATTTGTATTTGTGATCTTGATAACAGTGGATAACTTTCCAACTTAATTATTGTCCTGAAAATATGTTTCCTTGCTGTTTCCAAATTTAGCTTAAGGTGTCTTAAATTTCCAAATTTAGCTTAAGGGACGGCAGTTCGCACAGCAAGGCCATTTATAGCCCAATCCTATACATGTTTGCTCAGAAGCAAGTCTCACTGACTTCAATGGAATTTACTTTCAACTAAAACAGTCCAAGAGAGTCTTGTGGCACTCCCCCCCCCCCCCCGTAAGAGCCTAACAGCAGCCTCTCAGAAATTTCCAATCAAGCGTGCATAGAACCACAGGTTGAATCCCTTTCTCAAGAATTATGTTCAGATTACTGCCCATTCAGAGCTCAACATGGAAAATATTGGTCCTTTTTTTTCTTTCTTTCAGTAAGCACCCATAGACAAAGTGAAGTTGCCCGGCTCTGACCCCTCCTTTCAAGTTCTGCAACACTACCACCCATGTGGCTCGGTTCAGCTTTTTCCCTTCCCCTGTAACTCCTCACTCTCTTTACTCTTCTTGCATTCTTACATTCCTTTCTCACTCAAATTCAGCACTGAATTGAAGTTTTTTGAGTTTGGGAAAATAGAGCTATTTTTCTCATTCTGTAAACACGGGTGGGTAGAAACGAGAGAAAGAGCAGGACTTGGTTTAGGGGACTAGAAAGAAGGGTTGAGCCTAGACAGTCAAAACCAGGGAGAGAGGAAAAGGGCCACAGCAGGCATTGCCTACTCTATAGCCTCCTACCCAGCCCTTCAAATGCAAGGAGATTTCCAGCTCCTGGATAGTCTCCAGAGCTAAATCGACAGCTCAGGTGACCAATGGGAGATTAGCAGAAAGGGGTACTCAACCTGGAGTGGCTAAATAGGTGGCAGAAGGTGGACTTACCACTCTAGCCTTAACTCTTCCCACTTCCCAGGTGCCACTAACACCTAGGGACTCCTGCTTTTTTACCCCATCTTCCCCTACCCCCAGGCACCAGCTACGTGCCTTCAGTTGAAAAATTGGTATCATTTAGAATATAAAAAATCCAGATTCAAATGGAAACGAGAGCCCTTTCCGCATTTTCAACTTTAATTAAATCCCTCCTATTATTATACTGTTGTTGTTGTTGTTGTGAGGAATTAGGAAATCAATTTAGCAGTTCTTTTTTGTGTGTGTGTTTTTGTTAACCTCCTAACCAGACCATATGCTTAGAGGAGAAGATGGCCGAAATATTGGGAAATAACAGAAAAATATGGAGACAATTGGAGGTTACAGAGTTTGGAGAAATTAAAGGGGAAAGTGCGAGATTGGTTACATTACGCTCAGATTAAAGAAGCTTTTAAGTCAGATAAAAAGTTAGGATTCCAGGTGGAAAAATCAAAGTTAGAAACAGAACTGTTAGAACCCAGCTCTAAGTTACTTTCAAGAATGTATAACTTGCTGCTAAAATGGAACACACAGGATGAAACGGTCAAATCAGCTATGATAAAATGGGCACAGGACATAGGGCATAACATTATGTTCGCGGACTGGGAAAAGTTATGGACCACAGGTTTGAGATTTACGGCATGTAATGCCTTGAAAGAAAACATTATGAAAATGATATATAGGTGGTACATAACTCCAGTCAAGCTTGCAAAGATATATCATGTGTCTGACAATAAATGTTGGAAGTGTAAAGAAGCTGAAGGAACATTCTTTCACCTCTGCTGGACTTGCCCTAGAGTGAAGGCTTTCTGGGAAATGATATATAATGAGCTGAAAAAGGTATTTAAGTATACCTTCCCTAAGAAACCAGAGGCCTTTCTTTTAGGCATTGTCGGCCAGAGTGTGCAAAAGAAGGATCAAACCTTTTTTATGTATGCTACAACAGCAGCAAGGATACTCATCGCCAAAAGCTGGAAAACTCAAGATTTGCCCACACTGGAAGAATGGCAGATGCAACTGATGGACTATATGGAACTGGCAGAGATGACTAGCAGAATCCGAGATCTGGGAGAAGAACTGGTGGAGGAGGAATGGAAGAAATTTAAGGACTATATACAAAAATATTGTAAATTGTATGAATGTTAAGAAAGATGTAAGATTAACAATAGAATGGCTCCAACAAATTAGCTACAAGGAATACAAATCTAATTGTAATTGAAAGAAAAGACAAATTTTGGATAAATTGTTATAACTAAGTCTTCAAAAGAGTGATTTAAATTCTAAAATCTGAGATTTAATATTGGAAAAATATATTATATGAATTGAAACAAGTTAATAATTTGCTAGTAAAATTTATGAGTTTAGGCTGCAGGAACAAGAGATGTGAGGAAGTCCAAAGATGAGAATGAAATGTGGATACTGGAAAATACTATGTTATTATGTATGTTTTTTATTGTGTAAACAAAAACTTAATAAATATTATTATAAAAAAATCATATGCTTAGAGGAGAAGAATCTTAAGCACTTCGCTCTGAAAAGATTTGAGCGTCCTAAAATCACGCCTCAGAAACACCAGGGAGAGTTGCAGAAAGAAAAAGCTTAGAAGTCCTTGGGCATCTGCTTCAATACAAACGCGGCAGCTGTAACTGCTGGATCGGAGGAGACTGAGTAACAGCAACACACTAATAATAATAATAATAATAATAATAATAATAATAATAGTGGGAATTCTGGCAAAAGTTCGCTGGGGTCTGAGCTCGCTTTTATCCCCGCATTTCACAATTTAATTTTCTCCGTACCCGCGCATGTGTCTTTCAACGCGACTTATTATTTATGTCAAATGAAAATAATACTTCGCGCCTCAGAAAGAAAGCTTACGCCACAGTAAAATCTCAGTGGAGGGAGGTTGTTGTTTTTGTGTGTGTGCGGGTTTATTCGGAAGTAAGTCGCCCTGAGAGCTTTACTCCGAGGAGCGGGAAGAAAGTGCGCACCGGGTTGCAGCCTTCATTCAAGGCGTAATCCTAGAAGAGACGTCTCCTCAGTTTCGCCGGCCTTGCTTCCCACCTAAGTGCGGCTTCTCGCAGGCACTTTTGAGAGTTTACAAGCCCCGGGCTCAACTCCCTTCCGAATGGAGACACTCGGAGGGACGGCATGGACTCTTACCCGCGAATAAGCCCATTGAGCACAGTGGGGCTTACTTCCGAGTAGACCGTCAAAGGGCTGCGCCGTCCCTCGGGCGCCGCCAAACTTTTATTTTTTTATATTTTTTTGCGCGCGCCCTATTTTTTTCTCCTCAGAGAACTTTTGCCTCCCTTTCCTCCCCCCCCCACTTCAACTCCCCCCTCCCGCGAACAGCATCTCCCCTCTCGCAACCCCTCGAGAGGGCGGAGCCGCATCTAGCCACACCTCCTCACCCCCCACTGACCCCGGAAGCGCGGGTACCTCTCTCATCTTCTGTCAGCCTCCCACGCCAATTCAACACTTTAATGTAGGGACGGCCACCACCCTCCCCTCAGGCGAGTCTCTCATTGGCTCTTAGTCCCGCCCCGCCATCCCCGCTCATATCCCCCATTAGTTGACAGCCGTGCCACTCCCAAAGGAGCCTCGCGTCTACAAACAGCCGTGCAGTCCGCCTCTTTCCATCAGCCTTTAATTTGCTGTCCTCCCCATTGGAGGAGCTCCGGCCCTGAGGAAAAACAAATCCGCTTTGTCCCCGGTGTATTGGTCTTGACGCCTGTCGATCAAGCTCCACCGATGCTTATCATTGGAGAATATACCTATGGTTAAGGCTGACCTGCTTAATAACTTGTGTTTTATTTGTCCGGGCTGACTGCCAGGGTGACCAATGATTGGCTGAAAATGCGTCTCTTCACGCCGCCTAGCAGGTTAGGTTGCGAGGCCTCCACACACACCCCTCCCCTTTTCTACGCATTTCTATTTCTCCCTTTATTTATTTATTTCTTTCATAAACTTAAATGACCTCGGAGGGGTGGGAGAAGGGAAAGCGCTTGCTGAGGTCCGATGACCAATAGCAGATCGACCAGGGGAGGAGTCGAGAGAGGCCTAGACCAATGGCACTGGAGTACAGTTAGCAATCTGCCAGCCAATCAAATTTCGCAACTCCAGGCACCAGCGGGTGGCGGCGACGGGCGTTAATCACTGTCTGGATTTGGCAAGGAACTGGATTGTACCATTCACAGATAAAGAAGGGGGTTCTAGGGAGCGGGAGGAGTGGACTGTTCCATTCTCAAATTATGGGGAAGGCATTTACGCACGAGCGAGAAAAAGGAGATCCCGCAGAAGCGAATGAAGGATGGGAAAACAGTTTATCTGAGTTGGTTTTCCTTCTTGTCTGGGTTTCTGGTACCTCAAAGGCTGTCACACTTTCCAAAGCAGGCAGCTTTTCTGTCTTGCTGAGTTAAGACGATAAACCTATATAAACCATTCTCATATCATCATCATCATTACTGTTAATAATGAATTGTTAGTCGCTGACTGCAAACAGGTCTCTTAAGTAAAAAGAGATGATAAACCACAAGCCATAGCATAAAATCAGAAACAATACTTTATAACAGGGGTTTGCAAACGGTTGTGTTCGGATTCATTCAGGTGGCCTTCAGTGTGTCTAGATTTGTTACTGAAGACAGCCGAGGCCGCTTCCATATTAAATATTCATACAGTATTGATTTTTAATTGCTTCTTTTCATTTCTTATATTGTTTTTATCCACAGGTTATTGCAATTAAAGCTACAGTCTTACCTACCCACCTACTGATCTGAACTAGGGCAAGGATTAAATTGGCTTTACTTCGGAGTGGAAATGGTTAGGTGCCATATAGGTAACTGGCATATAAACAGCTTGAATATCCAGTGCAATTTACATTGCATTTACATGCAGAACAAGTTACTCAATGGAACACCAAACTATGGCAAGACCAGGATATTGCTCATGTTAAAGCAATGCAAAGATCCCTAGAACCCTTTTTGAAAAATGTCATCTTCGTCTTGTCTTAAACCAGGGGTAGCTAACCTGTGACCCATATGTTGTTGGTTTACAACCCTGACTGTTGAGCATGAAGGCTGGAATATCCAACATTTCCACAGACTTTGAATATTCTGAAGTTTTATGTAAATGTGAACTTTAATTAAATGAGTACTTTAAGTGCTACAAAAATATTTTAAGCATTATTGTTGCTGTTTGATATGGTAAGCTAGAGTTCCTCCACATGAGGAAATTTTCATTTATCCTTTGTTTCTTTCATTTCTTATAGTTCCAGATATGTATAGGACAGTGATAAATAAGAAGGAGAAATCAAGATAAAGAAAGTTAACTTCACAAAAGTTCTATGTAAAATAATAATATAAAAAGTGCCTGGAATACAGTACCCAATTAGGAGACAAAATCTGGCAGACAATTTGATACTTGGGTGATTACCTTCCTGGGATTATCACCAAACTGGTCCACGTAAGGCGGGTGTGGCACTCCAGATGGTTGCTAAACTACAACTCCCATCAGCACCAACACACATGGCCAGGGATGATGGGAGTTGTAGTTCAATAACATCCGGAGGATGAAAGGTTCCACACATCTCATATAAAACATACTGTCCCCTTTGGTGTTAAACATTTTGTGAACTACCCTGAGATCTTCGGATGAAGGTTGGTATATACATTTAATAAATAAATATATTATAATACTTTGGAATTCCTGGCTCCCAGATATCCCTAGATAAAGGATGATTGTAGTTGCTCAGTAATAAGAGTCTTTCTGCACATTTTCTCTTTTTTCTCTTGTTTTCTATTTTTATTTCTTTTACTAATTACCTGAAGTAGTTCAGAGTCAATGCTGAGTTCCTTTGAGCTGAGGTTTTAATTAAGGCCAGCAAAATCAGGAATACAAGATCTGTTTTATGCATGAGAGACCTGCAGAACTCAGCCCAAGTGTCTGTCCAAAGAAGAGCATTCTGTTCATCTTCCATTTATGAAAAGGTCATGCTTGACCTTACTTTCCCAGGCTGGACAATAGTTTTTCATAGAAAAAACATGGTTTATTTTAATTATTGAGTTTTTATAGGCTTATATAGTACATCCAAAAGTTTTAAAAAATGTATAAACAAGTATAGTACATGCATAATAATAGGCACAAGTAGAACATTGGGTCTTGACCTTTGCATATGTCATGTAAAGTAACATTTGTTAGTGAGAGAAATGGAAGGCGGAAAGAGACTGAGAAGATGGTATGAGAGCGATAAAATGAGAGGAAGAATAAGCTCATGAGAAAACAAGTATTTGTTTTTCATAGCTCAAATACAGTTCTCTTTAACATAGGAACAAAGTAGGCTATTGGGCTGCTTCTTAAAATTGAAGTTGCACCCATGTATCCTGCCTGCAATAGACACTTTCTAGTGAGGTCTGAAGGGAGCTTGAGATATTTAGCCTACTTTTAACTAGTTGTGTGTGTGTGCATGTGTGCGTGCGTGTTTGTTTGATTTGGGAGCTAGAAGGCCTGACTTGAAAACCAAACATTCTAGGCTATTTGACTAATAATAGTACCCACTCACACTTTTTAATGCCTTGTTTTCTTTTTTTGTTAAAAGGCCATTCTGGTTCATTACAGCCTGTACACTTTGTACTTAAGGCGAATACGACCTGTACTTTTGAGTTAAGAATTTTTAACTTGTGTACTTGGGTGATATGGTGGTTAATTAACATTCTTTGCTGTGCAGGAGAACTATTATACCTGGGAGAGGGAGGAATGAAAAGTGATAAACACTATAGCTAAAAGTAAAGTTGGGAGGTCATTTCCTGTGGGTATGGATGTGTGCATAGGCATATTGAGGCTTTAGGATATCGGGAGAGGGGCACTTGCTCCTATCTAAAGAGTAAATGATCATTTATTATGGCACTGCCCTTTGAGAAGCATTGGAGAATAAGTACTGTACTCCTTATGACTTAAGACTGTGGGTGGGAACAGTGGGTGGGGGAGGGAGAGAAAGGAAGTGATCAATGTGAAAAGAGGAAGACTATTGTATAGCAAAGATATTGAATATAAGGTCCATCTTATAGGACACTTGTGTGTTAGGCTTAAGAGTCTTGTGTGCCAACCAAGAACTTTGGAGACCCATGCTTTATTGAGGGATTTTGTTAGGAAACATGGTATTCAGCATGCGAGGTTGACTAGTTCTCTGATTTCTCTTCCAGTTTTGTAACACTTTCATGCTTCCCACGTATTGTAGAGCTATGCTTGCATTCATAAGTGGCCTGTATGGCAGCGTAGGTGGAGCATCGCTGCTCTCCTGGCTTCTGAACACAGGCACATTGCTGGCACTTACCAGAGGGATGCAGATTGAGCAGGGAGAAGAAAAGGCTAAGGGGCAAACTCCAAATCTTGAGTGGAGTCCCTAAGACGGTTGGTGGTGCCTTTTACGCCTCCTTCGGAAGATTCCTGCAGCTAAGCTGGTGCCAAACGTATTGCTTTCCTTTGGACCACATCAGTGAGGCTGGGCATGGGTGTGGGTGTCATCTGGAAGCCCAGGACATCCATGCACGCTGCCTAGGCTTGCGCCCCTGGGAGGTCACTTTGGTGCTGATAACACAAGCAGTTTGACATCACCCCCTGGAGGTGCACTCAATTCTTTTGAGACAG
Organism: Podarcis gaigeae; assembly: GCF_964106915.1. Classification (NCBI taxonomy): domain Eukaryota; kingdom Metazoa; phylum Chordata; class Lepidosauria; order Squamata; family Lacertidae; genus Podarcis; species Podarcis gaigeae. The sequence goes on from NC_139677.1 coordinate 75,926,611, forward strand.
ACAACAAGAATAATATACCATATTTCTGGCAAGCCACCCAAGGCAGTTTACAATTTTGAAGTACCCGTAAAACAAATATTTTATCTAATTTCAGTCCTTTCAGACCAACTGGGAGAGAGAACGATGCTACATAATTAATGATAATGTTCACGTCTCAAGCTCTGGGCTCTGTTCAATGTTTGGAAGAAACTCCCCAAATCTGAAAGGACCTGCTCTAATTTGCCACACATTATCAAGAGCCTGCTCTGACCATCGCATACCTGACCACCACTATGTTGTTTGGGAAAGTTTTCTTAACTGTGTGGGCACCACTGTTATTTAGTGGGTGCTCTCTATCAGTAGTGAAGCTATGCGCTTTAATGTTTGCACAAATTATTAATTGTTTTCTGTTTAATATCTATGTACCAAAAAAAAAAAGTTAAAAATAAATATTAAACATACGGGAGAAGCAGTTTCCTAAGATATATAAGACCCAAGCTGTTCAAGTCTTCACAAAATGAGAGACAAACTTAATATTTTCAATTAAAAGTGAGAGGAAAAATTATGCTTCATTCTGTGCCAAAGAGCACATGAGGGCAAACCCATGCCTCAGAGCACCTGCCAACCATTGCCCAGGCTGGTGCCTGATTTGCTCGCATAGTGACCATCAAGATTCCAGTAAATCTGTGGGCAGGAAGCACGCATAATTGTTTCCTTCTTTTAAGAAGGGCAGCATGACCTGCTGGAACTGCTGCTATGAACTCATCTCTAATTTTATTACACTGTGCTGTTAGTTTAAGCCAAGAGGCCAAGTGCAAAAGAAGCTTTCTGTGCCCAGAAGCTGGTTTTGAAAATCTGCCATCACTTCACGATATTAGCATCAATACAGTGCCTCGTGCACCCACATATTAATTGCTATTCCACCCTGTGTTTTAAAGAAATGACATTTATTTTCCTCTGTTGCATATAGTCGAAGTGATTGAGAAACACTGAGACCACACCTTAATCTCCTCTGAATATTCTTAATAAACTATCCCCTGTAATACAGGAATGCCGCCACTTGAGTCCACAAATTATAGTCTGCAGAAAGCAGTGAATGAGGACAGAAGTTCCGGAAGAATACAGGAAGCACAGGCAGGGAATTTCTGCAGCAATGCTTCAAAGACTAAGGAAAAATAAATCCACCAGCCAAACTAATCTGAAGATGTTTTCCCTGTCTCAAAATATAGTTAGGCGTGTGTTTGGAATCAGGACAGAGGAAAGGAGCTGCCCTCTTTTTTCAAACCAGATGTGACCATGCTTCCAGGGCTTCTTTATCATTACCCAGGCCAGGGGCAGGGAACGTTTTCCAGCTTGAGGGCTGTATCCTCATCGGGGCCACACACCTGCAGTGTGCAAGGCCAGGGGCACTTACACACACCCTCTAATCTCCATGCAGGCAAGCAAGAAGCGAAGGGAGCAACCCCATGGGCATGAAGCTGGTGCAAAGCAGGCAAACATAAGTGAAGGCAGCATGAAGTTGCACTAGTGCCAAACCCTGTCCAGCAGCAAAGGTGCTGCTGCTCTTCTGCCAAAGCCTGGCAGAGGAAGGCAAGCCTTTTAAAAGGTGTTCTGTGCTGGGTTGCCAAGTCACTTAAGCAAACTGAATGGGCTTCGGATCCAGACTAAGCCCTCTCTCTCTGGTCCTGCCCCCGACACCCCTTCTGAGGGACTTGGGCGCTGCATTCACATCGAAGTTTATCCCATCTTCATGTTGTTTTCCGAACTTATTTTCCACAAATATTAGAGCTGTCACATGCTGTAAAAGCCACTTCCAGAATTGTAGCGCAGGTTTAGCACTTGTTTCCATATTTTGGGGGAGCAGATTTTCAGGAAGCAAATAACACAGCAGTGAGCACTAAATGTGCACTAGATTACCCTGTGGTTCCCGAAGTAGCTTTCACATCAGATAGAATGCAGAATCTAGCAGGGGGGTGTCATGAAAACAGAATAAATTGCCAGTGTGAATGTGGCATTACACCGGCATCAGCTCAACCACTTGGCTGAGCCCTGGCAGAGTCCAGGAAGAGCAAGTTACGCAGGTGTATCTTCAGTTGAGCCAGGGTTCGGGACCTAAACTCAGTTGAGCCAGGAAGGTGTAAACCAGAGACAGGAAGGGGTTTAGAATGGAGAGAATCCAAAAGGCCAGATTTATAAGTGAGATACAGTGGTACCTCGGGTTAAGTACTTAATTCGTTCTGGAGGTCCGTTCTTAACCTGAAACTGTTCTTAAACTGAAGCACCACTTTAGCTAATAGGGTCTCCCACTGCGCCATTGGAGCACAATTTCTGTTCTCATCCTGAAACAAAGTTCTTAACCCGAGGTACTATTTCTGGGTTAGCGGAGTCTGTAACCTGAAGCGTCTGTAACCTGAAGCGTATGTTAACCCAAGGTACCACTGTACGTGATTTTTTTTTTTTTTTACTTCCTTCGTCATTGGAGAAGCAGCTTTTAGCTAGAACAGAGGACACTGGGACTATCTCCATATGGGATAGATCCACATGTATATACCTTGTAACTAAGTCTGCCTTTAGGGACCCAACTGTGAACTGATGCGAGTAAACTTATATACTTTACACAAGATTGTGGCGTGTTTATTCTTTTAAGAGGGATATAAGAGAATTTACCAACTATCTGCTGTGTGTTTAAAAAGGGGAATGTAAGACTCTGCTAAGTTATAGAAATTGCTAGTGCAAGTTAGGAAGGATATTAATAAACAATATATTCTCTCCTGCCTCCCTGAACATTCCCACACAGTAGCCCACCAGGATTTCACTGTTCCAGCAATTCACAGAAAGGTACTTTCAGATACAGGTGGGAATTCAACTTGCCCAGCAAGTTACAAGTGAATGGGGAAAGCATGCACATTCCACCACACACCTTGATGTGAAAAGCTGAGGAGAAAGCAGTGCAGATAGCTATGCACACCTTCCACCTGCAGCCTAAGTTTTGTTGGGTTGGGTTGGGTTCCATATTTCTATTTAAACAATGGTTGCAGACAGTAGTTTATTAAATGATGCTGAAAGCCAATCTACACAGAGATTTGTGGGGGTCAAGAGCAGTCTCACAATGCCCTCGGCTTGCATGGAATTCACTGCAAGCCAAACGCTTTCTGGCAGAAGCTACTGGTGGCAACATATTGTGACTAATAACAACGTAAGAACTGGCTGCCAGTCAGCTACTGGGCCAGGTTCAAGGTGTTGGTATCAGGATAGAAAGCCCTATACCTGAAAGACTGCCTCATTCTACATATACCCAACCAATCCCTGCATTTTGCAGGAGAGCGCATCCTGCGGATACCATCTGATCAGGCAGTTCTTTTCAGGATGCTGGAACCTAGTGTGGTGACATGTAGGCTTTGGAGCGCCCTATTATTGCATATTGGGTGGGCACCATCTCTATTGCCTTTTGGGCACGTTCTCAATCTGTTCCTCTTTCAACAAGCCTTCTAGAATATTTATCCCAGTTGGTATCTAGGATTTGAGTAGATTATATGCATGTGCTGTTTATGTTTTAAATTGGTTTCTATATTTATAAGTCTTGAATAGCCAGTGGCATACCATGGGGAGGGGCACAGTGGCAGTTGCCCTGGGCGCAAAATTGCTAGGGGTGCAAATTTTAAACACCTGGTGCTGCCTCAATACAGATGCGCTCTTCTGTTGTTGGGCCCATTGAAAACATGTTCTCTATGAGAACCAGGAAGTGACCTCTCCAAACAATGGAACAACTCTTCTTATCTCTGTGGCTGGAATTTCCTGGGTGAAGCAGATGCCCCCCTCTGCATGGCCTCAGGTGCTGGCAACCTATGCCACGCCACTGCTAAAAGCTGTTTCTATATATGCAGTTGTTTAAACTTCTGTACACAGTCAAACCTTGGTTACTGAACGTAATCTGTTCCAGAAGACCGTTCAACAACTGAAAACTGAAAGCGGAAGCCTCAATACAACAGGGAAACTCAAAACAGGAGCCGCGTAGCATGTTCAAGCTTCTGAAAATTGTTTGAAGATGGGAGCAGTTACTTCTGGGTTTTTGGCATTCGGGAGCCAAAACGTTCCAAAACAGAGGCATTCAGGAACTGAGGTTTGATTGTATGTCATGATTAGAAGTTTGCTATTATATAGGGTGGTGCTGTGGGTTAAACCACAGAGCCTAGGACTTGCGGATCAGAAGGTCGGCAGTTCGAATCCCCACGACGGGGTGAGCTCCCGTTGCTCAGTTCCTGCTCCTGCCAACCTAGCACTTCGAAAGCATGTCAAAGTACAAGTAGATTAATAGGTACCACTCCGGCGGGAAGGTAAACGGCGTTTCCGTGCACTGCTCTGGTTCGCCAGAGCGGCTTAGTCATGCTGGTCACATGACCTGGAAGCCGTACGCCGGCTCCCTCGGCCAATAAAGCGAGATGAGCGCCGCAACCCCAGAGTCAGCCACGACTGGACCTAATGGTCAGGGGTCCCTTTACCTTTTTATTATATTGTATATTGTTTGAGGATGCCTCATAGGAAGCCATTTGCAAATTAAACAAGCAATCAAGAGTGATGCTGATTTGGGCCAAGCATCCTGTTCTCATAGTGGCCACCCAGTTGCCTTTGGTAGGGCTGCCATATGTCCAGAATTTCCAGGACATAGCCGCCAAAAATAGTATCTGGGTGGAATTTTCAAAAAGGGGCGGGGGGGGGGGCCAGGAAAACCCAGGCGTATGGAAGCCCATATCGGAAGTTTTGATGTTTTCATGAATTTCCCAAAAAATAGCTTAAAGACTATTTTCCCTACCTTTGAGAAGCCAGGAAGCAGGACCTGAGTGCAAAAGCACTCTCCCCACTTGTGATTTCCAGAAACTCTTATTCTGAGACCACAGTCACCCCTTACTTTCCTTTCTTCTGCCAAATAACAAACTCCAAGATATTCTTGTTATTGTGAGGCACACCCAGGACAGAAGAATCCAAGGATTGGCTATTACATTTTGGATACTCAGTACAGCTGTTCTTTACGAATGGACCTGCCCTAAATGCTCACAAATGTAGCTACAGTTTAAGGTATCTTAATCTTTAAAAGTTATCGGTGGAGGCAATGGTGACTTTTATCCTTGGCCTGGCTTAGAAGTACTCCCCCCCCCCCCTTTTGAAACAAAAAAACCCTTACTTTTTCACATATTAACTTGATCTTTATTCTGCGACATAGTAATCCGTTATTTCAAATGTATTGATGTGAATTCTACTCATTTATTTCCCTCAATTAAAAAGCAGCACTTTCTGTTTTTTCTTCGTCATTATCGTTTGGTTGAAAGGTGGAAACTAAGAGAAGGGGAAATGTATAATCTTGGTTGCAAAGGGAAACAACTGGAAGCTTTCTAGACTGGTTTCATTTTTCAACCATGAGCACAAAGTAAACCATAGAGCTCCACCTTCTGGACAAATACTGGGGACAACATGTAATGATGTCAGAAAGCTTTGCAACACATAACAAAATTGAGCAATACATTAGGGGCCTTACTGGTGTAACTGAGATCACTGCTTGGCTCAAGATCAGGCACTGTTCCCTGGAGAATTTAATAATCACAAATATTAAAAATACCTTACATTAACCAGACTAAATGTTTAGATAGTATGGTGCCAGTGTTTTATAGAAGTGAAACTCAAACACCAGCCTTATTTAGAAATAATTGGGATTCTCTTAGCGTTTCTGGTTGATTCAAATAAGGTGTCCATCTTTTCCTCTGGTATTTTTTTTTTAAATTAGAAATATGCAATTTCCTATTTCAGAAATTACCCCACCTTCAAATCAAAGGATATTGCAGGACTAAAGCAATCAGTATCTAGGACTCCCGAGAGTGGCTCAAAATGAAAGCTACTTCTTTACCTTTACAGTGGTACCTCAGTTTAAGAACAGCCCTGTTTACGAACTATTCAGTTTAAGAACTCTGTAAAACTGGAAGTAGTGTCCCGGTTTGCAAACTTTACCTCGGTCTAAGAACGGAAGCTGAATGGTGAAAGGGCACTGGCGGCGGGAGGCCTCATTAGGGAAAGCGCACCTTGGTTTAAGAACAATTTCGGTTTAAGAATGGACTTCTGGAACGGATTAAGTTCGTAAACCGAGGTACCATGGTATTCAAGTTTTACCGAGAGAAGGAGCTAAAAGTGCAAAACAAAGCAACCTAATGACTCCACATTAATAATCCACCCCACCTGACAAAGGGGTAGGGCAGAGGTTGACCATTACACTCCAAGAAAGACTTCTGAATTTCAAGCAGCAGAACCCTTCCCATCAGCCTCACTTTTGCACATCTTCATAAATCCACCAGCCTTACTTTTCCATGACATCTTCACAAATGAATGCTTTTAAAAATTGCATTGTGTAGGTGTTTTGAAAGTGAAGAGATGTATATCTATCTCCACAGACTACTAGTATACCATCCAAAGGCTTATTTTCCATGAGGAATGCTATTTCCATGATTCTGCTTGCAATCCTTTGCACACTTGAGTGCAACGGGACTTTCTTTTGAATAGATATGCATACGATTGCACCATCAGGAGTCCTGTTCATGTGACACACCCATCAGTATGAACATGTTGATAGAGGGCAACGGCTTTGTGCTTGCTGAGCCTGTCCCCTGAATTCTGTATGTTCAGATGGAGGTTTTAAAAGAGCTTACACATGTGCAAAATAGATGTTAATTTCCCCCCACAAACTTATCTTTAAGGTCCCCTTTTATGTGGCAGCAGGACAAATTTATTTTAAAATATAAGCTCAATTAAACAAAACAGCAATATAGTGGTACCTCAGGTTACATACGCTTCAGGTTACATACGCTTCAGGTTACAGACTCCGCTAACCCAGAAATAGTATCTCAAGTTAAGAACTTTGCTTCAGGATGAGAACAGAAATCGTGTTCCGGTGGCGCGGCAGCAGCAGGAGGCCCCATTAGCTAAAGTGGTGCTTCAGGTTAAGAACAGTTTCAGGTTAAGGACGGACCTCCGGAACGAATTAAGTTCTTACCCCGAGGTACCACTGTAGACTAAAACAGTAACATTGATTCCAACATCTAAAAAGGCTATGCATTTTAAAATTAAAGCTGCAATTTAACGTCATATAATAGAGGCCCAAATAAGGGAAAAGCAGCCCAAAGCAAATAGGTTGGGAGTTCTGCAGTTCTCCATCCCTCATGGCCACTAACCAAATTAATCTCATATGTGAACCTATGAGCAGCTTCCCTGAAGCAAATCTCAGTGCCCCAGCACAGGGGCGATGCAAGCCGCTCATAGGGACGGGGTGAGGGCGGGATGAGCTGCGGGGGCTCCGGAGTCTGCCTGCCTCCTCCTACTCAGCTGCTCTACAGCTGGGGGGGGGAGGCAGCGGGCGTACTGTTTGGAGAGACGCAGTGGCTCAGGCGCGCTGCAGGCCCCATGGTGAGTACCACCTGGCATTTTGTCACCCGGGGTAGTGACACCCGGTGTGGTCCGCACCTACCGCACCCCCCTTCCTCCACCTCTGCCCCAGCAGGCTAGTAGTCCTGTATAAGGTAAAGGTTAAGGGACCCATGACCATTAGGTCGAGTCATAACCAACTCTGGGGTTGTGGCGCTCATCTCGCTTTATTGGCCGAGGGAGCTGGCGTACAGATTCCGGGTCATGTGGCCAGCATGACTAAGCTGCTTCTGGCAAACCACTTTCGAACTGCTAGGTTGGCAGGAGCAGGGACCGAGCAACGGGAGCTCACCCCGTCATGGGGATTCGAACCTCCAACCTTCTGATTGGATAGTCCTAGGCTCTGTGTTTTAACCCACAGTGCCACCCGCGTCTTGTATACATATGGAATATTTATGGGTGCACAAGAACTTTGAACAAGGCAAGGTCTCTGACAGTGTGTGCAGTCTTCATATCCATGCCCCTTCTGTTGGATGTATAAACATGTCCAGCAGACATCATATTTTATATATTTATTAATACCCTGCACCTCCTGTCCTAACACAAGAAAGGCAGCTAACCACCATTTTGGAGAGGAGGGGAGCAAAGTGGCTTCCCCAATGATGCACCTCTGGGGGCAGCATTGCCAGCTTTTAGGGCAAAAATGTTCCTGCTCTCCTGTCCTTTTTTATCATTAATGTGGGGTGATATGTGGTGCCTTATGGTATTCCTTTCTTAGTAGGTTGCCATAGGATATTTTCCTTGATATTGTTGTCGGTCGATGAAAACTCTTAGCATTTCTGTTTTATACTTTTGTCTCTTTCTTTTATCTCTTTGTTCTAAAAAATATTTTTGTATGTTACTTTGTATTTTAATCTTTTTACAAGTCTCTTTGTATTTTACTTTTTTTTGTAAGTTGCTTTGCAGCTTTTTAGCAAAAAAACAAACAAGCAATGAATAAGTTTAATCAATTGAAAAGTTCGTTTAAATTTACAAGGCTCTTAACAACTTAGGTCCAGGATATTTTAAGTGCACCGTGAATCACTTGGGGGTGCCTCTTTGGAACCGATTAATAAAATAAGTAAATACATGAAAATAATATTAATAGTAATGGTAATACATTGGATAGTATATGAAATAAGATGCTACATTATTGTAGAAACACACTAGATGGCGCTCTTCCTTTTGAACTAGTTACTAGTGATCAAGAACTTTCACAGCAAGAGGAATCCTTTAAAGACAAATGAAACAAACCTTTTCTTTAGGTCTAGTGTTACAGGTTTATAAATATGTGCTAAAAAGTAAGACCTCATCTGCACTATGCATTTAAAGCCTCATTATACCATTATACAGTCATGGCTTCCCCAAGAAAATCCTGGGAACTGTATTTGTGAAGGTATTAGCGAAACCCCTATTTTCCCCACAGAGTTACAATTCTTAGTTTTCCATGGGAAGACTGGTAGACTATTATACCACTCTGAGAATTATAGCTCTGTGAGGGAAGAGGGAATACTGCTATAAATGTTTAGTGCAGATGGGGTCTTGTTTAAAAAGGTTACCTGGATTCTATTTAAATTGTGTCTGCAATTCAGGTCAATCTGAATTATTATTTTTTACCTGTTGTTGTAAAATGTTGCTGATCATAAGCTGATCTGATAGAGGAAAGCTACATTTCACCTCATACAAGTGACATTTGAGTAATGAGGAAACTAAGGAAACACATCAATAGTTTTGAGTTGTGCAGGGAGAGGAACAGGTTACCGGTATATGCAGAGATTCTTCTAATTCCTGGATCAAGCAAGTGTTAAAATATAATCAAGGATTCAAATTCCTGGAACAGCCAGGCTAGCTTCTTAGTGAGGAGATAGCCTGGGTAATGGGCCATTAAGGGAACAAAGGAAGTGGCACGGTGCCAGAAGACAAATGGATCGGTTCCCTCCCTCAGTTGGCTGGAAGTTGAAAAGACAAAAGGCCGGAGTTGAGAATTGAGTGATGTGAGCTGGAAGTTGGAAGAAAAGCTGCAGGTTAGGAAGCAGGCTGGGAAACCACAGAGAGAGAGCCATGCTTGATTTCTGTTTGAAAGGCTATGGAAGATGCAAGACCCCTTTGGGCTACAGATAGGTAGCCGTGTTGGTCTGCCATAGTCAAAACAAAGAAAAATTCCTTCCAGTAGCACCTTAAAGACCAACTAAGTCAGTTCTTGGTATGAGCTTTCGTGTGCATGCACACTGTGAGGAGTGTGTGTATCTGAAGAAGTGTGCATGCACACGAAAGCTCATACCAAGAACTGACTTAGTTGGTCTTTAAGGTGCTACTGGAAGGAATTTTTCTTTGTTTTCCCTTTGGGCTGTTAATGCTGTGAATCCCTCCAACATAGGTTCTGGTTGCAAAAGGTAAAGGGACCCCTGACCATTAGGTCCAGTCGTGACTGACTCTGGGGTTGCGCGCTCATCTCGCTCTCTAGGCCGAGGGAGCTGGCGTTTGTCTGCAGACAGCTTCTGGGTCATGTCGCCAACATTACTAAGCTGCTTCTGGCGAACCAGAGCAGCGCACGGAAACGCCGTTTACCTTCCCGCTGGAGCGGTACCTATTTGTCTACTTGCACTTTGATGTGCTTTTGAACTGCTAGGTTGGTATGAGCTGGGACCGAGCAACGGGAGCTCACCCCGTCGTGGGGTTTCGAACTGCCGACTTTCTGATCGGCAAGTCCTAGGCTCTGTGGTTTAACCCACAGCACCACCCGCGTCCCTAGGTTCTGGTTGTAGATATGTGCAAATAAACCATATATCATAAAGACAACACAGTCTCTTTTGTGACTCGTTCTGAAGGAAACACAGATGCCTGAAACCCCTGGAATCTTGCACTTCTCAGAAATTGGGGTGGCATGCAACAATATTTACCCACTTACCTGGGAGAAAGCCTAATTGAAATCAAAGGGATTTATTTCCAAGTAGGTGTGTATAAGATAGTTGAATATTGGAACTGGTAATTAAGTAAAAGCAGTTGCTGAGTATTGGAAGCCCACATGTTTAATGATAGGAATAAAGACTTTGAAGAATATGTGAAGGCTTGATTTAGATGGAGCTTCATAGAGCAGCCAAAGATCCTGTCATAAAGCACAGGACTGAATAAAAATAAATGTCTATTCTGGGTGCTCTCATTTCTCAGCAAAAATTCTGGTTCATTGTGAAGAATCCTAAATTTATCCATAAACTGACTCCTTAGAATCACACAGTGACAAGCTGGATGTTAAGAAAACTAAAAACTAAAATAAAATCCAAATGCAGAATTTTCCCCAGTGAAGTGAGGACACATTCATTTATTACATTTATATTGTGCTTTTCCTCCAGTAAGCTTTAGGTAACCCTGATGGGTCTTCCCCCACCTTTCAACCCCTCAGAAATCCTGTGAGATGGGCTAGGCTGAAAGATGGTGACTCACGCAAGGTCACCCCAGTGAACTTAATGAGTGAGATGTTCTAACCATCAAACCACACTGATACTCTCATGACAAGTGTGTGTATCCATTGACTTGAAAAGGAATAAATTGGGAACACTAAAGAAAATTGAAAAAGGAAATTGTTCTGGTCCCGGGGGGGGGGGTGTTTACCGTGCCGTGTGGTCTGAGTCCGGTCCTGGGTCGAGGGTCTGGAGGCTGTCTGTCAAGGGCGAAGCGGGGTCCAAGGCAAGGAGTCAGGCGTGGTCAAGAACTCCAGAAGAGCAGGTCAAGGTGCTGGCAAGAACAGGTTTCCAGCGATGTTGTTCCCGCAACCTGGGACTGGGCTGACTGGCCTTTATCTCCTCTGGGGCCTAGGGCGGTCCCGGCCCACAGGTGACTCGCCTCTCCTGGCCTTAAGGCGAGCACTCCTCCTGATAGAACTTAGTTCCCTCCGCCTCTCTGCCTTGAGCCTCTGCAGCTCAGGAGAGGCTGGAGGGTTACTGGACCTGACAGGGCTGGGAGAGGAGCACCTGCAGGCAATGTGTCCTGAATCACCTCCGGAGCCAGAGTGGATTCATCTGGTGTCTGCTCCTGAGGATCCGGCACAGGTGCGGGCCCTTCAGATTCAAGCCCCAGCCCCGGCTCAGCCGGCCCTGGAGGTGGGGACTCCTGTGCAGGCTGGGATTCCTCTGGTTCAGCCTCTGAATCAGATTCCCAGGCCATCACAGAAATTTGAGATTGATGAACCAGTTGCATTCTCTTTGGTTGCCTGTAGAAAATCTTTGCTTCAAGCTGCAATCCTATACTGAAGACCCACTGGCTGAGGGACTGTAGGATTTGGCAGAAGGCCTGCTACACCACTGATACACCAGATACCATATTGCCCCAAATATAAGCCACACTTTCCCCCCACATTCCGATCGTGAAACGTTAAGGTGCAGCTTATATTTGGGACCTTACGCCGCCAGCAAAGCGACACAGCTCACCTCCCCCCCCCCGAAGCAGCCTGGGAACACAGCCACCCGCCGCTTCAAATCCTCCCTTTGTTCCAATGGCTCGAGGGAGGCTTTGGAGCAGTGGGCGGGCTGCACGCCTTTGCCCTGTGCTCCCGGGCTGCTCTCGGGAGCAGGGGGGGGGGTGTCGCACCGCTTTACTGACGGCCTCTTCCCCTTTGCTCCAACGGCCCCCATAGCAGCGCAAGAGCATGGGGCAAAGGGTTAGGCTTAGCCTGCCCACCGCTCCAAAGCCTCCCTCGAGCCATCAGAACGAAGGGGGGGGGAGGCTGCCTGCAAAGCAGCGTGGCTCCCCCTCCCCAGAGAGCAGCCTGGGAGCGTGGGGAAATGGCACGCAGCCTGCCCACCGCTGCTTATATTTGGGTATTATTTTTCTTTCTCCCCCCCTCCAATTTTAAAGATGCAGCTTATGTTTGGGTGCAGCTTATATTTGGGCCAATATGGTATGCTGCCACTACCAGGTCAAAGACACACTGGTGGACAACTCCAGTAAGACTTCAAATATCCACAAGTCTTGCCTTGGTAGTCAAGTGCTGTGGTATTTTGGCTTCATTGCTGAATAGACTGGGTGATACTCACTATTGGCCATACTCGGAATAAACCCATTTAAATCATTAAATAAGTCCATTGATTTAGTGGATTTACTCTGCTGACTTAGTTGGATATGACCTGTTATATTTTTGTTCTGCTTTAATCTTGTTTTACATTTTATGTAAAGAAATAGTTTTATGAGGTGGCTAATAAATATAAATGATAAATATTAATAAATAAATAATAACAATTAACAGAAAGCTGTGGGAACACTTGTACTGCATTAATTTTGATGTACCTTAGTAGAGTGATTCCAATTTAAAGCAGGATCAATTTTCATTCACTATGAAGATGCTTCATCAGCATATATACTACTGCAGCGGCTTTAGATGACTTTTCCCTCTTGATCCTATGTTAATTAATTCATTGTTCCTATCTAGTTCAGAGTTTTTAAAATGTTTATTACAGGTTATTTCTGGAGAGAATACAACACCACTCTCCGTAGTATTGTTTTCACGTCCTTTCTTAGAATCAGCTAGATCATGGGCAGGGAACTTGTTGCCCTCCAATATATGGTTGGACTCCAGTTCCCATCAGTTGCATCCAGCATAACCAATGGTCAAGGATGATGGAAGTTGTAGTGCAGCAACATCTGTAGGGCCAAAGTTCCCCACCCCCTGATTTAGAACCAAGGGCCAAACTAGATGCAATAGTGGCAGGCAGTCCTGTGTGTTTAAATACAGAAGTCTTCTGATTACATAGAAAGAAGGATGTGGGTGCCTTGAAAGGGTTGTGATAGAGGGGAGGAGTGATTAAATTTCTCCACATTCACTTCTCCATGGTTCCTATCCACATACATAGGAACATAGCAAGGCTATTGTTCCATCTACAGTGAGGGGGGAAAGTATTTCATCCCCTGCTAAATTTGCCCGTTTGCCCTCTGACGAAGAAATGACCAGTCCATAATTTTAATGGTAGGTTTATTGTAGCTGTGAGAGACAGAATAACAACAGGAAAACACTCAGAAACACAGAAGACAAAAGTCAGAGACTGATTTGCATTATAAAGAGTGAAATAAGTATTTGACCCCTTTGCAAAAGATGACTTAGTACTTGGTGGCAAAACCCTTCTTGGCAATTACAGAGGTCAGACCTTTCTTGTAGGCGGCCACCAGGTTTGCACACATCTCAGGAGGTATTTTGTCCCACTCCTCTTTGCAGATCCTCTCCAAGTCAGTAAGTTTTTGAGGCTGATATATAGCTACTACAATAAACCTACCATTAAAATTATGGACTGGCCATTTCTTCATCGGAGGGCAAATGAGCAAATTAAGCAGGGGATCAAATACTTTCCCCCCTCACTGTAGCTCAGTAGTACTGACTACTGATTAGCACTGTCTAGGGTTTCTGGTAAGGGATATCCCCAGCCCTACCAGGAGATGCCAGGAGCTGATCCTGGAACCATTTGCATGCAAATCATGTGTTTTTTCAATGAGCTACATGTTGGTGTATTGCCAAAATAAACTTGAAACTGGCCTTGAAGCACATCCTTGAGGGCACACCTAAAACACCTGCTTAGCAATGAGAATTCTCCCCAGCAACAGGTTTCTTTATCAGAGCATGTCTGGAGGAGCTGTGGTAGAGTGTGAGTCTGTCTCTCTGAACGGATAGCTGAATGGAGCAGATATCTGAATATAGGTGAGGTGGTTATTCCTGTCATAGGAATTCACCAAGAGAGGGCTGGACCGCTGTTGCCGTGAAGACATGAGAAGACTTTCTGTGTAACTCTGTTGAGATGAAGAAAGGAACTCCAAGAGCTGGAGCTCATACTCTAACACTATAGCCGTTCTTATCACACAGCTACAGCTGTGTCCTTATCACACATCCAGCACTCAAAAAGATGATCTCAGGTTCAAGAAGCATCAAGGAGATAAACTGTGGTTCTGTGCATGTGCCTTTTGCCGTTAAAATCAGATTCCTACCCACCTCCTCATGGATGCAATTCTTTAAACCAGGGGTACTCAACCTTTTCTATACCTACCGCCCACTAATGCATCTTTCTTGATGGTAAAATTTCCTTACTGCCCACCAGTGTTCGATGGAAGGAGGATTCAGCTTGTGCTGTAGAACCCCCCTACCGCCCACCTAGAACCCTGAAACGCCCACTAGTGGGCGGTAGGGACCAGGTTGACAACCCCTGCTTTAAATGGATCCTTGGGACACTGACAAAAAGTTCTGACTCATTATGACACATGTTGTCAGGGGTTCAGGGGCAGAGACACAGGAGGGGGAGCAAATGGAGAGTGAGGAGGAGGAATCCGAGTGGGGTGGAGGCAGTGACAGTGGCCAGAGTCATTCCACGAGCCTCTCCAGCGAATCGGAAGATTCACAGAAGGGAGCGCCGATGGCCAGGGCAAGGGGGGCTCCAGGGGGAAAACCCCAGGAGGAAGGGGCCAGCGGGGACTCCCTGAGCAGCAGTTGGAAATCAGGACCAGCTTCCCCACCAGAGCGCAGTAGGGAGGGGGAGTCCCAGGAATCGGGACCAGTGTTCTCACCACCAGCGAGAGGAGATGAGTCAGGTTTGACCACGCCCACATCGGAGAGCGGGGAAACGGTCAGGAGGAAGGTTACCGGCTGGGTGCGCGCGCCAAGTTCAAATGTACAGGCGAGTGGCACAGCAGGGAGCCCGGATAGGGAGCCAGGTCCTAAAGCCCGCCGGAAGGAAGGGCAAGACTCAGGGGGTCAGCATCAGAAGAGTCCAGAAAGGTGGAAACCCCAGGGGGCAGAAGGACCCAGAGGAGGAAGGAACAGCGCAGGAGGTGGAGCCGGGCTAGGATCTTGAACTGGTGCGGAAGGGATAGTGACTCAGAGGGGACTTCGCCGATCTAGAGTCTAGACGTAGGGCTGCGCGTTCTGGGGTTTGAAATGGAAACTAAACTTCAATAAAGACTTTTGTACATTACATCAACCGGGCGTTGGTCCTCTGTGAGCTGGGACCTAGAGGCAGTCCTGACACATGTGTTACTAAAATGGTGGGCAATCAAGCCACAGTGATGAATCTGTTCAAGGGCCTGGCTACACAGAAGCTAGTTCGCACAAATACCCTGTTCCAACTAGCGGTCCAGTAGCAGTTACTGGTTAATTCTCCCTTCCAGGACAGTCTTCTAATCTGCTATTCCTGGTTAAATCAGGAAGGACAGAACACTATTCACAAAACCCTCTACAACAGGGATGGGGAATCTGTGGCCCTTCAGATCAGTGGCGTGCAGTGAATTTTTTGTAGGGGAACTGAGGCGCTGGCTTGTGAGGGTGATGGGGGTGATGTCGTGTGCGTGAGCATCATACCTGCCTCCAGAAGCCAGGCAAAATCTTCTTGGGCTTTGGGAAGGGAAAGCTAGGCCTTTGACAGCATGCTGGAGCCCTCCTGCCTCCTTCCCAAAGCTGAGTAAGCTTTGGGAAGATGGCAAGAGGGCTCTTGGACTCCATCATAGCATCATGCCTGCCTCCCTCCCTAAGCCAGTCAGAAGCATCCCGGGCTCTGGGAAGGAGGTGCCAGGCTTTAATACTTTAATACTCTAATTTACCAGGAACATTTAGAGGACTAGCCATTATTTAAATCAATGTCTATGGATGGCACATCAGTATTGTTTAGTTCTCTGAGAGCTTACCTGGGCCAGATTCAGAACAGGCTCACTTGTAATGAGCATTTTTTGTGTGCTCACTTTGGACCAGGCCTGAATTAGCTTATTTAAAGCTCAGGACCCTACCATGCTTCTGATTGTGTCTTAAGGAGAATGATAAGGTCTGGAGACCTCCCAAAACCATTTGCAGTCCTTTCCTTCCACCCTTTCTTTTTCTTGCCTTGCAGTCATGGCAAGAAGGACTGTCACCGTGACCCTGAGGAGGTCCTAAAGGATGCCGCAACAGCAGCATGGGTACTGAAAAGGAGAGTGAAAGTGATGCTGGAAAATTCAAGTGGAGTTGACTTTATAGAATAAGCAATTGATGGGTATAGTCCTAAAGATGAGGATGCAGTCGCATAGGAGACACCTTTTGCAGGATACTTTACATTCGTATGACATTTCAGTTATTGGTCAAGAGGGGGCAACATTCTCCCTCCACTAGGAGAAAATGTGATCTGTGATCACACAGGGCTTTCTTTCTAGGAAAAAGCATGCGCTATCATGTGGCGTTTCAGAAGAGGCATTCATTTTAAAAACCTCTTTTTTATGTGTCTGTTTATAGCGATAGAGACTGATTTACACCTTTGACTTGCTGGGGACAATTTATTACACACCTATAAATAAGCCAAACCTTGTTCTTTCTGTGCCAACTCATGGTTTCCCAATCCTGCTTTTCTGCCAGCCGATGGGTGTGGCAAACTTCCCTTTAGAAAGGTCCAGACAGCTCTAAGGTAATGGCTTAGAGACGAACAAAAGCTGAAGCACCAGCCATTGCATTGATTTTGAAGTACTACAGTATATAGCTAAATGTCCAGGGGATGTAGGATCAACTGGAGGGGAGGAAGGGAATAGAGGCAGGAAGAGAAGAATTTGTGGGGAACTGCTCTTTTTCATTATGGTTGCCATTACGTAGGCATGGACATAAAAAATATGGGGTTGCAGGAAAAGCAATCAGTTAATGGAAATAGAGGACAAAGTGATATGTAAATAGGGCCTTGTTCAGTAAGCAGACTGGTTCATAAGCTGTGATTCCATAGGGGCTCTGCTTTTAGCAAATCAGACAAGGCACACAGCACCTTCACTTCATATCCTGATTCTGGAGAAACTTGTGGATCTACCTCCTTGGACTGTATGCAATAGGAACATTGGAATCTCCAGGCTTCCCACTGACTGACTCTTCTGCAGCTGAACACATGAAACCATTGCATCCAATAAGATTTGGGTTGGAATTAAACTTCTTTCCTTGCTTCTCTCTTCCTCCCCAGACAGCACGTCATATTTCCTGCCCCTGCCCCAATGCTTGGGTTGTTGTCGTTTAGTCGTTTAGTCGTGTCCGACTCTTCATGACCCCATGAATCAGAGCATGCCAGGCACTCCTGTCTTCCACTGCCTCCCGCAGTTTGGTCAAACTCATGCTGGTAACTTCGAGAACACTATCCAACCATATCGTCCTCTGTCATCCCCTTCTCCTTGTGCCCTCCATCTTTCCCAGCATCAGGGTCTTTTCCAGGGAGTCTTCTCTTCTCATGAAGTGGCCAAAGTACTGAAGCCTCAGCTTCACTATCTGTCCTTCCAGTGAGCACTCAGGGCTGATTTCCTTAAGAATGGACAGGTTTATTTTTCTTGCAGTCCATGGGACTCTCAAGAGTCTCCTCCAGCACCTTATGCTTGGGTTATTGGGGCTGAATATAGGTTTCCAATAATCCTCCCAATTTTGATAAGGAGGTCAGTACAAAAGGTAGATGGGTGGACGTCCCCTAGCACCCCAGTAATTTAAGCACTGGCCTACCATATCTTAGAACTTTCTGCCAAAGCTTGTGCTCACAAAAAAGACAGCCAACAAACACCCAGAAAGCAAGTTCCAAAATGGAGTCCATTATAACTACCTAATGAGAAAGTATTTTGCTCTCTTGGAAAGCCAAAGAGCTTTGTGATGCCTAATTGAGGAGAACTGCCCTTAATGATTAACTGCCTGTAATAATCTTCCTTAATAATCTTCTATAATTTGTAGAGACCTAATTAGTGTGTTTTAACAACCTGAAATTCTGAAACCAAAATGGTCGAGATAGAGAACATAATACTATATCATAATCCTTATGTTCAATGTGAAGCGAAAGAACAATCTGACAAAAGTCACATGGGACTGAAGATGCTACTTGCAACCAAGAGGAAGTGGGCACTGACAAAAGTAAATATGGCTGCAGCTTGGGAGTTATTAGTGAAGAATGAACAGCGACATTAAAAATGAATAAGTTCACATTGTTTGGTTTGGTTCATCTTGAAACTATCTGCAACAGAAGCAAGATGACCATATGCAAAACATGTCACACAAGAATGTGCAAAAACAAGTGGCTGAGCATGATTTGCTGTGCTTCATGCAGCTGTGAAGAGCTGTGTCACCTTAAAAAGAACTGCATTTCAAACATCCACTTGGATTTATCAGTTTAAAATGTGGTTGCTTAAATTTCTAATTTTAGTGGTTATTATATGTTTGCTTCATTTTCATTTGACCCTTCTCCAAGGAGCTCAAGGTGTCATACATGTTCCCTTTTCCACTTATCCTTATAACAGTCTGGGAGGGGCAGGTTAAAACAAGGAATGGTGATGGCAACCAGTCAAAGGGCACTTGGCAAACTTCATCAATGAGCAGGAATTTGAACATGAGTCTTCCTGCTTCTAGTCCAGGAATCATGTCTTCTAGATTGTACTGGTGGTAATAGTGACTAATAAGAGGTCTTTTACCCAACTTAAATAAAAAGAATCCCTATATTTTGCAACCAAAATTTACTTCATACATGCACTCATTCAAGAATTATGGCATATGCCCATTCCTGTGACAGCCATCTTGGAAAACGTTCAGAATTTATGCAGTAGAATGGGCAAGTCCATGCAATGTGTTCCTACATGGGCCTGAAACTCATGCAAACCTCAGCATTGTCTGTTCATCATCGTTTATATGGTGGCCTGTGACAGACTCAGTACTGTAAGGGAGGAGTCCCATGATTACTGGCCATTAGTATTAAAGTGTTTTTTTCTTTTGAACCTTTTGGCTCCATTGCTCCATTGATTTTATTTAAATGCTCAAGGCTTATTTTATGATAGTTAATGCCTATCAGTTAATGTGCCTCACTTTCTTGGCAGTAGGTGAAGAGAAGTCCTAAACCAGCCAGAGTAATAGTTATCCAACCTTACCTGTACATTACTTCTCAATGACATTTAGAAGAATTTGGGTGGCAAACTGGTGAAGAAAGGGCAAATAACAATGAATCATATACAGAGCAGAAACAGGCTGGAACATGTTCCATTATGCGAATGAAAGTCACCAATTTCTGGGTTTGGAAGCTGAATGCAGCTGGTGCATTTGATGAGGTAATCACTACTTTTTAAATGGAGAGTGTGGTGCCATATACAGTGCTTGTTTCAAGGTAGGGTAAAATGGCTCATGTAAAGAACCTCTGAGAGCTATGTTATGGCCCCCTCATGCAGATTCTTTCAGGTGGGGTGGGGGGCATTCATTGACCTATTTGTATTGACTGAAAAAGCTTTGATCCTAACTAAGTTTAACAGGAAGATGGAGCACACCTGACACACACGATAATCAACTTTTGTAAATACCATGGCAAAGGTCAGAGCAAAGGCCGACTGATTTCTTTGTAATGTTTTGCCACATCTGGGAAATTAGGGGATTTGCATAGCTGTGACTTGCTTCAGATTGGAAGCGAAGAAAATGAGCTGTGTTTTTGTGTGCATCTGTGCTTCTTCTTTCCTGTATTGATGGGAATGAGTGCATTACAGCCACTTAAAAGTATCTTAGCTTCTTATGCATTTTCAGCAGCATTTTAAAAGTACCCTTTGCTAATGCACCGGCACCGAAGAAATGTGGCTGTTATGTAAGTGACAGTTCCCAGTTGTGCTTGGGCTCCATTCACGGAGCTGAACTTCTGTTGCATAGGCTGAGTACACGCCAAACATTTAAAGCACATTTTCTTATTCCCAGTTTTGCCCTTTAGGCCTTGTCCTCTTCATCTGTTGAAAATTTACAAAAGACCTAGATATTGTAAAATGTATTTGCTAATGTGCATGATATGCTATTTTCCTATCAAAAGCATCTGTAGCCTGATCTCCTAAAGTCTTTCTTTCACATTACATGGTGAAAAATGCAATTGTAGCTCCTAATATACTCAGAGAACTGTAACTGTCTGGAGCAACCTGTGTCATACACATTTGCAATCACAGACTTGTCACAGTCATGAAATGCATGTAAAATATATTCAGTGTATACCTAAAAACATAGTGGCACAAAACTGTCTGTCTACTACGATCTTGCTGCCTGGGAATTTGTAGAAACCAAAATATATTGTGTTATGTAGGTGCCTGACTCAAAGGCACTTAATATCTAAAATAATGAGGAACATAATGAAGGGAAGGACAGGGGTGGGGAATTGTTACTGTAGAACAACCATAGGTTAGAATTCTTGTATTGTTTATATATGTTATGCCTTACTATTGGCTTACTATTATAGTTAAATACAATAGCTTTGTGTGTTTTCCCATATGGTTTGGAGGGTTTGTTAAGTTGTGGGCAAACATATCAGACGACACAGCGATTCTTCAAACAGCACTTGTTTATTCAAAGGCCAGAACAGAACTGAACTGAGGAGCTCAGTCAGCCTGCTTATACAGAGCTCCAGAACAATGTAACTGTAGCAACTTTCTAAAACTATCCAATCACTGAACGTCACTTTCGATCCTTCATTTGCATACAAACTATCCAATCACTGAACATCACTTTCGATCCTTCATTTGCATAACTCTCTACAGTATCCCCCTGCTGGCCTAGGGTGAGAACTTCAGTACATAACAGGGTTCAAGACTCTTACAAGCGTAGCACTCATGGGAATAAGAAGTGATGGAAAATTTAACTCACAGTGGGTTGACGATACTACAGACTTTATACAAGGATGCCACAGGAAACGGAAGTTTTATCAAATTTACATAGTACTGTTCAAATATTATGTAATAGTCATGTAATTATCTAACTATTCTGTAATGAGCACCTGTGTGGTGCCTGCCAACCTGAAAGATGCAACAACTCTCAACTAGGGTAAGGTGATAGAGCCAATTATGGAAGAACAGCTACAAGTGTTTCTGGAGGAAATATATTATCTAGATCCATTTTAATCTGGGTCCAGGTGCAGGTTTTGGGATTGAATCAGCCTTGGTTGCCCTGCTGGATAACCTTTATTGGAAGAGGGACACGGGGTTGCCATATGTCCAGAATTTCCTGGACATAGCTGGAATATGGCAGTCGGAAGAAGTGTTCAGGCAGAAATTGCTGAAATGTCTGCGAAAATCTGGACGTACGGCAACCCGTGTCGGAAGTCTAGATTTTGCCAAATTTCCTAAAAAATACAGTAGTTCAAAAACTTCATTTTAAAATTTTTGTTTTAGATTTTGCAAAACAACTTTGGGCAACATTGGGCAAAAGTAAAAAAAAGCTCTGGATTCTCATTTTTTGAAATACAGTGGTACCTCTAGTTACAAACTTAATTCGTTCCGGAGTCCGATCTTAACCTGAAACTGTTCTTAACTAGTGGCGTGCTTTTGCTAATGGGGCCTCTTGCTGCTGCTGCGCCACCGGCACACGATTTCCGTTCTCACCCTGGGGCAAAGTTCTCAACTCGAGGTAACTCTTCCAGGTTAGCGGAGTTTGTAACCTGAAGCATTTGTAACCTGAGGCATAACTCGAGGTACCACTGTATGGCAACCCTAGGATAACTTAAGGTCTGCCTTACCCTTTATGTCCCAATCCAATCACTGAGGTCATATGGGGGAGGACTATTACTGGTTCCCCCATGGACTAGAAGAATGTTTCATGTCATGAAGAGACGTGTCCTCAGATATTCAGTTTATGTTTTGAATTTTGTATGTTGCATGCTTTTATTTTGTAAGGCACTTGGGGACCCAGTTCATGGAAAAACAAGGTATAAAATTTTAATATAAATAAATAAACATCCAGCGCAGTCTTTAGCATATGAGCTACCAGAGTGCAAAGATCCACCCAGTGCCCCCAAATTTAGTTTAGCCCCCAAATTAACTTTTATTATGATGTGAGAGTTAATTTTGCGTGCACAGAGCCTTTGAGAACGACAAGCGCTGTTGTTGAGTCTGATGAGTGTCACCGTTGTGAATGACAAGCGCTGCTGCTGGCATGGCGCATCTTTGTCGAAAGTCCTTTAGTGAAACAGTAGGTATACATTTCGGTAATACCTAGGTATATATGTATTTTGTTTTTCTAGCTTGATCAAAATTATTGTTTCCTAACAGGTAGAGCTGGACCATAAAGAAGGCTGATCGCTGAAGAATTGATGCTTTTGAATTATGGTCTGGAGGAGAGTCTTGAGAGTCCCATGGACTGCAAGAAGATCTAACGCATCCATTCTTAAGGAAATCAGCCTTGGGTGCTCACTGGCAGGACAGATCGTGAAGCTGAGGCTCCAATACTTTGGCCACCTCATGAGAAGAGAAGACTCCCTGGAAAAGACCCTGATGCTGGGAAAGATGGAGGGCACAAGGAGAAGGGGACGACAGAGGATGAGATGGTTGGACAGTGTTCTCGAAGCTACCAGCATGAGTTTGACCAAACTGTGGGAGGCAGTGGAAGACAGGAGTGCCTGGTGTGCTCTGGTCCATGGGGTCACGAAGAGTCGGACACGACTAAACGACTAAGCAACAACAACAACAACAACAACAACAGGTAGATAGTTAAGAGCTTCAGCAGCTTCAGTGGTGGGTGCCTGCTGCCCCCCCCCGAATTCGGTGCCTGGGTGCCCCGCACCCCTTGCATCACCCAGGTAAAGATGGTCCTGTAAACATCAGTTCAATTGATTTCAAAATTTATCTTGCTCTAGGCTTCAATTCTCTGGGGGTGTTTCCTGGAACTGCTTCCATCCATCCATTCATTCATTCATAGAACACTGATTTCTACTGACATTACAGAGGGAGATAGTGGAGGGGAATTTTGAATTCTTCACTTTGCCTTCAGCCTGCAGGTGCAACATGTGCAGTTTGTGAGTGGGAAGCATAATTTTTAAGGATAAACAGGAGAGTCCTAATATCTTACAGGCCAGAATGGTGCCTACTTGACAGGCTCAGCAGGGGGAAAAAGTGTTTGAATACCATAAAATCCATGAAGAAATCTTGGGGATTTTTTTTTTTAACGTAAATGGGGAAAGTTCCTAAAATCAATATTCCACTGTTAGAATCCTGACATTTAGATCTTTTAAAACTTAGAAATTTAAACCTGAGAATCTTCACTATCTATATCATGCCAGTTTTGATTTATGTATTTATGTTACCTTTGGGAGCCTTTATATTAAATGTGACAGTTGTAAATTCATATTGTAAAAAATTAGGACAAGTTATGAACCCGCATCTTTTAGTCTGTGTTTGGTCTATTGCTAAAGAAATCATCTCAATTTGCATCTGTAAGCATTACTACCTCTCAAGAAGAAGGAATAAACTGGGATCAAGGTAGGCTTCTAGTGCTGCAGAGAAAGAAGCCTAAGGCCACATTGATAAAACAAGAACCTTTGTGTTGGCAATAACTGGGCACAAGCAAGCTTACAGTCTGTACAGAAACGTGTGTATGTGTGTATATGCAGGCATGTATGCAGCAAATAGATTTTGTGCAATGAAGAACAAGTATTAGATAATGACTCTGTGGATTACTTAATATTTATAAGTGGTTATAAATAATGGATGATTCTACTTCAGTTTAAAGCCAGTAGTGTACTCTGTAATTTAAAGCTTCAATCCAAAAGTGTTTATTAAAGTTCAGGAAGCCTCACTCCTTCTCTTACTCTGAAATAAAATGTAACTTATTAAAAATTAAGAAAATCTTTTAGGAGCCATTAGGGGCACTACAGTAAATAAAATCCTGATTGCCTAGTATCAGCCATTTGCTTTTGGCAATGCATTACTTCTGATGGCATGACAGGGTATTCCAACCTGACCTGCAAATTAGAAGTATGGCGTGGCACAGCATGGAAGACTTTTCCTCTTTGTAAAGATGGTCCTGAGAGCATTGCTCCAGCCTCTTTTGATTAGAGACATCACTAAAGTTAATTATGACCTGTTTTGGGATAAGAAATCATCCAGCTTGTAACTGTTGGATGTATTTTAAATTGAGCGTCATTTCTCCCCGAGGTTCTTCCCTGGCTCAGAATGTAAAATTAAATTCTGCTCATGCAAAGTCAGCATTCTGGTCTGCATTGCAATAACATTCACAAGTGTACTTTGATGTTAGCTAATTACTCTCTATGAAACTCTCATCAAAATAAGATTTTGGTGAACAGCTTCTTTGGTGCATGTGCAGACATTCTTCAGTGCTAACTCTATTACTCTCACCAAATATTTTACTGATTTTTTTTAAATTAGTTTTTATTAAAGTTTTATTAAAGTATTAAAACAAACAAATAAAAAAGGAAAGTACATATAGTGTCTCCTTTTTCGATTCATAGTCTTTTTCACAGTTTGTTTGAATCTGGTATGAAATACATCTTGCGGTTGGGGAAAACGTGAGGGGAAAGAGAGGGAGAGAGATTGTGGGTAATGTTCTTTGGTTGTTGTTTTTTTGCATAATGTTAGTGTAGGGTTTTGTGTCAGCATCACATTTCCAAGTCCTTTATATATAGATATATATATATAATTTATTTTTATTGGCATTGTGAGAGATTAGATGGCCCAGAATTTGGTTGTGTTGTGTTCAGTTGGTTGCGATGTAGTGAACTATGCAGCCACCAGACCACCTAATGAAGCAACCTTTGGTTTGGTGAATGTATTGTTGTGAGTTTGGGGAAGGGGTAGGCTATATGCTTGAGTCTCTTCTAATTTCTGGATCCAACAAGAATCCAATTGCTAGAATAGGGATGCATGTTTCTTGGTAATGGCTCCCTGAGTATGGGGCATTAAGAGTCCCCTCCCTCAACTATCAGTCAGAAAGACAAAAGATTGAGTTGAGGTGTATAAGTAGGCTGGGCAGCTAAACGGCAGAGCCATGTCTGATTTCTGCTGGAATTCAAGGCTATGCCTATGGGAGAAGCAAGATCCTCTTGGGGTATTAATGCTGTGAACCCCTTCATCGTAGGCTCAGGGTGTAGGTATATATGTAAATAAACCATATATCATAAAAACACCACAGTGTCTGCTGTCCTTGTTCTGAGGAAGCCAAACCCTAGGTAAGCAATGGAACCCCTGGAATATTGCACCGCTTGGAAACTGCAGTGTCGTGCAACAGTATTTTCTCTATTTGCATCATCCTCTTAATTCATGGTTGCCAGGGTTGAGGAGTCAGTGACTCTCCAGATGTTGTTGGACTCCAACTCCCATCAGCCCCAGCCAGCATGATGAAAGTTGTAGTCCAACCTCTAGGCAATCAGTTTCCACATCACTCATTCTTGCAAATGTTTTATTTGGTTGTTGTCCTCTATTTCAAATTTAAAATCCTGTTTTCTTTCTGGGGTACGTTTGTTTTGGCATGGTAAATTCCAATGGGACTCTCAACCATGGCTTGTGCTAGGAATTATAATTCCCAAGAGACAGTGCGAGAAAGTGCAGCATCCAACACAAGCACCAACCTAACAAGCCTAGAGAGGACTAGCAGAAAGACCATAAATAATGAATATGTTTGGACCCTGATTGATGTTTATGAAGCCCCTGAATTTGGTTGCTTTATTTCATTTTACATGGTTTTATATTGTTTTCATGGGTATTGTTTTTATATTGTACCTAGTGTACACTTCTTAGAAATATCCAGCAGTGTAGAAATGCTTTGACTGATTAAGCAAGTTCAAGGTAAAGGTAAAGGGAGCCCTGACCATTAGGTCCAGTCGTGGCCGACTCTGGGGTCCCTTGCTTTATTGGCCGAGGGAGCCGGCGTACAGCTTCCGGGTCATGTGGCCAGCATGACCAAGCTGCATCTGGCGAACCAGAGCAGTGCACGGAAATGCTGTTTACCTTCCCGCCAGAGTGGTACCTATTTATCTACTTGCACTTTGACGTGCTTTCGAACTGCTAGGTTGGCAGGAGCAGGGACCGAGCAACGGGAGCTCACCCTGTTGTGGGGATTCGAACCACTCTGGTATGGGGGGCTCTGGCTCAGTGGCAACAGAAGAGCTATCAGGTGATTGTCCAAAAGAAGCTCAACAACATTTTGTGTTCGGATTTTTACCTCTTGAAATATGTCAACCACCCATTCTGCTTCTGTTGTTGATGATAACTGTAGATTTCTCCCTAAAAGGCAGAATATAAAACACATAAATAAATGCAGCACATATATACATAATGACAAGGCACACCAACCTACTGGACCTGGACCCTGGGGGAAAAATAGGTTCTAAGGGGTTTTCCTACATATTTGATTCAGGATTTCATGTGTTTTCCTCTTTCTCCATAAAAAGTCATCAGGGATATTCACTTCATTGACATGTATGGAGAACCAGACAGGAGATCCATTTATGGGAAGGGACAGAACTGCAGATACCATGCATATTTTGTGGCTGTGTTGTGTGCCCACCTTCTCATGTTGAGAAGTGACAGTCTATAATTTGATATTGCCTTTCTTTTTTCTTTTTTTGAATGATAAAAAATGTTTTTTTAAAAATGACTACGTTTCGTATTTCCCATTCAATGCACTGATTCACCTTGCAGATTTCCAGACTACACTGGAATTGATTTGTTAGATGTGTGTAGATGGGATTATTATACATTTTTAAATTGTAACACTGAACTCTGTAAATCCTCCTCTGATATGCCTAGGGTTCGACTGATTTGAGGTGGATAATCTGGGATAGCTCTCTCCCTTTGATTGTTCTGAAGTGCAGATCAGAAATATACAAAGTAATGTGTCAATGAGAGCTTTCTGATATGAGCAGAACTATATAGTGAAATATCTCCATTTGGCTTTTAAGTTATAAAGCTACTGATAAGACCGTTTGGCAAATGCTTGATGAAGAGCTCTGAATTTCACTCTGCACCAGTTTATTTGAATAGTAAGGACAAAGGAATATTTATCTTGTCAAGTACCATAAATAAACCCATTAAAGTCATATATCTCTGTGGAATAATAAAGCGGGATGGTACAGTAAATATATTAGTTCTGCTCCATTTTGTATTGTGGTGTTTCCTTTAACAGACTACAGCATTCTTGTTTCTATCAGAAATATCCACTGAATTGAAAAGTGCTGTTGTTGGAGATGTCTTGCTCATTATATTGTTTGTGTGTGTGTGTGTGTGTGTGTGTGTGTGTGTATATATATATATATTTACATACAATATATTATATTGTAATATATATATATGTGTGTGTGTGTGTGTGTGTGTGTGTGTGTTTTCTTAGTGTTTGGAAGGCTGGGATTTTTTTGTAATACTTTTTTGTAATTAAAATATCAGTGCTGTACAAAAGCAAATATGATATAGGATACAAACACAATGGCACAGTATTCATGCACAGTGAATTAGAAAAGTGCTGCAAAGAAAGTCAGACCCTGTCCAAGTAGCCCACTGTTCTTCATTCTGACTGGCAGCAGGCAGAGGCACAGTGGTACCTCGGATTAAGAACTTAATTCGTTCCAGAGGTCCGTTCTTAACCTGAAACTGTTCTTAACTTCAGGTACCACTTTAGCTAATGGGACCTCCCGCTGCCGCTGCACAACTGCCGCTCAATTTCTGTTCTCATCCTGAAGCAAAGTTTTTAACCTGAGGTACTATTTCTGGGTTAGCAGAGTCTGTAACCTGAAGCGTCTGTAACCCGAGGTACCACTGTATTCCCTGTTACTGATCTCCTTAGTTGAAGATGCCAAAAATTCAACCTTGGACCTTCAAGCATGAATAGTTTTTTCTCATCCCCTTTATGACCAGACGTCCCTATAGTCCAGGTATGGAAGGCCTGTGGCTCTCCAGATGGTGTTGGGCTACAAATGACATCATTCCTGAACAATAGAGTGGAATGGAATGGGCTTGGAGTCCATAAATTTCTGGAGGTTCCCCATCTCTGCCTATAGTTCGTGGGTTATAACTTCTCCTAGCGCACAAATAGCTGTGCATTGCCCATTTATCGAACCACCCTGAGATCTACAGGTATAGGGCAGCATATAAATTTAATAATAATAAAGAAAGAATAAGTACAACTCTGCCTTCAGGTATGGCCTCCTTCGAATTCCTGGAACTAAGACTTGCTGCAGGCATCTACTTTAGGAGCATAGCCAGAGAGCTGTGTAGAGCACACAGATGGGTGGACATGTCCTTTTCTGTTCCAATTTCTCTTTTTTTCCAATTGTAAGTTTAGTTCTCTACATTTCCATGTCAGTTTGCAATGTTTAGAAGAGTCCTCGTTAAATTCAGCAGGATTTTAGTGCGAATTTCTCCTAATAGGCACATCCTTGTATGCAATTTTGCCTAATATACACATTTCCCCTTATATAATGCATATCTGTATGCTACTTTCATTCATATATGCATTTTAATGCACACTTTACCCTAGTGCATGTGTTTTGTACACATTACTTGGCTGGAGAACCGCATTGCAAAATTAAGAGAACAGCAGATTTCGAAGGATGTCTGTGTTTCGGGTCTGCATATTGTTTTGGAAAGCTACAATTAGGTAGATTTGCCTACAAATGTCCTGATCATACTTAAACCTGCACCAAATTGTACAGATCCATCACTTGAAGGACTTAAGCTGAAGAAGTCAGAATGCAAACATTTGTTGGCTGGAAGCAATCCATCCTCACTTTGGGTTTCTTGGAAACATTGATTGGTGTAAGTGTAGGTCGATAGAGGCTTCTGTGTTTGCATTCAAACATTAATCAATCACATTTTATTAAAAATTTAAAATCATAAGTGAGACACGAAAGCTTGGAAAACATTTGGGGTCTGCTGTACAAGGGAATGAATAACACATTTAATACCAAAACCACACTTATCAGGAAAACAGAATGCAATATTATGGCTGTTTTACTATCACAGTTTTAAATACCAGTAATATTTAGTTTTGATAATAAGGTAGCAAAAAGGCTTACTGCCAGGGAAGGTTGCCAGGTCCAGACTCTGAGAACATTGCTGTATGTGACTTTCCATACCATATTGTTGCTATTGAGCAAAAGGTCAGTAAGCAAACATTGCATATATTGTATTTGGTTCAAAATGTGGACTACATTTATCAAATGTCATGTTGCTGTAACACACAAACACAGTGAATACTTTCCATTCTGTCTTTCATTGGCCGACAAAGGAAATTAGTATAGATTGACTACATATCCCGGGGGGGGGGGGGTGTTGTTTGAATTGTTTCTTTCTTGTGTGGTGTATCAATCAAAGTAGTAACTAGAATAGACAGTGTAGGCCTGCAACTGATTTTCCACGAACACCCCTTTTGTGCACCTCAGTTTCTCTATGCGTGATATGCAAATATGACAACTGTTTTATGGAGTGCCAAGCATTTTACAGTGCAGAGGTAAAGCCTTTCCCTTGTTGAAGCTGTTATCGAGGGGTTTTAATGGAGATGCAGAACTTCCAGGCTGATCAATGACAGTGACAGCTAAAGTAAAAATGGATGAATCAAAGTGACATTACAAGGAACAGAAAACCAAGGAGGCAGGTAGCAATAGATTAGATCTATAGGCATGGAAAGATGGGCATCTAGGAGAGGCAGATAAGAAGACAGAACATAAATTCAAAGGCTCAGTGAGGGATTAGTAAATTGAAGGGCTGCTGGGGTACATACAATAACCCTTTTATTGGGATTTCCATTGACACCTGGAATAATGGATGTTTGAACCAAACAGTGGGAGGGAAACACCAGAGAGGGGAAAACACTTGTGCTATTCTCTGTCATATTCCTAAAGACTCCCTTAGAAGCCCAGTCTGAACTCTTACAAGTGATGGATTTAGTGGGACACTTCTTACATCTGTGCCATGGGCAACTAATACAGGGGAAAATCCATTGCTTTGAATCCTAAATGTGCTTTAGATCCAGAAAAGGATCCTGCTGATGGAAGAAGGGTTGGGTTTTTTTTTGCCAATAGCCCTTCTTCCCCATGTTTCCAAAGGCTCCCCCCACCAATTCTCTGGGGACACATTTTCAGGGGCTGCAGGGAGGGAGGAGAATTGCCAAAAGTTGGTTCCATTCCTTCAGCTAGTGGAAGCAATTTCAGGATCTCTAAAAGTCTCACAAGTTTTTCTAAACAAAAAAAATTCCTTCCAGTAGCACCTTAAAGACCAACTATGTCAGTTCTTGGTATGAGCTTTCGTGTGCATGCACACTTCTTCAGATACACTGAAACAGAAGTTTCCAGACCCTTCTATATAGTAAGAAGGTGGGGAGGGGTATTACTCAGAAGGCTGGTGGGAATGGGTGATTGGCAGATAGCTGTGATGAGCCTGTTGACGACTCTTAACGACTGCAATAGGTCTTACAGGAAGAAGCAAGGGGTGAAAAGGTGAAAAGTTTTTCTAAGTTTTTCTAAGTGTTATGGGCCTATGATATAGGAATGGCTGAATCACACAAAGTTTCTGCATCGAAAGATGTACCAGCACAAATCTCATTTCAACATTTAGGTTGGTTTATACCAGGAATGGGGAATCTTTTTCAGCCAAAGGGCCATGTTTCTTCATAGACAACCTTTCAGGGACCAAGTGTCAGCAGTGGTTGGAGCTAGTGGCAAAAGTTGGTGGAGCGATGGATGTGATTGGAAAAGCCCAACTCACATTTCCCAAAACTAGGTAACTAACGGATGTTTATGTTGTGAATAGGTGTCAAAAGATGATCTGTACTGATTTCAGCATGTACTGTTGACAGCAACATACATTGACTCACCTTCTGGAAGACTGGTTGAAAATCAAAACAGGCTGATGGAAAAAGAGAAATCATGGCTGTCATGGGCTCAGAGCATTGTGTGAATAGGTTCACATTTATGCACTAAGTAAGTATTGTGCATTACTCACCATGTTATGCATTTCACGCGTTTGATTCCTGTGCGAAAAGAAACAAGTTAAAGTAGCGGATATAATTATGGTTATATGTTCTGATGTGAAATGGTAATGCCAAGGGTAGCGTAGATGTGAGTCATTCTTTAGCAGCAGAATAAAGGGAAATGCAGATGACAGCTAATCTCACACATACATATTTACCACAAAACACTGTTGTTGTTTTTTAATAGAGAGAGGGAGAGGAATGTAACTACTATAACTCATGTCCAAAATAATCCCCTTTCAGGGGGAAAAAATTGCATGCTGCAATACAGACATAGCCTAAGTGGGATGGATCATAGGCTGGTAAGTGCTTGCCAAGAGAACTGAATAACCTTTGCTGTGGCTGCAGAAAAGGGGAAGACCTCAAAGACCAGAAGGGATGGCCAGGGATTGCACCACACACAGAGAGAGCCTACACATAAGCACAGTAGGCCAATAATGATTATATTTTGTTGGATCCTGTGATTGCTAGATTTTAGAAAAACAGAGCCACACCCCATTCAGCCCATCAAGAGTATACCTGGCACCAACTGCTGAACATTTGTATGTATGCATCTGACCAAAGAATATAAGACAAGCCTGCTGGATCAGGCAAATGGCCTATCTAGTCCAGTCCTGCAAACTGGACATGAACGCAATAGCACTCATGCAATTTTCGGGCCCTGAAGACTGGGGCAGCAGCGGAGCAAGCCAATCAGGCACCTGGAGCAGCGTGCGCCCTGTGCCCAGGGGCAGAACAAGCTGCCCGTGGGGTGGGGTGAACTAGGGCAGGATGCTCTGTGAGGCCTACAAGGAGTCTGCCTGCCTGCCTCCTCCCACTCAGCTGCCCTACAACTGAGGGGGAGGCAGCAGGCAGATCGTTTGGGGGAGTGTGGAACCTGCGTGTGATGGCCTGGAATTCGGACTTGGATGCTGAACCTGAGGGATCCCAGCCTGCACAGGATTCCCCGCCTCCAGAACCAGCAGAGCCGGGGCTGGGACATGAGCCTGAAGGGTCCTCACCTGCGCTGGATCCTCAGGTGCAGACATTTGCTGAGTATGCTCTGGCTCCTGAGTTGATGGAAGACCCATTGCCTGCAGGTGCTCCACTCTCTGCCCCATCAGAGGAAGCTGAGGTTGCCTCTGGGTCTGGTAACTCTCCAGCCTCTCCTGAGCTGCAGAGGCTCAGGGCAGAGAGGCGGAGGGAACTAAGTTCCCGCAGGAGGAGTGCTTGCCTCCTGGCTAGGAGAGGCGAGTCACCAGAGGATCGGGGCCGCCCTATGCTTCAGGGCAGATAAAAGCCGACCAGCCCCAGTCCCAAGTTGTGGGAGCAACATTGTTGGTTGCTAGTTCCTGCCTGAGCTCCTGACCTGCCCTGGCTCCCTGCTTGCATGTCTGTTCCTGACTTCACCTGACTCCCTGCCCTGCACTCAGCTTCAGCTACTACAGACTGTCTCCATGTTGTGCCTTTGACCACAGACTGGACTTGGACCTTGCCTCTCGGGTAACCCATGGGAGCAGCACACTGCGGTTGCCCAAGCCACCACGTCACTCCCTGGAGGGACATGTGACTTGGGCATGCTGCAGGCCCCACGGTGAGTGCCACCCAGCATTTTGTCACTCCCCGCAGTGGTGACACCCGTGGCTACCTGCCCCCACTGCACCCCCTTTCCTCTGCCCCTGGACTGGGTTTGTGTTGAGGAGGTTCTGGTTCCTACCAGTGTGTAGCTCTTGGCTTGAGTCATGAATAGAGAGATCTATTAACCCCTTCCTTTGTAGCAGTGTTTCCCAAGCAGCAGCAGCAGCATCATAATAATCATAATTATCATGTGTAATACTCCTTCCATTCTACACAGAACAAACTCTTACCAAACAAAGGACCTTGTGTCAAAATCCAGAGATGGATTAGCCTTTGACAACAATGTGAAAGAGGAGAGACTGAAACAGATACTCCCCCTAATTCATTGTCTCGCAGAGAGCTGAGCATGACCAAGAGATCCCTTTAAATTATTACACATGATAAACTGTTTTCCATTAAAAGGCAATGAAAGAAAACTGTACCTAACGTGGGGTGTAGGGGCAATGACACAGATAGCATTGCACAACATACCAATCTGCTACTGAATCAGCAAGAGGCAATAATAATAAATGGGCTCAGGGGACTGAATTCAAAACATGCTTTATTTAGTCTTGCTCTAATGGGAATTAACCCCCCAAATCAATGTGAACCCCTGTGCATAAAAATGCTTATATTAGTGAAATTAACATACAAAAATGCATTATATAAAGGAAACTTGCTTTGGGAAAAAACGTATATTAAGGAAAATTGCAGACAAACATGTATATATTAGGGGAAATTTGCATTAAAATGTTGGTGAATTTTCATGAGGACTAACAAAAATAATTCCCATACTGATGTGGAATGTGAAGAACTGAACTGAAGTCAGGAAAAATGAGAAACTGAGAAAAACCAAAACTGACAGATTTGCCTGTCCCTTGCTACAACAAGAGCAACTTGCTCTGCCATTGCCATTGGTTTTATCAATATCCTGTTGATTTGCCACTCTTCTTTTAGTACCAGACATTATAGTTTGTTCATCTTGATTTTCAGGCTTCTAGAATCAACATACAAGCATATATGCATTATAAGTTTATTGTATTACATTATATCATTGTTTCTGTGACTCCCTCCCCCTTTTTTCTTAATGCTCATTATCATTCTCTCAGCAAATCTGACAGCAGAGAATAGCGGGACCTTCTTGGCTGTGCCACTCTGGTTATGGAACTCCCTCCTGTCAGAGATACACTTGTCCCCGTTGTTGATGCCTTTCTGACATCTGTTAAGAACATATCTGTTTTATATGGTCTTTGGGGACTCCAGACATGTTTGGCCAGTTTCTATCTGTGTCAGCTTCTGTATTGCTGCTGTTTTGTAACTGAATTGTGTGTTAGATCGTTTTATGATTTCGATATTGATTTTATGTGCTATTTTGTTGCATTCCTTGTATACCATCCTGAGAATTTTGGTTGAAGGGCAGCTCATCAAGACCCTCTTGGCTCCCCCCACCCCAAAATTAATAGCCGCTCTGCAGTCTTTGTGTTTGGACAGGGGCAGCTTTTGATTTCTAGAATAATTTTAAATATGAGCATAGGCATATTTATGAATTTATGATGATGTGAGCATGTTTGTTTACTTTAGGGGTAACTTGGATTTCTATAAAATCCCAAGGCTATATGGCTGTCAGAGGTGATACCAAAAGGAACAGCAGGTCACTAAGGAACTGCCAGAAATTTACAGTCAAACCCCACATTCCAAATTAAGAAGCATTGTTAAGATTAGAGATAAGGGACAAAGGAGAAATCAGAAAGCAAGAAAGTATTTATTTAGAGAATATCTCTAGATTAGATACTCTTGAAGAAGTCTCATCCATGGTGTTCAGTAAATGAAGACTGGATGACAAACTTAACATGCCCCAATGTTTATCCCTGTGGGATCAAAGGAGGGAGTGGACAGAGGGAACAAAATTCCCTAATTAGATGTAACCAGAGGAAGCTTAATGTTCCTTCCTATCCAAGAGCACCTGTGGAGATGGGCTACTGACACTTTTCCAACCCAGGGTGATGTGAACTGGGAGAGAGTTCCTTACTGCAAACCATACAGGCAGCGACCATTTTAGGCGCATCTGATATGTGAGCATCGTGCCAAACTTGGTAGTGACCCAAAAATGTCACTGAAACATCAGAAAAAGGGACAAGGCAGGGGGGTGGAACAGGGTCGTTGCAGACTTTTTCTATGGCATTTCAAGTATATGTGATTTCACTAAAACACATGGTGCCTTGGAATGTGTAAATTGGGAGTTGCCTGTATTGCATTTATGTTGGAGGGGCAGAGGGAGAAATGCTGTATTAGATTATGATGCTTGAATACTTTGCACTGTCAACTTCCTGTTCTGAAGCTTGTGCCTTATACTACCTATATCAGTGTGGGGGTATTTATAAGTTCCTTAACGTGCACTTATGTTCCCCAAAATTCTTTGGAAGAACCCCATCTCATATCTAATCAAATTGGGCCACTGACAAGACACCCTGCGATGCTTTAGGGAAATCCTAGAGTTGGACTGGATGCAGTGTGAGGGCACTGCTGAAGGGAACCAGGCAGGACAGCTTTAAAGCTTAAGTGGATTACATTTCTATATAACCCGGTTATGGGTCTGTGGATTCAAGAGAGTCCCCCCCCCCCGGCTGCCTGCCTGTCATATAGTTCCCCTGACAGGCAGGGTTTATTAGCTTTTCCAACCCAGCTCTTTCAGCATCTTTCTTTTCCCCCTGATCACATCCCTCAGCTGCCTGTCTCAGCTCTTCCGGTATCTCTGTGTTCCCTAGAGCCCTTCATCATTTAGCTGCACCAGCTGCCTGCATTGGCCTCCCCACAACAAAGCCCAACCCTTTCCTCTTCCCCAGTGCTTCCTACAACAACCACTGGACATTTTGCTCCAATTCATCTCTGCTTGCAGCAAATCTCCTATAGGCACTAGTAAATGTTTCACATGGGTAAGCCCCCCAACTCAGAACTGCTGTGGTCCATATCAGAACGCTTCATGTTTGGAAGATTATCCCAGTTATGTGCTTCTGATGGTGACAGTGGCTTAGGGAGTTCTGAAAACCCCTTGAACATTAAGTGGGTGGATTTCCTAGTTCCTGAACTCGCAATCAGTTCTGTTAAACTAACGGAAGCTGTATATGCTAAGGATTTCTACTGTGTACGTGGTCATAAAATGGCTGATGCTAGAGATGAGTGAATCTGTTAATTTCATTTTTCTTAAATTCAGTTCTCCACATTTCCACAACATGTAATCATAGAATTGCAGAGTTGGGAAGGACACTGAGGGCCATCTAGTCCAAATTCCTGCAATGCAGGAATCTCAACTAAAGCATCCATGTCTGATGGCCTTCCAACTTCTGTTTAAAAATCTCCAATGAAGGAGAGTCCACCATCTCCCAAGGGAGTCCATCTCACTGTTGAACAGCTCTTACTGTCAGAAAGTTCTTCTAGATGCAAAGTTGGACTCTCCTTTATTGTAACTTGAAGCCATTGGTTCAGGTCCTATCCCCTGGAGCAGAAGAAAACAAGTTTTGTGATTTTTTAATAAAAAAAATCTTCATTAAAATTTACCAGCATTTTAATGTGAATTTCTCATAATATAAACATTTTTATAAAGCAGTTTCCCATAAGAGAACGCATTTTTGTATGTTATTTTCACTGATATGTGCATTTTGTACACACTTTATCCTAGTATATGCCATTTTGTGTTGCTTTGAAAAATTTGGAGAAATGTGAAATTTGAAGGATGGTTGTGTTTCATTTTGTGCATTATTTCAGAAAGTGCAAATTACATAGGCTCAGCTCTGAAAACCAGCTGATTTGAATTTCTCTCCCATCCCAGTTTCTGGGAGCCTTTTCTTCTTGGGGAACTATTGTAACATAAGAGGAGTAAGTTCATATTCCAGTCCACAAATTTGAAGAACAGCTGTCTCCTTTCTTTCTAAGGTGATACTGTACTTATGCCTGCTCTATTGTGCCTTTCAAGACCTAAGGCATGTCAGATTCCTATAGTTTTAGCAAGTGGACATTGCCACTTTTCTGGAGGAGGATGCCATATACCCAGTAGCTGCTGGTGGGATGGGTGGGGCTGTGTTCATTTCCTGGCTTCCCAATGATGTCCATTGCTGCTAGTTACTGAGAGGGAGGAGCAAGCCACGGTGTGCAGCTCAGCAGGGTGCAGGCACAGCACTGGCTTGGCCACTGTGCGTGCACTGTGCTGAGCTCCCCACGGCCTTGCCCCTCTCCCTCTCCCATTAAAGTTCAGACAGACTATGGACAGTTTCCAGCTAGTGCATCAGTGCAAGAATTTATGCTTGCATAGTGGGATTTTCCAATTGTGCATACTCTGTGCCCTCTCCAGTTCTGCTCTGGAGGGTTGGCGGAGCCCAAAACAGAGATAGTGGGTGCACTGGGAGAGGAAAGTGGGAAAAGTCCCATGGTGCAAGCAAAAATCCTTCTATTGATGGGATGATTAATTAGCGCAGCATTGGATACAAACCTTAGAAACCCTCAGATCCATAGACAGCCCGGAACTTCCCCTGGTGACACCCCAGTAGTCCATTTTGGGGTCTTTTGCTGGCAGTATTATTGCCTCTGCCCTGCTTTCTGTGGCCTTAGTGGTGGTGGAGCTTGCCACCAGTAGAGGCCAATGGAATGTCCCTAACCCCCTCTAGCAGCATGGATCGGGGTTTAGGACTGCAGCCTAGTTTTCCATAATGTTTATGAAAGGCTGGCAAATTCTAGTAATCTCCCTGACTTTTTGGAAATAAAAAACGTATATGTTACTCCTGTTTCAGTTTTGCTAAATGTGGATAACAGAGAAAAGCACCCCAATGTCCTTTCTGCACATTACCATTTATAGTGGTGTATAGTCGATGTTTGATCTGACATTTTTCAGAGTGAATTTGTAGCTGATTGTCTGCTCCTTTGGTCACACATCACTGTTGTTAGAGAGGGAGTGCATGGCTTTCCTTTCCACCCTAATGGTGAGTTGTGCTCGGATTGAAAAAAAGTTCTGTCCCCTTATGTACTTGTGTTCCTCTAGCTAGTAAATGCCAGAATTTTGATCGCACACATGCAGATAGCTCTTTTGCAGGGTGAAAAAGAATACTAGAATCGTAGAATTGGAAAGCACTCAGAGAGTCATATAGTCCACCCCCTTGCAAACAAGACTCACAACTGTGTCAAGTATTCTGGAATTCTATGCCTGTATGGAAGATTAGAAGGGGAACTACATGTCTGTCTGAGCTATGACAAACCTAGTTATTGTGATGGAATTTTGTCTGCAGCTAATGACTTCTGTCGTGGGCAGTACTTTGACCCATGCCGTCATCTCTGTCTGCCATATCCCTCATCTGAACTGAGCTCACAAGCTGACAGTTCACACTGGCCAGAAGGAAATGGTGCACAACAGATATCTCCTAAACCACATCCACCAACCCCCTTCACACAGAAAGTGTGCAGCACT
Organism: Podarcis gaigeae; assembly: GCF_964106915.1. Taxonomy (NCBI): domain Eukaryota; kingdom Metazoa; phylum Chordata; class Lepidosauria; order Squamata; family Lacertidae; genus Podarcis; species Podarcis gaigeae. The sequence goes on from NC_139677.1 coordinate 75,964,773, forward strand.
TGTACACATGCCTCACAGATGAACATAGTGAGGATCTTTCACAAAAGTCAGGTTTTTTGTATTAGAAGAAAATCCTTTTCTTTTTAGTATATTATTCGGGTATATTATCTGAATCATGATGACGTCATGCGGTCACATGCCAAAAAAATCCATAAAAATCCATAAAACCCAGCAACTAGACCACAATGAATGCAAAGTGAAGAACAGAAACTTTCCAAAAATGGAAAGATAAGGAAGTGCCAAGTGTTCATCAGTGGGTATTAAGAAATGAAGTTATAGCAATTAATGGGGAATTTCATTCCACTCCAACTCAAACTTTCCATGGAAATGGCATACAGTAGGTTCCAGACTATTGAACTGTCTTGTTGCTCTTTGTCCACTAAACAAAAGGAAAAGCACTCCTATTGAATTTGACGGGGCATACTACTATGTAAGTGAGGTTAGGACTGCAGCCTAAATCCTATATAAATGCTATCCATTTTTAGTTCTTGTGCTGATGATTTATTCATTTCTAAAATAGATGGTCACAAAGCTGCTTACAGAACAAGCAATAAAAACAGTTCATTAGTCAAATAAGATGTTAAAACAAACCAAAACCACAGGTGAAAACCTAAGTTCCATAACTAGGTTTAATGTGTTGGAATCCATGGTTTACGTGCAGCTTTGCAAGCAGCAATTAATGTCTCCACAGCCTGGGAAGACAGAGCATGAAAGGAATCTGCCTAGAGATAAGGAGACCCAGCAACAGCTCAGTGATTGGCTGAGGTCCCTCATATAGGCAGCATGACCTATGACACAGGTGGTTGGTGTGGTTAGTGTTGGAGTTGTTGAGGAGTTGCTGAGAGTGAAGAAGTCCTGTTGTAAATAGTAACTTGTAGATAAGACTTGTATGTTTACTGCTGTATTTAATAAACTACAAGAATCAAGTTACTAGTCAACAGTCTTTGTTCCTGATCATCGTCCTGACTGGGCAATCTCAAGAGTTGCCTAAGAACCACTGCAGTGCTCTGCTATACTCTGCTAAGCTGTGCAACAGGCAAAAGCACTTCAAAAGTCCAAGCGGCTTTCAAAAGTTTTAACATAATGTAACTTACCTAAAATGCTGGCTGGAATAGAAAGGTCTTTGTCAAGCAGGAGGGAGGGTCTGACTGATCTTAGCTGGAAGGGAGTTCCACAGTCACACCTACAATACTGAATGCACAGCTCCTGGTGGATACCAACCATGCATTGGAGCCATGGGAGACTACTGTGTTATGTTCCCATTAGGTTATGCTAGCAGAATATTGTAGCCATGTACGGTAACTCTGGTGGTACATCAGTGCAATCCCACTGCCATCATGCTATTGCTAGTTCATTGATTTTGTTGTGATCATAAGGCTTTTCAGCCAGTCTAACTGGACCATATAACTGTATTGTGAGATATATAGATGAATAGCTTACTGTTCTTTGAATTAGAACAGATTTCCCCTTTCCAGAGTGAAAAACATCTAAGATATGTTGCTAGATTAAAAACCAGGGAAGCTGGTGGCAAGTGCTTGTTATTTTTAACTGAGAGCTGTACTCAACATTACACAAAGAGACTGTGCAGGTCAAGGCAAATGACCCTTACATGTCCCTGCAGTGAGAACCAAATCAAGCAAACTCGCGTTATGTGAGAATCAGCTGCCTTTTCAGTATCTGTGTATCAGTGTGTGTGTGTATACCATACTTTCAGCATAATAAAAATTCTGAACTCTTCCCATGAAATTTCAGCTCTGCCCTGATGGAATGAGGGACATTAATGGATCAAAATCATGGCTTTGGAACATCAGAAATAGAGGTGCAGTTCCACATTGGGATGTGAGATTACTGTGCTAAAGTTTCCCCAAATATTTCTAGATGCATAAAAAGTCTACAGATGCAATTCAGGTGATTGAGAGAACATAGCTGCTCACTAGCTGTGATATTATTTCTCCCTAGTCTCAGCTGGTGTTGCTGCCAAGATGCTATTGTGAGACACTAAACTTTCCCAGATAACAGGTGTGCCTTTCCCCCTCCAGCTTTAAAAAATAACAACAGGCATTTTTAAAACCAGATTGCTCATAATGGGGGAAAAATAGTGTCTGGGAGGAGTACTCTATTGCGCAAAGAAGGTCTACACACAAACGCTTATTTCTGACAGTTTTCATTCTGATACTTTTTTTAACATGAAGTTGCTGTAGCTCAGTGACAGAGCCCATGCTTTTCATGCAGTAAGTCCCAGATTCAGCCTTGGCATCTCCAGTTGAAATGATCCTTCCTTCCTTAATGTTAATAACTTACATACCACTTAATATAACGAAATTTCTAAGTGCTTCACACAATTTGCAGTCATCACGTCACCAGCAAAACATCCTTACACAGTATCAAAAAGCACAATAAGAATCCAGTATATAATATTCCCCATATTCTGCATGTGGGCAAATCAGTTGAGGTACAAACATGAATCATGCTTGAAATGTGCAGCCTGCACTGCAGGAGCAGCTGGTGTGAAGCGGCGGCACTGAAGAGTTTGGATTTGATATCCCGCTTTATCACTACCCGAAGGAGTCTCAAAGTGGCTAACGTTCTCCTTTCTCTTCCTCCCCCACAACAAACACTCTGTGAGGTGAGTGGGGCTGAGAGACTTCAGAGAGAAGTGTGACTAGCTCAAGGTCACCCAGCAGCTGCATGTGGAGGAGTGGAGATGCGAACCCGGTTCACCAGATTCCACCGCTCTTAACCACTACACCACGCTCTGGTCTCTTAGCACCAGCACTGCTGCCACTAAACTGGGTCAGGGCAATACAAGTGTGCTGGCAGAGACACCAGATGGGCTCCACTGGTATGCCATTCTGCTGTGACCTCACTACCACTCTGTCCCATGCCACACCATCCCAGTAACGTGTAGCGATGCTGGTGCTGGGAAGCCAGGTCACTCCTGACTACCAGTGAACTGACCGTTTCTTTGCTGGGCAGGCAAGCAAGTGTGAAGGGAAACAGAGCCCTCCTTCCTGTCACTCAGCCTTTTGACTACTAGTCTCCTGGAAGACAAATATTTGCCACCATCCTCCTTCCTTGATTTCATACAATAGGCATTACTTCTTCCTTTTCTTGATCGTTTTGGTCTTTCCGGCATGAGGCCAATTCCCCTAGCCTTGAGGACAGGAAGGAAAATTGCACTGGGAGGGCAAAGTGACAAAGGGATGGAAGGCTGGACCTGGCTTATATATTTGTTCAGACGGCTCCCTGGTTTAGGAGAGAAAAGGTACCGGTAGATGCTGACTATCAATATCTACACACGCTTTAGTTTGCATATTTCATAGAATGCAACTTTTCCCAGACAGGAAGAATGGGGTTTGGCTATCACAATGGCCTGCAATTCCCTAGCATTTCATATGTACAAATGCCACATGTGACAAACTGCATGCGGGAGCTACTCCAAGTTTGAGGAAGGGCCAGCTCAGTGGTAGTTCACATGCTTGGCATGCAGAAGGTTCAATCCCTTGCATCTCCCGATGCTGCTGGGAAAGGCTGCCAATCCGTGTAGACAGTCCTGAGCTAGATATCCCAGTATGCAGCAGCTTCCTGTGCTCTTTTTCCTCACATGGAGAAATAGCATCCATGTCAGAATTTCGCAATGCGTGAAAGGCCTTTACTGAATTCATACCTTTTGAAAGTCACAGCGTGGTGTCAGTGAACCTGCCTCTGTGGCACACTCTGCTTTTCTGCCTTCTTCCCGGGTGGCTCTGCATTGTCCTCCTGAGGGGTTCGATGCTGAAGAAGCTGGAATAGATAGAAGCAGAACGGCAGCAGAAGTCAGAGCTTAGCCTTCTTGCCTCAAGGCTCCGTAGTCGATTGAGGTGCCATGTGACTGACTGACTCTGGTGAATTTACAATAGGGTAGATGTCTGGAGAGATAAGGACAACACTATTATATCTCCCTTGCAGCTTATCGCTGCCTAGAGTCATTCTAATAGTAAAACGTGTCATCGGTGCCAAACTGCAGGGGCCTGGATGTGAGAGATGCGAGCTCCCTTAACTCTCGCTGATTAAATGGGCGCTGGGAACACTTGTAACTCTGGGCTGCTTGTTTCTTTCTTTCTTCAAGAACTGCATAAGGTTAGTCAGAAGATCGTGGCAAAGAGGACGATTTGGGTTCAGAGGAAACCATAGGAATCCTATGTACTAATTCCAGCCTTGGAGACACTAAATGCCAGTTACAGTGGTACCTCAGGTTACATACGCTTCAGGATACATATGCTTCAGATTACAGACTCTGCTAACCCAGAAATAGTGCTTCAGGTTAAGAACTTTGCTCCAGGATGAGAACAGAAATCATGCTCTGGCGGCGTGGCAGCAGCAGGAGGCCCCATTAGTTAAAGTGGTGCTTCAGTTTAAGAACAGTTTCAGGTTAAGAATGGACCTCCAGAACGAATTAAGTATGTAACCAGAGGTACCACTGTACAGTACAGTTAAAACAACCGATTAATTAAGCAGTTTACTTTTTCACTTAAAAAACCCCATGTTTCCTAATGTCATATATAGAAAGGTCATGTTTCTGATTATAACAGCTTTATCAGTCATCAGCATGACACTGAACTGAGGCAGGACAATTTGCTTATGTACTTGTGTCCACTGTTTAAGTACTTAACCCGAGGTACCACTGTACTAGGAATCACAAATGGGGAGATTGCTGGGATGCTTGGGTCCTGATTGTGGGTTTCCCATGAGCATCTGGTGAGCCACTTTAAGAACAGGATGCTGAGCTAGACGGGCCGTTGGTCTTAGGCAGCAGGGCTCTTCCTATGTCTTTATTTTCTTTGCGTTTTTATTACTGATGCTGGCTTTAAAACCTGGGAAAATGTTAGTTCAGTGGTAGTTTTTCCTTGCCTGGCAAATAACTTGCCCAAAACAAAACAAAACACCCAATTTTTGAATTATTTTACCCTTTAATCTACTTGGAGATCAGGTGAGCCAGAATAATATTAGGGGTGTTCACATGTTATGTACATTCAACAAGTGCATCATCTACACTTGTTGCAGTTTAGCTGTCTGCTCGTACATTTATTCACATGTGATGTTCAACAAGTGTACTGTCTATGTACCTTGATGCACAATAGTGTCCAACTTGTCCCAGGAGACTTTTCCTTCAGATGTGTATTTTAAAGAGAATACACAGAATTAACTTTCATTACACAAGTGATTGTGAGTCAGCCCTAGATGACTCTTCTAAAACTTTTGCTGGGCTAGAATCCCTTTTGAACTTGACCGTGACAGCAATAGTGCAATTTATGGTTTTGCTTTCTTGGGGTGGTGGAGGAAATCTATGTACTGTAACTAGAGAGCTGCAGAGAGTCAGTGTAAATTCTAGGGTGCATTCATTTATTCATAAATAAAAAAAACCTATTATTCATTGCCAATGCAATTTCATGTTTGTGTGATGGCCTGGGACTCGGGCTTGGACTCAGAACCAGAGGAGTCTCAGTCTGCACTGGATCCTTTGCCTCAGGCATCATCTGAACCAAGTCTGGGGCTTGATCCTGAAGAGCCCCAGTCTGCACAGGTTCTCCTGCAACAAACACCAGCTGGGCCGAGTCAGGGGCCTGAGCCTTCCCTGGCTCCAGATGCGGGAATTACCTCATTGCCTTCAGCTGGGCTATCACTTATAGCTGCTCCACTGCTGGTTGGGTCAGGGGAGGCTGAGGTGGCTCCTGGGTCTAGTAACCCACTGATGTCTCCCAAGCTGCAGAGACTAAGGTCTGAGAGAAGGAGTGACCTGAGCACTCGCAGGAGGAGTGCTCGCCTTTGGGTGAAACAGGGAGGTGAGACGCCGGGGGATCAAGACCGGCTGTTACCCTGACAAAGATAAAAGGCTGACGGACGCCTCCCCAGGTTGTGGGAGCAACATTGCTGTATGCCAGATCCTGCCTGAGATCCTGTACCTGTCCTTGCCTGGTTTCCTGCCTCGTATCCTGCCTCGGCCCTGTTGGACTGACTCCTAGCGGAACCTCCAGATTCTGTACCGGTCCTGGACCGTGTTTCAAGGGTTACCTCCCGGCCCAGCACAGTTCTACACTAGCTGCAGCTTCTCAACCATCTTCAAGGGCAACCCCACAGAGAAGGGGATGCCACTCTATACAGCAACCAACTTTGAGGTTACTGGTCTATGGATCCCTGTGGCTAGGCTATCCCTATCTAGGAACAGCCATAGCAGGTGAACCAGCCAGGCTATCAAAAGGCACTCCTTGGTGCAGAGGCCACCTGTACCTCCAACAGCAGTGCTGGAACTAGGATCCCCCACAGACTGCACACCTGTTGTATTTGTAGAAAAGGTGGAAATGAAAAGTCAACTGGTTGTGACGTACTGGAATAGGAGCATAATGAGTAATGGATGTGCTTAGTGGATGATCTCACTTCCTCTTGCCCTGCACTTGGAGTTCATGAATCTGCATCAGCAATCAGCGTGTTCTCAGTCCTGTCTCCCACCCAGACACCCGCAGTCTGAGAGTTTCAACAGAGAAGGGGATTCCAGGTATTTTTAAAATCCTTGGTCTGACACTCTCAAGCATAGCAGAGTAGTTTTTGGCCCTTTTATCATGATAGCAGCAACACACTCAGAACTGACTGGATCCATGCTGTGTCTCCTAGTGCAGCAACAACCCTGCCCCTTTAGATAGGGTGTGATGATTCCAGTCCAAACACCATCAGTTTTCTGGAAATGGCAAGTGAGACACTTGTTGCCATGGTGATCCTTAATAGTTCTGACTCAGATGTGGGGTTGTCATGGAAACTGCATCTGTAGCTCCTGGGAGGTGGTGCAGGCTTCTTTCTTCCTCCCTTTCTTCCTTTTCTATCAGCAGAAAAAGGCTCCAAAGCCCCATCCTGTTTGCTACTTGCTGCACTGCAGTGACTAAGCTTTCAAGGCTGTTTCATTATTCACAGACTGAAGGATAGTCCCTTTTTGATCCTGCACTGCAGAAGCAGAATTGTTACTCAATGGCACAAATACTTTCCCTCCACATCAAACTCATCACAAGCATATAATCTGCAAATTTATGCACCTCCAGTTCCCACTATTAATTTTATATAGTCTATTTTTTATATATGTCTATTTTTTAAATAAATAAATAATAAAATAAAATAAAATAAAATGAAGCCTTCTTGCAGAAAGCAGACCGCCTTCTCTTATTCCTTGGTTCATTCCTAACTATTTTACATGCAAATATATCTACATCTATGACTTAGGGCCTAGGGCTTACTTGGCATTGTTAAACTTGGTTGAAAACAAACCTGTAGTTAACTTTCTTTTCTGGGATCTTAACATATGCTACATAGATATTGGTTAAAATTACATTATTTCTCAGGCCAAAGAATTCAAGCTTTAGAAAGCCAGCATAATTTGTGACAGAGTAAATAATGCCAGCGTAATTTACCCCTGTTCCAAACTCTGTTCAGGAGTGAAGATACTGTGGGCAGATCTGATCTGAGTATGGCAGAGGAAAAATAAATCTTTTAAAGTGAGTTTGTATTACACCACCTTTTTTTTTTTTTTGCCAGTGAACTTCCACTGGGTTGCTAGGTCATGTTCCTAAGATGAACAGAGTTTGGAACAGAGATAAGTTTCCCCCCACCTCCCCCAACTCACCCCTGCCACTCCTGTGAAGCACCCTTTTCACAGGACGTACCCTAGCCTTGACTCAGCTGACTTCAAATGAACCAGCTGAGCTAGGATGAAAGACTTAACCCCATTTGTATCTGAGCTGGGAAGAAAGCCTTCACCTAGCTCTGCTGGAGAACTGCCTATTCCAGACTCTTCTGACCCTAGTAGATCTTGGGGTTGGATTGCTCCCTAAGATTCTCTATGCGAATGTATTTGAAGTGCATATTTCAAGGGATACACAATATATGAGATAAATTTGTGTGTAGGAGGAACTGTGCCATGTATCTTGAGTCTCAACATATGTGAGGAAGGATATGGATGGATAAGGTGTTGTGATAAGTATAGAAAATAACATATGATTATGAGGCATATGGAGAAGAGGATCAAAAGGCGTATGTGTCTGTAAATGTTCAAGACCAGTGTCAGCACCCAGCATCCCTGGACAGCTCTCAGGGTCTGCTGCCAATGCCTGCCTTGGCCTTCTTAAAAAAAAACCTGCAGATTTGTCCTCTGAGTAACACCAGGTGGCTGAGTCTACAGTACCTGCAGTTTTCATTTCCCATGAGGCTCTTGATGTAGTGTTGTTCTTGAGCATTATATGGAATTAAGATGACTGCCAGGTTAGTCTGCCAGGGCCCACATAGGACCCCCTCAACCCAGGAGCCAGGCTTGTGAATATTGGTGATTCAGATATCCCAATGGAGTGTGCTCAGGTGAGAGACAAAGTGGCTGTGGCTGGTTTTATACCCCATACTGAGAAGAGATAATGTACATCTAAGGTGAGGTGTGAAGTCCATGCAATGTAGACTTTACAAGCTCTACAAGCTTTTAGACAAATTATAAACATGATACAGTGGTTCCTTGGTTGTCGACCATAATCCCCGGTACAGTTCGAAAACCAAGATGCGGCTTCCAATTGGCTGCAGGAGCTTCCTGCACTCAATCGGAAGCTGCATAATCTGCGTTGGACGTTCGGCTTCCAAAAAACATTCACAAACCAGAACACTCAGTTCTGGGTTTACGGCGTTTGGGAGCCAAAGCGTCCGAGTACCAAAGCATTCGACAACCAAGGTATGACTGTATATGTATATGAATGTAACAACATATTAAGAAACTTTCAGTTCTATCCTATATATGTCTACTTAGAAGTAAGCCTCGCTGAGTTCAATCACACTTTCCCCCATCTACATAGGAAGCTGCCTTAGCCTTATACCAAGTTTAGACAACTGATCCATCTAGCCCAGTATTATCTCCACCGATGGTCAGCAGCTCTCCAGGATTTCAGATAGGGAACTCTCCAAGCCCTACTGGGAGATGCCAGGGAACGGACCTGAAATATTCTGCAAAACAGATGTCCTAGCATTGAGCTATGGCCTATCTGCATGGGATTACAGTCTTAAGAGAGTAACAACCTGAAGAATCACAACAGCTGGATTCTACTATTAAACATGATAATAAATCAAGATCATATCTCATAACAGTTGATGAGTGTGGGTTGTTTCTCCAGTATTCCATAAACATCAAGCACTTTGAATGAGGCAATGGTTTCTCTCATGCAAATATAGTTTAATAGTTTTGACATCCTTGCATATTCATACTGTACTTTCCAAGACTGTCCCTTTTAAGAACCACCCTTAGCAGAATTTCAAACTGTATTATTTTCTATCCCTGAATAGGGATGCCCATAGGATTAGTGTTTATCTTGATTTAATGTCTCATCAGAAGCATGACAACCCCAGTAGTCATCCCATGGTGCTACTAAATGAAGCATGCCTTGTTCCCTCATCTGTGATGTAAACCTCTGCCCTTTGAAGCCTTGGCCTGAAACGAAAGATGGAATGAGAACAATAGGTATTGACCCATGGAGTATCTACAGTAAATTAAATAATAGGCTTTAGTTTTAGCCCATTTAAAACAGTTAGAGGGAGCTGCAAAATTGATCTGTGTGCCTGTGAAAGGTGACTGAGGTGCCTGTATCTGCAGCTTTGCACCTCCTCAGCTTTTGTCCCTCTCTCCTGCATACCTTGCTATTCATAGCTGTCAACGTTTCCCCTTTTTTAAGGGAAATTCCCTTATTCCGAATAGGATTCCTCACAAGAAAAGGGAAAAGTTGACAGCTATGCTTGCTGTTGATAAACTTGACAGACAGGGATGGCCGCCATCTTAACAGAGAAAATGAACTCTCTCACTCTTCAATTGATTTCACACCCTTTCCTTCATATAAAATGATGAAAAAAATTGTTCTGGTGGAAAGGCTGGGCAATATGTGCTTGCTGAGTACCTGAGTGCACAAGGGCCACCAAACTAAACTTAAGTTAAGTCAGTGGAATTTGAGGGCACATGGTTCATTATAATGATGACTTAGGTTCCTCAAACTTTTTATTGCTGACTCAGCTAAGCTGTGGTATTTTCCTTGATAACTTCTTGCTGTTCACCAATTCTGAATGCCAGGGAGCTACAGCCACTATTTTGCCACATATTCAGCTACACCTTTGCACCTCATGTGCCTTTAAAAAACCACCTTACTGCATGATAGGATAGTAGAAATGGCAAAGCTACTCGGGTGTGAAAAAGCTTTGGTCATTTATATGGGCTCAATGACACACAGAGAAACTTTCTCAACAATTGAGCCTTGTTTTGGAGGTTTGCAAAAATCTGGGTCTAAGCGTCTTTCAGAGGCAATCTAGACTGCAATTAAAATGCCCCCTATCCCCCCTATTGTTTATTTCAGTTCTGGAGGTGCTATTGAACATGATTAGAAAGGACCGGTTGGTACAGGGAATTGAGGTCGGAGTGAAACAATATAAATTGAAAGCATTTGCAGATGACCTGGTATTAACATTGCAGGAGCCTGTCTCTAGTACTAAAAGAGTGTTAGAATTAATTTCGGATTTTGGTCGGGTGGCGGGATTTAAGTTGAACAAGCAAAAAACTAAGGTTCTAGCAAAAAATTTGACAACTACAGAAACAGATGAGTTCGTGAAAGAAACAGAATTAAATGTGGTTAAAAAAGTAAAATACCTAGGGGTGTATCTGACCTCCAAAAATTTGAATCTGTTTAAAGACAACTACGAGAAATGTTGGTCAGAAATCAAAAGAGATTTGGAAACGTGGTCAAGATTGAAACTTTCCTTGTTGGGCCGAATAGCAGCTATAAAGATGAACGTATTGCCAAAAATGTTATTTTTGTTTCAGACCCTACAGATCGTGGACAAGGTGGAATGCTTTGGAAGGTGGCAGAAGGATATCTCTAAGTTTGTTTGGCAGGGCAAAAAGCCCCGAATAAAGTTTAAGATATTAACTGATGCGAAAGAAAGAGGGGGATTTGCCCTGCCAGACTTGAGGTTATATTATGAATCCGCAGCCTTCTGCTGGTTGAAAGATTGGATCTTACTGGAAAACACTGATGTCCTAGATCTGGAAGGGTTTGACAATGCTTTTGGGTGGCATGCATATTTGTGGTATGACAAGGTTAAAGTGCACAAACTGTTTAAAAACCACATTGTCAGGAGAGCAATTTTAACAGTCTGGACAAAATATAAAGACTTATTGGAGAGTAAGACTCCGAGGTGGCTCTCACCGGTGGAGGCCAAGGCACGTAAGAGACCTAATATGGAAGCCAATTGGCCTAAATATGGGGAAATTATTGAAAAGATTGGAGACAATTGGAGGTTGCAGAGCTTGGAAAAACTAAAAAACAAGGTGCGAGATTGGTTGCATTATGCACAAATTCAAGAGGTCTTTAAAGTAGATAAGAAGGTTGGATTCCAGGTGGAAAAATCGAAACTAGAGACAGAATTGTTAGAACCAAAAAGTAAACTACTTTCGAGAATGTATAACCTGCTGCTTAAATGGAATACTCAGGATGAGACAGTTAAATCCGCAATGATAAAGTGGGCGCAGGACTTGGGGCATAACATTATGTTTGAAGACTGGGAAAGGTTATGGAACACCGGAATGAAATTTACGGCATGTAGTGCCTTGAAGGAAAACATTATGAAAATGATATACCGGTGGTACATGACCCCAGTCAAGCTTGCTAAGATATATCACCTGTCTGATAATAAATGTTGGAAATGTAAGGAGGCGGAAGGGACATTCTTTCACCTCTGGTGGACCTGCCCGAAGGTGAAGGCCTTTTGGGAAATGATTCATAATGAACTAAAAAAGGTACTTAGATTTACCTTACCTAAGAAACCAGAGGCCTTCCTCTTGGGCATGGTGGACCAGAGGGTGTTTAAGAAGGATAGAACTTTTTTTATGTACGCCACCACAGCAGCAAGGATTTTGATTGCAAAATATTGGAAGTCACAAGATTTACCCACACTGGAGGAATGGCAAACGCAGTTGATGGACTACATGGAACTGGCCGAAATGACTGGCAGAATCCGAGACTTGGGAGAAGAAACAATCGAGGAGGACTGGAAAAAATTTAAAGACTATTTGGAAAAACATTATAAGTTGTATGAATGTTAAAAAACGCACCTTTTAGGAAATTCTAGCTTCAGTAATGTTAAATTAAAGAAATGGAAATTAAGGTACAAGAAGTCAGAGATAGAATAATGAAACAACTTTATTGTGTTAAAATGAAAACGTACATGATTTGGGTCATAATATATTTGAAATTGGGTAACATGATAAAATGAAAGATACAACAAGTATTGAAACAAGTTAACAAATTGCTGATGTTATGTATCACAGAGAATGCAGGGTTGGGAGGACGTGGGGAAGTCCAGTAGATTTGGAAAAAAGAACAAGAAAATTTGTAACTTTCTTTCTCTACCTTTATAATATGCTCTTTATTCTTTTTTCTGTATTTCATAAAACTAATAAAAAAATAATAATAAAAAAATAGACTGCAATTAAAAGAATATTGGGTAATTTATTTTGCAAGGTTTTGTTTTATTTACATATTTATATCTCAGTTTAGTTTTTAATAACATGTTATCCATTACAAACATTCAGGATAGAGAAGAAAGCAGAAAGACATTTTTGTCTGAAGCTAACAGCTTGCTGCTTTCTCACTTAGCACAACAAAACAAGAACACCTAGTTTCACCTAACAAATATTGTGGTCTTGAAGAAAAGCAAACAAATCTATACTATCTGAAAATCAAATTGCATATATATTGAGCACATTGCAGTAGGCCTACAAGGCAGCAGAAGTTAGCCATATTAAATCTTGATTAGAAACTTGCAGAAATTGGATCTTTGTTTTAATTCAGACACGTCACCTTCTGTCAAACTTCACCTTTGAAGGGCCCTCTTTTCCACCTTCATGTGGAAGAAGCAAACCTTTTCTACAAAGAAGAACAAACCTGCTGCTCATTCATGAAGGGAAAATACTTCCATTCTCAGTGATGAAAGTACAAAGAAAAGCAGTCTGAATCCCCAGAGACTTGCTGTGATTGATGTGACTTGTGAGAAAAGGACTCGACTGATGCTATGGTAGAAGCATTCCACTCTGGTAGATTTTTTTAAAAAAATAATACTCAACACACAGAGCGCCAGCACAATATCAAGGCTTCCTCACTCATGCCCAGGATCTCAGTCATTGCCTGATGTGGATTATGAAGTTCAGTGTTTCCATTCTTTATGTCCTGGATTAAGGCAGAGCAGGTTTGACTGTCTCTGAAGAGCTGTCATATTAGAGTCACAGTTCACTGCTTAGCACAGGCCAGGACAGAAGCTCTGTTTACAGGAGTCTTTTTGTCCATTATACATATAGTTTTCTATGCTGGGGCTTTTTCTGGTAAATGCTCTTTGTCAGTTTCAGGCTTAAATGATATATGTTAGTCAGGTTTGAATGTTATGCTCCTAGTTTATTAAACTGGGAAAGAGTGCTGGACCTGCAAATTCGTTCTCCACACTCTCTTCCCTTGTGTGCTGGTTTGGCCACTTCTGTTCCAATCCTCTTTGAAACCCAGTTTGTCATTACATTCTTTTTATTAACCATGATGTTAAACTAGGACCAAACCATGGTTTATGATCCTCGGATCTGTGGGATGTAAACACAGGAGCAGTCAATGACAACATTCCTAGAGTGTACATGTTAGAACATGGGGAGGGATGTCTGTCCAGCAAGCAGGTAAACTTCCTGGGGACGGACTTCCTCCGCATGTGACCAGAGGTGGGTGTGGCCTCACCTGTGCAGGTAATGATAAAAGCACAGGGCAGACCAGCCATCTCCCTCTTGCCTCTTGCCTCTCTGCCATCTTCATCTTCTGAAGGAGCAACATGCCCTCTTGGCTCTCAGCCAAGAGAGGACAGTACTATCTTCCTATAAGATAGTTTCTAAGTGTATGTAACCTTTTTAAGCCTGCCTACCTTCTGGGATCATATTGTGAACAGAACGTGAGTAAACTCTTTTATACTTTTATAAAGACTGTGTCGTGTCTTGTATTTTAAGAGGGAACAAAGGGGAAATTACCAGAGTAATTATTATAGAGGTTCTAGCGAACCTGTGCAAGCGTTACCGTTGCGTACTTAAAGGGGAATGTCTATAAACTCTGCTGATATTTTGGGAACTTGTTAGTACAAGTTGGATAAGGATATAATTAGTCAATATATCCTCTCCTGCACCCCAGAACATTCCCACAGGATCCTTGTTTGCAAATTGATATTTATTCCTTTCTTCTTCTTCTTCTTCTTCTTCTTCTTCCTCCTCCTCCTCCTCCTCCTCCTCCTATTCTTGTTTAGTCGTTTAGTCATGTCCAATTCTTTGTGACCCCATGGACCAGAGCACGCCAGGCACTCCTGTCTTCCACTGCTTCCCGCAGTTTGATCAAACTCATGCTGGTGGCTTCGAGAACACTGTCCAACCATCTCGTCTTCTGTTGTCCCCTTCTCCTTGTGCCCTCAATCTTTCCCAACATCAGGGTCTTTTCCAGGGAGTCTTCTCTTCTCATGAGGTGGCCAAAGTATTGGAGCCTCAGCTTCAGGATCTGTCCTTACAGTGAGCACTCAGGGCTGATTTCCTTCAGAATGGATAGGTTTGATCGTCTTGCAGTCCATGGGACTCTCAAGAGTCTCCTCCAGCACCATAATTCAAAGGCACCAATTATTCCACGATCAGCCTTCTTTATGGTCTAGCTCTCAGTTCCATACATCACTACTGGGAAAACCATAGCTTTAACTTATTCCTTTCTTACCTTGTAACTATTTCAGATGTCTGAAGGAGAGACCAAAACTGAAACACTGAAACTGTTACAGATAGGTAGCCGTGTTGGTCTGCCATAGTCAAAACAAAATTTTTTTGTTTGTTTTGTTTTGACACTGAAACTGGTGCATGATGGGTGCAGGAGGCACACAGACCTGATCCTTCTTTCAGGTTTGATAAACAATTATTTATTAAGTTAGTAATGTTACATCCAAACTGGCTCCATGTGTGATATCTGTCATAGATTAAAGATTTGCAGTGTGGTGATCTGTCAAGGCAAGGGTAGTGCTTTGTGTGTCTAGAGCATTCTGGCAGATGGCTGGGATATAAATGATGAAAGTAGATAAATAATTATTCAGATGCAAAACTAGTTTCAAGTGTGGTATTCATTTCTTCACATGAGCCATTTTGTCTTTGATGAGGAAGAAGAACTTAAAGTGCACAGAAAGAATTTTCACTGAGATCGTAGTGAAACTGTAAGAATTAAGATTCTTTGCATAAGGTTGATAATTGCAATTCAGTCCGTTGTTGTTGTTTGGCATCTGCCTGTCTCTGGAGACAATGAAAGAGTGCACCTTCAGGGGTTAAGTCAAATTGTTGGAGTGTTATAGCTATGGGTATAAAGACCCATATGGGGGAGACATGTTTTATTGCAGGTGGGGCAGATGAAGACATCTAGTTTTGCCGCTCTAGGTGCACCATGACATTTCTTTTCTCTGTGCCCCTCCCAGCAGTCCTTCCTCCTCTGATCACTGCTGTGAATGCACAACTTGACTGTCTGTCTACAGGCAATTGTCTGCAAGGGAATCCCATTCTTTCATGTCATGTTTGCAGACATATTTGTAATGCAGAGTTGGTCTGCCAACAAGTCTAGTGCCCGAAGCCAGCTCCCTGTAGAGCACTTCCTTGGGGATCCTGCCACCCTCCATTCTGTGTATATGGCCAAAGCCAGTGTAGATGTCACTGTGACAGAAGTGCGAACATGCTGGGAACATGGGCTTGGGAGAGCACATCTTTGTTTGAGACTCTGTCCTGCCATGTGATGCCCAAAGTTTTCCTGGAGCAGCGCTTATGGAAGGCATTGAGGCATTGTTCCTGGTGGGTATATGTCAGGGAACTGCCATCGGAGGGACAGGTGGTGGACAGGCTCCAGGAGAATAGGAGAGAATCTGCAGCAGAGGAAGGAACCAGCAGGGGGAGTGCAGGAGTCACAGCGGAGGGGAGGCTCTGGGATACTTCTAGTGAGAACAGCGAAGAGGTAACAAAACCCCCATTAGGAACTCCCACCCTTCGCCGGAAACTGTCACGCAGAGAGTCACGAAGGCGCATGTCCGTCAAACAGCTTTTATGTTGGCGTAAATTCCGTAGACGCCCACTGTCAGATTCTACCAGCGACTGACGGAGTCATGCTTTGGGGGCTCCGTTAGTGCCTCGGTTTGGATGACCAGCCAAACCCCAGAGGGATCAAGCTTTTACACACAAGCAGCTCACTATCCCATCATAGCAATCTGACAGTCTTTGAAAGCAGCTTGTGCAAGCAGAGGGCATCATGAGCGAACCAGCCGGAACCGGAGGAGCTGGAGCAGGTCCAAGCCTGGAAGAAAGGTACAGGGCGTTGGAGGTCCAGCTGGCGCTGCAAACGGCGAGGCTCGAGGAGAGGAGGGCTCAAGATGCGGATAAAGGGAAAACCACCCCACTTGCCAGACGGGTGCCTGGATTGGTGCAGAAATTTGGGGGGGATCCCAGGAACTATCAAGCCTTTAGGACAGAGATGCAATATGCTCTCAATCTACTGTTTGATGACTTCCCCGATGAGAACTCTAGAGTGGCGTACGTGATTGGCCATCTAGAGGGAGGGGCGAAGGACTGGGTTCGGCCCCTGATGGCAGCCAATAATGAAATCTTAAAGGACACTATGAAGTTTTTTCGCGCCATGGACTTGATGTTTTCCAGCGAGATCGAGCAGGGGGTGGTGCGCAGACAGTTAATGGCGTGTAAACAGGGGAGCCGATCTGTACGTGAGTACTGGACTGAGTTCACCATGCTGATTCATAGACTAGGGTGGGACCTTGCTAGTGAACCTATTCAAATGCTGTTTGAGAAGGTCTCTCTCCGGCAGTGAAAGATGAACTTTCCCGGGCGCCTAGGGCGGAGTCTATGGATCAGCTGACTAAATCAGCGCTGTCCATAGGAGCACGCCAGGAGGCTAGAGCTATGGAAAAGCGGGAAGGAAAGGGGGAACGTTGGAAGGACTTCCGCATTCCAGAGATTCCGGAGCAGCCTTTCCCGCCAGCAGAGCCGATGGAACTTGGAACAGCGCGCGCGTGCGCAGTTTCAAACACCAGTGAAGGGCGGAAGAAGGAGGGAAAGAGCGGCAAGAGATGCTATCTCTGCCAACAGCCAGGTCACTTTGCCAGAGTCTGTCCGCAAAGGAAGGAATGGCAAGGGATGGCGGGAACTGTTGGGGGGAAGGAGGAAGAAGAAATCACGGAGCAAGTAAAAGCCAACGCCTGGTTGCCAACATCAGGGCACAGCAGCCAGGCCAGGGAGTAGTGAATGTGCCCATGCCGGAACCTCCAAGACCAGCGCTTGTGATAGAGGTGTTGCTGGAACTGGCAAACGGACACCCACTGAAGATAAAAGCGCTATTGGATTCAGGTAGCTCATGTAATTTCATGAGTAAGGAGTTTGCAGCTGAACACCAGATACAGACTATCCCATTAAGTAAGCCTTTGCAGGTTACCACGATTGATGGGAGGGAGCTGTTGGGAGGAGAAGTGAACCAACAAACTGTACCAATGATAATGAGGGTGGCAAGACACACAGAACTGATAGCGTTTAACGTAGCCACCTTGGGAGGAGCTCCTATTATCTTGGGAATGAGCTGGCTGGCACTACACGATCCGCTAGTAGGCTGGCATCAGAGAGTGGTTTCCTTTGGATCAGCACATTGCCTAGAACACTGCAAGGAGGGAGAGGCTCAGGCAGGGGCCAGGGCCACTCTAGCAGGGATGGAAGTGATGGACAAGGGGAGGGTGCCACCACAATACGCTGACTTGATTGACGTATTCAGCGAAAAAGAAGCAGATAAACTGCCCCCGCACAGACCCTTTGACTGTCAAATTAACTTACTCCCAGGAGCACAATTGCCAGTGGGCAAGCTGTATGCAATGTCAGACAGTGAGATGCAGGAGTTAAGGGAGTTCATTGACAAGAACCTCAAGCGAGGTTTCATCAGAGAGTCACGAGCGGTGGGGGGCAGCCCAGTGTTCTTTGTGGACAAAAAAAACACGGGCAGGCCCAGGCTTGTATGTGATTTCAGGGCCCTAAATGCAGTGTCAGAACCAGTGACTTTCCCTATGCCTAGAATTGATGACATTCTAACACGGGTGAGAAAAGGGAAAATTTTTACCAAGCTGGACCTTAGGGGGGCATATAACTTGATACGTGTGAGAAAGGGGGATGAGTGGAAGACCACTATGTTCACCCCCTTGGGGGCTTTTGAGTACCGGGTTATGCCTTTCGGATTACAAGCGGGCTCCGCCTGCTTTCAATCATTCATGAATCACGTCCTGGGGCCACTGCTCTACAAGAACTGCGTAGCGTTCTTAGATGACGTCCTGGTGTACTCAGAGAATGAGGAGCAGCATGTGCGAGATGTAAGAGAGGTACTGAGCAAGCTGCGAGAAAACCGGCTGTGGGTGAAACTGGAGAAGTGTCAGTTTCATACCAGGGAGGTGGAATTCCTGGGGTACCGGTTGTCTGACAAGGGATTGGCCATGGATCCCAGCAAGGTTCAAGCGGTACTGGAATGGAAAACACCAAAGACCAAGAAGGACGTGCAAAGGTTCCTGGGCTTCGGAAACTTCTATAGGAAGTTCATCAAAAACTTTGCCCATTTAACAGCGCCCATCACGGATTGTCTTAGTAGCAAAAAGAAATTTGTTTGGACGGAAGAAGCGCAGCGGGCGTTCGAACGTTTAAAGCAGGCGTTTGCGTCGGAAGAGCAACTTTTGCACGTGGATCTACAACAACCAATGAGAGTAGAGACTGACGCGTCAGACCGAGCGGTGGGGGCCGTTCTTCTCCAGCCGGGAAAAGATACGTCTGAATGGAGACCGTGTGCATTCTTCTCGCGGAAGTTGAACAAATCCGAGAGGAACTACACAGTATACGACCGAGAACTGCTCGCCATTCATGAAGCATTCCGGAAATGGCGGCACTTGCTGATTGGGGCGCAGCACAAGGTTCAAGTCCGAACTGACCACAAAAATCTGGAATACTGGAGAACAGCCCGAGTGCTGAACCAGAGACAAGTGCGATGGGCCCAGGAGTTCTCCAAATTCCACTTTGAGATTCGTTACGTGCCCGGCTCCGAGAACGTGAGGGCGGACGCTCTTTCCAGGAAACCTGAGTACTTAGAGGGGGAGGGAGCGCCTGAGGCAAGGCATGTAATCCCTGAAGACCGCTGGGTGTGTGGGGCGGCATTGGTGGGGCAGAGGGAACTGATAGAGGGTACTGAGAACGATGAATACGCCCAAGAGAAACTCAGAGAGCTCAGGAGGACAGAGGAGAACACAGGGGGGTTTGAAGAAAAGAACGGGGCATTGTATTACAAAGGGGCACTGTACATACCCGATGGGGAACTGAGGGGCAGAGTACTCAAGCAGTTGCATGACAGCCCCACAGCGGGACATTTTGGACAGCACAAAACCATGTGGTTGGTTACCAGGGAGTTTTGGTGGCCCAAGGTGAGGGAGGACGTACGGGAATATGTCAGGGGTTGCGACAGGTGCCAGCGAGCGAAAGGAGAGAGGGTGGCGCCAGCGGGGCTATTACAACCCTTACCCACGCCAGAAAGGCCATGGGAGGCAGTATCCATAGATTTTATGACGGACCTGCCAAAATCCAAAGGCAAAACAGCTGTCATGGTGGTGGTAGATCTATTAACCAAGATGTGTCATTTTATAGCTTGTTCACATGCGGTCACAGCGGAGGAAACCGCCAAGTTGTTTGTAGAACATATTTTTAGGTTGCATGGCGCCCCCTTGAGGGTTTTGAGCGACAGAGGGAAACAATTTACTTCCAGGTTCTGGAGGAAACTTATGAGCTTACTGCACGTAGAACTCAATTTCTCAACTGCCCGGCACCCAGAAACAAATGGGCAAGCGGAAAGGGCAAACGGGATTTTACAACAATACCTGAGGTGTTATGTAAAAGACAGAGAAAATGATTGGGTGGATAAGTTACCTCTAGCAGAATTTGCCTACAACAACGCGGAGAACGTGTCCACAGGGATGAGTCCCTTTCTGGCAAATTATGGGTGTCACCCCCGGGCATTCCCAGGAGAGGGAGGGGAGAGGTGGAGCGTGCCGGCGGCGGAATATTTTTTTGAAGAGATGGAAGCGATCCACCGTCAGCTTCAACTTAACTTAGAGAAAGCCAAGGAAGAATATAAGAAGCAAGCAGACAGAAATAGGAGGGAAGGTGAAACTATAAGGGTGGGAGACCGGGTGTGGTTATCCACCCAAGGACTACCGTTCAAGGGCGGGAGTAAGAAATTGAGACCCAAAAGATTGGGACCCTTTGAGGTCATACAGCAGGTCAACCCAGTAGCATTCAAACTCAGGCTGCCCAGTCACATGAAATTACACCCAGTATTTCACAGGTCATTACTGTCGCCGTACCGAGAGGGACGTGAGTGGGGGGAGCGTGAGAGAGAGGCCACCCAAACGCCCGTGATAGAAGAGAGAGAGCGCGACATGAACGTGGCAGGAATCATTGATTCCAGGTGGAAGGGGAATCAGGTGGAATATCTGGTAGAATGGGAGGGGGAAGTAGAGTCGGAAAACACTTGGGTACCAGCAGAGGTAGTCAATGACGAGGTCTTAATAGAAACATTTCATCAGCGTTTCCCAAGAAAACTGCAACCCGTAGCACGATTTAGAAGGGAACACTTTGGGACCACCGATGAGGAAGGAGAGTTTGAAGGGTTCCCAGAGTCAGGGGTGGGTGAGGAAGCCGACTCCGACGAAGAAGAGGAAGACGGGGAGAGAGACGGTACGCCGTGGCTAGAAGTGTTTGAATCCTCGGATGACGAGGAGAGTTCCTTCA
Organism: Podarcis gaigeae; assembly: GCF_964106915.1. NCBI lineage: Eukaryota > Metazoa > Chordata > Lepidosauria > Squamata > Lacertidae > Podarcis > Podarcis gaigeae. The sequence continues at coordinate 75,985,705 of NC_139677.1, forward strand.
GGGGCTTTCCGCCCTCACCGCCAGTGGGAGAGGAGGCGGGAGGGGGTGAAGGGGGCCCTGGGGGGGAGGTGGATGTCAGGGAACTGCCATCGGAGGGACAGGTGGTGGACAGGCTCCAGGAGAATAGGAGAGAATCTGCAGCAGAGGAAGGAACCAGCAGGGGGAGTGCAGGAGTCACAGCGGAGGGGAGGCTCTGGGATACTTCTAGTGAGAACAGCGAAGAGGTAACAAAACCCCCATTAGGAACTCCCACCCTTCGCCGGAAACTGTCACGCAGAGAGTCACGAAGGCGCATGTCCGTCAAACAGCTTTTATGTTGGCGTAAATTCCGTAGACGCCCACTGTCAGATTCTACCAGCGACTGACGGAGTCATGCTTTGGGGGCTCCGTTAGTGCCTCGGTTTGGATGACCAGCCAAACCCCAGAGGGATCAAGCTTTTACGCACAAGCAGCTCACTATCCCATCATAGGTATATGTTGCCCATAACTCATTTCCATAAAGCAGTGTGCTCAACATGCAAAACTGGTAGACCTTTGTCTTGGTATTGGTCATTAGCATCACATTCTCCCGTACTCTTTTGGAGAGAGGAGCCATTGCTATAGCTGCCTTGCTAATACGCTTGTCCAGTTCAGCATCAATGGAAAGGTTACTTGTTCTGGTGGAGCACATACTGTACTATTTTTGGTGCAGTATTGTCTGCTTATGATGATCCAAACCTCAGAATGCTAGTAGTCTTGATTGAAAGTTCCCCCATCATAGAACCTTCTTCCCTCCCTGTAGAGTTTACATCAGAGAAAAGGGATGCCATGGAAGAGGACTGTACTACATCACGAACAGCAGCAACCAGTTAGCCTTGCTGACAGTTGGAAGTCTCAAAAAGGATCCTTCTGTAGCACATTGTGAACTCCTTAATATGCTGCAGCATTCCATGGGGAACCCACTCTTATAACCTGCACTGAACGAAAATGAATGTAGCCTTTCCAGCACCTTTAGCTTTCAAGTATTAAGATCAACCTTTACATCTGTATATCACTGCTTCCCACAAAATCTAGTGGAAGTTTAGCACTCATTTCCATGTTAATTGCTTCCAGGGAAAATATGTTTCCAGCGCTTGTAACCCAGAAAACAATAGGACTTTTGCACTGCAATTTCCTCTCAGTTTTTCTGGATTGCACCACTGCTGCAAACATGACAAAATTTGGCATTTTGTCATACAGTTCTTTTCCATGATTTTCATTGGTGGATCATGTGCGAACAGAAGCACACATCCACATGACAACATGTCAAGTTACACCTGTTGTGTCACACAATACCTACTGATGTGAATAAAATTTAGCATGACATCGATCAAAAAGCCACAGTACCACAACACAAGAGGTAATACAGTACAAAAGGAACATTACAAACCGGGACAGAAGTGCCAACTTTATAACCAGGAAAACTAACACAACAATTCTCACATCTGAATGCACTCTTAGCATTTGTTTTTTAAGATCATGCTGAGTGTGGCCTGTTTGGGTGGATAAACTATTTTCCCACTGACTCTCTGCCAAAGCTTTTGGAATGTGCATAACATACAGGAGGAGCATATTAGACCAGCCACAGTGCTGCCACTAAAGTTGCCTCCAGACCACAGAATGTGCTAAATGATACACAGGATGGAATGAAAATGTCCCTCCCAAATTCACCATTCCATTAAGCACTAAGGAGGGGGAAGCTCTGCAAAAGGCTCACGGTAATCTTTGGGGTGTGCATCTTACACCCCATGGGCAGGAGAGGTACATGTTCAAAAATGTTGTGGTTTTTTTATTATTTTTTTATATAATATTTATTAAATTTTTGTTTAACAATAAAGATATATATAGAAAAACATACCAAGTTCAGATATCCTCATTTCATAAACATCCTTGGACTTCCTCACGCCTCTTGTTCCTACTCTCTACACTCATAAGTTTTACCAGCAAATTATTAACTTAATTATTAACTTAATTTAGTTTTTTTTTTCTTAAGTTCCACTGTTGCTATGGCACTCACAACATTCCCCACCACTACAGCACACACACTAGAATGCCCTGAAACCATGATCCAGCCAGAGTATTTGGGCAGGGTGGGGAGAAATGGTCCAGCAGCTGGTGGCTACTGAATGGAGCTCAATAGTTGCCCACAGACCATTAAAGGAAGAAGACTGTCACAACCACTTCCTGCTGGAATATGCACACTTTTACAAAACACTCTTGGATTGTGTGTGTTTATTATGGTCCATTAACAAATGGGAAGAGTGAGCCACTAAGGAATACACCAATCTGATGATGGCTATTCTCTGAACCAGAGACAGAATCCAAAATAAGTCTTTAGAGCCAATCCCCTGAACAATAATGCCAGGCCATATGCTTCTCATAACATTGGAGCTATTGAGCAATGTAGACTCTTACAATATAATATTTCATATCATTCCCTCCCCCTTGTACATTCTGTCTAAGAAGGAAGGAAGGGAGCAAACTCTCAAGCATTGTGTGTGTGTGTGTGTGTGTGTGTGTGTGTGTGTGTGTGTGTGTGTTAGACAGAGAAAGAAAAATTCCTCAGGTTGGGAGGTTAATTTCACAAACTAGAAAATACATTTTGGACACTGGGGAAAAGAGATAAGTCTTTGACTGGCAGCCATTTTATAACACATATAGCTATTTAATTGCTTTCCTGCAGCTTCCCCTGGGGGGAGGGTTACCCTCCTTCATAAACACCTAATTTCATCTGTCCAGACAGGTAGTGAGTGATATTGCTCTTCCAGAGAAATGATGAATGGAAATCATTAATAAGAGTATATCCCAGAGACAGGAGATTCACCTCAAATCTAAATTTAAGGCGCTGTGTCCTCTGTGGCACCAGGGAAGTTCCTTAACACAAAGCATCCGTAAGTAGCTTGCAGAGTTGTCTCCCATTTCACAGAGGATGTTTTTTGTGTGATGTTTTGAGAAGCAGCAGCACGTGGGGAAAACAAAGGCAAATTTAGTAATTACTTTTTTAAAAAAAAACTTCTGGCAAAAAAGGTTGTCAGTTTTATTATTTTACCATTATAACAAATGGGCTACTAATAGTTATTCTATACATCAAGGTGTTTTCATGGAACTGATCAATGAATACCCAGGCCAATTGGGAAAGGGTATGGTGGGGAGGAGGACAGGGGAAACCCCGTTGCACCAGCAGAAGCCTTTGAATCCAGCCATTATTTATTTACATCACATAATGTATAATAACAGGGACGCAGGTGGCGCTGTGGGTTAAACCACAGAGCCTAGGATTTGCCGAACAGAAGGTCGGCGGTTCGAATCCCTGCGACGGGGTGAGCTCCCGTTGCTCGGTCCCTGCTCCTGCCAACCTAGCAGTTCAAAAGCACGTCAAAGTGCAAGTAGATAAATAGGTACCACTCCGGAGGGAAGGTAAACAGCGTTTCCGTGCGCTGCTCTGGTTTACCAGAAGTGGCTTAGTCATGCTGGCCACATGACCCAGAAGCTGTACACCGGCTCCCTCAGCCTATAGAGCGAGATGAGCGCAGCAACCCCAGAGTCGGTCATGACTGGACCTAACGGTCAGGGGTCCCTTTACCTTTACTAATGTATAATAATATACATTATTATTTACTGATATACATATTTACCCGCACACACCATGAAAAGTTTAACTTTCAAGCATTTCTTCCAACAAAATCATCATCATCTACAAGAGTCAGTTTATCAATTTCAAAGGAAAGCATCTCACTTTAATGTTAAAAGGTGATATTATACCTCATCTCAAATCAATATCCACCAAAACGCTTAGGTAAACCACAACAAAATAAAGAGATAAATGTTTGGGTATCAGAAAACATTTGGGAAAAACCTTCTATCAAAGGCTGTATAAACCACACCAGTATCTTAGGAATTTTAAATTAGGTTGAAGATGTATGCTGCAAAACTGTGATGCATTAGAAAGTACCCAGAAGGATATTTTCTTCTTTTTAATTCCTAATATAGAAACTTAGGAATCTGCCAGGTCAGACTGTTCGGATAGCTAACTCACAAACTGGTAGTAGCTCTATAAAATATCAGACTAGTGTCTTTTCCATCATCTGCTACCTGTTCCTTCAGCTCAGGTGTGGGGAACCTTTATGTTACCGAGTCACAACTGCCATCATCCCTGTCCATTGGCCATGCTGGCTGGGACTGATGGGAGCTGTAGTTCAGTAGCATCTGGGGGCAAAATCTGCCCCATACCTGCTTTAACTGGAGACATCGGGTATCGTCTACATGCATAGCATATTATCTCCTAGTGAGCTATGGGATTTCCAAACCCTCTAACCATAGCTGTCAACGTTTCCCTTTTTTAAGGGAAATTCCCTTATTCCGAATAGGATTCCTCACAAGAAAAGGGAAAAGTTGACAGCCATGCCTCTAACCAAACAGTGGGCCTGTTTACTGAGGGCAGTTATTCACTTCAATAAGCAGCAAGAAGCAACAGTCTGACTTATTCCAGGAGAGAAATAAAATATCTTTAGCAGCATAACTCACCTCCTGTCATTAGCAGAGGGAAGAGGAGAACTCAAGTGCCCCAGTTTGTGGAATGATTAACCATTATCTACTTCGAATACTAAGCAGCTACTCATAAATGATGTAAGTGGAATGTAAAGCACACATTTCACTGGGGTTTAAAACGTGTTTAATTGTGCATTGGCTTGCAACTGTAGTCTTTGAGGTACATCATGTATGGAAGCATATTAACAGCCTATCTGTACAAAATGCCATGCATGTAGCCTCCACAAAATTGATCCTGGGCTGGTTTAACATTGAGGCTCATGCAACCAGTTTCATGACTTATATCCTGGATGAATTTTTCTACAACCTAATCGCCTAATCGCCACTCTCTCCTACATTTATGCTTTATATGTCATGAAGCAGGACTTGGGAGCGCTTCTCCTGATCTGAGCCATTCTTATGACACATGGAAGTGCAGTTTCCTACGCGGAGCAGGAACAGCATTGCCATGGAAACAAAGTTTCCTCAGGCTTTAAGTGACAAGATATTACTGTATACATATACATTATGTCAGTAAGGTCAGAGACCTAGACCATCTGCGTTCCTTGCTTCCATTCTCACTTGGTTTATGTGCCAACTGCCTAGCCCTATTTGACCTGACTACTGCAGCTTCCACTTCCAAATACAATTGCTTCTGCCCTAGTCTATGCCCAGATGTCCTGGTTATTAACCTTTGCACAGCTTCCAGATCATGGTGAGTCTTATTGGAATGAACTTTTCATGGCTCTCTTCAGCCCTTCATAGTACACTGTAGAGGGTGGTCAGGCTTATGACATAACCTTTGACCTAGAGGGCAGCTTGGATCAAAAAATGAAGAATGCTAGAAGGATGGCATCGAGGAATCTGTGTGAAATGTTATCTATTGGAATTACAAGAAATGGAGGACTGGACTTCTAAACTCATTCCCAAGCTTTTTGATACCCAGCTAGTAATCTGAGGTTGTTGTGCTTTCTTTGGCCCAATATTTGAGCAATTTCCTCAGCTACAAGTGAAGGTGGTATTGTGATTATCACATAATAGTTGTCAAAAGATGATTAAAAGCTGAAAACAGATACGTGAATTCTGTAAGACAAATTGCCACCACTAGAGGGTATAATGTTAATGATAATTTCATAAGAAATTGTTGGAAACAGTCTAATTGCATTCTGGTTCCTCCAAACAAAACTTATATGAAAAAAGAATTATTCAGTATTATATGCCAATGTATTTATCAAAGGATGTGAATTTTTTTTTTAAATGATCAAAACTGGGATACAATATATTATTGAGAGCGATTCTTCAGTTCTAATATGAGGTATAATGTTTAAGCAGTAAAGACAATAGATGTGTGTGGTATCTAAACATTGAGAAAAACAAAGGAACCAAATCATGTAGTGACACCTCCCCCCCTTTTAAAAAGACAACATAATTTTGGAAAGTTACATAGCGAATGGTCAGGAACTAGACTTATCATCTGGTAACTGCAGAGTGCTCATTAAGAAATTGGATAATATAGGATCAAACATGAGAATGACCACATTTAATATGCAAAGTTCCATGAGACAGGAAAGTAACAACAATGTTATCATCACTGTCTTCCAGGATAAATAATGAAAAACAACTCAGTTGCATAAACAAACAAACAAAATTTATGTGTTAAGAATCTGGATATGGATTACATATAAGAACATTAGGGTATGCAAATATAATACAGTGGTATCTCCGGTTCTGGACAGGATCCGTTCCAGAGCTCCGGTTGGATCCCGAGGTTTTCACAACTGGAGGGACAGCTTCTGCGCATGTGTGCACAGCGAAACCGGGAAAAATACTTATGGGTTTGCTACGTTCACATCCTGAAGGATATGCAACTGGAGGTGTGTGTATCCAGAGGTACCACTGTATATGGAAAAGTGTAAGGGGCACAATCCAGTCACCCTTCCTCTGTGGACAAGAAAGTTTTGCATATCTTTGACTGGATTGAGCATGTGCATATATAGATCTACATTAAATAAAAAAAATACTTAGAAGGAGAAATGTATGGACAATATTTTTCAATGGAGTGATAAATTGTGTGACAGAAAAAGCTCTACAGTCTCCACTTTCTTAGGCAAAATGTTGGATAGTGGCAATTAAAGAAGATTTCATAAACATGGTTTCCACAAGAAATTACAGTGAACACAGTTTCAGGATGAACCAAATAAACATGTACATTAAGAAGATACTTCAACATCAAGCACATGCTCATAGTTAAAAGAGGAAAAAAACCCTGCTACCTCCCCAACGTTATGGGAATAGATGCATAAAAGGATAAACTTACTGACCTCTTAGAAAATGGCACCATGTGAAGTCTTCAGAAAAACACAACAATACTACTACTAATAATATCAAAAAAGAAAAGAAAAATGGCATTGAGTAACTTCAGTAGACAACTACAGCAACAGTCTCTTTCTAGGAACTTGATAGTTTTCTGCAGCAGCAGTCCAAATATACTAGAGAAAGGGGTTTGCAAAAATAGGGAGCAAGAAGGCAAGCATGCATGTATCAGATTTACACCATAAGGTTAATTGAAGAGACTATTATAAACTGCAAGCCAGCTTTCAAATTGGGGCCACCAAGAGCAAGAAACATCCCATTGCAGATCAAGCAACACATGTGTGATTAAGGCCCAGGTAATCTGGAAGATGGCATGTCTCATCTAATCAATAAAACTAATCAGAATTTTTATACTGACAAATTTTATCGATAGGAGCAGGAGGGTTATGATACTTCTAGTGCCATGATTTATGATTAAAAAAAATAGAAATACAAATAGATGATTATAGTGAAGGGAGCTCTTAACAAAACCTTGTAGGTTACCTCCAGCTGCCAGGTTGCCAGCCGGCCCACACAGAATTCTTGTAGCACTGTTTGCACTCACAGTGTGGGGATGATTATTATTTTTGGGGAGGGAGGAAAAATATGCCTTATTTTCACCCACCCTCCTAAAACCTTTTCCCATTCTGCTATACAGTGGTACCTCGGGTTACATACGCTTCAGGTTACATACACTTCACGTTACAGACTCCGCTAACCCAGAAATAGTGCTTCAGGTTAAGAACTTTGCTTCAGGATGAGAACAGAAATCGTGCTCCGGTGGCGCGGCAGCAGCAGGAGGCTCCATAACCTAAAGTGGTGCTTCAGGTTAAGAACAGTTTCAGGTTAAGTACGGACCTCAAACGAATTAAGTATTTAACCTGAGGTACCACTGTATAGCACTGAAGGGGAGATGTTTTTGGTTAACTGATAGGCACCATCTCACAGATCCCAATGCCACAGCAGGGCCCTGTAGTGCAGTTCATCAGAGTTGCCCAAAGGGAAATAACATACAAAATAACAAGCAAGATTGACTGTTCACTGCTGGAGGAGCCAGCATCAGAAAGACATAATGAGTCAAAGGAGCACATATAATTTTCATATTTGTATTTATGCAATCACGGTATTATTGACAGACTGCAGAGTGATACCAGGATGTGGCTGACAGACATTTTATGCTTCCTCTGTTGTGTTATGTGCTCACTTTCCAGAATGAGAATAGAACTGGCAGTTCTTATGGTGTTTTGGAGATTGTTCACCAGCTAACTGAGATCCCCATTTCCTCTAATTATTGTCCAGCCAATTAAAATGTTTCCTCACAAATGCATATACAGCCAACAAGAGAAGATAGCTCAGAGCATGTTGCCCCACGTAAGCATGGCTTAGTCTCTCCAAACCTTGGCAGAACTCCAGCACTAGTAATTCTGTGAATGTTTATTGTCAACAATTTGCTAGCCATTCAAGTTTCATTCAGCACCAGCTGTATCTGCTGTTCAGTATCCTCAGGTGACATAGATGAAGGACCAGCAAATCATAGTCAAAGCTGGTTTTTTGGTTTAACCGGGAGAAAATGTTGTCATTGTCCAACTGCAATTTCTCAACACGTGCCAAGAGTCGGTCCTCGCATGCTTTTTCTGGGTATTTTGGAAATTGTTACACACTCACTCTAAGCCATCTGGGTTACCCGAGAGCCCTGAGCTTTCTTACACGAGCTCTGACAGATTGCAGGCAGAGTTCAATGCAAAGTCAAAAGCACTTAAGCTCATTACGTCAGCCTCAAAATTATGCTAACATCTCAGGAATCATTAGAGTTGAAGATGTAATACATTTGAGCTTTCTTGTAAGTGCCTTGCCCAATAGATGGAGTGTAACCTCCTGCTCTTTCTTCCGTGGTCCTTGACGTTTCAAGCTCTCCAGTCTCTCTACCTATCAACTCTTAAAAGGTATAATGAATGTCTCCCTTCTACCAATACTTCGGAGATGTGGATCACATAGCTGTAGTATGAAGACAGTGAAAAGGAAGACAGCTACACATGCATATGGTCTAATTCATTTTTAAAGGATTGTAATTCATCCAGGAATATTATCAATAATTACTAGAAGAATGCCATAATTCACATCAAGAAGATCAGAAGTTTGGCAGGAAGCCTGCATTGTGCTTAGAAATATCACATGTGTACACACAGGATTGTGGAGCAATCTAATTGTCTGTAGGGGGCCAGGAGACTTCCCCATAGAGGCAGATAAGAGCTCTGGTAGTATGTTGGTCAGGGACATTCTGAATAAGCCTTACAGCTACACCAGGAAGCTGCTGTAGGAAGAGTAATGGCTGTAGAGTCAAGAGACTAGAAGTGATCCATTTAGCTCTAGTTCTTAGGATTATGCCCCACAGTTTTGTTTTTTGGGGGGCTGGGGGTGCATTCTTACAAAGCAAACTTGAAAGTGGCTGGAAGGAGACAAAGACGTGATAATTCAAAGCAAAGCATAAGGGAATCATCACCATTCGAAGCTAGTTCAGGAAAAAGGTCACGTAAGGTGACTCTCCACCTGGGAACTACATCTCAAGAATTTGCTAACATGCTCTGATTTATAAAACTTGGTATGGTATTTTCAGATGGAAATAGTGTCTGATAATAATCATTTTATTCAGCATCTTTATGAAGCTTCTAGGAGACACTGACCAGTGCTTTCAGGGGCTGTTCCTATAGAACTGTACTTGTCTTCTATAGGTTGTGGCTGGAGGAGAGTTAACAGGCTGAAGCTGTCACCTTTCATGGTGTGTGGGGCTTGAACCCAAAGGGGGAGGGCCACTCTCTTTTCTCCCTCATTTTCTGCCATCCCCTTTTCTCTGTTTCTGACACACAAATCCCCCCCCCATTCTTCTTCCTTGTCAGCTGCATGAAATCCGGCTGGAGGTCAAATGAAATTCAGCCAAGGTTCCCCACCCGTCCTTAGGTCTACTTCACACTTCACTGCCATACATTGCCGCCATCTTGTGGCCAACCTCCCACACCTCCTGCCAATTTCCACCTACAAGGTTAGGGCAGGTCACCTGGGATTACTTAGTACACTAGCACTGCTTCCGGCCCTATTCTGAGATGTTATGAAAATAGTGTGTTACTCATGACGCATCCTAGAAAATGTGGGTAGAAGCTGCATACATTATCAGAAATGTTGTGGGAGTGAGATATGGCAGCCATGTTTTTGTGTGTGTTTTTTTGCAGGCATGGAACAGGGAAGCTAGAATAGGGTGCTCTGCAGTTGTATGTGCATTCCAGGACTCCTATGTGAACCAGGTCTCTTTGGGGAGTGGGTGATGCTGTGGTCTAAACCACTGAGCCTCTTGGGTTTGCTGATCAGAAGGTTGGCGGTTTGAATCCCCGTGACAGGGTTAGCTCCCATTGCTCTGTCCCAGCTCCTGTCAACCTAGCAGTTGAAAAGCACACCAGTGCAAGTAGATAAATAGGTACTGCTGCGGATGGAAGGTAAACGGCATTTCCGGGCGCTCTGGTTTCTGTCACGGTGTTCTGTTGTGCCAGAAGTGGTTTAGTATTGCTGGCCACATGACCCGGAAAGTTGTCTGTGGACAAATGCTGGCTCAGTCAGCCTGAAAGTGAGATGAGCGCCGCAACCCCATAGTCGCCTTTGACTGGACTTAATCATCCAGGGGCCCTTTACCTTACCCATGGGGTACACACAGATTACCAGAAATGGCTATGTGGTCCCTGATTCTGAAGGAAACAGGTCACACCACCTTGGTGAAGCTAACCAGTTCTGTGTCTGGATAGTGCTTGGATGCAAGACCACATGGGAATTACACCTGAAAAAAAAGACATGATACACATACATACATAATTTAATTAGAACATACCTACCTACTAGGAAGGCTTAATGACAAAATTAAAGAGAACAGAGTGATATGTGTGCGATATTTAAAATGCTGTCAAACAAACCTGTAATGGGAAAAGGGGGCTGCTCGTGCGTAAGCGTTTAAGCCCTCCAAGCTTTGCCACCAGTTCCTAAACTCTCCCAGTCCGCGAAGCCACGGGTGCATGGCTAACTCAATCACTGGCAGAATCCGTCAGTGGGCGCTTCCGGAATTTACGCCAACATAAGAGTTCCTTGACGGAAACTCTCCTTCTGGATTCTCTGCGTGACAGTTTCCTGCGCGGAGTGGGCGTCCCCAGCGGAGGTCCTGAGCCCTCCCCGCTGTTCTCACTGGAAACATCTTGGAGCCATTCCTCCGATTGAGTTTCTGCAGGAACTCTCCCTCTCCCCCTACTGGTTCCTTCCTCCGCATCCGAAGGTCTCCTAGCCTCCTGGAGCCCTTCCACCACCTGACTCTCCGATGGCAGTTCCCTGACATCCACCTCCCCTCCAGGACTCCCCTCACCCCCCATTTCCCCCTCTTCTCTGGGTGGCGAGGCTGGGAACCCCCTGAAAGCATCCTCCTCATCTTCGGATGACTCGAAAACCGCTCTCCACCTACTACTGTCCCTTCTTTCCCCATACTCTTCCCCATCTGATTCTTCTTCCTCTTCCTGTCCTGATTCTGGGAACCCCTCGAACTCCTCTTCCTCATCAGTGGTGCCGAAGTGTTCCTCCCAGAACCTAGCCAAGGCCTGGGGCTTCCTTGGGAACCGGCGATGAAACGTTCCTACTAAGACCTCATCCTTGACCGTTTCTGCTGGTAACCAGGTATTTTCGGACTCCGGTTCCCCTTCCCATGCCACTAAGTACTCCACCTGTTTCTCCTTCCACCGAGAGTCGAGTATATCTGCTACATGACTGCTTCGCTCCCTCTCTTCTACTTGCGGTGCCGCGGGAACCTCACCTTCACGTCCCCAAAATTCCCGCCCCTCCCGGTATGGTGATAGTAATGACCTATGGAATACTGGATGCAGTTTCATGTTGTCTGGCAGCCTGAGTTTGAAGGCCACCGTATTGACCTGCTGTATAACCTCGAAGGGTCCCAGTCGTTTTGGCCACAATTTTTTGCAACCCCCTTTGAACGGTAACCCTTGTGTTGACAACCACACCCAGTCCCCCACCCTTATGGTCTCTCCTTCCCTTCTGCTCCTATCTGCCTGCTTCTTGTATTCTGCCTTGGCCCTATCCAAATTCATTTTGAGCTGTTGATGTATTGCTTCCATTTCTTCCACAAAATGTTCCGCTGCCCGCACGCTCCATCTTTCCCCTCCTTCCCCTGGAAATGCCCTGGGGTGACACCCATAGTTAGCCATAAATGGACTCATGCCCGTGGACACATTTTCCGCATTATTGTATGCGAATTCGGCTAGGGCTAATTTCTCTACCCAATCATTCTCTCTGTCATTTACATAACACCTCAGATATTGTTGCAGAATACTGTTTGCCCTTTCCGCCTGCCCATTAGTTTCTGGGTGTCTGGCGGTTGAGAAATTGACCTCCACGTGCAGTAAGCTCATGAGCTTCCTCCAGAACCTGGACGTAAATTGTTTCCCTCGATCTGAGACCACCCTCAAGGGGGCACCATGCAACCTAAAAACGTGTTTTACAAACAACTTGGCGGTTTCTTCCGCCGTTACCGCATGTGAGCAAGCTATAAAGTGGCACATCTTGGTTAACAGGTCTACCACTACCATTACCGCAGTTTTCCCCTTGGATCTTGGTAAATCCGTCATGAAATCTATGGAAACTGCCTCCCATGGCCGTTCGGGTGTGGGTAATGGTTCCAGCAACCCCGCCTGCGCCGCCCTCTCCCCCTTCGCTCGCTGGCAGCGGTCGCACCCCCTTACATACTCTCGTACATCTTCCCTCACCTTGGGCCACCAGAATTGCCTGGTAACTAACCACATTGTTTTGTGTTGCCCAAAGTGCCCCGCGGTGGGGCTGTCGTGCATTTGTTTGAGTACCCTGCCCCTCAATTCCCCTTCTGGTATGTACAAGGCCCCCTTGTAGTACAACGCCCCGTTCCTTTCTTCAAAACCCCCGGTGATCTCCCCGGCTCTCCTGAGCCCTCTGAGCTTATCTTGGGCGTATTCATCGTTCTCTGTCCCTTCTACCAGTTCTCGTTGCCCCACAAATGCTGCCCCACACACCCAGTGGTCCTCGGGGATGACATGTCTCTCTTCAGGCGCTCCCTCCCCCTCCATATACTCTGGTTTTCGAGAGAGAGCGTCCGCCCTTACGTTCTCTGGTCCCGGTACGTAGCGAATCTCAAAATGGAACTTGGAAAATTCCTGTGCCCATCGCACTTGTCTCTGGTTCAGTACTCGGGCCGTTCGCCAATATTCCAGGTTCTTGTGGTCCGTGCACACCTGGACCTTGTGCTGCGCTCCTATTAGCAGGTGCCGCCATCGTCGAAACGCTTCATAAATGGCAAGCAGTTCCCTGTTGTACACTGTGTAGTTCCTTCCCCGGTTGGAGCAGAACCGCCCCTACCACTCGGTCTGATGCATCTGTTTCCACCCTCATCGGTTTCTGTAGATCCACGTGCAAGAGCTGTTCTTCCGAAGCGAACGCTTTCTTTAGCCTTTCAAACGCTCGCTGCGCCTCTTCCGTCCATGCAAATTTCTTCTTACTACTGAGACAATCGGTGATGGGAGCCGTTAAGTGGGCAAAGTTTTTGATGAACTTCCGATAGAAGTTTCCAAACCCCAGGAATCTCTGCACGTCCTTCCTGGTTCTGGGTGTCTTCCATTCCAGTACCGCCTGGACCTTGCTAGGATCCATGGCCAATCCCTTGTCTGACAAACGGTACCCCAGGAATTCCACTTCTCTGGTATGGAACTGGCACTTCTCCAGTTTGACCCACAGCTGGTTTGCTTGCAGCCGGCTTAGGACCTCTCGGACATCTCAGACATGCTGCTCTTCGTCCTCTGAGTAGACTAACACATCGTCTAAGAAGGCCACACAGTTCTTATAGAGCAAAGGTCCCAGCACGTGATTCATGAAGGATTGAAAGCAGGCTGAGCCCCCCTGTAATCCGAAGGGCATAATGAGATACTCAAAGGCCCCCAAGGGGGTGAACATGGTAGTTTTCCATTCATCCCCCTTCCTCATCCGTATCAGGTTATACGCCCCCCTCAGGTCCAGCTTGGTAAAAATCTTTCCCTTCCTCACCCTGTGTGCTGGTCCCGGGGGGGAAGGTACCGGTACCGTAGTCCGAGTTCACAAGATGAGAGGCAAGGTCCGAAACAGGGAGCCGGGCGGGGAACAGGAACGCTGGAAGGTCAGGAGCAGGAGGCCGGGCAGGGAACAGGAACACTGGAAGGTCTGAAGCCAACAACGACGTTGCTCCCGCAACCTGGGACCGGGCTGACTGATCTTTATCTTCTTCTAAGGCCAGGGGCGGTCCCGGCCCCCAGGAGCCCCGCCTCCCCTGGCCTTAAGGTGAGCACTCCTCCTGGGAGCAACCAGTTCCCTTCGCCTCTCTGCCCTAAGCCTCTGCAGTTCAGGAGAGGCCGAAGGGTTACTGGGCCCCGGGGGAGGCTCACCTGTAGACACTGAGTCCTCAAGCACCTCTGGGGCCAGAATGGTTTCACCTGGTGCCTGCTCCTGAGGATCTGACACAGGTGCAGGCTCCTCAGAATCTAGGCCTTGCCCCAGTTCAGCCGGCCCTGGAGGCGGGGACTCCTGTGCAGGCTGGGATTCCTCTGGTTCAGCCTCTGAATCGGAATCCCAGGCCATCACACCCTGGTCAAAATGTCGTCAATCCTGGGCATGGGAAAGGCCACAGGTTCTGACACCGCATTGACGGCCCGGAAGTCCACGACCAGCCTGGGTTTATTAGTGTCTTTTTTGTCCACAAAAAACACTGGGCTGCCCCCACCGCTCTTGACTCCCTGATGAAACCTCGTTTCAGGTTCTTGTCTATGAACTCCCTTAACTCCTGCATCTCCCTGTCTGGCATGGCGTACAGCTTGCCCACTGGTAGCTGGGCTCCCGGGAGTAGGTTAATTTGACAGTCAAAGGGTCTATGCGGGGGCAGTCTATCTGCTTCCTTCTCACTGAAGACGTCACTCAGGTCGGCGTATTGTCGGGGTATTTCTCCCTTTTCCCCCACCGCCATCCCTGCCAGACTGGCCCTAGCCAGCCCCTGCATTTCTCTTCCCTTGCAGTGCTCTAGGCAATGAGCTGACCCAAAAGAGACTGTCCGCTGGTGCCATCCCACTAGCGGGTCATGTAGCGCCAGCCAGCTCATTCCCAAGATGATGGGAGGTCCCGCTAGTGTGGCTACATGAAATGCAATGACTTCCGTGTGCCTTGCCACTCTCATTGTCATGGGGACCGTCTGTTGGTTTACTTCCCCTCCCAGCAGTTCCCTTCCGTCAATCGTTGTCACCTGCAAGGAAGGACTTAAGGGCAGCGTCTGTATCTGGTGCTCTGACGCAAACTCCTTACTCATGAAATTGCAGGAGCTGCCTGAATCTAAGAGGGCTTTTATCGTGAGTGGATGTCCGTTGGGTAGCTCTAGTAGCACCTCTACGACGAGAGCAGCTCTTGGGGGTTCAGGCTTGGGCACGTTCACTGATCCTTGGCCTGACTGCTGTGCCCTGTCACTGGCAGCCAGGCGTTGGCTTTTACTTGCTCCTTAACCCCCTCCTCCTCACTCCCAACCCAACAGCCCCCACCATTCCTTGCCATCCCTTCCTTTGCGGGCTGACCCTGGCAAAATGTCCTGGCTGTTGACAAAGGAAAAATTTCTTGGCGCTCTTCCCCTCCTTTTTCCGCCCTTCGTTAACATTTGAAGTTCCGTGCGCACTCGCCCCTCCAATCTCCATCGGTTCCACTGGCGGGGAAGGTTGCGTCGGCATGTCAGGAATGCGGAAATCATTCCAACGCTCTCCTCTCCCTTCCCGCTTCTCCACAGCTCTCGCCTCCTGGCGCGCTCCAATCGCAAGCGCTGCCTTGGTCAGCTGATCCATGGACTCCGGACGGGGCGCGCGGGAAAGTTCATCTTTCACCACTGGGGCTAGGCCTTCTTCAAACAACATTTGTATCGGGTCCGAAGACAGATCCCACCCCAATTTATGTATAAGCATGGTAAACTGTGTCCAATACTCTCTGACTGATTGATTTCCCTGTTTGCACGCCATTAACTGTCTGCGTACCACGCCCTGTTCAATCTGGCTGGAAAACATCAAGTCCATCGCACTAAAGAATTTCCTCAAGTCATTTAAGGCGTTATTATTATTTGCCATCAGGGGCCTCACCCAAACTCTGGCCCCTCCCTCGAGGTGCCCAATCACAAAAGCCACTCTCGATTCCTCATCAGCAAAGTCATCGTGTTGCAGGTTCAGTGCATACTGCATCTCTGTCTTAAAGGCTTGGTAGTTCCTTGGATCACCCCCAAATTTCTGTACCAACCCAGGTACCTTCCTTCCGATAGGGGTGGGTTTCCCCTGTGCATCCTGCGCCCTCCTTTCCTCGAGCCGCGCCGTTAGCAGTGCCAGCTGGTGCTCCAAAGCTCTGTTTCTCTCCTCCAGAGTTGGTCCCCCTCCAGCTCCTCCTGCTCCTCCGGCTCCGGTTGGGTTGCTCATGATGCCTCTCCTTCGCACAAGCAGCATCAAAGACTGACAGATTGCTGTAATGGGAAAAGGGGGCTGCTCGTGCATAAGCGTTTAAGTCCTCCAAGCTTTGCCATCAGTTCCTAAACTCTCCCAGTCCGCGGAGCCACGGGTGCATGGCTACCTCAATCGCTGGCAGAATCCGTCAGTGGGCGCTTCCGGAATTTACGCCAACATAAGAGTTCCTTGACGGAAACTCTCCTTCTGGATTCTCTGCGTGACAGTTTCCTGCGCGGAGTGGGCGTCCCCAGCGGAGGTCCTGAGCCCTCCCTGCTGTTCTCACTGGAAACATCTTGGAGCCATTCCTCCGATTGAGTTTCTGCAGGAACTCTCCCTCTCCCCCTACTGGTTCCTTCCTCCGCATCCGAAGGTCTCCTAGCCTCCTGGAGCCCTTCCACCACCTGACTCTCCGATGGCAGTTCCCTGACAAACCATTCATATTTTGCTAGATAGGCACATGATAGGAGCTGAAGCTCGCTGAGTTTTCTCGTAAATGTGCTAGAGAGAACTCTGTGAGAGACACGCCTACTGTGCCCTGACAGGGGAGGGCATAGCAATGCATTCTCCTACCTCCCTGGGCAAACCCTCTTCCTCTCTTTCCATCCCTTTCCGCTCTGTCAGCAACATGACAATGTCTGCCATGTCTGAGCTCCAAGCACAGACCTAGATTTAGGTACGTCTTTGTAACCGAATTAGCATTTTAAGCCTGCCTGAACAAAGCTGCTATATCTGTTACTCTTCAATAAGTATTCTGAGTGAATAAATGTTATTTTTACTTTTTACAACTGTTTGCATGATCGTCATTTTAAGGGGGAAATGCCAGGAAAATCCAGTCTGCCTTAAGGCATCCTGGTTTATTTAAACTAAAAGGCTAAAACTAGCCTATCTAAGCTTCCCCTTTAAGCTGCAAAGGCACTCTGCTAAACTCACAAACATGAGGTAATATCTAACAAATATATGCTCTCCTAGCTTTTATTCACATCCCAACAATATGTTTATCTTCAGTCTTTTAAAATCAAGCATTTCCCAGGGTAAGATACAGATACAGAAATGCACTTGATGAGCCGGATTTGTTCCTGCATTGTATCCAGAGATGTGCTACTGGCCAATTTCTAATATGTTTTAGGATACACATGTGCTATGTTTCCTGCATGCTATGTAGAGAACAGAGAGGGAGAGAGGGAGGGTGAGCCAAACCCTGCCAAACCTGCATCTCGTATATCCTAATGTGCCACTGGCCATCTCTTTTCCAGAAGACGGATGTTTGTACTCTGAGTACCTCTCCAGAGAGCTAATGGCCGACATGGCATTATTACCAGCTTGCAATGAGCTCCATTTTTTTTTTATGATGGTAATTTGTTACACCGGTTTGCCACACACCCGCTGCTTCCTTGTTAATCCAATAATCTATATGAGAAAAGCAATTTGACATTCCCCCTTCCCATCTGCCGCCCATCACCCAATCTATATCTTAACTATCAGTGATTTATTAATGGCATCTACATTAAGCACATCTCTGCTTGGTTGGCGCCCCCCCCCCCTTTCAGACACACTCCTTGGCTATGTTTAGAGAGCAGAATCAGGAAGGAGATAAAAAGCAACAATGAGATCAAATGGGCTGCTGGGATTCATTCAGATAATTCACAGACAAGCAGGCAGGCAGGGGTTGGGAGGGGGGTGGACGACGCACCCAGCCAGTCTGGAGGCCATTCCCCCAATGCAGCACACAGGACTTCTCTAGCTCACAACATAGCCCATTATTGCCAGTCCAGACAGAGTTTAATTAATGTTAGAAAGGCAGCATATTGTTCTAATATTAGAGATGGTTTTCACTCTATTGTCATACAAGCAATATCCACGAGCTGCAGTCTTACAATATCAACAATGTAAGGCAAGTTTCAAATTGACATTGTAGTCCTAAGAACCAAAGAGAAAGCATCATCGACTTAGATAGTTGTGGAGTCGGGTGAGGGGTAGACTTTGAGAGTCTGCCATGTAGCTGTTTCCTGGAAACCAGACAACCTACCTCTTAGCAAGCCACAGTAATACAAGTGATAGATTGCTCTGTAGCCCAGAAAAAGGTTCCCCAAGATAGTTGCTTCTGAGGCAAAAAAGAAGGGAAAAAACCCCCAGACCATCTATACTTAACTTTTACACTAATCTTCAATTAACTCAGCTTTCTGGGTTTCAGCTATGTGCTGGCTATATATACTAATATATATCCATTTGTACCAACTGTGCAAAACTGCTTTTGAAAAACCCATTAGCTGTAGATGCTCTAATAATAGGTATTTGTGTTCTCCATTGTATTCTGTAAGATCCCAGGTAGGTGTGAGCATTTTTGCAAGTATTGGAAAGAAACATATGTAGCTAATTATTTGATTTTCACATATTGATTTCTTCCTTTTTTGAAGGGAAGCAGAGGAATCAGCTTCCCACAGTGCACAGTCAGATGCCTTTGGGAAGCCCACACACACAAGGCTTGAGGGCAATAGCTCTTGGCTACAGTAGCTTCCCAAAGGCTAGTATTCGGAGAGGTATAAGCCTCTGTACACTGGGGTTTCTTGGCGCTATCTTGTCCACTAACCTTAGCCATTGATTGTCTTATCTTCTATGATTTTGTCTAGTCTCCTTTTAAAGTCATCCAAGCCAGTGCCCATCACCACATTGGTGAAGTCCAAGAGTTGATTTGTCTGAAGAACTACTTTCTTCTGTCTGACCTACATCAACTTAGAATCAACTTCGCCGAGTAACCTGATTTTACTGCAATGAGAGAGGGAACAAAAGCTCTTTCTATCCACTTTCTCCACAACATGGGTGCAGCTTGGGGCCAGAATACCCAAAAAATCATCCTACCTCTTATATGCCCACTCAGTGACTGTGCTCTGCTGCAGAGGACATTCTGCAGATAACTTTTTTTTCTGCACAGCATAGGAATTGGGCATTCAGTGCAGTGCTACCTAGCCTTTGGAATTCCCTCTCATTAAATATTAGGGGAGAACTGTCTTTGTTATCTTTTTGGCACCTACTGAAGACCATGAGCCTCAAACGTGATTGGATTACTCATAATTTTTTGAAAGAGGTGGGTGTGGGGGGATACTTCAGCTCCTAGAACATGAGTGGGGAATCTGTGGCACTCCAATTGTTGTTCTACTACAATCAACCCTGGCCAGCATGTCTAATAGTTAGGGATTACAGGGTTTGGGTTTATTCTTAAACAATCAAATGGCATGTAAATTGGATGAAATAAGTAAGTAAATAAATGAAGTGGGAGCAACATCTAGAGAACCATGGGCTCATCTCGTTGGATGTCATTTTCTGAAACTTTAATAGCTCCAAATAGTATTTATGAGATGAGGGGACCAGAACTGACCACACTACACCAAATGTGGCTGTGACTGAAATATCTACCTACCCACCCCTGTGATTAAAAAAACAGAGGTCCAATTTCTGTTGCAAGATGTTTACCTTCATCCGCTGCAACGTGGCTGCAATATCTGTATCTAGCTATGCACTAAGATACTAGCTGCTTTATTTTCAGTTAATTTCCTAATAATGCTTAGCACGAAATCTGCCCTTTTCGCAGCTACATCTGAGCTAATGTTTTTCATTACACTGTCAATCACATCCCCAATAACCCTTTCCTGGTTAGGTGTCAGGTGCATGGAGAATTTCCATCTCTTTCTTTTTCTTCTTACACACGGGCACAATTATACGAAGTGTTTTTCATCCAAAATGCTCCACTTGACAAATAATGTTAAAAGTCAGCATTTCAGTGACTGAAAGGAGGAGCTTGGCTGGTAGTCGGTACCTGATTCGTGGGCGCGAGGGCTGGTGATGGATTGCCTGTCCTTACTGGGAATACCACACTGTGCACAAGAGCTCATTTGGCATATCTTGCAGCAGAAAGATTTCATTAACAGCTTCTAAGGAGACACAAGTGAAATTCAAGAGAGAGTAATTTGTGAACAAAATTGCCAGCAAAGAGACAGGATAACCTCATGACATTTGTGCTTTTGTGCGTCGTTCCAGGTCTCTCTCTCTCTCTCTCTCTCTCTCTCTCTCTGTGTGTGTGTGTGTAGGGAGGCAGAGTTATATGAGCTCACAATGCTTTAACCTCTAGCCTGTAATTTAAACTATGCTTGATTTTTTTTGCAAAAAAAAAAAAGCTAGGAAAAGTATTTTGCCAAAGGAAAAACTGAATAATGTACCATCGTGTTAAAAAGATGAAAGGATTTAGCTCACTCTCCAGTTGATCCTGCTCAATGAGTCGTCATCCATGATATTTTTTTCATGTACGTTTAATAAAACATATTGTCAGGACTGCCGCTAGGTCCCAGCTCACAGAGGACCAACGCCCAGTGGATGTTATATACAAAAGTCTTTATTAAAGTTTAGTTTCCATTTCCAAGCTCTGGGCGCGCAGACCCACGTCTCGACGCTAGACCGGCTAAGTCCCCTCTGACTCACTGCTCCACCCACACCAGTTTAAGATTCTAGCCCGGCTCCACCTCTTACGCTGTTCTTTCCTTCGCTGGGTCCTTCTGCCCTCTGGGGTTCCCTCCTTCCTGGACTCCTCTGACGCTGAGCCTCCTGAGTCTTGCCCCTCCCTCCGGCGGGCTTTAGGACCCGGCTCCCTTCCCGGGCTCCCCGCTGTGCCGCGCTCCTGTACATTTGAACTTGGCGCGCGCGCCCAGCCGGTGACTTTCCTTCTGACCGTTTCCCCGCTTACTGATGTGGGCGTTGCCAAACCTGACTCCTCTCCTCCCTCTGGTGGTGAGGACACTGGTCCAGACTCCTGGGACTCCCCCTCCCCACTGCGCTCTGGTGGAGACGCTGGTCCTGATCTCCAACTGCTGCTCAGGGACTCCCCGCTGGCCCCTTCCTCCTGGGGCTTCCCCCCTGGAGCCCCCCTCGCTCTGGCCACCGGCGCTCCCTTCTGTGAGTCCTCCGATTCGCTAGAGAGGGTTGTGGAATAACTCTGGCCACTGTCACTGCCTGCGCCCCCCTCGTACTCCTCCTCCTCACTCTCCATTTGCTCCCCCTCCTGTGTCTCTCCTTCTGAACCCCTGACACATATCTACCTTGATTTCTGCTTATTATTCCTGCTCATTTAATGGCTACCCTTAATATGTCAGAATGCTTGCATTTACTTCCTTCTTCTATTCCAAAATTTGTGTATTTATACTTTTATATTATTTGTTCAGTTTTTTGTCAGTCCTACTCATATAGTGAGAGCTGACAGAATTATAGTCCAATGACAAACAAGGTAGAGATCTAAGTATTGTCTTGAAACCCCAAGGTTTGCGGATAAGGGGCTTGTATTCAAGAAAGCTCTAAAGCTAAGGTTCCATCAATAATTTTCCTCAAGTGATGAAACTCTTTCCCCGCTGCACCCCTAAATTTGTTCTAGGGTACTCCAACCTTCCACAGCAGATTTGGGGACAGTACATGGAGCATGGAGGAGAGAATGAGGGAGGGAATTGCCTTTGCACTAACAGGAATCTTTTCACTAGTTTCTCTTTGTGCAATGGTTTAGTTGTCTATAACCTATGGATGGCTTTTAACTAAGTTTTAATCAGAGTAGACCCACTGAAATTAAAGGACCTAACTTAGTCATGTTAATTAATTTCAGTGAATCTACTCTGAGTAAAGGTTGGTTGAATACCACCCATAGGTTTCCCCCCCTCTTAAGTAACAAAACCATTGAGGGCAAATTTAAAAGGACAGGGAGATTGAAATGCTATCCTTGAAAAAATGGCTGGCTGAAATCGTTAAGAAGAAAATTCATTTTAGGAGAAAAGAATACACTACAAGTTTTTGTTGCATATTTCACTAGATCCATATTAACTTATATATTTCTCTTTCCCTTCTTTTATTTACCACACTGGTGCTGTCTTTCTTCTTGAACTCATGGTCTCATCTGTCCCCTTGAGCTACTTCCTTTCCTAAAATCATGCTAACCTAGGGTTACCAGATGTCCCTGGTTCCCGGGGACAGTCCCCAGATTTGCAAATCTGTCCCTGGACAAATTCCGCCCCCAGATTTGCAAATCTGTCCCTGGGAAATGTGGTAGCGGCAGCCTCAGCTCTGGCTGGCTTCAGGAGCTGCTCGCTGCCCGCTGCTGTGGCGCCTGCCATTTTTTCTTGCCGGAACTTCTGGTGAGGAAAAATGGTGGGCGCCACGGCAGTGGGCAGTGAGCAGCTCCTGAAGCCAGCCAGAGCCAACTGCGGTACCAGGCTGGCTTCAGGCTGCTGACTGCTGCTGCTGCCACTGCCGAAGGGGAACCAGGGATGTCCAGCGGTACAGATCTCCTGCCCCTTCCCCCTTTGTTTTGACTGAGGGGAGGCTCGGGAGTTGTGGCCGGCCAGCCATTGCCCAGTTTTTTAAAAACTCTGCGCATTTAAGTTTCACAGGGTGTGAAAGAAGGGCTTTGAACGTTTATACAATATGCATGTGTGCTTGGGCTCAGGGTCTTTTGCCTCACCATCCCCACTACTGACTCCCTTGCTACTCAGCTTTAAAAAAAAAAAAGTGTCCCTGGATTCATTGAAAAAAATCTGGCAACCATATGCCAACTAGGGCTGTCTTTATAAACAAAGGTACTGGTGCATGAGGTGGAAAGTGATGATCTCGATATATAGACAGCAGGCAGCATTTATTTTCAGTGTCCTGACCAAATTCATCTCCTAGAACATGGTGAAACTTGAAAATGATAGACAGCTTAACCTGAGAAGGATACACTGGTTCTGGGATTGCACCCCCCCCCCCAAAAGCGAGGCATGGGAACTTACAGGTGGAAGTACTTCCTGAACTACACTGTCAACAAACCCCTCTCTCATGCACACAGTAGCATAAGGAGCCATAGTGTGATTCCATGCTGCTGCTGGTTTTTGGAAGTATGTGGCAGGACCAATCATTAGCTGGCTAGGACGGAGGACGAGAATTAGGTAGGCAAGACATATCCAATTAGCCCTACCCATCTGGTGACATGTGAACACTGGAACCAGGTGAGTGGGGTCACTTTTATCTGTCTTTCCTACCTGAGTGTTGTCCTTCCTCCTGGCCAGTCAATGACTGGCCACAGTGGCTTGGTATCACATCATAGTAAGAGGGCTCTTGTGTCACAGCTGTTGTATGTAAACATAGCCTTAGGACTCCATTCAGTAAGTGAAATAGGAAACTGTTACATTCCAGTAAAACTATAAGCCCAAACCTATGAATTCCCCGCAACTGTGTCTGAAAACAGTGGACACAAGTACATAAACAAATTGCCCTGCCTCAGTTCAATGTCATGCTGGTGGTTCATAAAGCTGTTATAATCAGAAACATGACATTTCTATATATGACATTAGGAAACATGGGTCTTTTTAAGTGAAAAAGTAAACTGCTTAATTAATCAGTTGTTTTAATTGATTTCAGTATTGTGTTCTTACATTGTTGTACTTTGGCCTGGGATCTTAAGGTGAAGGGTGGGAAAGAAATAACAGCAGCAGCAGCAGCAGCAGCAGCAACAACAACAACATTTACCTAGCAATAGGTGCATTTCTTTGCAAAAGAATGGGGCTAGCAGATTGGCTTCTTAATCCTCCATAAGCACATAATATTAGTGCACAGAGCGGTTTGTGTCTATGTAGCTACAGTAGCGTTGTACACTTGCAGGTGCTTCCTGCTATGCCGCCTGGGGAATGCAATCGTATTATGAAAGATTAATGCCAAGTATTCAATACCTAAAACTGTGCTGATAAAAATGCTTCTGCAGTAGGCAAAATTGATTTGATGCCACATTTAAGATTATATGTCCTTATGCCGGTCCTTATTACATCCCTGTTTGCTTGTTTGTTGATTAGGAATTTATAAGCTCAATATCCAGTCTAGAACTATATCACCGCTTTGAATAATGTCACACTCCCCCCGCCCCCAATATGCTGGCACACCACTCATTTTAAAGCATGTATTTGGACCAGGCTGCTTATATTTAATGGTGCAGTTTTGTTCCAATTCAAAGATTACCAGGTTCTGATGCCGTATAGGAAGTATTCCCAAGGAAAACAAAGTAACAGATGGAGAAAGGAAAATTCCAATTAAAACTGGATGAAGGTTGAACAATCAGTAAAGAAGAATGAACAAATTAATGAATAAACAAACACAAACAATCTGTGCAAAAAGCAAGGCTGCAATCCTATTCCACCCAGGCTGCCCCTCTTTGGCTTGCTCTAATCAGCCATGATAGGCAAGGGTCAAGAGGGATTGTAGGTTGTCTCGATGGCTGCAAGCACCTTGTCCATAACCTTCAATCATAATCCAGCCTGCTTTGTTGCCTAGAGCTCTCAGAATACTGAAGAGCAACCTGGGCTCCACAATGCTGAAATGGACACTCAGGCAGGATTGTGTTGATGATGCAGCATGCCAGGCTATTCTACAGGGAGACTAGGGTCTTAAGAGAATGGCCAGCTCTGAATTCTTCATGCCTCCCCCAACCCTGCAAGGGGAAACAGCCACCCTGCGACCAAAGCCTACTATGGTCTGACTATGACATCTTTGTTCAGTTTTTCTTAGAGCTCTCCTCTGGGATGCAAGTTTGGACTAGAGCCTGATCAGAAAGGGATCCACAAGATCCATGGCAGAATTCCAGTTTATTCTGGAATTTGGTGGCAATTCTAGGAGAAGAAACACTTCTTAGCTATGTCACTAAAAGCAAAAATAAGCCACTGGTGTATTACTCTTTCCTTGAGAATGGAATATCTAGTCATTCCATCTTAGACTGTTAAATCCTTCCTCAAGTCTCATTTAGCATGCAGTTTCCATATTTTCCAATATGCCTTTCCTCCTGCACTTTGTTATATTTCATGATCTCATTGGATCACAATCTTACTTCCATATTAGCATTAGTCATTAAGCAGAAAGACTGAGCAGCATCTGAATAATTCCAGTCATCATTTTCCCTGAATGTCACTTCGCTTCATTTTCCTGCCTCTTTTTCCCATACATGGGTATGTAAAAAGGCTGACCATGACACACATTATAGCAGAGGAACAAATGCTTATATTGTGCTCTGTCTTGAACAGTACCACCTCTTGCTTCTTCCCATATGAATTTTGTATAGATCTTTTACCCCTCAGCTATCCAGTAAATCAGAGGGACGCGGGTGGTGCTGTGGGTTAAACCACAGAGCCTAGGTGGGTGGTTTGAATCCCTGCAATGGAGTGAGCTCCCATTGCTCGGTCCCTGCTCTTGCCAACTTAGCAGTAGATAAATAGATACCACTCCGGCAGGAAGGGAAACAGCGTTTCTGTGTGCTGCTCTGGTTCACCAGAAGCGGCTTAGTCATGCTGGCCACATGACCTGGAAGCTGTACGGCGGCTCCCTTGGCCAATAAAGCAAGATGAGCGCCGCAACCCCAGAGTCAGCCACAACTGGACCTAATGGTCAGGGGTCCCTTTACCTTTACCTTTATCCAGTAAATCAGTGCTGGGCCCTGTAATCGAAATACTGGACTTGACTTGCATTTTCTTTCTGACTGAGTCCAAGATAACATTAATTTAGATTTCACACTATTATATAGGATGGAGCTAGAAGTCAGGTGTAGAGACAAACTCATATCAATGGTAACTGATAGCAGCTACTAGCATCAGATTAAATTAATGGAAATTAGATTTCAGTTAAATGCAAGGATACATAGTGAGGGCAAGGCTACAAGTTTTAAGTTATAGGAGGGCAGATTTTGGTTGAACATTAGGACCAGGCGTCCTATTGGGAAGACCCAGTTTTCTGAGTGCATGTTCTGGAAGTTGGGCAATAGGGGCAGTACAGGATTCCTTTTGGTGTACCGACCTCCCCGCTGCACCAAGGATTCCCTGCCCGAGCTGCTTCAGGTCGTGGCGGATGTACTCCTGGAGACACCTAGCTTGGTTGTCCTAGGGGATTTTAACATCCATGCCGACACGACCTTACAAGGGGCCGCTCGGGACTTCGTGGAAAGCATGGCCTCCATGGGGCTGTCCCTGAATAAGTCTGGCCCAACCCATAGCCGCGGACATGCCTTGGACCTGGTGTTTACCTCTACGGATGTTGGTGATCTGACACTAAGTAAAAGTGAAACGAAAGAAGTGCCATGGTCAGACCACTTCCTGGTGCAACTGGACTTCTCTGCGACCCATCGCCTCTGCAGGGAGGTGGGACCGATTCGGATGGTCCGCCCCCGCCACTTAATGGATCCAAATGGTTTCCAGAGAGTGGTAGGGGATGCTTTATCCCATGTTGATGGCCTTTCGGCCGATTCCCTGGTGGCCCGCTGGAATGTGGAGTTAACCAGGGCTATTGACTGGCTCCGAAGCGCCCTCTCCGATTGCATGGAGCCCGGAGAGCCCCGTGGTTTTCCACGGATCTGAGGGCAATGAAACAATCGTTGAGACGGCTAGAGCGCTGGTGGCGGATAACTCATTCGGAATCTGACCGGACACAGGTTAGAGCTCAACGTCGAGCCTACCAAGGGGCGATAGCGACGGCGAAGAAGACTCTCTTCGCCGCCTCTATTGCATCTGCAGAAAACAGCAGCAGGAGACTCTTTCAGGTGGTTCACAATTTAGCGGAACCACCTGTAACATCGGGGCCCAGTACGGGCCACATGTTCTCCTGCAATGATTTTGCAAATTTTTTTGCAGATAAAATCGCTCAGATTCGGGAAGAAGTAGACTCCACCGTGGGAGCAGGGCCGGGGCGGGAGAGTGCTAGAGTCCTGTCTGGTCAAGTTGTGTGGGATCAATTCCAATCTGTTACCTCCGAGGATGTGGACAGGCTGCTTGGACGAGTGAAGCCAACCACCTGTCTCCTGGATCCTTGCCCATCCTGGCTTATAAAAGCTAGCCGGGAAGGACTGGGCGATGGGCTTCGTGGGGTGGTGAATGCTTCCCTCCGTGAGGGAGCCTTCCCAGACCCGCTGAAAGAGGCGGTTATTAAACCGCTTCTTAAAAAACCATCTTTAGATGCGGCCACGATGGCCAATTATCGCCCAGTCTCAAACCTTCCATTCTTGGGCAAGGTGATTGAGCGAGTGGTTGCTGAACAACTCCAGGCACGCCTGGAAGAAGCGGACCATTTGGATCCCTTCCAGTCGGGATTCAGGCCTCATCATGGGACTGAAACTGCCTTGGTCGCACTGGTTGATGATCTCCGGCGGGCTAGGGACAAAGGTGAGAGCTGTTTCCTAGTTCTGCTGGATCTTTCAGTGGCGTTTTATACCATCGACCACGACATCCTTCTGGACCGTCTTGAGGGGCTGGGAGCTGGGGGCACTGTCATACAGTGGTTCCGCTCCTTCCTCCTGGGCCGTGTTCAGAAAGTGGTGGTGGGGGATGAGTGTTCAGACCCCTGGGCTCTCACTTGTGGGGTGCCCCAGGGTTCTGTCCTCTCCCCCATGCTTTTCAACATTTACATGCAGCCTCTGGGAGAGATCATCAGGAGGTTTGGGCTGGGTGTTCATCAGTATGCAGATGATACCCAGCTCTACCTCTCTTTTAAATCAGAACCAGTGAAGGCGGTGAAGGTCCTGTGTGAGTGTCTGGAAGCGGTTGGAGGATGGATGGCGGCTAACAGATTGAGGTTGAATCCTGACAAGACAGAAGTACTGTTTTTGGGGGACAGGAGGCGGGCAGGTGTGGAGGATTCCCTGGTCCTGAATGGGGTAACTGTGCCCCTGAAGGACCAGGTGCGCAGCCTGGGAGTCATTTTGGACTCACAGCTGTCCATGGAGGCACAGGTCAAATCTGTATCCAGGGCAGCTGTTTACCAGCTCCATCTGGTACGTAGGCTATCTGCCTGCAGACTGTCTCGCCAGAGTGGTACATGCTCTGGTTATCTCCCGCTTGGACTACTGCAATGCGCTCTACGTGGGGCTACCTTTGAAGGTGACCCGGAAACTACAACTAATCCAGAATGCGGCAGCTAGACTGGTGACTGGGAGCGGCCGCCGAGACCATATAACACCGGTCTTGAAAGACCTACATTGGCTCCCAGTACGTTTCCGAGCACAATTCAAAGTGTTGGTGCTGACCTTTAAAGCCCTAAATGGCCTCGGTCCAGTATATCTGAAGGAGCGTCTCCTCCCCCATCGTTCTGCCCGGACACTGATGTCCAGCTCCGAGGGCCTTCTGGCGGTTCCCTCACTGCGAGAAGCCAAGTTACAGGGAACCAGGCAGAGGGCCTTCTTGGTAGTGGCGCCCGCCCTGTGGAATGCCCTCCCATTAGATGTCAAAGCGATAAACAACTACCTGACATTCAGAAGACATCTGAAGGCAGCCCTGTTCAGGGAAGTTTTTAATATGTGACATTTTAGTGTATTTCTCATCTCTGTTGGAAGCCGCCCAGAGTGGCTGGGGAAACCCAGCCAGATGGGCGGGGTACAAATAATAAATTATTATTATTATTATTATTATTATTATTAATGGTCAGATCAATTCAACAATAGCACTGATTACTTGGGTTGGGCTGCAGGTCTTCAAATGGAGGTGCCGCAGCCATCTGTCAGTGATACTCCAGCTCTGAATTTCCTGCACAAAGCAGGAGTTAGGCCAGATGGCTTCAAGGCCTTTTCTAATTTTGTGATTTTATGATTAACTAGTAACATGAATCAACTAAATGCCTTGAATTGCCTAAAAAGTGCTCTATTAATCAGGCAGAGGGAGATATACAGTTGTGTGTGTGTGTGTGTATAATATTAGTATTTATAAAAACTGCAATTGGCTTGCACCACCTTAAAATAAGCATCCTCTTCCCTCTTTCTCTCACACAGGAATGAATGCCTGCTCTAAATCCATGCCAGCTGACCCATGAATGCATTATCTAGAAAAAACATATGCTTCTTGCATTTTGGCTGCAATCCTACACAAATGTACTGGATCGCAAGTCTAACTGAACTCGGTGGGGCTTATTTCTATGTTATACATCCATAAGATTTCACTATTAATCGACCAATTAATTGATTAAACAACTACAAATCAAACAAGCAATTGATGAAGATGTCTTGGATGGGTGAGAACGCTAGTATAATTATACAAGACTGGGAAGTACGTTGCAATGCATTGGATTAGATTATCAAGTTGCCCGTTTCAACCTTATTATTCTGCAAGTCTTCTTGTCCCTAACATGAATGGGGTGCTAGCATGATAGACTACTCCAGACAAGTGATGTCACGTACCTCAAACAGTAGTCAAACCTGGTGATGTGGATATATTCAAAATCTCTTTGTCATGCTTTCTTTCAGGACCTTGATCAGAAGCAGTGCAGCCAACTAGGGGACAGAAACACTGCTGACTATGCTTTATGTTTTGGGAACAGATTAAAAATATTATTCCCATCATCTTTCACAACACTTGCCTTTTATTTTCCTGACCTATTTGACTCATTATACCATAATAATTTTCTCTGTATATTTAGTTCATGCTCATTGTGCTCCAGCTGTTTCAATAACTCTCAAATTGGCTGGAAGAAATTCAACGACAAGAGTTGGTACGCTATACAACAGCCTTCTTCCACAAACCAATACAGCTACATTACCATCTATTAAAAATGACAATACTGGTAGCTCCCAACTCTGCAAACGTAACTGGGAATGTTGGCTACACAAATATATAGGTGGAAAGTCAGCAGCGATGGCCACCAACAAGGATGGCCCTAATGGAGACAAATTCTTGGAGGAGAAAGCTATCAACAGTGCTAGAAGCTATGATGGCTCTGCTGTGCCTCATTTTTCAGAGGTTGTAATGGTCTAAACCACAGAGCCTAGGGCTTGCCGATCAGAAGGTCAGCAGTTCGAATCCCCATGACGGGGTGAGCTCCCGTTGCTCCGTCCCTGCTCCGGCCAATCTAGCAGTTCGAAAGCATCTCAAAGTGCAAGTAGATAAATAGGTACTGCTCTGGCGGGAAGGGAAACGGCATTTCCATGCACTGCTCTGCTTCACCAGAAGCGGCTTAGTCATGCTGGCCACATGACCTGGAAGCTGTACGCCGGCTCCTTCGGCCAATAAAGCGAGATGAGCGCTGCAACCCCAGAGTCGGTCACAACTGGACCTAATGGTCAGGGGTCCCTTTACCTTTAATCCTTCTGAATACCAGTTATTGGAAATCTCAGGAGGGGAGAATGCTCTTGTGCCTGGGTCCTGCTTGCAGATTTCCCACAGCCATTGGGTCATCCATTGTGAGAACAGGATCCTGGACTAGGAGGGCCATTGGCCTAATCCGGCAGGCTCTTCTTATGTTCTTAGCTCAATAGCATGCCAGGTTATTTGTGGGAGGATCATTGTTCAGTGGCAGAACATCTGCAGGAAGTCCTTGGTTCAATCCCTGGTATTTCTAGGTAGGACTGGGGTTGACCCTGCCTGAAACCTTGGAGAGCTGATGCTGATAAGTGTCAACAATGCTGAGCTAGATGAACAAATTGTCTGACTCAGCAGAAGGCAGTTTCCTATGCTGCATTCACCTCTGATATTCTAAAATGCTTTTGGAGAGTCCCTCAGTCGTGTTACATATATAACATTGTGCTATATTCCATTATGCTAGATCAGCAGGAAAGGTCCAGATCCAAGTAACACTGTTGTTCACCTGCATATATGCCACGTTATAATGCACTGTGTTTATACACACACAGCGAAAAGTACTATGTGGAATAAGTGTTACCAATGAGAGCTGTTCCCCTGTGTGAGTCTTTTGTGAGATTGTCTCATTTCTTTTCTTAAAAAAAATAAATCTCTGCATATCGGTAGCAAGTTTCATGAGATGAGTAAATGAGACTGGTGTTAGACACCTAGTGCTTTGCTGTTCTCTAAGGTTTGCTAGTAATTGGATCAGAGATGTGATCTCTTTGGTGTCCCTGGGGCAATGGGAAAAGATAGCATTGACTCTTCTCCCTCCCACCCTGCATCTCTGCTCTCCATCCTCCCAGCTTTCCTTTCCTTGATGTTGCTGAACTGGAACCTTGTGACCCTTTCAAGGCAACGTGGCAACCTTTCCCATCTCTTCTCAAATTGAATTGTAAATTGGGGGGGGGGGGGTGTTGCCTTAGTGGGAGGCAAGACATCCATTTCAGTTCTGCATCCTTGCTTTCTCTCTGTCTCTGTCTCTGTCTCTCTCTCCCCCTTCTGAGACAAACCGAGACCCAGAGGAAAGGCTGCCGAGCCTGCCTTTATTTACAAAGGCCTCTGATCAGATTTAACTCCATGGTTAATAAGAGCCTGGCCACTTGGTCACATCTGCCCCATTACAGTTCAGGTCAGCTGGAAGCCAAATGCTTGAAGACCAGCACAACAACAGCTTCTTAACGAAATTTGCACCTATTCATCTATTTGTCTGAGAAGTCTGGGTTTGTTTACACGTCACTTCCCCAAAGCAAACTGTGCCCAAAGGGGATCACTCACAACAAAAATCAACTTTGCATTAATTTTTTTTTCCGGGGAGGGGGGAGGGAACCCAATTTATTACAAAATGTTTTGATAAATTCAGATAGGATAAACACAAATTTAAAAGCATAATATAAATCCATGATGACAAAGGAGAAATCTGTTCTAGACATAATGTATGCACACAGAGCCAGATCAAAGATAACAGACAAAATAGATAAATAAAGCTAACCCACACTGGAAGTGCTGGTCTTGCTGCACTCCATTCAAAGGGCCAACAAAGCCTTGCTTAGGTACAGTTCAGAGGGTCTTCTTATAAGGCTTGATGATAAACAAGACCTGCTCATCTTGGTGTATTTTCAACAATACTATCTCAGGAGGAATGCAAATTAATCAACCTAATTTATGAGCCTGGATACTGCTTGTTGGTGTGCTTTTTTAATTATCAGATTATTATAGTAAAGGGCATTCTAAAAAATGTTATAGGGCAGTTCTGTTATTGCCCCCACAGCTGTGAAATGCCTTTCACTCTGTCATAGATGAAGCAGAATACTCAATTTGCTTCAGATGTCTTATATCTTTTTACCCAAGCTTTCCATTACCCATAAGACTGGAGACCGTTTTGTCTGTATGAATTCCCTGAATT
This sequence comes from Podarcis gaigeae, assembly GCF_964106915.1. Taxonomy (NCBI): domain Eukaryota; kingdom Metazoa; phylum Chordata; class Lepidosauria; order Squamata; family Lacertidae; genus Podarcis; species Podarcis gaigeae. The sequence continues at coordinate 76,018,191 of NC_139677.1, forward strand.
CTTGTTTTTACTTGCTTTTATACTACTGTTTTATTGGTTTTATGTTGCATTCTTGTTTTAATTATATTGTTTACTGCTCTTATGTTGTTACATTGCTTAGAGATTTTTAAAACTATTAAGTGGAATATACATGTTTTAAATAAATAAAGATTACTCTGTACAATATATTTCCAGGCTAAACTGAACCAAAATGCAGAACTGTCTTCAGGAGATTGCTCAGAATTTGCCTGCTCCTATCCTAAGGATACCAGCACAAGCCTGGCAACAGAGAAACGTCATGTGCCATCTGTCTCCTTAAATGCTGGTGATCCTGCCCCATGACTCTGAAGGGTTGAGAGGTCAGAAGAGGAAGATCCAACAGTGTCAAAGGTAATTGAAGAATATACAAATGAAAGAGGAACTTTCGGCCTTTCAGTATGCCTTGTATTAGAGTTTCATCCGCCATTTGTTTGTTTGTTTCTCTCCTCTCTCTTTCTGCTTGCCTTTTGCCCTTCTCAGAAGCAACCCTTGTCCTTTCAAATCTCATGGGATGCTATTTGACGATGCCAGTGACTGATCTCTCCCTTTTGCAGCAACCACACCAACTGTACACACACACAGCAGCAAAAGCAGCAACATTACATTGTTGTCATTTAAGCTGCAACTTTGTGAAACTGAAGTATGCTGACTTACACAAGCTTTCTCCTACTGAGCAGAAATTATACTCCTAATTGGTTTTTTAAAAACAACAACAACAACACAACAATCTGTTTTTAGCTTAAATAAAACAGGGATAAATAAATAGGTTGTGGGTCAGTATACGAAGTCACAGGTCCGTGGATCTGGGAATGATCTGAAAGTCTGTTAAAGATAAACAGAGTTTGAATGCAGGACTCTCTATATACATAGGGCTTCCTAATGAATTGACCAGTACAATTCAAGTTATGGCTATCCAAAGTCCAGTAAGTGAACAAGAATATGGGGGGGAGGAATCCATGGGAACATGTAGCAAAAGGGCAAACTAAAAAAGACAAGCGTCCTGTGACGTGGTAGACCTCGATATGCAGGTTCATCAGAGTCAGCGACACTCCTGGTGGGTGCTTGAGAACTGCAAAACAAGAGATTTTGCCAGTGGGTCAATCACTTGCCATGATGCTGTGTGATTAACAGGTGGGTTGATCCAAGTTCTTCCCTGGGTGTGGAGCCAGATAAGGATTAACACTACAGTTCACGGACATCCAGTGACACCGAGTGCTGGAAAATTCAGGACAGACACATTGCACAGTGATGGCTACCAACTTGGATGGCTTTAAAAGAGGACCACACAATTCAAGGGCAATGCTATCGACAGCTACTACCCATGATGACTATCTTCTACCTCCACTGTCAGAGGCAGTATGCCTCTGAATACTAGTTGCTGAGAATCACTAGAGGGCAGAGGGCTGTTGAGCTCATGTCCCACATGCAGGCTTCCCACAGGTATCTGGTTGGCCACTGTGAGAACAGGAAGCTGGTTTAGATGGGCCATTGGCCTGATCCAGCAGACTCATCTTATGTTCTGATAGATCCAAATTCCCCCCACCCCGATAAACCTAAACTGCCTTAAAACATTGTTCTGATAACCCTACCTGACCCTCCACAATCCCTTTAGAGTATAATAAATACAGGGGAAGGGGGCAGATGGAAGGCAGAAATTGGGATTGGGATGTTGAAACTGTTGGATAAGATGAATGTCTGTGTGTCTCCTCACCTCAGTATAACCGATCACTCAGAGGCTCCACTTACAGGCTCTATTTACAATCCAGCGGGATACAAATTTTGTTAAATAAACCACATTCACTTCCACCATGCTTGTTGAGGGTGAAACCTGAGAGTATGCATTTAGTTTCTTCCATCTCCCCTGTGTGTGCTTATTAGGCACGATACTGGGCAATGGGACTTAATTTTCTCTCTTTGTGTGACATTTTGTTCTCAAAAGGATTTTCTCTTTGTGCGTCATTTTGTTCTCAGAAGGATTTCACAAATGGAGCTGAAAGCCTAATTTCTTTTTGTGGTTCCCCCCACCACCTCATTTTGTTTTGAAAAGCTTTTATAAATGAAGCTGAGAGCTTACTTCAGTATTTTATAGGCAAAGTGGGATCACACTACTATTTAGTCATCAAGGGAAGAGGGACTGGTGGCCTTCCAGCTGTTGTTGACTCCCAGGACCTCCATGCACACTGCCCAGTCTTGTGCCCCAGAGATTTGACTTTACTGCTGGGGGGGGCACTCCATTATTTCTTTGGTGCCAACAACAACACCCCACTTTTCATCCAAGGGGCTCCCTCATACATGGTACTCCCTTTCTGCATTTTATCCTCACAACTCTGTGAGGTAGGTTAGGTTGAGAGACAATGACTAGCCCAAGGTCACCCAGTGAAGTTCATGGCTGAGTGGTAATTTAAACCCTGGTCCAACACTCTAACCATTACTCTCAAGGATTGTTGGCCACCCTCCCTCTCACTAAGAGCAACATATCTTTGTTTATTGGGCATTACTGAATTAATTTCACCACCCTGAAATCTAGCTTGATGAAGGGTGCCATATAAACATTTAATAAAAGAAATGTGTGTTGTTGATTTTTAGAGATGTCATTGAGGAAACACTGCTAGCTGAATGAGCAAGCATTTTTGCATTTGGCAAGCAGTGTTTTGTGAGGTTCAAAGGGGAACTTACACCACTTCTCCCCGCTCCCCGTCCCACTGAAAACTGGTGCATCTTGCCAGGATGAGACATGTGCAGATTCTCTTAAAAGAAGCACTACCAATCCTACAAGTGCTTGTGTATTGCTTTCCCTCAGCTATTTTTGCAATGCCTGAACTACTTTTAGTCACATCCCGGACTGAGCAAGCAAAAAAGGGTCATGCAGGAAGTTTTGCTTTCTGTGGATATGCTATTTGCTTACTACTATGAATAGGGGGAAAGGAACATGGGTGGCGCTGTGGGTTAAACCACAGAGCCTAGAACTTGCCGATCAGAAGGTTGGTGGTTCGAATCCCCACGACGAGGTGAGCTCCCATTGCTCCATCCCTGCTCCTGCCAACCTAGCAGTTCGAAAGCATGTCAAAGTGCGAGTAGATAAATAGGTACCGCTCCGGCGGGAAGGTAAATGGCGTTTCCGTGCGCTGCTCTGGTTCGCCAGAAGCGGCTTAGTCATGCTGGTCACATGACCCGGAAGCTGTACGCCGGCTCCCTTGGCCAATAAAGCGAGATGAGCGCTGCAACCCCAGAGTCGGCCATAACTGGACCTAATGGTCAGGGGTCCCTTTACCTTTACCTTATGAATAAAGGGAAAGCTTGCCAACCGTGAATTTCCTAAAGAGACAAAGGATTTTTTTTCAGGCAGTGAAGCCTAATCAGGACTAGCACTTGGATGGGCACACAAGGGTGTTTGTGCATGAAATGGGTCTGTGTGGGAGAAAAATGCCCTCTGTGCTGTTGATGGAGGCTTATGAACAGTGCTGTGTGCAGGATGCATAGGTACATGTGCGTGTGGAGCAGTATACTTAGTTTCCATGAGTGACAAGCACAAGTCAAACGGAAATATGCCTTTGTGCCCCCTGGGACTCTGCATATCCTGGTCTCAGAACTTGTTGGTACTCCCCCCTCCTCCAGCAGCTTTATGCATTTCCATTCCTCTAGGGCATCTTCACTTCAGCTGCAGAATGACCTCCCCTGCCTCACCCCCCCCACTCTTTTGCCTGCAGTCTTGAAAGGGGAAATTAACACAGGCGAAAACACAAATAATAAAGGCGCTGAAGCCCACATGGGAAGGTCTGTGACAGAAGAAGCTTCTAGGTGTCTGAACCTGCCAATTCCGTCCCTGGAGGATGTGGAAATGGGACAGTTTTGAGCCTTGGCGCCACCGTGTCAACCGGGAATCGCACATGCTTTAATTAGGAGACGCCTTCAGCATCTCATTGGAGACTTAGAGGTGTGGGGGAGCAATGAGAATCTTTTTCAAAGATGGAAAGGCAGGATTGGAAGCAGTGATCTTACGCTGCCCAGATTATCTGCTCTCCTGCATTCCATGGAGAAAGACCTATACCCTGGACAAAGACTCCTTGAAGAGCAGAGGGCTTGAAAATAAATGGTAGCAATGAATCTGTTGTCCTCATCCTAGTTCTTAGCATTTGGAAGATGATGACATCATCACCCAAATCTCTGGATGAGCTCACCCAGTGGTTTCAAGTAGGTTTCGAGCAATGCTATTTTCTAGAAAAAGAGGTGCTGGAACTCACCATGACCACCTCCCTCATTCTCTTAGGATGGCAATAGCGCCCACCTGAGAGGTGCTAGAATGGAGCTCCTGAGAACCAGGAGAATGGAGCTCCTGAGAAACCAGGGCTCCCCCCCCCCCGGGAAAAAAGCCCTGGTTTCGAGTAACATGAAGGAGAAAATAATATGGACCCTTTTTGCATGCCACATTCTGAAGTCAGCCGTTCCTCTGCACTGTCACCAAGAGCACAGTGCCCGCCCAACAAGGCAGCTCAGAAGGCATTGAAAGACATCAAGAAACACAGGGGAATCAGAAGGGTTCATTTCCAAGCCTATATTTTTCAGCAGAAGCTTGATTGAAACTGATCCAGGTGATCAATTTTCTTTGCATTGCCACACTTTGTGAGGGTTGAATGGCTAATGCTGCCTTTTATCAACAGATTACTGGTCTGCTCAGAAGATGCCCATATCTAGTGCTATTTTTCTAGAAAAAAGAGGTGCTAGAACTCACCATGGTGGTCTCCCTTGTTCTCTTGTAATGGCAATGGTGCCCACCTGAGAGGTTCTGATGGATTCAAGTTAGCCCCATAACCTCCAAACAAACTTTTGAGGGATTATGGGGTTAATATTTATAACTAATTTCTAACTAGTTCAAAACAGCATAGTAAAATACCAAATAGTTAATTTCCTTTACATCAGTTCTATTTCTTTTTAAAACATAACAGATGGCATTTTTTTAAAAGGAAAACAGGAGGCTGATTTATAATGAGTCAGAGACTTTGTCCATCTAACTCAGTATTGTCCACACTGACTGGCAGCAGTCTTCAGGACTTCAGATGGGGGTCACCCTCAACCCTACCAGGGATCTTTGGCTTTAAAAGCGCATTACAGTGGTACCTCAGGTTAATTCGTTCTGGAGGTCTGTTCTTAACCTGAAACTGTTCTTAACCTGAGGTACCACTTTAGCTAATGGGGCTTCCCGCTGCTGCCGCGCCGCCAGAGCACGATTTCTGTTCTCATCCTGAAGCAAAATTCTTAACCTGAAGCACTATTTCTGGGTTAGCGGAGTCTGTAACCTGAAGCGCCTGTAACCTGAAGCGTATGTAACCTGAGGTACCACTGTATCTACCACTAAGCTCCAGTTCTTCTTTATTACCTTCCAATTGCCACCATACGGTACTGAATAGTGCCAATACACTGAGTTTCCTAAAACCATTTTTGCTTGTTCATGTCTATCTTTCCTGCTAAAATATTCAGAGATATATTATTGTGCTAAATTTAATCCGAGTTCTACTTTTAAAATACTTTGGCAAATCTAGAGGGTGCTAATTAAATTTTAATTTATTTTACAAGTGACTACTAACATTTTCTGACCAGGGACTAAATCTGCACAGTGTCAAAAACGTGCAATTCTTTACTCATGATCCAGAGGTTCTATTTGATGGCTATGAGATAATAGCTCAAGGGTACATTATTGCATCCCTGCTGAAGAATATTTGACATTCTTCATGCGGAAATTAAAGATCATGCTGGCCTGAAAGGGTAGCTTCAGTACTGGAAGTGTCTTTAATATATCTAAGCTAGCTGATCCATCTTTACTTGCCATTACATTGGCCAAAGCTAGCTCAGTTCCATTGCAAGCTTATATCAGACTGTGGCATGTGTAAAACCCTTGTAAAGATTTGCTCTGGTCAAATAATTGAAAGACAATATATATATAACAGGAACAGGAATGCTGGGCATCCATTAGCTTTGCAAACACTTCCTTATGGAGACTGAAAAACATGTATGTTATTTGCTCACAGTGCAACCCTACTTATGCTACTCAGAAGTAAGTCCAACTGAGTTCAGTGGAATTTATTCCCTAGTATCTATGCTTAGTTAAGATTGCAGTCTTAGGTAATGAACACGAGGGGCTTCTCAAAAGTAAATATTCCTGAGTAATATACCTAGCATTCTATGAAGGGTCTGGTTCGATCAGGTTACAGGAAATCCTGGAAAGAGAATCACTGCAAGGCTGTATTTTTTTTATTACTAAAGAGGAAAAAGCCCTCTTTCCCATGTCCCCAATTCCATTTTTTTCATTAGCCTCTAGATGCCAACCTCCAAATAACTTCTAAAGTAAAGAGCACATCAATATTGCAGGAGTTTCCAATACTAAAAGCTGATAAAGTTTATTGCACTTATAAAATAAATAGAAGGAAATGCTTTGGGTTTCCTATTTATAGACCTCCAGGGAGGTCTCAGGTATGATTTATTGCTTCAATTTTTGCAGTGTTATTCCCTCACTTACACACTCTTGTGCACATATATACTAAGTTCTATATATCTTGCTTCTCCCACACTCAATTAACTCTTCTTCCTTGCCTGCATAGTCTGTGTGGTCTTCTCCCACAAACACAAAAATCATTTGCATCTTAATACCTTTTCCAGTCTACAAGTTTGTCATCCTGCAAAGCATGGAGTGACCTCACCACTCAGTGAAGTCAGCAGATACTCAGAGCACTCAGGCAGATGCTAGCAAATCCCCAGCAATTCTTAATACAAAGGAAAAGGGTTGCTAACGTTTTCCTTGCTCGGTCAATCAACCCCCTCATCTTCCCTTGCCTTTGAGTCTCCCCATTGGTTCATGATAGAAAAATCCAATCTTGGGTCCACTTGCAGGGTTGTGCACAACTAAGCATTGTCCTTCAGCTCTGATCATTTTGATATGTCATTTGCCACAGTCGATGTCATCTCCATCTTCCATTTCCTCTTTTCACTACCTTTCAATTCCACCCCGTCCCCCACATATCAGAGCCTATGGCTTGAATACTTCCCACAGCTTCTCTGGGTTCTTCGCCCTCCATATTTCATGAGGGTGAACATCTTCGGCAGCAGAGCTCTTTTTATTTTGCAGGTTTCAGATTTTGTTAGGAAGCGAAGTCAAATTGCAATAGCTGCAATAGCTATTGTAGAACAGGAAAATCCTTGTAACATCTGAAGGAGGAAGTCTGCCTCCCCCAGATGTTGTTGGAGTACAACCCCCACCACCTCTGACCATTGGCTGTGTTGCCCGGGGCTGACAGGAGTTAGAACGCAACAGCATCAGGCAGGTACTAGACTGAGGAAAGTTGGCATAACAAAGATACTGTTGCATTTGCTTTTATGACTAGCTTTTATGGGTAAGGGCCCTCTTTGTTGGATGCATTTAATAGATGAACATCATTGCCAATAAAAACATTAATAAGCCAACTGATTTGAAAAAAAAGCAAGATTATCTTCTGCTGGAAAAAGTATATGAGATAAGAATATGGCATTGAATAGTTTGGTGACCTTGGGCCAGGCACAATCCGTCACCCTACCTCATAAGGTTGTTACGAGGATGAAAGTGGGGGAAGAACCATTGAGCTCCTTGAAGAAAAGGCAGCATAAAAATGCAAAAAATAAATTGATGCCATAGTCCAAAATAGTGGTATGTGCCTTGTGGAATGTCCTCCCATCACACGTCAAACAGATAATCAACTACACCTGAAGGCAGCCTGGTATTGGGAAGTTTTTAATGTTTGATGTCTCACTGAGTTTTTATATTATGTTGGAAGCTGCCCAGTATGGTTGCGTGAGTGTGGGAAGACCGCTCCCTTTTCTGCCAACTCCATCCGGCCTAGGGGGCGGGGCCTGCGCTCACTGCCACAGCATAAGAGGCCTGAGAGAGGCCTCCGGGACACGGCTGCTGCTGCTGCTTGCGTGAGTGTGGGAAGACCGCTCCCTCTCCTGCCAACTCCATCCGGCCTAGGGGGCGGGGCCTGCGCTCACTGCCACAGCATAAGAGGCCTGAGAGAGGCCTCCGGGACACGGCTGCTGCTGCTGCTTGCGTGAGTGTGAGAAGACCGCTCCCTCTCCTGCCAACTCCATCCGGCCTAGGGGGCAGGGCCTGCACTACCACTACAGTTTAGAGGCCTGAGCAGCTACCGGCAGCAATGGACACAATGGTTTTAAATGTTTTAATCGCTTTTAATTTGCAGCACTTTAAATGGTGGTTGTTGTTTTTTATAATATTATATTATTTCATTATTTTATTTTTGCTTGGGGTGGGATAAGCATTTAGTCAGGGCTATTGTTTCTTGCTTTGTTTTGTTTTGTTTTGTTTTGTTCTGTTTTGTTTTATTATTATTATTATTCTGTTAAATTATTATATAGTTTGTATTTTGCCTTTTAAGGGGAAGGGTCATGGCTGCCTGGGAGTGGGCCTCAGCCAATAGATTGGGTGGGGCAGGTTCCACAGGGGGAGATGTATCGGGACACCCGATCTCAGTGATCACGGGCAGGAGGAGGAGTTATGTTAAGACCAGACCATGTCATTACCGAGGAGGCAGGTTTAGTCGTTGTTTGAGGACTATCCCTGCCTCCAGGTCTGGTCCTGACCGGAAGGATACAGTAATCAGCAAGGGAAACCCACATGACCTGAAAGTGTTGCTGTGCAATGCCAGGTCAATGATGAATAAAACCACTGCCATCCACGACCTGATTGTGGATGGAGGATTTGATCTGGCATGTGTGACAGAGACCTGGTTGGATGAAGCAGATGGGCCTGTCCTTGCCGCTGCTTGCCCACCAGGTTTCTCTTACGCACAGCAACCCAGGTCATGTGGGCGGGGAGGGGGGGTTGCAGTGATTTTTAGGAAGTCATTAGTCTGCACCAGGCGTCCTATTGGGAAGACCCAATTTTCTGAGTGCATGTTCTGGAAGTTGGGCAATAGGGGCAGTACAGGATTCCTACTGGTGTACCGACCTCCCCGCTGCACCAAGGATTCCCTGCCCGAGCTGCTTCAGGTCGTGGCGGATATGCTCCTGGAGACACCTAGCTTGGTTGTCCTGGGGGATTTTAACATCCATGCCGACACGACCTTACAAGGGGCCGCTCGGGACTTCGTGGAAAGCATGGCCTCCATGGGGCTGTCCCTGAATAAGTCTGGCCCAACTCATAGCCACGGACATGCCTTAGACTTGGTGTTTACCTCTACGGATGTTGGTGATCTGACATTAACTAAAAGCGAAACAAAAGAAGTGCCATGGTCAGATCACTTCCTGGTGCAACTGGACTTCTCCGCAACCCTTCCCCTTCGCAGGGAGGTGGGACCGATTCGGATGGTCCACCCCCGCCACTTAATGGATCCAATTGGCTTCCAGAGAGTGGTAGGGGATGCTTTATCCCAAGTTGATGGCCTTTCAGCTGATTCCCTGGTGGCCCGCTGGAATGCGGAGTTAACCAGGGCTATTGACTGTCTGGCTCCGAAGCGCCCTCTCCGATTGCATGGAGCCCGGACAGCCCCGTGGTTTTTCCCGGAGCTGAGGGTGATGAAACAATCGTTGAGACGGCTAGAGCGCCGGTGGCGGAAAACTCATTCTGAATCAGACCGGACACGGGTTAGAGCTCAACGTCGAGCCTACCAAGTGGCAATGGCGACGGCGAAGAGGGCCTTCTTCGCCGCCTCCATTGCATCTGCAGAAAACAGCAGCAGGAGACTTTTTCAGGTGGTTCGCAATCTATCAGAACCACCTGTACTACTGGGGCCTGGTAGGGACCCCAAGATCTCCTGCAATGCTTTTGCAAAGTTTTTTGCAGATAAAATCGCTCAGATTCAGAAGGAGGTAGACTCCATTGTGGGAGCAGGGCCAGGGCGGGAGAGTGCTAGAGTTCTGTCTGGTCCTGTTACATGGGATCAATTCCAATCTGTTACCTCCGAGGATGTGGACAGGCTGCTTGGACGAGTGAAACCGACCACCTGTCTCCTTGATCCTTGCCCATCCTGGCTGATAAAAGTGAGCCGGGAAGGGCTGGGCGATGGGCTCTGTGGGGTGGTGAATGCTTCCCTCTGTGAGGGAGCCTTCCCAGACCCGCTGAAAGAGGCGGTCATTAAACCGCTTCTTAAAAAAACATCTTTAGACCCAGCCAATTTGGCCAACTATCGCCCAGTCTCAAATCTGCCATTCTTGGGCAAGGTGATTGAGCGGGGGGTTGCTGAACAACTCCAAGCACGCCTGGAGGAAACGGACCATTTGGATCCCTTCCAATCGGGATTCAGGCCTCACCATGGGACTGAAACTGCCTTGGTCGCGCTGGTTGATGATCTCCGGCGGGCTAGGGACAAAGGTGAGAGCTGTTTCCTAGTTCTGCTGGATCTCTCAGCGGCCTTTGACACCATCGACCATAACATCCTTCTGGACCGTCTAGAGGGGCTGGGAGCTGGGGGCACTGTCATACAGTGGTTCCGCTCCTTCCTCCTGGGCCGTGTCCAGAAAGTGGTGGTGGGGGATGAGTGTTCAGACCCCTGGGCTCTCACTTCTGGGGTGCCTCAGGGTTCTGTCCTCTCCCCCATGCTTTTTAATATCTATATGAAGCCGCTGGGAGAGATCATCAGGGGGTTTGGACTGGGTGTTCATCAGTATGCAGATGACACCCAGCTCTACCTCTTCTTTAAATCAGAACCAGTGAAGGCAGTGAAGGTCCTGTGTGAGTGCCTGGAGGTGGTTGGAGGTTGGATGGCGGCTAACAGATTGAGGTTGAATCCTGACAAGACAGAAGTACTGTTTTTGGGGAACAGGAGGCGGGCAGGTGTGGAGGATTCCCTGGTCCTGAATGGGGTAACTGTGCCCCTGAAGGACCAGGTGCGCAGCCTGGGAGTCATTTTGGACTCACAGCTGTCCATGGAGGCGCAGATTAACTCTGTGTCCAGGGCAGCTGTCTACCAGCTCCACCTGGTACGCAGGCTAAGACCCTACCTCCCCGCGGACTGTCTCGCCAGAGTGGTGCATGCTCTAGTTATCTCATGCTTGGACTACTGCAACACGCTCTACGTGGGGTTACCTTTGAAGGTGACCCGGAAACTGCAATTAATCCAGAATGCGGCAGCGAGACTGGTGACTGGGAGTGGCCGCCGGGACCACATAACACCGGTTCTGAGAGATCTGCATTGGCTCCCAGTACGTTTCCGAGCACGATTCAAAGTGTTGGTGCTGACCTTTAAAGCCCTAAACGGCCTCGGTCCTGTATACCTGAAGGAGCATCTCCACCCCCATCGTTCAGCCCGGACTCTGAGATCCAGCGCCGAGGACCTTCTGGCGGTTCCCTCATTGCGAGAAGTGAGGCTACAGGGAACCAGACAGAGGGCCTTCTCGGTAGCGGCGCCCGCCCTGTGGAACGCCCTCCCATCAGATGTCAAAGAGATAAAGAATTACCTGACGTTCAGAAGACATCTTAAGGCAGCCCTGTTCAGGGAAGTTTTTAATATGTAATGCTGTACGGTTTTTAACACTGATTGGGAGCCGCCCAGAGTGGCTGGGGAAAACTCAGCCAGATGGGCGGGGTATAAATAATAAATTATTATTATATATTATTATATGTAATAAATCATCATCATCGCCATCATCTTCATAGCATACCAAAAATACTAACAGTATTTTTCATTTTTATTTATGATGATGTTAAAGCTCTGCAGCCCCTTTATGGAGAAAATAGAACTCGGGTTTTCAAAATAGTCTCAATCTTGTTGCCCCAACAGGGACAAAAAAAATACCTCAGAAAAGAGGATTAAAGAGAATGAAGACAATGCTGTAGAAAGGAACTGAGCTGCATCTCCCCCACCCCCCACTTTTCAGTTCTGGAAGTGCTGGCAAGCTGTGTGGATACAAAGCTGATAATGATTTCCTATAGGGACCAAATATAAACTGCAGAGTTGCTGTGAGTAGGGGAGGACCCTTCAGCTTACTGCCTGAATCACCGTCAGTCTCTTTCCCCACCTCCCAGGTATCTTCACAACAACACAAAGAGATAAAGTTCAGAGCCTCATTTCATTTCAATGGGGATTTTATTACTAAAGTGCCAAGGATAAGAAAAGACCAATTTGTAGTTTTATTGATCCAACTAAAGGTCAGGGGCAGATGCGTAGGTCACAGTGTTTCTTCTGAATAGACATGGTACCACGCAATATTCCAGCTACTTCTGTCTATGGAAAATTGCCGAGCGAGGAAGCAGGAAGGGACATAATCTTGCCCATGTTAATGAAATATTAAGATAGTATTTTAATTACATAGATATCAAGATTTTTTTTGTAACTAATGCTTACACAGATAACTGAATCCCCTAAGTATGGAACAAAATTGTTTTAAAATTAGGATCCTGGTAGCTTCAGCTGTGTGTGTAGGATGGAAAATAAGATTGGCATAAGTACAAAAGGTCCCATTTCTCCAAGCTTATTTAGTCACTCAGAGCATTTAAAAGTGTGAATTCAGTGTCTAGGCAGGGACCTTGCAAACACAGTAACCCCTGTTCACTCACTTAACACTAAGTTAATAAGACGTCAGTTACCCAATAGGGGCAAAGAGAGAGGGGGGGGAGGAGCTTTTAATTGTAGGACTTGCAGGCCTTACAAGGGTATCTTTGCATTAGTTTCACTTTGTGCAGCAATCCTCAAAAACGACACCTTGTGCACTGGGATGGAGGCAGCTCCTGAGTGGTAGGGTACATGCTTCACATGTAGTGTTTTGGTTCTGGCATGGTGAGGCTGTGCAGGGCTACACATCAAACCTTTTGCAGTCACACTTGGTTGCTTCCCTCTCTGACCTCGGTCTTGGCGGTTTCATCAAAAGCCACCCCAATAGACCACAGAGAGAGGCCAGCTATGATCTGAGTGTTATTCTAAAGCAGCAATGCTGCAGCAAGCAAAGGCTCTAGCAGCTCAGACTGCTGCTTGTGGCTGGAAAGCCAAACAGGAAGTATGTGACTGTTGCCATGAAAACGAAAGGGCAGTCCATTCTCCTTATTGAGCACAGGATGTGAGCTCAGGATGTGTCATATGACCTGTACAGGATGTACATGGGTGGAGTTTGGTGTTTCTCTCTGTTTGTTGAAGAGAGCAGACATCTTTTACTGTATGACTGCTAAAGACAGGAATAAAAGCATGTAGTTACATTTCTGTCTGTGTCTGATTCCCCTCCCTGGGGATATGCAGGAAGCAGGGAGGAGGAGAAGCAGTTGGTGTGTTTTTCTCACAGCCTGAGGAAAATCGCCGGAACGGACCTCGTATGTTTTTTCCTGCCGGGAGTCGCCGGAGGGAGGTCTAAGGAATTCAGCCGGTGCCTGAATAGATAGGCACATACCTCTGACCGGGCTAGAATTCCAACAGTGGTAGCAGAGCTGATGGTTTCTACGATCCATGGGAGTCTGCAGAAAGAGTGGCGGAGCTGCTGTATTCATTGCTCCATGGAGGCCTGAGGTGAGAAAGCTGATTCTCTGCAGCCAGAAGCTGACCAGAAGAAGCTGAAAGCCAAGCAACGGAGCCCAGGTATGAGATTTTCGGGCTTGGAAGTGTGAATGCAGGTTGATTCATTCTCTGCTTCAAGGGAGCAAGGTTTGGGAAAAACAGCTCCGAGAGAGAAGAGCTCTGCATTCCAAACATTCCTGTGGTTAATCCTGTCCAAGGGAAGGAATGCTGTTGCTTAGCAACGAAGGCCAGTTTCATGAGAGGGCTGGAAGTCAGGCTTTGCCTCGGAGAGGCAAAAACAGCCTATGTTTTGACTTAGGCCCAAAGGAACTGTTGGAAAGGGACTTTCCAAAGCGGCCAGTGTTATAGCTGCCAGGTGCACAGAGTGTAAACAAGCCAGCTATTGGATTTTAGAGGCTTGTGTTTGAGAGTCAATGCAAGGACTCAAAATGGATGCCAAGAAGGGGGGAGGCCAGCCTTCTCCAAGCCTCCTGACCAGTGACAATTGTGCATCTTGGTCTATTAAGATGAAGGCCTTGCTGCAGAATCAGAGACTGTTTGGGGTGATTGAGAACCCCATCCCTGCAGCACCAACACATGCTTGGGAGTCATAGGATGTGAAGGCCAGAACTGCTATAATTCTGTGCGTGTCAGACTCTCAGCTTGTCCATATACAAGATTTACAGCACGCGAAAGATGTTTGGGACACGCTGAGAAGGACACATCAGAGAGATGCAGGTTCTTCAGCGTTGCTGTATTTTGAGAAGCTGACCAACCTGAGGCTTGCGCCTGATGGAGATGTTCAAGCGCACCTGACGGAAATGAAATTTCTGCGTCAACAGATGGTGGAACGCAATTTCCGTCTGGATGAGGAAGTGTTTTGCTTCATGGTGATCAACAGTCTGAATCGGACTTACAAAACAGTTGCCAGTCAGCTGGGGTCTCTCCCAGCAGCTGATCTAACATCGGACAGGGTCTTTGCCGTCGTTCTGAATGAACATGACAGACTTGCCGCCCTGGAAGTGAAGGACAGGGGGAGACAAGAACGGAGTTCTGACACCCCCACTGCTGTTGCTACTGGAGAAAACGCTGTAGCTTTGAACATTGTCCGATGCTACAATTGTGACCAAACTGGGCATCTTCAGCGGTACTGTAAGAAGCCACGTCAGAACAAAGGAGCCAAGGGAAGCTCCACAAAGTCTGAGGCGTCAGACAAAGGTCACACCAAGCCAAAGGCAAAGACTGCAAAGGCTTTGATGTCCCTAAAAGCCACACCAGAAGTGGGGAATTCTTTTGTTTTGGACACGGGAGCGACAGTTCACATGACAGGACACAGAGGACTATTTTTTACATTTAAGAAGCAAAGCTTCGCGGTACAACAGGCCAACGGTCAAGAGCTGGAAGCCACCGGAATTGGGACTGTGTATCTTGAAAGTCTGAACTTGACTATAAACAATGTATATTTGGTTCCAGAGTTGAAGTACAATCTGCTCAGCGTTTCTCAGATTGCCAAGAAGGGACTAAAACTGTCCTATGATGCTGAGAAATGCGAGATCTACAAAGATGGAGAGTTGTATCTTTCTGCCAAAGAGAAAGATGGACTGTATTTGTTGACTTTTGATCAAAGTGATTACATGGAATGTAATTCTTGTGATTCTAACATGAATTCTTTTGCAGGTGTAGCCAAGGAGAACACCAAGAAGGTGACCTCGAGGGTCAACAGGGCATTTCAGCGGGTGTATGCTGATGTGATTGGTCCTTTAGCACCATCTAGAGGCAATGCAAAGTATTACCTAATATGTGTTGATTCTTTTACAGGTTTTGTCTGGATTTATCTTTTGGAGAGACCGCAAGAAGCCTTAGAAAGGTTTAAAGAGTTTTGTGACAAGGTTAAAAATATGCATGATGCTGACATAAATTGTCTTTGCACAGATAAGAAGCCAATTTTTCTTTTACAGGATTTCCAGAGGTTCCTGAAGAAGAAAGGGATAAGACACAAAATTGCTAGTTCCGAAGAAGCTTGGAACAGATGTGTCTGTGTTAGGGTGAACAAAGAATTGCAAAAGGGAATGCATGTGCAATTGCTTAGTTCACATCTGCCACATGAGTACTGGGCTGAGTCGCTAATGTCATTTTGTTATACGTGGTTGAGAAAGTTTTCAAAAGAGTTGGGAAGTTCTCCTTTTGAGAAACTGTTCCACAGAAAACCTTCTGTTGCCCATTTCAAGGTGTTTGGGTCTCATGTGAGGACAGAAGCTCCAGGTGGAGTAAAGAATGCCAGAGGCATTTTTGTGGGTTATGAAAAGGGTCTCTACAGAGTAATTTTGTCTGAATCTGGAAAGGTGATTCTCACAAAATTTCTAGAGAGTGCTCCTGAACAGGAGAGAGTGATTGTTCACACATTTCCCACAGGTGATGATGATGATTCTGATGATGATTCTGATGTTGATTTTATTGAGTTCAGTAGTACTGATGATGACAGCGATAGCTCAGACAGCTCAGTTGTCACAGTCATTGAGAGGAAATCTCACATAATGACTAGACCCTCACAAGAGGAGGATGAACCACTGTTTACAATTGGTACTGGTTCTCCAAAGAGTCCAAAGGTTGAACCAGAAAGCAAAGAAGAGCAGCACCTCTTACGTAGGTCTGAGCGAGCAACGAAGGGTGTACCACCCAAGAGGTATTCACAAGAGTTTGCTAACTTAGCTGTTGCTGTTGTAAACGACCAAGGTCAAATTGAAGCTGTGTCTGAGTCAGAGACAAAGGCACAACAGAGAGTTGTTAACCAAGGTAATGCAGAAGCACTCATTCCTTGGAAGTCACACAACCAGAGAGGTACATTGGTAAAACCAGTGGCGGGTAGTTCCAAGGGTGGAACTGAAACAACAGGGGAATGTTATAAGTATAACAACTGTTTGTTTTCTTCTCTGGATGACGCTTTGCTCGCAGCACGCATTGATACTTTAGGGGGAGTATGTTATTCTAAAGCAGCAATGCTGCAGCAAGCAAAGGCTCTAGCAGCTCAGACTGCTGCTTGTGGCTGGAAAGCCAAACAGGAAGTATGTGACTGTTGCCATGAAAACGAAAGGGCAGTCCATTCTCCTTATTGAGCACAGGATGTGAGCTCAGGATGTGTCATATGACCTGTACAGGATGTACATGGGTGGAGTTTGGTGTTTCTCTCTGTTTGTTGAAGAGAGCAGACATCTTTTACTGTATGACTGCTAAAGACAGGAATAAAAGCATGTAGTTACATTTCTGTCTGTGTCTGATTCCCCTCCCTGGGGATATGCAGGAAGCAGGGAGGAGGAGAAGCAGTTGGTGTGTTTTTCTCACAGCCTGAGGAAAATCGCCGGAACGGACCTCGTATGTTTTTTCCTGCCGGGAGTCGCCGGAGGGAGGTCTAAGGAATTCAGCCGGTGCCTGAATAGATAGGCACATACCTCTGACCGGGCTAGAATTCCAACACTGAGTTGTGCCACAAGTGCACAAAATGGGCAAATAAAAGTGAAGTGAGTGTGTGCACATGTGTGAAAGATGCTGATTTACCTGTATACAGTACCTCTTGTTTGATTGTCAGCCATACTGTATTCACAATACTCATTAATTAAGTTGAAAATAGTGATTTACTATAAAGCCCAGTATTAATTAAATCCACTCTGTCTCCTTATGCCTCTCCCTGCTTTATCAGAAAGCAAGCTGAAAGGCCTTTAATTACATTCTCGGAGGGGATAAGTAATATATTCATTGTAATGACTTCCAGAATATAGTTCAACCATTATGGTCACTTCATTCTCCAGCAATCACAGCTGCCTAATCTATGCTTTCTAATTAACATAATTCTTATAGGTGGTCCCAGAAAAAGGGGAGGGAGGCCACTAAAGCATCTAATAGGAGTGAGAACCCTTGCAGACAGAGGGGGAAAAGGTGGATTTGCCTCTCAAAAGTATGCCATGCTCAGGAGTAGCATTGCACTCTGAGATAATTAGTGGTTTTGCAGATGAGCATATGCATTCCTGGAAATCACAAATGTGTGGTTCACTGTTATGCCAAAGTCCTGTTTGGATAGAGAACGTCTTGGTTTCCTGATCAGCCAAAGTCAAGAGGGTCATCTGCAGCAGTTTGAATGACAATAAGGGCCAGTAAAGAGAGTGGCATCATTGTGATGTGACTTCAAACCTTCAAGGAGAATGGTGATCTTAGAGGACACAGTCAAACACTGTACAGCACAGCTTGATTTTATAAATTGTTTGAATTAAAAAATTAACATTTAAATGCAAATGTGCTGTGAATAAGTGTCTGATGGGTGGGCAAGACACTTTTGTCAGAATATCTGATTTTTTTTACTTTGTATATTAAGAGCATACCACAAGCAGAATGAACAGAATGCAAGAGTTTTATACAGTACAGAGCTGGCAAGGCAACACCTGACATTTTCTATCCGAGGCAGTTTTGAGATGTGCTTTGCCTAACAGCCACTCTTATTAGATTGCATGAAATCTTCTAATTAACTAATGGCAATGAGTGAGAGACATTTGGGAAGTGATGTCGGACAGCAGCAGCAAAAGTAAAATCCACATATCTGTGCATTAGGGGATGATCCAGCTGTCAAGTTCTGGGAAAGCAGAAAGCAAGGTTCGAGTCATGCAGAAAGCTGACTGAGGTGAGCCATAAACGTAATTCTGAATGAGCAAAAAGTGTGCCACGCCTACTGCATTATCACAATACTCCCAACAGCCCACAATGTCTGGGATCTTTCCACTCAACAGGGATGGGTAACAGGCATGTTGCTATGATATTCTCCTTTGAATTGATTCATCACAAGGGAGGAGGAACATGCAGCCTATGAAGAGTAACTACTTAAAGTATTAAAGTATAAAAGTTCTCGAAATAGTGGGGTAAAACAAAAACTTTTGAAAGAAAGAGAGAGTCCTTCCTGGCTGTTGTTATTTTGAGGTAGGATTTCAACACACGTGGTTAAACTCAGGTAGCAAAATTAAAGTTGATTTGGGGTTCCAGCACAGGAAACCTACTAACCCCCACAAAACCAGACTTTTCTTGACTCTGACACTCCTTCTATTTGCCTTAGTGGTCTATTCCCAGGCAGCATCTATGTAACCTAGTAGTTTTGGATGGCTGTTGGCTGGCAGTTTAAGAATATAGTTCTTGGTTTGCTTTGAGTATCTAACAGCTCTTTGGTTTGCTTGTTGTGGTTAAGTAGAGGAGCTTTCCTATGGCTGACCTGTATTACTGGTAGTTGTTGTCTGGCAAGAGTTCAGACTCACTGTTACTCTTTAGAAAGTCAATAACCAGTAACAGCAATTGTGCTGGATATATTAAACTTTCATATCAAACCCATAGAGCAAAGCGGTCCAACACGTGGTCCAAGGGACACATGCAGCCCTTGAGGCCTTTTTTTGGAGGCCTTCATCAACATTTGATACCCCTCCCAAGCCCTTGCACTGCCTTTCCAAAGCCAAGTAAGGAGGCCTTGAACTTGACTTTGGGAAAGGGATGTGAGGGTTCTGACAGGGTTCTGGAGCCCTTGCACCTCCTTCTCAAATCCTAGGTAGCACTTTCCCATCTTTGGGAAGGGGGTGGGACAGATCTAGGAGCCTTGCGCCTCCTTCCTAAAGCCTGGCACCTCACTTAGCCAGCTTTGGGAAGGCAGCATGAAGGCTGGGGCAGCATCAAATTTTGGCCTTGCTCTCCCCTTGTGCGTGTGAAGGCAACGTGTCACCTGCAGGTTCCATATTGAAGTACTATTGCAGCCCAACTGGTATGAAAAGTTGGACTGCCCAGACACAGAAGGAGGCCTCTAAGAATAGATGCTGGTGAAATAAAAGGTACTTCTAGACAGGTGTTTAGTGTGAGATGGCTGCTCCTTGTGCATGCAATTATTTTTTGCAGCAGCCACATGATGTCATTGGCATCAAAATGGTACCTTGTATTGCACCCCACCCCCCAGTTTAACTGGATGTACCCTTTCCAGGAACACTGAAATAAGTTTAAAACAAAACAACCTGTTGCCAACAATCTGTTTGTAATTATTAAATGCAGGAGCAGCTTGCACAGTGGGGTAGAACTGCCACAATAGCCTCCTGGCAGCAGCTTCACTGATGCTTACTGGGGCAGTGAAGCTGGTGAGGGGTGAGGCTGGGGTGAGGCTGGGGCTGTGCATTGCATACTGTCCCCTTGCCCTCATCTTGTTGGTTAGCTGTAGTGATGCTCCTGGCAGTAGGCTATTGCTGTGACTCTCCTCAACCAGACTAGCTGCTGTTGTCTGAATGACCTACTTGCAATATCAAGACCCCACCTGGGAACCCCCCGAAATGTGGCAGCCCTATTATAAAAAACTCTTTTTCACCAAGAGATGGAGAGCCGTTTGATGTAATCCTCATATACTGGAGAAGGTTTGGGTGTCACTCATCTGAACTTTGCTTTTCCTTGCTCACTGACGTCGCCTCTTTAAATCCAGCAGCATCTTTGAAAGGGTAGAAAATAAGTCCTCTTCCAGGAAGGTCTCATGCCCTTTTGCTGCTGCTGCTGTTGCTGCCTTACTGCCAATGACTTTTCTCTGAGAATTCTTGGCATCCTCAGCACAGCAGCCAGCTGCTTGTGTTATGGTTTCCATGGTGACTCGAGCATGATGTAAAGGTGGTGGCGGTTGTGGGAGCTGTGGGAGGACAGGAGTGAGAGGGCGGGGGTGTTCTCTGCATGTGAATGAATGAAAGTGGGTGAGGGGAAGAGGGAGGAAGAAGAGAGAAGGAAAGAGAGAGACAAAGTTCGCTATGAGCCCTGCCAATGATGCTGCCATGTTATTTCGGTCCCACAAATCCCAGAATAAAATTCAGAGAGATGGATAGATGAGCACATAACCCGCCCCCCGCAAATCCTCACAGAGTGTCATGTCATGCTGAACCAGGCTATTTCTAGAAGCTTCAATTTTTCTTCTATCTCTTGATGTCAAATACCAATGTGTCTGAGTATTGGTTGAAAATAAGGGCTGCTCCAGACAATCTGTTTATTAAGGATTCATCCTGTTTTGCTTGCACAAAGCTTACATGGAGGTTAGATCGTCTCCTGTCTTTATGAAGAATTAATTCTGATTTGTTTAAACGGTGGTTACTTATGACAATGAGCGTTCCATTCTGATTTGCTTGCAGGGTGTTTACACATCCCTCTGTTAATCATTTCTTCACCCCACACTTTCCAATGCATTTCCCCATCATTTCCCAAACCACAAAAAGTCTGTTGTTGCTTTTGAAGTGAATTTGTTGCAGTAGGCCAACAGAGCACTTAAATTTATTTTAACTGCACAAACCCAAAGTTCTGGAATGTGCTTGAAATCCCTCCTGCAGAATAGTAACAGTCTGGAGGAACCGTGAGTTACTCAAGATCCAGTAAATGTAGCATTAAAATAGAGTACTACGTAGTTACCACTTCAGAGAGTAATTCTATTGATACAGTCCAAGTAGTAATGTGCACAGTGCTTTACAGAGTAACACAAACGAGCTAGTTTTCTGTCCCAATGAACATCACAGAGGCAAGGGTAGCAGGGAAGGAACAGATATGTACTTCTTAGGTTTAGTTTATGTAAGAGGTGAAAACTGAATGGTTTAAATCAAAGGCTTTATGGGGGGAAAGCTGGATTTTGAGCAGGGATTTGAAGGAAGAGGGAGAAAGAAGTGGTACAATGTAATGCCCTGGAAAGGAGCTCCAGTAGCAAAGAAAAACAGAGTCAAGCAGATTCATTTAACCCTCGGTGTAATTAAATATAAGATGTGAGCTTTGCTTTCTGTACTCTGACAACCTTTTTTGTTGTCCCTGTTCATCTGAAGTAACTGTGAAGTAATACTGACATATATTTCACAAAAGGTCTTTCATACGCTATGACCTAGAATGCTTTACCGAATAAAATGCAATCTGACGGCAGATCGAAAGAGGGAGAAAGAGAGTACCATAAGGAAGAAAATAATAGTACTCTCTTTTAAAGGAGTTTCAGCAAGGTGGGGAGACCTTTGCATGGGGAACCTGTTGCCCTCCAGATGGTATTGGACTCTGAATCCCATCTACTCTAACCAGGGTGCCAACTTGAATAAAACATTGGAGGGGGCAGGTAAGGCCCACCCCACATAATCGATCACAAGATGAGGTGCACGTACACCATTTGAATAGCAATGCCCACCAACTTTGGGGGGGGGCTGGCCCCCTCAACAATTTTTTTGTGTGGGGGTGAGGAGACCTTGACTCCTAGGAGTTGATACCTATGACTCTAACCATTGGTGAGGCTGACAAGGCCTGATGGAGTCTAGAGTGGGTGAGAGCATGCTTTGCTTCAGTTTAACCTCCTGATCCGTTCTTTGGAGCTCCACCCTTATCCACCCTACCACCTGGTGATCACTCCCAAATGGCCTGGTGGGCAGAATGGGGATGCCTGGAGGACCTAGGGTGGTCCATGGGCTGGAGGTTTCACACTCCTGATGTAAAGCATGTGCTGAACTCACATTTTGAGCTGAAATTCTGCAAGAGGGGAAGGAGCAATGCATCTCACTTTTCTTCGGTGAGAATCTATTTGCTCAGGCTGCTTTGGTTAAAATAGAAATATGTGAAGTGGGGGAGAACCCCCCACAGAACTCTGTGTAACATGAAGTTTGAGCCTGAGAGAGATACAGCACACTGAAACACCAGATGGTATTAAGCCCCTGCTGCTTGAATATTTCAGGAAAATGTGTCTGCTTTTTCAACCTATTTCACAGCATGCCAGATCTTTTTTTGTTGTTGACTGCCCATTTGGATGAATAAAGCTGTGCTTTTAAAAAGCCAAGTGAAATTGGTCAAGACCAGACTGATTTCCTTTTCCAAGTCTAGTTTGTTTCAAAAGAAGTGGATTGATTTGCCTTGTTGCCATTTGCCCTGGAACATTATAAAACAGAGGCATTTTATTCATAAACTAAATTCTCTGGTAAACTCAGTGAATCAGGTGGAATGATTTTGTCATTGTTGATAACCCATAAGCTGGGAATGCGAGTGCACTCTGTATCATTTTGCTATGCCTGAGCAGGAGAAAGAGTAATCAGGTGGACTAGACAGGATATCATGACATGCAGGGCATTTTTAAAACCAGCTCTCTTATTTTGATAATGCTGGAGTCAGAGAGGCAGGTAAGCATTTAAACAGGAGAGCCTTGACATAGTAAGTTCTTATAACCCTTGAGACTGGCACTAGCACATCCTGTCTAGGTCTGTGCCATTCAACTGGAGGACAAGGTGGTGCCCAGATTAGAGAGCCAGCCAACAAGTTGTTTTTGTGTGTAATGAAAATCAGGTCCTATCAGAATGCATCTCAGGGCTAGACCAAGGCATTTTGCTGTGGAAGAGAAAAGCCCCCTTCCTATTCAAGGTGAATATTATGCAAGGCCAGTCAAATAGGGATCCAAGGAGGATGTGCGATGGGTGGAGATGTCTCATTTAGATTCTACCACATTGGTAGAAGGAGGGGGCAAGGTATCTTGTGTGTGAAAAGAACAGCAGATTACTTCCAGAGTGAAACCAAGAAACACACAGGGAGCTGAGCTTTAGGTACAGTAAGCTGACAACATTATTTGTGGACGGGGGCTTGGAGACTTGATGTAAGGGCAATGGACTTTGTCTGCTTGTTAGGAAGAGGCACAACTTAATCACTCCACGGTCACTCGGCCTGTGTATTTTATAAATAAACATAAATATTTCAAAATGGAAATAAGCCTCCAGTGGCCTCCTTCCAAAAGGAATCAGACCTGTGTGTTAAATGCTGCTCCCCTTGACCCTTCTCATCTCTGGAGAAATGAGGGGAACACAATTACAGGCTACTTCATCTGTTTGCTTGACAACATTCCAGCCACTATGAATAGTTTCTAATTGTTTACCTTCATAGATTAGCAGCTAGCACTGTTCCAGGTCTCAGATTGGACAACATCAGTTATGCATAAGAGAAATACCCCATAAAGACTGAAGCCTAATGTCAGTTAAATTGAAAGACTTAATTTTAAGCCATTTAAGCGACATTTTTGTCAATAGGACTAAGGTGATGTTGAAAACAGTGTATATACATTTTTGTACTGCAGGTGTTATTGAGGGAGTTGCTGATCACACAGTTTTTATGTACCAGTCCCCACTTTTGCTGAATGAAGTTTAGGTTTTAATTTTTATGTTGCTTGCATGAAAGAGACTTGCAATATAGAAAACAAACCCATAGCAATGGTTCATTCAAAAAGAACCGAGTAACAGCATCTCAGTAGGGTTGCCATATTTCAAAAAGTAAAATTCCTGACACCCGCAAAGTTGTTGAGCTTCTTTTAGGAAGACCCCAAAATTGTTAAGCTTTTTTGGGGGAAACCTACCTCAAAAGTAGGGATTTTAAGGTTTTTGAGCTGTTTCCACAGCTTTTCCCATCGTGTTGGCTTTCCCCTGACATTTTGCTGGTTCAGCAGAATTCCCACCGACACCATTTTTACACCCGAAAACCAGGACATGTCAGGAATTTTTCTGACGTATGGCAAGCCTAATCAACACTTCAGTTCTGTAAGAAGTTCCACCGATCAATTCTGTGAGGTGCATTGTGTTCAGCGAAACCATGCAAGGATATCCCAGAATTCTTTTCTAGTTTGCTTTCAAGCTAGAACATAGTAATTTGCTCCATAATAGCAGAGTAAACTTGCTGGAGAAGGTTCCACTCCAGTACCATATTTGTTTTAGAAACCTGTAATGCCGCTGAATAACAAAATAACTCAATGAGAGGCTTATAATCAAAGAGAAAAACTTCTGTAAAAAGATTAAAAACATATTTACAGGAATAGGATACAAACTCCTGCACAAAGGCCAGTGGCTGATAGGAATAGCTACCTGCTTACTTACCTACCTACCTAAGATCACATGCTCTTCTCTCTCGTTATGTCTTACCTCTTCAGACTAGGAACAGGGGTTCGAGTGTGCTATGATTCTGCTAAGCTCATGCAAATGTTTGTGTGAATATAACTTGAATTTTCTTCCTTTCCAGCTACTTTTGCTAGAACTAGGGGTTGTGGATCAGGCTGCCCATTTGATGAAAGGCATCAAGAGCAAAACATGATGGAGCACACAGTAAAAATACTAGCAAAATGTAAGGTAGCTGAGAAACTCAGTCTCTTTCCACTGAGTGCCACTCTCTGCCTCTATTTCATATTCCTCATCAAACACAGCCCCCTACCCAGATTACCTCTAACCCTTGTAGCACGAACACCTCTAACCCTTGTAGCATCTCTCTCTACTCTGTAATTTCAGTTAATTTCATTGTACACAGGTTGTACATTGACAATAAAGGTATTATTAATTCTTTACCCTTTTGGCCACTATGTGTCAGCCCAGAATGAGTAAGGATTTCACAAAATCAAGTTTATTCTGCAATGGTAGATAAGGGCAGCATGTTATGTTGTCTCACGTGTTGCATATTGCTGCTGCCCTTGATTTTCTCAGAAGGGGAATTGCGCTGAACTGACTGGTGTGACTGCCATAGGCTGATAGGGTGGGGTGAAAAATCTTGTGGGATATAAGGAAATGGTTAGATCACCGGCTGCAATGGTAAGTGACAGTGCATGGCTTCAATCATTGCCTACCATTCATGCACCACTCTCACTTGGCACCCAGCCTGCCTTTAATGGAATGTGACCCACATCTGGGAATGAGCTCATCTGTAATCCACTTAACAGAACTGTATGAGCAAGACTCTGATGCTACAGTTACTGCCCATCCATTTTTCTTTTTAGCAATTGCCTTTCCCAGTACTATGCTTGGGAGGAGGAAATCTGATGCATTCCTTAATACATTTTAAAATTATTTTGCAATGGACATGTGCACCTTCTAAATAATTTCCTGAAGAAATCCTAATGGTTTTTTTTTTTGGGGGGGGGGGGAAATTTGATATTTTTCTATTGCCTTTGGGAAGTTATAGTTCACAGCACCGGCCATGCTGGAGAAATTCAGTCAAACCCCTCCTCCCCCCAAAAAAACACACACCCAGGAAAAAGCAAGTTTTTTCTTTCTTTCTTTTAAGTTTTGGCTGTGCCACAACAACCACATCAAACATTTCCAGGAAAAAATGGAGAGAATCAACCCTTAATGGAGAATCATAGAATTGCAGAGTTGGAAGGGATCATCTCAGTCTACCTCCTGCAGTGGTTTGCCCACAGATACTCTTCAAACAAAAGGCTGCTTGGTCAGCTTTGTAGTTCAAAGCAAATAACTTCTGTCCACACACCTACAGGTCAGCTGGCTTTATAGTGCACCTGTTTCATAGCAGTCAATGAGAATTTGAGCAAATGTTGGATGTATGGTCTGCTGAATGCATAGTCTGATTTTACATTCTGAACTGGAGAAGAACCTCTGGAGGAAATGACACTTAAGCATGAACAGTTGAGCAAACGTGTATTCTAAGCCAGGTAAATATTAACTTTGGTGGCACACAGAATGCCATATTTCCTATGAGAAAAGGTTACAACATGCAGGGCTTTTAGTTTAGAGAAATGGCCTCTGAATACCAGTTGTTGGGAATTGCAAGTGGGCAATGCATTGTTACAAGGTAAAGGTAAGGGACCCCTGGACGATTAAGTACAATCAAAGGTGACTCTGGAGTTGCAGCACTCACCTCGCTTCAGGCCAAGGGAGCCAGTGTTTGTCCACAGGCAGCTTTCTGGGTCATGTGGCCAGCATGACTAAAGTGCTTCTGGTGCAATGGAACACCATGACAGAAACCAGAACACATGGAAATGCCATTTACCTTCCCGCCACAGCGGTACCTATTTATCTACTTGCACTGGCATGCTTTTGAACTGCTAGGTTGGCAGGAGCTGGGTCAGAGTGATGGGAGCTAACCCTGTTGTGGGGATTCAAACCACCAACCTTCTCATTGGCAAGCCCAAGAGGCTCAGTGGTTTAGACCACAGCGCCACTTGCATTGTACTCAGGTTCTGCTTGCAGACTTCCCACAGGCATCTGGTTGGCCACTGTGTGAACAGAATGAGTTCTTGGCCTGATACAGCAGGTTCTTATGGTTTTATGCAGAAAAAGTTAAGGGAAAGTAAATAGGCCCTCTTTGAGTTAGGTGGTATGGGGAAAGGTCTGCTGCTGACAAACTTGTTTAGGAGACAGATAGTCTTGATTGCTATTTGTTTTTTTGTCTCATTTTATTCTTCAACTCTCAATGCTAAGTACATTTATCTGGGAGAAAGCCCCTTTGAACATAGCTGAATTTGTGTCTAAGTAAGTGTGCAGAAGATTAGATTGCATGTCTGTAGTGCTAAGCACACTTTTTACAGGATGAGCCCAATGGAGCTCAGCCGTTGGACTTCTGGGACTGAACACCCTAGGAAATGCAACGCCGGTAAAGTGTATGTTCTAAATTTTATTGATAACCGTAATTTTGTAATGGTGTGGAGCTGAAAAGAGGAAATGTTAAAAGCTCACCTCAGGCGCTATGAAATGTTGCCCAGATCCAAAGTCCTAACAACACATTTTAATATATTTAGAGTTGGCAACTGTCTAGCAAAAGTCGAATCAAAAGTGGTGGTCATGGTGGGGAGTGAAGCATCCAGGAGGAGGCTAAGCTCATTAAAAATACTTGATGATACTTAAAAATGATACTTAAAAATACTTAATGAGCTAAGCTCATTAAGTCTCATTAAAATATAATTTTCTGTGATATTCCCATGTAGCCAATGGGTGGAGAGAGAAGACTGAGATTATATGCAGCATCCTTGGTCCTAATTTCTATGGTATGTATGTATGTATGTATGTATGTATGTATGTATGTATGTATTTTAAGGGAGAATAAATAAGGATGGCGCAAAGCCATGAAGAGCAACAAGCTGGGTTGTTTCAGCCACCAATTTTGACTGTGTTCTGCCTTCAAATTTGGAGCAAGTAATGCTTCTGAATATCAGTTGCTGGAAACCACAGAAGGCAAGAGTGCTGTTGCCCTGAGTTTCAGCTTGTGGGTGTCCAACAGGCATCAAGTTGGACACTATGAGAACAGGACACTGGACTACATGGACCATTGGCCTGCTCCAGCAGGCTCTTCTTATGTTCTTAAGTTTGGAACAGAACCTACACAGCAATATGGTTATACCCACTTCCCTGTAGTCTTGCTTCATGTATCCAAGCGCAGGTAACCTCCCGCTTGGATTAGTGCAGAGGACTGTCCAATGCAAGCATATTATGATTGTGCTTTTCTGTCTGCACTGTCTGTGGCTTGGGACCTGATTCCATGAAGGCTCTCCTCTTCTCATATATTCCTACTTGGATCCTGCACTCACCTTTCTGTGAGTGCCCCCATCAAATGAGGTGGGGCACCCCTATTATAGTGTATTTTCCCCAGAGAGTCTCACCTGGGTACATTATAGTTCTTTTGGTGCCAATTGATGATCTTTTTTTATTTTCCATGTGTTTCACATTATTGAGATTTTTTTAGTACTTATGCCTATTGTTCATATGGGATGTTGCTGCTAATTTCATGACTTTTCTGCTTTATAGAATCATAGAATTGTAGAGTTGGAAGGTGTTAAGTTGTGGGCGAACATAGAGGACGACACAGCGATTCTTCCAAAGCAGCTCTTTATTTGTAAGTTGTAACAGAACTGAGCTGAGGAGCTCAGTCAGCCTGCTTATATAGAGCTCTAGAACAATGTAACTGTTGCCATTTTCTAAAACTATCCAATCACTGAACGTCACTTTCGATCCTTCATTTGCATACAAACTTCATTTGCATACATCCTTTAATTTGCATAACTATCTACAGTATTCCCCTGCTGGCCCAGGGTGAGTACATAACACCCCTCCCCACCAAGATAAGGCATTAGTTACAATCGTAATGGTTTCCTTATATACAGCACTACACATAATAGTTTAATTAGGCACAAAAGCATATCGGTAACATTTCGCATACTTAGACGAACAGTGATACATGTCCAACAACATAGTCCTTTAAATAAGTTGGGTGCTTGGAAACTCTGCCAGACCGCCGGGGACTGGTAGCCAAGTCCGGGGGGCCACCCAATTCTTGCTGAGGCTGTGGTGTGACCCTAGGTGGCATTGAAACCAAGTCCCCTGGATCCGCTGCTGTGGGTGGAGCCTCCACAAGTGGAGTGGTCTAAACCTGTGGTAAGTCTGGCAGACCCTCTGAAGTGGCTTGGTTCGGCTCCATGCTGGCAGTTTGCGAGAGAGGTGGAGCCTCACCATCTGTAAGTGTCTCTTCCGGAGCCACGAGCGCAGTTGGGGGCACCATGGTAGTGTCCAAGTCCCCAACCCTGCGCCTAAGCTGGTCTATGTGCCGGCGCCACAAGCGTCTGTCTTCGAGTGCCACCTGGTACGAGCGAGGTCCAGTGACTCCCACTACTGTGGCTGGCACCCAAGGAATGTCCCCCACATAGTTCTGGGCAAAGACCTGGTTTCCTGGAACAAATGACCGTGGCGCATTGGCACAGCCTGGGGGTTCGGCCACGGCAAAGTCCGGGTGCAGCCGGTCGAGTGGGGACCTGAGGCAGCGGCCCATAAGGTGTTCAGCAGGACTCTGCCCTGTGGCCGCATGAGGGGTGATGTGTTGCATGAACAAGTATTCGGCGACCCGCTCGTGCCAATCTCCCCAGTCCAGGCGCGCCAGTGCCTCGGGTCATCTCGTCAACCCCCTGCAATGCAGGGATCTTTTGCCCAATGTGGGGACTTTGATATTAAGAGCCTCGTGCTCTACCGACTGAGCTATATTCTGTATCTTTCAATTTTTTATTGTAATTATATATCTTGAGTTTTGTTGCTTTTAAAAAAATTTATGGCTTTTCTTGTATGTTGTTCACAGTATAGAGAACATTAGTTACTGGGTGGTACACAAATATTAGTAATAAATACATCAGTCGTGTGTGTGGTGGTGTGGAAATGAGTAAAACATGTTTTGATAATAACTTTGTAGCATAGACCTCTGCTGGTTTCAGCTGAGGGACTAGATATAAAAGGAATATTTTAAAAATGGCTGTAACCTTTTTGCAAGCATTGTCTTAGTGCTACACTAATTTGCTTTTGTCTGTAGTTAATGGGCCCATTTAAATCACATGGGGATGGAGAATGGAAAAGTAGTAAGCAGTTCTCTAGATTTAGAACCTGTTGTTCCCAAGACAGGAATTAATCTCCCTCCTGTGCAGAAGAGAACTGAGCAAGGAACAGAACAGATATGGGTGCTGAAAATGATTGTGGACCCTGGGCTTTGTAAAATGGTTTTTTATTTGATTGAAACCTACTCATCTCAGCTCAGAACGGGTTGGATCTTTTCATGTCAGGAAAAATGAGAACCTCTCCCCCTCCTGCTTAGCCAGCCCTCCTATCTGGTAGTGTTTCTTTTGGAAACTTACAGCCACCCAGAGTGGCTGGGGAAACCCAGCCAGATGGGTGGGATATAAATTAACAACAGCAGCAGCAGCAGCAGCAGCAGCAGCAGCAACAACAACAACAACAACAACAACAACACTGTGGTGGAAGAAGAAGGGAAGAAATGTTGGAATTTATATTTAGCTAAAACTCTATCCTATACCCATGTTTCGATTTGTCCGAATGGGGAGCTTCTGAGCTGGCTCAGATCTCCAATTCTGGGAACTGTAGATTCTTATTTCTCCTGTTAAGTGAGTCAAGTGGAATAAAACACCAAATTCATTTCCCAAATGCATCAATGCAGGTTCTGAGCATGCTCAAAAGCCTCCACTGATGAGTCAGGAATGGAACAAACCTTGGCTTAATTTTGTAAATGGCATTTTAAAAAATTGTTGTTAAATTTCACCTGATCAGTGAGCCCTGCTGGATTGGGTCAAAGCCCACCTAGTCCAGCACCGTCTTTTCATAGTGGCCAACCAGATGCCTATGAGAAGCTCTCAAGCACACTGCCTTCAGCATTGAAGGGAGAACTTGGGTATGGCAGCACTGTGATGAATAATATTAAAACTTGTCAGGTGGTTCATACCTATGTTTCTGAATCGGATTTAAAGGGTTCACTAGGAATGCTGTCTTATTCAGAGGTTTACTGTTGGATAATGAGGCTATCAACTCTTCTGCCTCTGCACCTGAGACATTAAACTATAAATCAGTGTTAAGGGAATCATTAGGAGGATTCAGGAAAAGGACTCTGAAAAATCTTGTTGAATACGGCTGGAAAATGAAGTTCCCCCTCTGGATTAGAAATGTTAGATAATAACAAATTATTGTACTCATGGCAGCCTTACGAATTTAATTACTGAAGCTTTTGACTACGTAGCCAAATCCAGACATGGCCATAAATATCTCTGATAAGTAATCTTTTTAGGATTAATTTGTTTAATCAAATTACCAAACTGTAATTGATCAGTGGCTCTATTTTTAAAGTATACTTCTACAGTATTCCAGTGTGATACTGCATATGGCCAAAAATGGTTAGCTAGAGATTGAGTGAGAGAATGTTAGTAGGTACTAACATGTATTTCAGGGAATTATGATAAATGCTTGCTGTTCATTCTGGGATTCAGTACCCAGGTGAATGTTCATTTCCAACTTCCATTTCATGTCTAACTTACAATGCACAAGCATGTAAGAGACACATTGCAAAAAAATAATATAAATATGGTTCAGCAAAATAGTCCGCCTGAGAAAGCGTGGAGTCTCTGCATAGGAACTTTATTGATTTATTGATTGCATTTCTATCCCATCTTTTCCTCCAAGGAGCTCCAGGTGGTGTACATGGTTCTACCTCCTCCTCATTTAATCACCACAACAACCCTGTGAGGTAGGTTAGGCTGAGAGGCAGTGACCGGTCTGAGCGCCCTCTGGGCAGCCTTCCAGCAGCTGGTGGTCAATGTTGCATGTTAATGTGGCCATACCTGCACAAAGTACACCCACACACCCACACCCAAACACATACTCATATGTATACATTTAGCACAAACATAAAAAGCTATTAAATTTGTTTCTCTTCAAAGTGCCACAAGACTCTCTTTTGTAGTCCCTTAGGAAGTCACTTAAGTTTTCATGTCTTAAAGCACAAAAAGAAGCTCCTTTGAAAGGAAGAATATGATATAAATTTTATATTTTATGATGGTTTTAATCCTCAGTATGTTGAAAATTACGGTTGTAATTTTTGTGTGACACTTTTTGGTTTCTTCTTTCTTGTAAACTGATTTGAGTTTTTTTACTACAATCAAACTGGGTGTGGGTGTGTGTCCCGACATTCGCAGGGAAACCAAAATGCTTGTTTACAAAGCTATTGTACTACCAACCTTACGATAAGCTTGTGAAACATGGACCACTTATAAACTCTATCTCCAACTCTTCGCAAGATTCCACCAACGGTGTCTCCGAAAAATATTACACATCACTTGGGAAGACAGGTGAACTAATATCAGTGTACTGGAAGAAGCAAAGATCACCAGCGTTGAAGCAGTGATTCTTCAACATCAACTTTGTTGGACTGGTCATGTTGTACGGATGCCTGATGATTGTCTTCCAAAGCAACTACTCTATTCTGAACTTACAAATGGAAAGCGTAATGCTGGTGGTCAACAAAAGAGGTTTAAAGACTGTGTCAAGGTAAATCTAAAAAAATGTAGTAATAAACACTGACAACTGGGAAACACTGGCCTGCAAGTGCTCCAGTTGGAGAACAGCCTTTACCAAAGGTGTCATGGACTTTGAAGACACTTGAACTCAGAACACAAGGGAGAAACGTGTTAAGAGGAAGGCACACTTGGCAAATCCACACTGTGATCAGCTCCTGCCCGGAAACCAATGTCCCCACTGTGGAAGGACGTGTGGATACAGAATTGGCCTCCACAGTCACTTACGGACTCATTGTTAAAACCGTGTTTATGGAAGACAATCTTACTCAGCTATGAGTGATTGCCAAAGAAAGAAGTGTGTGTGTGTGTGTGTGTGTGTGTGTGTGTGTGTGTGAAATAAATAAATAAATAAATAAAATATTTTTAGAGCTATATGCATTTGCTTTTGCTTGTCGAGTTGCTTATAAACTTTTGCTTGCACTCAAACAAGCAACCTGCAACGATCCCAAGGATTTCTTCTTTACTCCAACCAAGAGAGAATGGCTGTCTTTTCTTTTTCCTCATTGTTGCTAGAACAAAAGAGAACAGATACGTGGAAAATCAAATAAAAAAGTTTAAGAAGATGGGGAATGTGGACAAAAACGAATAATATGTTCCTGTCACTGTGATAAGTAGCTTTGCTCTGAATGCTCAGTGCAAAAGCAGCCATGGGTCAATCTCGTTAGAGCTAACAATGGAATAGCTGCAGACTAAAATCCAAACAGAATGTTTTCACAAAGTATTCAAATGTAGGTTTCTTATGATGATGTGGCCAAATCCCACAAGTTATAGGAAATCGGATAGATCCTCGATAAGGATGGAGAAGAGACAGCTGCATGTCAAGTCTTCTGCTTAGTATTTTGCTGACCAGAAATGAATGAATTAGAATGGATTTGGTCAAAATGAATGGATTTGATCATTGGCCACAGTGATAAGAAAACCAATATGGATTCACTTGAATGTATTGACAAGATCACAGATGACCACCTCTTGGTTACTCCATATTTCAAAAGTAGTTGACCACCCTCTGTGTATAGGCCTGGCCCGGCTCCATCTGTTAGACTGTAGTGTATCAAGCAGGAGATCTTTTTGTCTATCAAGCTGGGATATTCTACCTCAGAAGGTCCTTAAAGTATACATATAGCATATACATAGAAAACACGCACACACTTCCCCCACAGCAATTAAGTTTTCTAAAAGTATTTATTACTTTTTAAAAGGCTAATTGCCACAGAGGATGTTGGTGTTACTGAGGATTACAGCTGGGGAGTGAAAGTTAAGCCCTAACTCTGAATTTTGCCCACAAGAATCAGATTTCAAAATAGCCACTGGAAGGACTTCTTCTTTTTTAACAGGCCTAAATTGCTATGGAAGGATATTTTCACATGGTGAGGGGAGGGGTTGTGAGGGGAGAATTACGCTCCACTCCAACTGTACCTCCTGATGCCACAATTCAGCTCGAAAAAGCCTTCTATAGAGGTGGGGAAGCTGTGGTTGTGAGAGGAGAGACAGACAAAGCAACCCTCTGCAGAATCTTGAGGGGACAATAGCTGAGGAGATAAATAAAGGGTCATGCTATGAGGATGTAAAAAAGAATCTGTGAAGGTATAAGAAAGAATCTACTGTGCTGCCACTACTTTGTGGGACATAAAAGGTAATAAGTCAGAGACTAACGGTTTAGTGAAATACACATATTAATCCAGAGCAGCCTGCTGTCTTTAATAAAGATTGCAGGGCCCACCTGGTGACAGGTGTAACTTCTTCTTTTTTACACACACTTCCTCGCCCCCTTCTTTTTACTGCTTTAAGCTCCTGGGTTTATTGGCACAGGAGTAAAATGCTCAGCTCAAGCCTTGTTATAAATGTATTCTGTTAGTAAGGACTATTCCTACAAAACTGTCACCATCAAAGCTGGAAAAGTGTTAACTAGGCTTTGGGAAGGATGCGCGAGGAACTGAGGACACTGTCAGAGCCCTCACATCTGCTTCCCAAAGCCCAGTGCCTCACTTACTCAGCTTTGGGAAGCCAGTGAGACGGCTGGAGGAGGGGGCATCAAATTTTGCTGAGGGCATTGAGGGTTGGCTGTGTTTTGGGCCTTGTCTTAAATAAACAATCAAAGCCCAGGTCTGGGCAAGGTTATGGTGTTGTGTACTATCGCTGGCTGCTACAGTCTGCATAGTAACACCACCTATTAATATTTGTACTACGAATTCCAGGAATTGCTGCTTAATACTTTTCTCGAATGGTCTGATCAGTTCCTTCCAGTCATTGACAAGGTCCAGAAAATGAAAGACGCCTAGCCCTTAGAGCTCATGGATTTATGAGGGGATGCCAAAATGGAGGTGTGACCTTTAATTCTGTAGTTTAGTAAGGCCAACCCAGGTTGTACCTAAGAAATAATTGCAAAGATGAGTCAGGTCCATCGTAACTTTCTCTCCCATCCTGCAGCTTTTGAGTAGTGGTGATATATCATTTATGCGAGAATCTGGATCCTGCTTCTGTAACAATTTATGGGAAAAGATGGAGGCAAAGAAACTCACACAACATAGGGCTTTCTTAAGATCTTTTGTGAGTGATGGACCTTTCTCACTGTGGATTAAGAGTTAACCACTTCATTGCCAGGAGCACTCGGGAAGATTGTCGTCTTGGCACATGCCTTTATTATTCAATGACACCAACCATGCACTACTTGAGGCGACAAAATGTTTCCAATACCAAAAAATGGCCAGTGCAAGATTAGATGATGTAACGTTTTTGTGGATCTCCAAGATCCCTCCTCAAAATTTTTCAGTTTTTTGTGTGTATAATAATTTGTGGTTTTGTTTGCTGATCCTCTGCCCCCCCATGCCAAATCTGCTTTTAGGGACCCCAGTGACCCTCGTCTCTTTAACCTAGGTTCAAATCCTCTGTAATGAAACTCACTGGGTGACTTTCTCTGAGCTGAACATGCCACACAGGAGAGTGTTGTGAGGATAAAGTGGGGATGAATTATGCATGACACCTGGAGCTCTTTGGAGGCAGGATAGGATATAAATGCAATAAATAATAATAAGTAACACAGCATTCACTTGTATAACCAGTATCAGAAAGTTAAAAATACAGAAAAATGATGTGAAAAGAAGTCTATCCAGTACAGAGTTGAAGGCATATAGAAATGTAAAATTGGGCTTTTCCCAGCCCACAATGGTCAGCACTGTAGCCATAACTCCCTGTTGTGGCACAAAGTCATAAAGCAAATCGATAACTGGACGTTTAAGAGAAACATGGAACACTGAAATGAAACATGCATGGGTAATTCAGTGGAAGTATGTGCATATGATTGTCATGTGGAAAACTAAAACATATGCTTAAAAAAATGTTACTGTGGTTATTCTATGAAGCAACAGAGAACGTACTCTAAATATTTTCACAGCTCTGTGAATGACCATTGCCTATATATGTCTATTTAATAGTATGGGACTCAATGCGGATCAGTGGTTCAATCTCAGGCATACAGGACAAATGTGGCCCTCAAGACCTCTATATCTGGCCCTTGGAACTCTTCCTAGGTTGCACCCCTAACTGGTCCTGCTTTACACTCAAGTGTTTTGACCTGCTAGAATATGTCTGTGAATTCTGAAAATGACTCTTCCTTGCCTGGATGGTGGAAAGAGAGGGGTGTGTGAGTATGTGTAGAAACCATTCTTCATTGCTCCACCCACTTTTGTCTCTGGTCCCATCCAACAACCCTTTCAGCTCTTCTAATTTGGGGAGAAGGTGGGTGAACTACCCACCCTGCTCTCAAAAGAGGAACCCTCTAAATGCTGCCTCCCTCCTGGTTGCATAGTAACTCCCTCAATGCCATCTATCTCCTCCCCTCCCTCTGCCTGTGAACTTTCCAAGTCAGCTGCTCTATCTGAGTCTGAGAACTCTTGATGAAGGGAGGCCGAACTAACCCACTCCTGCTCTGTCTGTGACTGCATTGCCTCGTCTCCAGAACCAGACTGGCTCTCTCTGTTCTGGCATTCCTTCATCTCTAGAGTCTGACTCTTCCCAGGCGTTCAATTCAGCCATGCCCCTGACAATACCTCACAGGGTTGTTGTGGAGATTAATAGAGAAGTGGGAGGTCCATGTATGCCATCTAGAACTCATTGGAGGAAAAGGTGTGGTCTTGGGGGCTGGCCAATATCTGGAGGGCCTCTGGTTTCCCATCACTGCCATAAAATATCTAGCTCTCCTTACATTTCTCTCTTTATTTAATTCATTAAATATATATCATGCCTTTCCTTCCAAAGGACCCTGGGGCAGCAACATCTACATGTAATGTGCAGAACAACATTACTTACAAGACAGTAAACAAAAGTCCTTACAGAATTACCTTCAAACTCAATCGCCAGTTAAAACAATGGGAAGTGACAATATTGCCTTATGAAAAGCTTAGTCCTACCATATGCATTTCTTTTCATTTTCTTTTCTTCTGGATTTAGACAGGGCTTATTATCTCTCAGAAGATAGCAGTGTAACTATACATTATGATTTGCTCATATTTGAATGTGCCAGTAAAATGTTTGACAATGCTAATAATGTAACCGTTAATCTATTTTTTAAAAAACCCCACATCATTTGAGTTTCTCGCTGTTTTATCATGAGATAGATTCTTGGTAATAGCAGGAACAGTTCAAGACAGTGAATACAGTGCTCAAACATGTTACTTAAAATACCAATTGAGATGGTTGCCTTTTGCTTTGAGCATTGGGATAAACTTCCCCCACGCAGAAGAATTCTGCATACCGAAGAACCGATTTGCCTGGAGAAAAGCATACTGTGTTAAGTACTTCTAGAAGTATGCAATACTGTTCAAAAGGCCCCTTAATGCAGACAAATGCAAAAAAAGAGGACTACAGTGGTACCTCGGGTTACATACGCTTCAGGTTACATACGCTTCAGGTTACAGACTCCACTAACCCAGAAATAGTGCTTCAGGTTAAGAACTTTGCTTCAGGATGAGAACAGAAATCATGCTCCAGCAGTACGGCAGCAGCAGGACGCCCCATTAGCTAAAGTGGTGCTTCAGGTTAAGAACAGCTTCAGGTTAAGTACGGACCTCCAGAACGAATTAAGTACTTAACCTGAGCTACCACTGTAGAGGTGCAGTCAAACCTTGGTTGTGAAACATAATCCGTTCTGGAAGTCTGTTCGACTTCCGAAATGTTCAACAACCGAGGCGCGGCTTCTGATTGGTTGCAAGAGCTTCTTGCACTCAAGTGGAAGCCGCGTCGGACATTCGGGTTCCGAAAAATGTTACAAAACTGGGGCGTTTACTTCCGGGTTTTCAGTGTTCGAGAGCCTAAACGTTAAAAAACAGAGCTGTTTGAGAACTGAGGTTTGACTGTTCTTTGTATAATGGCAAAGGTTAAGTTAGCTAAAGAGAACCACAGAATCATAGAGGTGGAAGGGACCCCAAGTGTCATCTACTCCAACCCCCTCCAATGCAGGAATCCTGCCCACAGCTGTCCCTGGATGGGCTCAAACCACCAACCTTTTGTTTAACAGCCAGACGCACTGACCATTGCACCAGATCGTGCCAAGGTGCAATTGAGCACATTAAGTATAATTTAAAACAATTAAATGCTGGAAGCAAAATGCCATTGGGTATCATAATGCTTGGCCACAGATCTGTTCTACAGTAGTGAAGATAAAACTCAGAGGTGTGGATTCAGGAGAATTCTCATAGCTGTTTTTTACTTGCTGAAAGAAATATGAATACAGTGGTACCTCAGGTTAAGAACTTAATTCGTTTTGGAGGTCCGTTCTTAACCTGAAACTGTTCTTAACCTGAGGTACCACTTTAGCTAATGGGGCCTCCTGCTGCTGCCGTGCCGCCGGAGCATGATTTCTGTTCTCATCCTGAAGCAAAGTTCTTAACCCGAGTTACTATTTCTGGGTTAGCGGAGTCTGTAACCTGAAGCGTCTGTAACCTGAGGTACCACTGTATCTCCATTTTCAGAGGATATGCCGAAGTAGCCTTGTCAGTAGTCGACAAAACAGTTCAAAGTCCATCAGGGAGCTGGTACAGCACAGAGAACGCACCTGTCCCCCACCTTCTGCCATGGGCAACGTGAGTAATGGGACTATGAAATTGTTGTTGTTGTTAAATTTATTATTTATATAGAGGTGGCTACCCTGCTCAACAACCCCTGCTGCTGCTGGCTGGGACTTTGGACTGCAGCTTTTGAAAGTGCCAATATAGCCATATAATACTGTCAGGACTGCCGCTAGGTCCCAGCTCACAGAGGACCAACGCCCAGTGGATGTTATATACAAAAGTCTTTATTAAAGTTTAGTTTCCATTTCCAAGCTCTGGGCGCGCAGACCCACGTCTCGACGCTAGACCGGCTAAGTCCCCTCTGACTCACTGCTCCACCCACACCAGTTTAAGATTCTAGCCCGGCTCCACCTCCTACGCTGTTCTTTCCTTCGCTGGGTCCTTCTGCCCTCTGGGGTTCCCTCCTTCCTGGACTCCTCTGACGCTGAGCCTCCTGAGTCTTGCCCCTCCCTCCGGCGGGCTTTAGGACCTGGCTCCCTTCCTGGGCTCCCCGCTGTGCCGCGCTCCTGTACATTTGAACTTGGCGCGCACGCCCAGCCGGTGACTTTCCTTCTGACCGTTTCCCCGCTTCCTGATGTGGGTGTTGCCAAACCTGACTCCTCTCCTCCCTCTGGTGGTGAGGACACTGGTCCCGACTCCTGGGACTCCCCCTCCCCACTGCGCTCTGGTGGAGACGCTGGTCCTGATCTCCAACTGCTGCTCAGGGACTCCCCGCTGGCCCCTTCCTCCTGGGGCTTCCCCCCTGGAGCCCCCTTCGCTCTGGCCACCGGCGCTCCCTTCTGTGAGTCCTCCGATTCGCTAGAGAGGCTTGTGGAATAACTCTGGCCACTGTCACTGCCTGCGCCCCCCTCGTACTCCTTCTCCTCACTCTCCATTTGCTCCCCCTCCTGTGTCTCTCCTTCTGAACCCCTGACAAATACGTTCTGATTTTAACCACATTTCTTTAAAAAAAGAAAAGAAAACTAGTACATGCTGAAATTTTGTTTGCATTTTGAAGTGTTCACAAAACAGAGTCAAAACACCTGGCAATGTGCTTGCCAGAATATAGTGCCAAACTTGGAGGCAGCTCTTTTTATGGCTAGCCTGCTGCTTAAACCGTTGAGCAAAGTATTCATCTATTGATGGCATCTTTGCTAGAGACGGAAATATATTGAAGTGCGGATTTCAAAAACTTGTATGGATGTGTTCTATAAGGAAGAATGTCTGTCACAGGAGAGATTGCAAGGATGTGAAATTTGAAAGAGTGCATGCCAGAGATAGAATCAAACCATCAAAGCTGATATTGCGTCTTCCTGGATATAATGAGAGATTTAAAAATGCTTCATAGTCCCATTTTCTAAGAAGTCATACTAGAGGTATTCATATAATCATCACAATACCCTCCTCAGACCTGATTTATTGAATCAAAACCCGAGTGCTAAGTATGCATTGCTATTCTCTCTTTTTGGAAGCAGGTAAAAAACCCTTTACATTTCTTTATGCAGCTCTCCTGATATGCTGCTGTAAACATTATGTTTGTGAGAACCGAGCCAATATCTGGGTTTGGCTGCATCTTTCATTCCCTTAATCTCACTGTCCCCCTCCCCCCTTTCTGTATGTGTATTGTGTGAGAGCGAAGCCAGGCTCCAAGGGAGGCCTGTGTGTTTTGACCCCAAGTAAAGCTGATATGGAAGGTTGCAAACTACATATTCATGTGTATCTTATTGCCCAGTGCCTGGATCTAATCTTGTGCATTCTGCAACAATAGCCATACCATTCTTGTTTCCATTTCTCTGATATCATTCCAGTAAGTGCTCCCTATGGGACATTTACAGGCCGGGAATGAAATGTTATGTAGCCAAAGAAACATGAGGCATCATCTTCTAACAAGGCATGCTGGGAAAACAAAACACTGTATTTTATTTTTTAAAAAGCATGTACCTCCCTCTATCAGACAAAGCAGTGGCAAAATCTATCCCACTCAGAAGGTTTTTGGATTCTTTGATGGAGCCAGTCATTCATCAAAGGGGTGGAATGGGAGAAGCAGCCATCTTTTCACTTCTGAAGTAGTCAGTTCAGTTCCAGGAGGGAAGCATTCCAAATCTCAAAGCCAGAAATCATTAATTCAGTCAAAATTCTGCTTGGATGGAACTCCTTTGGCATTAATGTGGATATCCCAATGTCATTCTGGAGGATTTCTACTGTAATTTAGCACTAATTAACTTCTGCATGCATGAGTGGCTCGCTGGCCTATTGCCACATCATGCTTTCCAGCTGGGGGCTTGGTGCAGCTAATTGTAGACAGAGAATCTTCAACGCATTTCTATGTCTGCCTCCGCATCATTTCAGAGAGGTAGAGAGAAAAGACTTTAGCATCAATACCAACAGACACAGAAAACCGAAAGGACCTTTGCCAATGCTTTATTTATTTATATTTTTTTAAAAATGCTGGCAATTTAGTAATGCGGTGCAATGATAACAGGAAAGATTTATCCACTTGCATGACTGCACTAAATATGCACAGAAAACATGATCCGAAAGCTTATATAATCCAGTCTCGTGAACC
This sequence comes from Podarcis gaigeae, assembly GCF_964106915.1. Lineage (NCBI taxonomy): Eukaryota > Metazoa > Chordata > Lepidosauria > Squamata > Lacertidae > Podarcis > Podarcis gaigeae. Next base: position 76,058,916 of record NC_139677.1, read on the forward strand.
AGAGCCCCAAACTTGCATCAATACATTTCTGTTGGCGTGGGCAAAAGACTTGAGAAAACATATCATTTGTATCTGTTCTAGAGTTAACAGGAAATTCTTGCCTTGCACGTAACCCAGCGCCGCTCTCTGTAAGCCTGCCTCTGTGCTCATAAGACACATAAGGATTGGGTTATGAGTCCTGTGCTGTGTTCCTGCAGTGGTTTGTGACCACAAAAGTAAAGCTTATTATTCAAAATATGCCTAATATACGGCTGTGTACGCACTATACCTTCAATGCATGTTTGAAGCACATTTCCCCCCTCAAAGAATTCTGGGTGCTGTAGTTTGTTAAGAGTTGCTGGGAATTTTAACTCTTTGGAGGGCGAATTAAGCCATCATCTTTCATAGGGCCCAACTCTGTTAATAAAAGAAAAACATTGGGCCAGGTGTCTGCACCTGCCGCTGCCACCATCCTCAACCCCCACCATGCCATGACTAGTTCCTTCTCATGGAAACTCCCTAAAGACTAAGGACATGTTCACATTAATGTTTACTATGCAGCCAGCATGTTCCCACTGCTAGTTTTTTGAAACAGCATTCACACAATGTTGGCCACAATCCATATTGATCCTGTAGTTTCTTGACAAAGCACTGCTCGATGCATTTCTTCCAAACCAGTTTTAGTCTGACAAGAAGCTGGATGTGGAACGTTTGGGCCAGCCATCACACATGTGCCTATGGACGCATTGAGAATAGGCAAGGAAACCAAAAAGTTCATGTGTGTCAGGTGCAGGCATCCTTGCCCCTACTCTGATGTGAACAACAGTGTGCAAATTCAGCTTGAAATGCTGCTGGGAGGGATGATCTCTCTATATTTAAGCTGCTAAGGTGTATACATCCTTAGTCAGACATACTTCCAAATCAGCTCATTCGGCTTGTGCTTTAAGCGCAGGCAAGTAAGCCTCTGATTTCCACTCCCAAATTCCAAAATATTAAGACAAATTTGCGGACTGAATCTTGTCGTTTTGAAAGGGGGTACCATTTCATCTGCATAATATTTGTCTCACAATGTGCTGTGCAAGCGAAAGGAAGCTAAGCGCATTTAAATCTCATCTAGGCTGATGGCACTTAAGTGCACAATTAAGCTCTCAAGTCCTACATACTCCAGCAGGACTTTAAAGTGCCTTGGGTTTGTTAGACCGCATCTAATTAATTTGCTACATCTCTATACTGTCCATCAACTAAATCCTCTGGGTGATGCATACATTTGGGTGTGCTCAAAGAGACCCTTCCTATCTCGACATTTACCCTGAGCTGTTGACACACCCGCCGCAGCCCACTTTCCATCTTATGTCTCCCTATGTTTTTCATGCAAGTAGTACCTTAATTCTGTCTTTTAAAAAACCTCCACAAACCTCCTCCCACTTTCTCGTCTCAGCCCAAGGAAGTTTTGGTTTCACTGGTGTCTGGTGTTTGTGCCTCGGCAGACAGAGAATGGCAGGAAGACAGTGATGTGAGCAGAGAGAATAACCAGGGAATAAAGCAGAGCTGGCTGAGAATCTGTAATTAGAAGCCCAATTTCCGCTTCCTTCCCAGGCACTTTCTAAAATCCCTTTCTGAGGTTTCTTGACTGCTTCAAAATGGAATGTCATTGAGATTTTTTGCATCCCCTGTTTCCTTGGCAACAGGTTGGTGATGCTTCACCTAAATATGCTGTGTCTCCGTGGAGATGCTGGCGTGGGTGTGCTGTGGCAATCACAATGGGCACACAGCTTTGCCAGCCCCTCCTCTCTGCATCTATTAAATGAGACAGAAGAAGTGGCATTTTTATTTTTAGCCAGATAAGTGTTAATTTGATTAATTTCCATCACCCTTACCATCAGGACACTGGGTCTTAAGACGTACAGAAATCAGTCATTACATCACCACCACATAATAATGACACTCAGGCATTTATACAGTGCTGTATTCAGGTGTGTCAGATATCCAGGGACTTTTACATACAATAACCCAGTAAATATCTTTTCTCCCAAACTGAAAACAGGGGCCACAGTGAAAAGTAGTGTTTTGTCCAAGTCTGCCAACTGAGTTATGGCAAAGAAGGGAGACTTTAAGTACGGATTGAAGGTTCATAGCTCAGCCTCTTAACCTCCACATTACTCTAGGTCTCCAAATAATTCATGCTAGAGTCTGTTAGAGCCAAATTTTGACAACCTAAATTACTAAAATATGAGCCTTGCTGAACTCAAGACTAAAGCATGTGTACTGTTTAAACTTTGCACCTTCAACATCACGTGTACATTACAGCTCAGTAAAACTGGAAAGCTAGAACGTGTTTTGAATGCAAGAACTCCTCCGTTCAGTGCTAGTAAATCAGACACAGTTCACCAATGAGGGATTAGGAGCCTGTGTGCCAGAGCAGTCCACTCAACAGGCATTGCATCTAACATATGGCCTGGTGCAGATGAGGAGGGGGAAAGAACTGGAGGACAAGGGCTGCAGAACCCAGGACAGTTCCCAGGCTGTAGAAAACTTGCGCAGAAGCATAGGAATTTGTCTTATACAGGGGAATCTCCACTTATGTGGGGGTTCCATTCTGGCCCGCCGTGTGTGTCACTGGGATGTGTGCTAGTGGGGATTCCCCTGCCCCGCCCCCTATCAGATCCGTTTTTGGTGTGCATGTCAGTGGGAGTGCGCATACTGATCATGCATAAGTGGGGAGACACCTGTACTGAATCAGGCCATTGGTCCATCCATCTCAGTATTGCCTATGCAGATTTGCAGTGACTGTCCGTAGGTTCTTTCCATATCCTACCTGGAGATGGGGATTGAACATGGAGCCTTCTGGGTGCAAAGTCAGATGCTCTACCACTGAGCTACAGCCCTTCTCCTAGCTTGCTTTGACAAGTATGCTCCTGCCTGTGGGATCCTGAAGACAGACCCCTGCCCTGCTCAAGCCTACCCAGGCCCACTGGCGAAGAAACAGGTGTGGAGGGAGTGGACCACCCCCAGCACCACTATTGTGTACTGTGCACCCCTCCACACATCGGGTGCCACCTCCCCAGAACGCAGACTATGCCCCTGCGGGCAGTGTGCTACGCCCTCGTGGGTGGCATACCACGCCCCCAGATGCCAGCCACGCCCCTGCCTGCTCTCCGCCCCCAGTAGCAGAGCATGCAGCTTCACCACTGCCCAGGCCTATGGAATGCAACCATCTTTCTTTGTTGACTCTACTATTCTTGTTTTCCCTCCTACTGCCATTTCTATTCTGCTTTCATTTTTGGTTATATTGTGATGTTTTTAATGATCTTTTACTATTGTGTACTGTGTGTATGTGATACTATATTGTTAGCTGCTCTGTGCTCCTGGTGGGAGACAAACAAACAAACAAACAAAGATGTGAGCCTACATATGTTCTTTATCCAGTCATACTTATGTGTGGAAACAGTAGAAATGTGGCCTCATTCACACAACTGCTTGTTTAAGTCAATCTATGCAGAGATTATACTTGACCCAGGGCAGTATAGGTAGTCTGGTGAACAACCAGGGGTGAAGAAGGCCGTGATCCTGCTCTCCACTTCTGCATAGGTTCACCCTGGGACCTCAGAACCTCTGAAAAGGGCTTCAGCAAAATTTTGTTCAACTCACTTGCATACAGCAGCAGCAGAGAGCTAACTTTGAATCCTCAGCTAATCACACAATTCCTTCACCACATGAGAATATCTTTGTGGATATTCATTCCCAAGACACCAGTTTGGCTTTGGGAGAAGGGGAGTAAGATAGAGAAAGTTGCCCTGTAAAGGGAATTCACAACGTTGTGGCTCCTGCACCAGAAAGCATTAGGAGATGGAGGGTAGGGAAGAAGAAGCTCCATAATTGATCTGCAGGGTGAAAGAGTGTTTGAAAAAGAGGAATTCCTTTCATTTGAAATAACATTCTGCTTTTTTAATTCTTCTTTCCAATATATTCTGACGATCAAGGAGAAACCACTACCAATAATATCTCCTCCTTCCCACACCACGCAATGCTAAACAAAGAGCTGAAACTTTATACTTCATGCATCTGATGAAGTGGCCTGTGGTCCATGAAAGCTTTCCCCATAATAAATCTGTTAGTCATTACGGTGCCACAAGGCTCTTTGCAGTTTTTGCATCTCTGTAATGTGACTGTTTTCTTGTGTGCACCATTTATACTCCAGGCAAAACATGCAACCGTTTGATGCCCATCAAAGACGGCAAAAGATTATCAGCCAAAGAGTCACGTACAAAGAACTTCCAGTTCTCTGTTGTTGCTTCTGCGATGGGTCAGTAATGCTTTTAGAGACCAGTTGCTGGAGGGGAGAGGGCTCTTGTCCTTGGATCCCGTTTGCAGGTTCCTCACAGACATCTGGTTGTCAACTGAGAGCAAAATGCTGGGCTACATGGACTGCTGGCCTGATCCAGCAGGCTCTTCCTATGTTCTTATGTACTCCTTTCCTCTGCATATTATGCACACCTTCTACTCTAACAGCCACCAGAGTTTCTCACACACATTGCTTATCCCAGTTCCACACTATGGCTGAAATACAATAAAGGGCAATTTTAATATCTTCCTGGGAGCTACACTGAAGAGGAACATACAGTTCCTATGGCACATTGTGGCCACTTGCAGCCATAGATAGAAGGAATGAAAGCTTCCTAGTTAATCAGAGTCCATTTTCTCTCCACTGGCTTTTGCTGACATCAGAAAGCTTGGAAAAGCCCTTTAGGAAGGTTTTAGAGGACATTTTCTAGGATTTTTGTTTTGCCAAATGAGCACAAAGTAGTCACAGCAAAATTAACTCAGATTTTTGGCCATTCGGTGCTAATACCAGCCATGAAATTCTCCTCCATCAGAAAGGCCAATTAAAGGATTAACTGTGACAAATTGAAACCTGCAATGTGAGAAGATTTCTTTTTTTTTTTTTTTTTAAAAAATGTAATCACTTTTGTAGAGCATTGTTCTGGGGCTCAGCATCCTCAATATTTTTGCTACATCAAGGGAAAAAAATCTGAGTAAATCAGAAGCATTCTTTTAAAAACAACAACAGACTGTTATGGAGAATAACCAGAAACTTATTCTGTGAGCCGTCCTTTGAAAGTGGATGTATCACAAGCTTGTTCACCAAGTTTTCCCTGGGAAGGAAAGGTCTACATGCCTGCAGGGAGAGCGGTGCACAGCCATAGTCACCTGGTCTCCCTTGATGTCTGACTACAGCAACAGAGTGCAAGCAGTAAGCTGCCTGGAGCTGAAGTCGGAAAAGAATGGGGGGGGGGGGGAATTACTGGCAGACTTTATTACTGTGGAACCTGCAACCTTGTTTACTAGACAGGGGTGTCAAATGTGCCTTTGCTATTATGATGCAGAATTTTTAAAATGCAAAATGCGTCTGTTGTTTATTTTTTTTGGGGGGGGTGAGGGGTGAGAATTACTGGGAACTCACCAGGCATGCAGGAGGGAATTAAACAATTTCATCATATACTTTGATTCTCAGGAAAAAAACCTCTCATTTCTGAATTTGCTTGGAATTTACTTTGGGGTGGAAATCCCCCTTTAGAGCCAATGAGGGATTTCCTAACAATGCAAGAAGAAGAGTTTGGATTTGATATCCCGCTTTATCACTACCCGAAGGAGTCTCAAAGCGGCTAACATTCTCCTTTCCCTTCCTCCCCCACAACAAACACTCTGTGAGGTGAGTGGGGCTGAGAGACTTCAGAGAAGTGTGACTAGCCCAAGGTCACCCAGCAGCTGCATGTGGAGGAGCAGGGAAGCGAACCCGGTTCCCCAGATTATGAGTCTACCACTCTTAACCACTACACCACACTGGCTCTCATGCAACTAGAACTGTCAATCCCACCAAGGCCCTTGCCTTGCTATGGAGCAGTGAGATGCAGAGGGTCATAAGTATGATCACACCTGAGTGCCCACTCTGGTAATGCGGAACATTCCCTGACATACCAGTGAGCTAGATGCAATGACACAGGCCAGGCAATGGTTAGCATATATGTGGTGGAGGTCCTGCTGCGAAGATGACTGAAAACATGCATGAGTTGTGGTCTTTTGCACCAGCAAATCCAGTGCCACGAACCCATTTCATCCCATGTTATCCATCCTTCTTTGTAAAAATGCATAAATTCTTTTTAAAAAGTGGGCTTTTCAAAAAAAACTTTCCCGTTGACTGTGATGATTTAACCTGCAACCCTAACTCACTTACCTCCTTGTAGATAAGTGGTGTATGAACCAGGCTTTCATTACCTGAAACACTGTCTTTTTCTAATTGTTTTAATTGATTATTGCTGTTTTATTGGATTTTTGATGTTGTTGGCTGTCTTGGGTGATTTTGGTTTAGGGTTTTTTTTCAGTGGAAAGGCAGGATACAAATTTTCTTAACGAACAAAAGCAGATCAATAAATAAATGTGCTGGCAGGATAAGAATAGAGCAGTGAGTGAGAAGGGGAGAAAACCCCTCATTTCTTCCGTTAAGGCAAAACAGGCTTGGCAGTAGAAGAAATAGCCCAGAGGCAGGCCTCATAAATTAAGATTAAGCCATGAACAATGCTGTATGAACAAAACAGATGTACACAGCAAATCCTTATGCAGTAAGACAGTGTGACATATACATACCCCATCACCAACCAGGCTAGCTGATTCTAGAAAGATAATAATTTCAATCTAATATTTATGAAGCATGCTTTGCATTGGAAGGCCCCAATGATTCAGGAATCTGCCCTTTCAAATAAATGTTGTGCAAATATTTCCCCAACTGCTCTTTTTGTCTCCTCACTGACTTCCTCACAGTCACTTTGCCCCTTACTTGTCATTTAAGGAACACCTGTAGAATGACCTGTGCAGAAAGGTATTACTGCTATAGTAGGAGAAGTGGGGGAAGGAGACATAGAATTTTCTTTTTAGTAGGAGAAGGTTTTACAGGGGGTGGAAGACTCAGGAAGGAGCAGCTTAGAAGTCATTTAGAGGAAATGGCAGAAGCCTTTGGCTGAGCAATGGAACATAGGAAGCTGCCTTATACTGAGACAGGCCTTTGGTCCATGTAACTCAGTACTTTTGACACTAAGTGGCAGTGGATGTCCAGGGCATCAGGCATGGGACATTCCCAGCTCTACCTAGAAATGCCAGGGATTGCACCTGGGACCATTTGCATTCAGAACAGATGCTCTACCACTGAGCTACAGCCCTTGCCCAATAGAATGATACCGAATTGGTCCATTGGTCCATCTAGCTCAGTATTGTCTATACAGATCACCAGGGTTTTATACAGGGGTCTCCCCTAGCCCTACTTGAAAATGCCAGAGATTGAACTGGAGATCTTCTACATGCAAAACAGGTGCTCTGTCACTGAGCTATGGCCCTTTCCCAGAAGGACCAAATGGCAACCAAATCCTTGAAAGAAAGGAAAGGTATGAGCAATCACAATTGTGCTATGCAGGGAAGCTGCTGGGAGATAAATCCTGTCATGTTATGAGCTTAGTGTATTGCTGTCAACATTCTCCAAAACTCTGGATGGCTCCACTCTGGTTTCATGTAGATGTTAAACAGCACGGGGGTAAAACTGAACCCTGTTGAACCCCACACTGAAGTCTTCATGGATTGAACAATATTCCATCTGAAAATAACCATCCAAGTAGGGCTGCAACCACTGCAGAGCAGTACCACCCACCCCCATTTCGGACAGTTGCTCCAGAAGATATCGTGGTCAATGATACTGAAAGCTGTTGAGAGATCAAGGAGAATTAATAGGAACACACACACACACATACACACACACCCTCCCCCCCCAGCAGAGGACATCATACAGGGTGACCAATGGAGCTTACTAACTGAAACTCACCCAACACAACAGGACTAGACAGTGTTCTGGATGCTTGATGAGACCAATCTGCTGTAACAGTGGAATTAAGGTTCTGGAGGGTGCAAGCAGTATTATTCTCAAAATGCTTCGCAAACAAGTCACAGTGAGCCACCGTTGATTCTACCACCTGCTTTGGGTCAGACTATAGAAGTCCCCATACTAGACTTGTGATGGGGAGGATTGGAACATACTGTAAAACTGTGCAAGTGAGGTTTAAGTGAGTGGGAAGAGAATGGGCAACTACCTTTTCTCTTCTTATACAGATTAGTGTGTGTCTGTGTCAGGAATGGATAGCGTTTGGCTCTCCGTATGTTGTGAGACTACATCTTCCATCAGCCCTAGATGGATAATGGGAACTGTTGTCCACCAGTATCTGGAGGACATAGGTTAGCCATCCCTGGTCTGTATGACATTGAAATTCGGGGCCTTCTGAAAAGTACAGATTATATGTCAATGGAGCCATAAGTATATTAAATTGTGCTAACTGAAGATTTTGAGAATCTGGGATATGTTTCACTGAAAATCCCATAATTAGAACTAGGAGGCCTGTGCCAGAATTAGAGTTTGTGATTAACGCACACACCACTTTAATGCTGCCACAAGCATTTGCTTTTCCTCTGACCTACTTTAATTCAATTGCCAAACACAATATCTGAAAGGGAAAGCTCAGGAATTGGCCAGTTCAAGCTCTCCAGACCCTCTGGACCACTGTTGCCACCATCCCAATTAACACATGTTGGATGGGCCTGATGGGAGATGCTGTCCAAAACTTCTCCAGAAGTGCAGGTTGGGGACAGATTATATTTAAGCCCTATTCAGGCATATCAAATGGGATTTAAACAGGTGACCCTCCAAGATGTTGGAATCCAGCTCTCATAATCCACAGCCAGCGTGGCCAGTGGAACAAGGATGATGGGCGTTGTGACTCGGATAGACTGCATTCAAAGTCTCAGGCAAAGTTTTCTTCTGTTCCTGCTGCCAAATATACTGTTAACTGGAGATGCTTAAAATGTAACTTGTGATCTTCAGGATGCCAATCACGTCCCCCTGCCACTGAGCTAAGGCTATTCAGCTCACTTTCTTTGAAATCTTCAGACCTGATACACAACACCTTTGCACTTTGTTGTTTCATTCAATTAATATTTCTTTCTGCTACTGGTTGATTTTGAATCTAGGTGATTCTGTCACTGCTGGAACTCCCTTCTCCTTCTCTCTCTCTCTCTCTCTCTCTCTCTCTCTCTCTCTGTGTGTGTGTGTTTGTGAATGTGTGTGTGTAGTGACAGCCTCCATACAAAAGGCCTTTTAAAATCATGTTATTTTTTAGCTATAGCAACTGGATATTTTCATTCCAGAATGAATTGCTTTCTCAAAAGAAGAGGACAGCATGACTGGGACTAGATTTGGACCAGTTATTATTATTATTATTATTATTATTATTTTATCATTCACATATCTTAGATTTGAAATGACAGGAATTGTCTGAGGAAGAGTTAAAATATGGTAACTGCCACAAGGTTCTTTTGAGGGAGAATCTGGGTTTGTTGGAAGGGTAAGTAGAGGCTAAAATATTGCTGTAGAATCCTGTCTAGTCATCTACTAAATAGTTTCGAATGTTGTTTGTTTGCTGTGCATTGAGACACCTCTTAAAGCATTGTAACCAAATTTTGCATTGTAGTTCCTGATATCAAGTAGCAGGTTTTCATCTGTGTTTGGATATAATTGGTTTCCATTTTGAATTGAGATGGTAGACAGAACCTTTCAATACTGTGTTAATTTTAACCACTGATTTCAAAGCTGTGCTGATTTTTCTCAAAATTCCTGAAAAATGCCAGATATGAGGCTGCTAGTTTGTAACAGTTTCTACAAAGTCATTGATCTTGCAAAGTGTTTATTCATTGATGTGCCCAACAATCTCTGAGATGGTCCATGACTATTCTCATTTTACAAATGGCAAACCAATGGAGTGACTGACGTTGGCTTAGTACAGATGCCACAACCACACCTACAATTACATTTTCTCCCCCACAGCACCACTTGTGAGCTCTGATTCTCTCCCTCATTTCCTGGTTCATTATACCTCAACTTTGCCATGATATCCAAAGTGGGAAACCCACCATTTCAAAACCGAGTTTCCAGTACTGGTTTGTAGTAACATCAAACCCACCAACAATCCTCAGATGAAAATAGGGACATTTTATTCTACAGCAGTATCACTGCAGCCGCCGCCACCAGATTGCACATTAAGATTTCAATTAAAGTTTTCCATGATACAGACACCCCCCATGAAGCCTAGCTAGATCCAGTGACCACCCTCAAGCCCCATAACTTCCCTGCCCCCACCCCTCAAACTCCAGCCCCCGACAGGCCCACTTCCACCCCACTAGCTACAGCCTTTGCCACTACCTCATCACCCCCAGGGATGTCTCCTGCCCAGGGTCTCCTCCAGCCTTCTCTTCAGTCCTGACTTAGCTCACTTTATCCTTCTAGTTTTTGTTTAGCATGGCTGGCTGGCTGGGGGGCTGGGGGCCCACCAGGCCAGAGAGTCTCAGCTTCCCATGGCAGGGATGGTGATGGTGGCATCGTCCCCATTGCCTCACTCCCCCTTCCTCCTCCTCCTATTCCTGATACTGCTCCTGCTGCTCTACTGGCCAGCCAGTTGGGTGGCTGGCTTCCCTTCCTTGGACCCTGCGCAAGACCCTTTTCCCTGCACCCCGCCTTCTCTGACTCCCAGGAGTGGCAGCAAAGGAGGTGACATTGGTGGAGGAAGAGAAGGTGGCTTGGTTGGCAACTCCTCTCCACAGCTTCCCCCAATGCAATGTCATTTCCAGTTAGCATATCTCAACAAAGATAGGAATTGGGGGCTCTGCATAACAAAGTGAGAAGCCATGATGGCTTAAGGGTTTTTGTGGCTGTCCCAGTATTTGGGGGGCAGTTGGAGACTATGGTAACTATTCATTGCCCAATTCAAGGCCAGCCATAGTGATTGAGGAAATGAGGCAGGGAATCCCAATGCACAAGAGAGAAAGAGAGAAAGAAAGAAAGAAAGAAAGAAAGAAAGAAAGAAAGAAAGAAAGAAAGAAAGAAAAGTAAAAGAAAGGAAGGAAGCATGAAGCAAACACTCGCCAGAGTGGTGCATGGTCTGGTTATCTCTTGCTTGGACTACTGCAATGCACTCTATGTGCATTCTCTATCTCTTCACCTTTGAAGGTGACCTGGAAACTACAACTAATCCAGAATGTGGCAGTTGACTGGTGACTGGGAGCGGCCACTGAGACCACATAACACCGGTCTTGAAAGACCTACATTGGCTCCCAGTATGTTTCAAAGCACAATTCAAAGTGTTGGTGCTGACCTTTAAAGCCCTAAACGGCCTCAGTCCAGTATACCTGAAGAAGCGTCTCCACCCCCATTGTTCTGTCCAGACACTAAGGTCCAGCGCCAAGGGCCTTCTGGCGGTTCCCTCACTGCAAGAAGCCAAGTTACAGGGAACCAGGCAGAGGGCCTTCTTGGTACTGGCACCCACCCTGTGGAACACCCTCCCACCAGATGTCAATGAGAACATCAACTACTAGATTTTTAGAAGACATCTGAAGGCAGCCCTTTTTAGGGAAGCTTTTAATGTTTGACGGATTACTGTATTTTAATATTTTGTTGGAAGCTGCCCAGGGTGGCTGGGGAGGTGCAGCCAGATGGGCGGGGTATAAAAATTAATTAACTGGGACTAGATTTGGACCAGTTATTATTATTAATTATTAAAATTAATTAATTAATTTTTACCCTTTTAATGGTATTAATGGTGATGTTTTATGGCAGGGCTGGGGAAACCTCCGGCCTTACAGCTGACTGCAGCCCTCAGGACTTTCTGTCTGACCTCAGAGCTCCCCTTGATCCACACACCCCTCTCCCAAGGCCACACCCCTCACCCTTCTTGCTCTGCAGCCTCCTGGAGTGTTTCTATGTGGGTGAAATGTGTCCTTGGATAGCTATGATGCCTCTTGCTTGCCTGACTGGAGGATGGAGAGATAGGCACGTGTGTGTAGAAACCTCTGACTTTTGCGTGGCTGAATGTAGCTCACAGTACAAAGATAAGAGTTGTGTGTTTGCACAAATGGGTACCATTTTTGCCTCTGGTCATGCCCACCACTGGCATGTGGCCCCTAGAAAGTTGCCCAAGGAGTGTGGGCTTGGGCTGAAAAAGGTTCCCCACCTTTGCTTCATGGCAAACCATAAAACATATTGATGGTCTTATCGCTTCTTATTCAGCTTTTGTGCATCATTGTCTGGGGAGGCAGAAGGTATAGTCAGAAGAGGGAAAAGGCAATACCAGCAAGCCCTTCAGATTTGAGCAGAGGCCCTGTGCCAACCAGGGTTATGGAGGCTCTTTGCTTCAGAACATTGGGGGAAGAGTGCACTTGTGTGCGCAGGGGAAGGGAGGATAAGCAAACCCATGTAATGTAAAGATTCATAGGACGTAGCTAGGCAACCCTGGAATGATTCAAATAAATGTTTTACTACTGAAAAATGAATTATGTGGCTTGACAAAGCCTTTCAAACAACAAGTATTCATTCCACTTTCCTCCCCTCCCCCAAATTAAAATTGAATACATGATTTGAATAAAAGTTCAGGTGTCTGAACATTTTAAGTACAAGCAACTCCCCTATTTGCACACGACTGCACACATGCATGGTGCCGGGATCCTGGAAGGGGGTCCCTGAAATGGGGAGTCCTCTGGGAATCTTTGTGGCTTGCAAGGAGACCCTTCCCAGAGCCTGAAGAGGAAGCCCTTTTCAGGCTCTGGGGAGGACTTCCTTGCGAGCCAGAGGAACAGTGGGACTTTGCTGAGGCTTCCCACCAAACAGCTGATGCGCAGGGTAGAGCAGCAGCCGCAGGTGCTTCCCCGCACATCAGCTCTGGAAGCCGCCCTGTCCCCCCGGCTTGTGTGCATGTGAGCCTGAGAGACAGGGCGGCTTCCTTGATGGGCAGAGCTGAGGCACAAGGAAGAAGCCTCCCCTCGACTCTGCTGAGCAACCCCCAAGTCACTCTGGCTCATGGAAGACGGAGAGGCGGGGGCGGGCTTTATTAAGCCGCTCAGCTGATGGACAGGAAAGGCTCCCCATGCCTCAGCTGAGCAGCCTCAACAAGGCTCTGGCTCATGAGGAGACTGTCCCCCGAGCCTGAAGAGGATGTCCTCTTTGGGCTCCTGGGTGGGTCTCCATGTGAGCTGGAGGGGCAGCAAGGCTACTTCAGCTGAAACACAGAGAAGCTGCTGCTGCTGCCCTACCCCACATGTCAGCTGTTAGGCAGTGATGCTGAACAGCTCCACAAAGCCCCACTGCCTCTCTGGCTCACGAGGAGACCCTACCTGGAGTCTGAAGAGGTCCTCTTTGGGCTTTGGGGTAGGTCTCCTCATGAGCCACTAGGACTCCCTAGGGTGCTCCGCATTATTTGTGATTTTGCATATGCATGCTGCGCTCTGGAATGGAACGCATAAATGCGGAGTCACCCGTATGCTGATCCAAGATGATTTCAGAAGGTACAGCCTTGGTCAGACTCCATTTGGAGTACTGTGTCCAATTCTGGGCACCACAGGTTAAGAAGGATATTGACAAGCTGGAATATGTGCAGAGGAGGGCAACCAAGATGATATAGTGTTGTGGAAACCAAGCCTTATGAGGAATGGTTGAAGGAGCTGGGTATGTAGAGCAGTCAGGCTAAAACACAAACTGAGTATAGAACAGGGCTGCAACGGCTACTCACAACAATTGCCTTGCCGTGCCCTGTCTCCATGGCTGGAAGAGGTAATGCTTATGAATACCACAGAAGGAGAGAGTGCTCTTGTGCTTGGGTCATGCTTGTAGTCTTCCCATAGGCATCTGGTTGGCCACTGCAAAGTCAGGATGCTGGACCATATGAGCCATTGGCCTAATCTAGCAGCTGCTTCTTATGCTCTTATGGCCTGGGGCAGGGGCCTGGTATGGTCTGGAAAGAGCCCCAAGGACCAGACGGAGAGGCCCGGCGAGTTGCATTTGGATCCTGGGACTGAGGTTCTGCACCCTGAGGTAAACAATGGCAGGAGGGAGTCTGGCTCACTGCTAGACCCGCTGTATGGCCAGTTGCTCTATCCAGGAGTGGTAAATGAGACTTCTGAACATGCTCAGGAGTATTAGTTCAACTTCTTGAGCCTGAGGCAGCGTGCTGGGGCTCCTTTCTGTTGCCTTTTACGCCTTAATTTCAAAAATGTTCTTTTTTTGCTGGTGGGGGCAGGGAGAGAACTGACAAGGGTGCGGGGTGGGGTGGGATGGAGAGAACTGGCAGGATGGGACACAGTTCTGCCATCTGGGTTTTGCAATCACTGCTTGTGAATTAAATTGGAAAAACCCCAGATTTGTTTTTTAGGTGAAGTGAGGGCTGTTTGCCCATTCCTGATTTTGTCAGGGGGTTATGGTTGTTAAATCCAGTCTAATACTAGATGCACCCCTCTCCTATTAAAGAGGCCACACTCTTAAGACACTGTTCAGGTTATGTTGTCCATTTATTTCAAGAGCATTTTGTGTACATAACCCTGCATTGGATTACAGGTAGGCTGGTTAATTAAGTTTCAACTTTGGAACAAAGACCACGAGAGTTAAAAATAATAAACATGTGGCTGTGTGGGAAGACCTCAGTGACAGATCCTGATGAACAGGAAAGTTCAAGAAATATGTCAACTGGGGAAAAAGGGATTGATTTTATTTGAGTTTTCATTTCAGTAACTCTGAAATGGCTCAGATCCATGAATTTCCACATTTGGCAGTTAGTCATCCTGCCTCAGATTCTCAGAAGGCACACGTAAATGTGTGCTGTGATTATTTTCCTGGACGTTCCAATGATAATGTATGCATGGTGCATATGTGAATGTTTTCATGCATGCCTACACATATATGCGCTCTATGTGAAGCTGCCTTTGAGGCTGCCCTGGAAGCTGCAGCTAGTACAAAATGTGGTGGCTTGGCTGCTCACTAGGGCGGAATATCGCCATCATATGATGCTGAAAGAATTACATCAGCTGCCAATTTGCTACTAGGCTGGGTTCAAGGTGCAGAGCCCTTTATCTTCTGAAGAGCCACAGGTTCCTCACCCCCACTTTATAGTCTTTCAGTGCATGTCGACTAAGAAGGAAGTCCCACTGAGGCTGCTTCCAGATGATGGACATTCAACCTGACTTGTTTGCAGGGAGGCTACACAACGTGGCATCAAAGCAAAGCTTAGCCCATTTCGCCATCACTTTCCTTCTCACAAAAAGTCTCCATTTTTGTGGGTTCGCACTTCCATTCCACTTTCCCCCAAGGAGTTCAAGGTGGTGTCAATGCTTCTCTTCCTCTTCGTTTTATCCTTAGAACACCCCAGTGAGGTAGATTTGGCTGAGAGACTGTGAATGGCCCAAAGTAACCCAAGTGAGTTTCATGGCTGAAGTAAGGATCTGAACCCCAGTTGCCCAGTTACCTAATCCCAACCCTCTAACCACTATGCCACACTGTCATGGTGCAACCTGACAAATGTGCCTGAATCCTTGCAAGCGACCCCTCAGGTAAGCACATAACAGGATCCTACCCATCTTAAAGACAAGTGACTCTGTCGTCTGTGCAATTGCATGGTGCTTCCCGGTTGCCAACGTGTTTGTGAAATCTGCCTGTACTTTTGTTATACGTGCATGTGGCTGAAGGGTGCAGCCCACCCTCAGGGCTATCTTCCAGTCTATACTATGCCACATCACGTCACGCTGGTAACACACTGCATGCATTCGCCGTTGACTTACTACTTTTCTTTTACACAGACACACCTCTGTGGCCCCTGCTTGCTCCTTTTTCTAACCACTACGGTGTGAATGAGTTCTGCACCTTTTTTATTTTTAAACGACCCACTACGAAACACAGCTGCCTTTTGACAATCATACGTTGCCACACCCCCTGAGCAGTCTGCAATGTTCTCTCTCTCCCCCCCCCCCACGCCCACCCCGCAATTTTTGTACAGTGGGAAAGTCGCTGGGTAATTGGGTCCAGATTGGATAGGTTTAAATATTCATGAGGCTGGCAGAGGACTTGCGAGGGGGTGGCTGCCTTGATAGTGGTGATGTTGGTGGTGGTAGGGGGCTGGGGGTGGGGAAGTGACTAGTCACTGAGAGCTGCCAGTGAACAATTCTGGGAAAGAGGAAGGGAGGGAGGGAGCGAGGGGGAGAGCGAGCGAGCGAGAGAGCATGTGTGATGAGCAATAGCTGTGGACCTTACAGTTGCTGCTAACTGCCCTGGCGTGTTTGTGAGAGTGAGGGTGTGCGTGTGTGTGAGTGTGTGCGAGGAGCGAGAAAGAGGGAGGGGAGGGAGTGGAGAGGGTGGGGGGAGAGATAAGAGAGAGAGAGAGAGAGAGGAGGAAAAAGGAGAGAGGAGAAGGAAGGAACAACAAGGAAGAAAGGGGACAATACAATCATGCTGTGCTGTATGAGAAGAACAAAACAGGTAGAGCTGAAGATTTTATACCTCTTTTCCGCCGAGAAATTCCTAAGACTTGTGGGCTTAATGTGCGTTGGATCTGCGTGCAGGAGAGAAAGAAAGATTCTTTTTTTTTCTTAATATAGGAAACTGCTTCCTTTGCAATTCTTTAGCATCTTCCCACGAAAGGCTCAGATCACACCCCTTCCATGTATGCAGCGGAGGGGTGGTTTTTCCTCTCTCTTTCTCTGCCTCCCGTGGAGTTGGCGGGTGGGTGGGTGGGGGGAAGGCTGCCTAATGATCAGAACTGGGGAGCAATAAGGGGGATATCCTTGTTAGACACACCTGGGGGAGGGGGGTCGTGGGAATGTACGTGGCATAGGATTGTCTATTTAGGATTTGTCGAGGGTGTGTGGATATGGATGGGAGGAAGGAGAGAGGAAAATGGAGAGGGGGAGCGTTGAGGCAATTCCCTTTCATACACCCCCTTCCCGAGCTACCATGTGAATCTTAGCTGAGAGATGCTTTCTGTCTGTGATTGTTCTAATAGAGATTAGAAGGAGCTTGGAAGATGGGTGTAGGTTTTCCTTCTCCTCCTTTTCTTTAAGCAACTTGAAGAAGAATAGCTCTACCATTCCTCCCATTGCCTTTTAAATTTTTTTTTCTTAGGGGTGGGGGAAACAAATGAGCTGCTAGGAGAGATTAGGGGTGTGGGCTGGGGTTCCCTCTGCAATTCCTTTCATGCCGGGGACACTTGGACAACTGTGCACCAGCTGGTAAAAGAGACAGAGGACCACGCCTCTGTTAGCTCTCAGCTACGGTGGGATGGGGAAGATGGAACAGTATATGAACTTGGTGGAAACTGGTTAATTTCTTGTTGGCTCACAAGGTTTTGAGGGGGGGGGGGAAGCAAGTGGGGTTTTGTGGAAAGACTGAGAAGGCATTTCATTTCCAGCAATGATAAAATTGTAAAGACGCCCTCAGACAGCCTTCTGCCCCTCCACACACCTTTAAACTCCACTGCTGGTCAATGGTCAAGTCTGCTCCAAATCCTTCTTTGTGGAGAGGAATTTATCTTATTCATCATGTGGTCTAACTTCTGATTTATTCAAACTGGACCAGGATTTTGGTGTCTTTGATGTGTGGAAAATGGATTTTGTATATGTATAGGTTTTAAAAGAGAAATCTCAGTAGGTTGTTTTTTAAAAAAATATCTGGCAGCTTCCTTCTAGTATATCAGCTTGTTCCATAATGCAGCATCTAGGGTGTTGGGTGGGTGGAAACTGTGGTGTTTGAAATGGTTATTTGTGACTACTGAATATCTGGATTTTGAAAAGCCGCATGCCTTTCCGAGCCAACATATATGTTAGAAAGGTGGTCTGAAAGATCTCTAGGGTGGGGTTGGTGAATGGGAACTTCCACTTGCAATAGCATCTATTTCCGAATGTGTGTGTGTGTGTGTTTTAGACACACTCCAGTTGGTGGTACATTCACTAAATCCTGAAGCAGAGTGGTCATAGAACATGTTGCAGTCAGCCAGCAGAGCATATTCAGTAGCCATATGTGGGATGAAAAGGCAGCAGGAGGAAGGCAAAAATGACACAGCAGTGAGTGGAGAGGCTTAACACATTTTAAAATAAGGTAGCAGCAGCCTCTGAAGCTTTTGGGAGTGATAGGCTTGTGAGAGGAACAGTCACCATCTTTTCAAAGGAGAGCACATGGCTAATATCCTACCCACCTCATGGTTATGCTCTTACACTTTTTCTATGTATGTGGGTGGGTTTTTATGCTTCCTAGTTTTCATGCACATTTATAAATCTGTGCTGGATTAAAAAAGAAAAGAAAAAGGCACTCTTTCAGACACCAGCCACACCCCTTTACACACCCCTGAGTGCTTTTCCATGGATGCAACCATACATAGGTATATTTAGATGTGTGGGAAAATGCTCTATCAATATACAATTCAGTGCACATACTTTTGCAGACACAAAGAGACACACCCATGCACATACCCACTCATTCATACACACATAGACATAACTGCACACAGGTGCAAACCTTTATTCAGACACACCCACACATGGATCTCCGTTCTACCCTGAGAGTTATACTGCTTGCGCGCACACACAGATCATGCTCATAAAACACATAGAAGTTCAAACCTATACCTTATAAACCAAACCTGGAGAAAATGAAGGAACCCCTCTCTTCCCATGCTTAACCCCCTTCCTGCTCTTCCTTTCAACTATTCAGGAAAGGAAAGCCAGATAACAGACGACCGTGATCTGAAGTGGGTGTTTCCAAATTTAAGGGAGGTTTATTTGCTTCCTGGGGAATCCCCTCCTGTATTTTTGCTTGCAAAAGGACAAATAGCAGAATTCTTTTGGGGGCTGGGAGTTGGGTGTGGGTGGACTCTGAAGTACATATCTGTTTCCATGCATCTATGTTGATCATATGTATTTGAATGTATATGTGGTATTCTAGAAGGATAGATGTAGAAGTACATATATCCAATTTTAGCCTCCCCCCTTCAAAATCTATGCCTATAGTTTGTTTGTGCCTGTAACCGGAATGCACAGAACGAAACATTATACCTAACTGGCCTTGCAGAGGCACAACCTAGATTTCTAACACCTTGGCAGCTGTATTCCTTTTAAAAAAACCCACCACCATTAAAATGCTGAAAGGTGATGCGGAAGAATAATTGGAGATTAGATTTGGGTATATTTCGAAGATAAAATCCTAAAGTTTATATTGTACTCTGTGATTGGAAATGTGCCTTATATATGTTCCATTAACCAATGGCTGTGCTTCTCCTGTTTTCTACTATATATTGAAACAGACAAATACTATGTGGCTAAAGTGCTCAGTAATGGATGGAATGGGTGATTAAATGAGAGCTAGCATTTCCCACTTGTAGGTGAGAGGATCCTTGCCTTATTCATTGCTTCCCTGATGCAATACACTTGTGTTTGAGAGAAAGAGAGGTTTGAACCCTGCCACACCCATGAAATCAAAGGAAGGGGAGGGGTACAAGGAGGAGGTGGAAGAAGAAGGGAGAGCCTGCATTTCTTCCCTCTTCCACAGGAGTAGCATGGACAAGCTAGGATCTATCTATCTATCTGGACACTGTTTAATGCAACTGTAGAGCAATCAAAGGTTAGGCAACTGTTTCAGCAATTAGTGTTGGATAGTGTAGTGCCTTTTAAAACACCAGGAAGGCGGAAAGGTACAGGGGAAGATGGAAAGAAAGACAGGAGTAAGCACCAGAGAGGAGGTTTTATTTCTTCAGGGTATCATCTGTCTCATTTTTTTTTAAAAAAACCCTTACTTATGCTGCATAATGCAGAGGTTGCAAACTTGCAAGGGGTGATATGTACCTTTAAATACTGAGGCAGGGAGGAGGTGAAGCCATCTCCCTTCTTTGTGGGAGGGAAACTCAAGCATCTGCAGCTGATTCCCCCCCTGATATAATGGGCTACAGCAATATCATCAACTAAAGCCCACAGAACTATATCACTTGGCACTGGCTGTAGATCATGGCTAGAGCTTATCTTGCAGACAGACATGACACGCGGCTTCTCAAAACTTTTAATTTTAGCTTGAGAGGGTTTTTTTGTGGCTGGAGGCTTTTGAGGATCTTACATTCCATCCATGACTATTGTCTTTGAAGATTTCTTATAAATCAAGCATCTGCATGGAAATACTCAGTCTCAGTTCTCTTCCTCCTCTCTCCCTCCCCTGCCCCCTCCCCTCCAATTTCTGAACTCCTTGGTTATTATAGAAATGGATTTTTCATAAATCACTTAGTGTAACCCATCCCCCTTTGCATAGATGAGCTTCCCAAGAGGTTTAATTGAAAGCAGTTCTTCCATAAAGTAAAAGGGAACCAAGATGGTTAGTGGAAGATGTCACCCTTTCCTTGTCGGTACAACTTTCCCATCAGCATTCATAGCCACATGTCAGAACTAAAGGGGCATTTGTGGTTCTTTGAATTCTGATATAAGAGTTTTTAAAGCATATTTCATAAGGGAAATAAAGCCCTTCCCAAGAAACACCTTGAAAACATGGCTATGCCAGCACATCTGTCCATAACCACACCCACAGTCATGATTTCGAGCTGTTTCTAGAGAAGATAATTTGGTGTAGGGCTTTCTTTCTTAAGCTGAGCAAAAGAAAGCAGTTTTTCAAATGGAGATTGTATTTCCATGTTGGAAAGGTTTTCAGAACTTAGAATTCTCCCAGCCACTTCTGCAGTCAACATTTAGGTAATATGTATAACCTGAGGCTGTCTTCCTGTGCGAGGGCAAGATGATGCGACTGTTGCAAAGGCAATGTCCACAGATTATATGAATTTAGAATACACCCCCTTGTCTGCAGCTCTTTTATGCTGTGCCTATCTTTTTCACATTAGGTGTGTAAAATACTAAGACCTTTGACCCTCTCTTTCTGTGATTAGTTTGTAAAACAGTTATCCCATGCTGTGGGGGGCATGGCTCTGCTGGTCAGAGGCTGCCTTGAGTGCTTTGCCTTTCACTGTGCTGAAGGGTGTGGATGGTCCAAAACCTCTGCTTGTTCTGTTCTTAATATGTGCATCTATAAATGATTGACTTTCTCAGTCACACAGGGAGCATATAAACTGCAGGTTCCAAGTGGCTCACACTGAGAAGATGTTTGCAGCCTGGGTAGTCTCTTCCTGCCCCATGGCGTGATTTTATGCACAACTCCTGAGCTTTGTTTTGTCCCACACCACAGAGGCATACATTATCAAAGGGCTCAGCTTCTCCCATGATCTTTGAGTTTATAACCTGCAGGCTCCTCCTTCCTGCTGTGTGTCAACTGAGAGTTTTTGACATCCCATTTTGAATGGGTTCATATACCTTCAGGGTGCAATGTTTTTCAAAAAAAGGACATTGCATTGTATATAGAACTTGCCCATGCCTGACTCCCATAGAGGCCTAGTTTTCAGGACTGCCACCTATTTGTAACTGCCCATGAAAGTGAACAATCAGAAGTAAGGGTCATGACTGCTCTTTGCAATGGTACCAAGTGACTGAGTTCTGGTAGAAGGGGGTTTAGTGCAAAGGGAAAGGATTTGGCTCACACCAGTGGTTGCCACCACAAAAAACTACTCCATGTTGTCTTGCCTGTAGTCTACAAGAGTCACAGCATATGGATCATGTGAGTTACTTCCTCACTTCATCCCATGTCTGCACCAAGGGCTTCAATGAAGGCATGGCGTTAATGTGGAAAGGAATAGCACAATAGAAAGTGTCATATGATTCAGCGCTTGTATATCTTACTGCTGCACTGTGCAGACCAACTACTGAAGAACCATTTTGGTGGGGCCCATGAGGCTACAGAGAACAATGCCAGAGTGGGGCCTAACTCACTCACTGTGGAATGGGTTTCCACAGGCAACAATCAGCAAATGGATGAAGCAGCCTGAGACCACATTTGTCAGAGCATGACAACAGTTGCTAATACCTAAAGGGAGTGACTTTCAGGGATGTCTGATGATAGGCCACATTCCCCATGACCTGAAAGCTTCATGTGTTACAAGATGTGTCAGAAACAACACTGAGGAACTTGACAAGGTACTTGAAAGGCAATAGGACGTAAGCAGCCTCCTATGCAAGAAGGGTCTTTTGCTTTGTGTTTTTGCTTATAGAAATGTTGGATAAAGATGAGAACTATTTACTGAGTTAGTGCCTGGCGTGCTCTGGTCCATGGGGGTCATGAAGAGTCGGACACAACTGAACAACAATTTCCCGAGTTAACATCCAGTTAGGATGAGAAACAGAGCAACAAATGTTAGAAAGTTACAATATTAAAAAAATTGGAAGGTTCAGAATCACACTAGTCAACAGTGTTCACACAAGTAAAGAACAACAAACATGGGAAATGTACTCTTCCATATTGAATGGTATGCCTGTACCTAATCATACCGAATCATTTCTACATGTTGCTGATGCACCTTGCTGTGGAATGTGTGTTTTCCCAAGCAACACGATTGGGGCCAATTCCATGGGCCTTTCACTTCTCAATCACCACCATGCCTGATGGGACTGTAATAATTGTCTGGGTCTTTCTCATCTGGCCACTAGCCCTTTCTCATGTGATTATAGTATTCATACACAAGCTGTAGTTGTACTGGATAACAATGCAGCGGAGCAACATCTATGCAATTGTGCACATGTGAAGGAGGCCTGGGGAGAAACGAAAACATGGTTTGCTAAAAGGAAAGGAGCATATGGGTCAGTGTCATCGGGTGGGTGTGTTTAAACAGGAATCCAAATTCATTTGGAAAAGCTTCTGGCCCAGCTGAGATAGACAGACTAATCTTATGCATATCTATTAAGAATTACCGAAGTCACATAACATTTACATCTGTAGTTTCCTCCAAGGAGTTCAAGGTGGCACACATAGTTCTCCTTCTCATTTTATCATCCCAACAACCCTGTGAAGTAGGTTACGCTGAGAGTGAATAACTGGCCCAAGATCACCCAACGGGCTTCATGGCAGAGTGGAGATTGGAACCCTGGTCTCTCAGGTCCTAGTCCAGGACTGTAACCACCATAGCACACTGACTCTCACATTGCTGCCACACACTAGTAGAGGTTGGGAAGGTATGCATTTCATACCTTCCCTTTTAAGGTCTTTGGATCTCCCCATGGAGCTCCATTTTATAATCTGAAAATGATTGCTGTGTTTAAAATAATGTGTAGTTTTGGACCAACAGAGAAGGAAACAGTTTCACATAATTCTAGAGCAATGAAATTGTAATATACAGAAATCTGCTGCAGGTCTACAGAAAGTATTTCCCCCCCTTGCTTCACGCATAGTGGTGTGAGAGCCCCTTTTCTGTGATGCAATCCCAGGGCCTGTTTAACTCCATGTGGATGATGTAACCCCATGGTCAGGGCCCTCCCCTCCAGCCTAGGTACCAGTCAGGTGGGAAAGACTCATATGATGTGATAGGCTCTCCCCATGTGCATAATCAGACACATGGAACTGCTTCATGGGGAAGCAGGCCCTATGCCACTGCTGCTGTGTGTGAAGATCTTGAAGTGGACAGGTGACCTTTGGAACTCATTGCTGATAGGTTTGATAATTCCCAAATGACTAAAATGCATGCAAATCAGAAATGCAGTGCCTAATACTGTGAAGATGGAGAGGGAGTTCTTGCACTTTGTGATACTTGAGTGGAAAATGGGATTAGTATTGGTCCTGTTTTCTACACTGTGCTTTAACTCAGATCAACAGAGATTACTGAGCTATGCCCACCATTTTGTTAACCATTAGTATTGAGACATCTAGATTAGGGTTGCCATATTTCAAAAAGTGAAAATCCAGTCAGAAAGGTGGTCGAGCTTTTCTTGCCCATGTCTGGCAACCCAAAGATGCACATTCTGGTTCTACTTTTCTCTTGCTGGATTTCCACTGAGCATGTTTCTCCCTGCATGCCAATCTCTCTTTCTATGACTCTGAGCTAATACTTCGCATGGGGATTCTGCGTTTTAATTTAGACAACATTTGCATAACTGTTTTGAATTCCTAGATGCAAGGTCACACATGTTTTCACCGAGAGTCTTTTGTGTAGGGGGAAAAAAGCCCACAATTTCGCTTCTCGGTAATTTGTGAAAACATTAATTACTGAATATAGCTTATTACCAGACAAGTGCTGTCCTGGCTGGATCTCATGGAGAAGAGATGGGTAAAAGGTGGAGCTTTGAGTGGGAAGGAAGTTTTAAAAAGAAAATTCAATGAGACAGCAGGGAGGGAGGAAGAGTTACTGCATTTGTAGGATTGGTGCCTGAGTCTCTGGGCCACAGATGGTTCATGGTTTTTGCTGAACAAAGGGAATCTGATTTTGATAGATTATGATAATTCTCTTTATTGGGTTGTATCCAACTAAGTTCTACTTAGTATTCTTGGGTACAAACTATTGCTGTTGTTTATTTATTTTGTGTTGTTGCAGCAAAATAATCCTGTGGTGTGTATATGGTGCTATACACGTTTATTTTATTTCTTTGAAAATCATTGACTGATGCCATCGATCTTGTTCTTATGGACAGAGACTTTTAGAATAACCCAGGCCAGAGTAATAGCAGAGTCTTTGTGGTTTGAAGTGTTCAGTGATGATGCATGTGCATGGGAAGTATGAGTCAGTTCTACTATGGATCTACAATTCCATGCGCTTCTGCCCAAACCAAATGAAAACCAAAATGTGATATCCTCATGTCACTATGTGAGAGTGGATGATGTCCTGTCTTGCCCAGTGATGTCCTGCCCTGTGAGGAACCTGATGCTGCAAGTCTTTGTCCTACGCAGCATCACTTACTTTTTCATGAAGATAGGTGCTGCAGTTGCGTTACTGGTACTCTTCCCTGCCCTAGAGCTTTCCACTTACAATTTACAAAGCAATTTCCACATTTTTAGACTCTGCTTCATAGACAGCATCTCTACCCTTTCTTGCCATTACGTAGACAACCCATCCTTCCTGTTCATGGTAATGCAGCATCCCTGTGGGAAAACACACCCATTTGCTTCTGTGGAAAAATAGCATTGGGAAAATATTGATTTAACTGTCTTTGGTGCAATAAAGGTTTTGTTCTTCTTGAATAAAGTTAATAGCACTGTCTCCTGCAGCTCTTCATTTCCTTTTGCACACCCATCTGTTCTGCTTCCGATTGCTTTTCCTCTCCTGTGTGATTCATGTTTCCAGGTTGCTAATCCCTGCTGTGGACCTTGTGCATACTTAGCCCTTTTATCTGGCCTGTCTTTTTTCTTCTGCCTTTGTTTCTCTTGTGGCCAGTTTCTTTGAACAACCCATCTTCGTTCTGCTTGATACTAAAACGATGGAGGTGATTACACCTGCAAACCTTCCACGGAGCCTGTGGGTTTTGGTTTTCTGTGTTGCAACCTACATGAATTTACGCCCTCCAACTGGAGGAAATACGTCACTTCCTCTGTGGGCAGCACCATAACTATCAGAGACTGCGCCTCCCAAGCAAGTCTGAAATGGTCATCTCTAGGGTGGCCAGGCTGGCCAAGGATGAGGGCTTGCTATGCTGCGACAGGCCAGTGTTCTAGGCCAGCATTCTCTCTGCTGACAGTGGCAGATATAAGCACAGCATGATGGTTGACAAGCACAGCATGATGGCAATACCCACCCACTGTCATTAATCCTCAGCATCTGATAGCCAGAGAAGTGATGTCTCTGAACATGGAAGTTGCAATTTGGATATTATGGCTTGCTATAGCCATCAATTGACCTATTCTCCGTGCGCTTATTTTATCTGCTGAAGGCAATAATGTCCTGTGAAAATGAGTTCCACAGGTTAATTATATGTTGTGTGAGAGAGTAATTTCTTCTGTTTGTCTTACATCTGCTGTGGATGGCCTTGGACCTTTTTTATTTTGAGATTGTTGCCCTTTATTTACTCTCTTCACACCAATCATGTTTCTCTAAAACCTACCCCTTGTCCTCTCTCGGTTTTCATTTTTCTCCTAAGCTAAGAAGCCCTGTCTGTTTCATTTTCCATTCTTTTTTATTACTATTTAAAAAAGACCCCTTCCAGTGTTTCTACATCTTTTATTATGAAAAAGAAGGTGAACATTGTCCAGAACTGCATGTGTTGCTCTAAATGAAGATCCTTTTCATAATAATTTCTACCATTATTATTATTATTATTATTAGTAGTAGTAATAGTAAATTTGTATACTGCCCTATACCAGTGGTATACCTGTGCCTGCACTAATGCTGCACAAAAGTGACCCTCTGATGAGATTGCTGGCTGATCATGCTCAGTGCATACTTTGAAGCCACTCTTTGGAATATTTGGATGGATACTCTGTTGGAATTGGTTCCTGCTCATCTTAGGACTTACTGTGTTATCCTAGCATTTTGTTTTGAGCAGCTAGTAATGTGCTCTTACATTCTTACATGTTGAAGTCTTACATGTTAAAGGAGGACCATACCATATGCTTTTTCTAGATATCATATTATAATTTGTAGCACCCCCCCCCAAATGTATGAGAACTGTCCTGCTGAATAAGAACAAAGGGCCATCTAGCCCTGTATTTCTGTTCCCCAACAACAGTAGCTGGGCAGATTCTCACAGGAAGCTAAGAAATATGGCACTGGTGATAGTGGCACTGGCTTCTTCTTCTCATCATACAACTCCCATGATCCCTAGCTAACAGGACCAGTGGTCAGGGATGATGGGAATTGTAGTCCCAAAACATCTGGCGGGCCGAGTTTGCCTATGCCTGCCCTGAATTACCTTTTTACTCTAGCCTTCACTACAGTGGTTAGGGCTGATGGGAGTTGTAGTCCAAAATGTCTGGAGAGCACTTGGTTGACAAAGGCTGCTTTGTTAATTCACACAGTGCATAGCTGAACTATGGTATTCATTTCCACAAGAGACAAAGATGGCCACCAGCTTGGATTAGACAAATTAGTGGAGGATAAGGCTATCAATGGCTTCTAACCCTGATGGATACATTCTGCCTCAGCATGCTTCTCAATACCTGTTGCTGGAAACTGCAAGAGGGGTGCATGCTGTTGTGTTCGGATCTTGCTTCTGGGCTTCCTAAGGGCATCTAGTTGGCCACTGTGAGAACAGACTGATGGACTAGATGGGCCACTAGCCTGATCCAGCAGCAGACTCTTCTTTTTCTTACAGTGTGAGCATTCTGAAGACCATTGCTAATTTGTTTTCGTACCCTGGCCTTCATCTTCTAGTCTTTTTATTCTGCACCACCTCATTTGGTTTGGAGATCTCACCCCATGCATTACTATCATGCCAGATGGTTACGTAATTGTGAAACCTACCAAGCAGAACTTAGTTGACCACCAGTATGGCCTTTGAACTCTACACAAGAGTTTCATCCGTCTATTCTTGTGGCTGTCATTGCATTATAATCCACATAAAGTGCATTGCAATATTCCATTTGTAAGGTTATCAGTGCATGGCTCCCTTTAACTATGGTATCCGTGTCTAGGAATGGCTGCAGCTAATGCTGAAATTGGTAAAAAGGACTCCTAACCACTAAGGCCATTTGAGTCTCCAGTGACAATGATGGATCCAGGAGTACTCCCAAGCTATGTGCCTGTTTCTTCAGAGGGAGTGCAACCCTGTCCACAACAGGTAACTGACATACACATTGCAGGAGGTTGGATGAGATAACCCACAGGGTCCCTTCCAACTCTACAATTCTGTGATCTCAAACAGTAAACGATTCACCCACAGGGCCTCTAACTTAGCAGGATTTAGTTTCATGACCCTGTCACATTCCCCCTCCCCCCAAGTGAATCTTTCCCCCTAGTGTGAAAAATATCCTAGTTGATCTGAACCACTATCAAAAGCTGCACTATGATTGTAATGGGTATCACCTTTCCGGCACTGATGCTTGTGGGAGGACAAATGTATTGCCCTAAGAGGATTGCACCACATACTTTCCCTGAATGTTGCTATATATCTGTAGCATCCTAAGAATGTAAGAGCTGTCTTGCTGGATCAGAATAAAGGGCCATCTGGTCAGGCATTCTGCTCCCAACTTTGACTTGGCACACAAATTCGACTTAGTAGAGACAGCCTTTATCATAACAGTTCCAGAGTTTCCATTTTGTAATGGAAATGTTAATGTCACTATAGGTCCTGTTTGGCTCACCTAATATCCCCCTCCACTCCCATTTTGTATTGTCTGAATTTGCAAATTGGCAATGCAAATGGAACCTGAGACCATTACACCATGCTATTTGTTCTAATCAACTGATAATCTAGGGGCACTAATACACTTTATAGCGTCCATAAAGGAAGATTAGCTTCCCTTCATTTGAAGCAATAACCAATAGAGAAATTTGCTATTGTCTGTTGATGGCCCTGTTATTTATTAATATTTATTTGCTTATATTTATAGCTCCTTCCTAACCAATTTGGAAGTCAGACCACGTAACAGACCAAATAATCTCTTGTCAATGTACACCCATCCACTGACGTCCCTTGCCTTCTGAGCTGTCTGGCTGTTCTTAACCTTTCTGCAGTCCTCTCCAACTACCCTTAGACTTCACTCCCTTAAACCTAATCAGCACTCTTCCAGCTGCTGCTTGTGTCTTGGGGAAAAGGCATGGGAAAGATGAGGGTGTAGGAATTCCCTTGGTTGACGTATGATCAAGCCAATTGAGCTCCTAGTAGGTAGAAAGCTCCAGCTGACAACCTGCGCATGGTTGCACTCAAGCCCATCACCTACCCTTTTGGCCCCATCACTTGATTTAGGTCTCCCCTACTGCAAAAAAGCTAATGCTATTCTAGGCCACATCAACAACAGTATAGCGTCCTGGTGAAAGGAAGAATAGTACCACTCTATACTGCCTTGGTCAGACCACACCTGGGGTACTGTGTCCAGTTCTGGGTGCCACAATTTAAGAAGGATATTGACAATCTGGAATGTGAATGAGATGATCAAGGGCCTGAAATCCAAGCCTTATGAGGAATGGTTGAGGGAGTTGGAAATCAATTCAGTAGGCCTGTTGGCACAAGAAAAGTATTCAGTAGGTCCCTAAGTCTTACCAATGAGGAAGTCTGCCAAATTTTATGGTGTCTGGGATTGGGGGGAGATTTGGAGTTTGAAGTACCCTGATCCCAGTTTCCACAGCCCCAAACTTCCCCACACAAACATAGTGAAGCGGAAGCAGAATAAACAAGTTCCTGCATTGTACAACTTCTCAGGGCCGGAGAAGCAGTCACTGCAGGAGCTGAACAGTTTCCACTTACTACCCCTCTTCTCTGGCTAGGAAGGTACAGCAGAACACTTGCGTCTCTCCCTGAAAGGGGCTTCACAGAACATCCTTCAAGGACAGGTGCTATAGTAGTTCTTTTCCTGAGCCAGGCACTGGAGCAGGAGCAGAGGAGTTGAAATAGAAGCAGTTCTCCCTGGAGCTTCTCCCTGGAGCTGAGCTTGGGAAGGCCCACTGTAGCCCAGGGAGATTGACCACAGCCATCTGCTTGAGATGGTTGCTTGCTAGTTCGAGCAGAATAACTGAACTTGCATTGTCATGATCTCTCTCTCTCCTTTTGTAGGTTCCCTCTCCCCCACTTTACCAATCTCACGTTGCTGGGTATTGCCACTGGGTGCTGCCATTGGCTGCTAGCTTTGGCACTGACCTGTGACAGGGCCTTCTTGGTGGTGGTTCTCCACTTGTGGAACGCTACCCTGGTGAGCTGTGTTGATCTCCCTTAGGAGGAGTTCTCAAACATTCCTGTTAAGCCAGGCATTTGTTGGTTAAAAGATGCTATTCTTGGCAACGTTCAAATTAAATTATTAACTATGCTTTTAAATATTCTAACAGTTTAGATATTCTTAAAAGTTTTCGGATGTTCCTATTGTTTTTAAATGTTTTAAGTATGTTTTTTTTTACTTTTAATTGTGTTGTTTTGTTGCTTTGGTGCTTGCCATGGGCTCTCGTGGCAGTAAGGGCGAGATAGAAATTTAATACATACATACATACATACATACATACATACATACAAAATTAATTTTTTGGTGGGAATTGGCATTTATATAGCTGCATAAACATGGTAATTTACAGAAATGAGTGCAAATCAAGCAAATTTTTATATATTGACCCCTTCTAAATTTGTGAGAGAATGGTGGAAGGCAGAATGAGATTTGAATGGATTTCAATGCATCTGCTCCAGAATGATGCCTTTTAATAGATTCAGATCACTATACAAACTAGTAAGTGACAACAAATTGAGCAATTTGATCTCCGCTTTCTTAAATACCATGGCAACACAGTTGAGTACCAGATTTCAAGGGCCAGGTCAGTTCCCAGAATACAACTGCTTCAACAGAAATAACACAAGCGACAAGATAGAACACCACTGCTTTTTGCCTACAGCTCACATTTGAGGTTGTTGTAATGCATCACAATGGAACTACAAACTGTTGTCAAGAGTGATCTGCTGGGAAGAGCAAAGAAGTCACAAGGAGCTGACCTTTGCTGGCACATAGACAGCTGGATAACCTAAAAAACCCAATCACTGCTCAGAAACATATATTGCCAAATTTATGACAAGAAATTGTAACAGACCGAAATGTTGACTATGGCCTCTGATACTTTGCTTTGTCTCAGTGGTACTGTCCATTGTACCTACATGCCAATGTTAGCAATTCACATTGGATAACTACCCTATCTTTTAAATGTAGTGACTGGGCACAGATCATATACAAAGAGCAAGAACACCAAGAAAGGAGTGGTGTCCACAGAACTGGACACACTATTGCTTATGTGAGTTACAGTTATTTGGAACATCAAATTGTGTGGATCCATGGAACATATGACAACTGAACAGGAGTTCAAATAGAAACTCCTCAGTATTCTAGAATCAGAATAAAAAGTGAAGAATTGTGTCTGTCAGAGATTATTCTGTCTCTACTTTTTACAATTTTCAAAAGAAACATTCCCCACTGAATGGATGCTAATTTAATTATTAAGGAGGCTGCAGTCACAGTCACTATATTCAGATCTTCATTCTAGCAGAATAGCAGCTAATGTGTCTTCCAGATTCTGTGAACTACAACTCCCATTGGCCCAAGTCAGCATGATCAATGGTTAGGAGTGATGTGAGATGGAGTCCAAAATAGCTAGAGGACATCACAATGTCCTTACTCCTAGAATGTGTATGGTGGGCGGGGGCGGGTTAAGTGCATGCTAGCCTCCGTTCCTGACTTACATATGTTTACTATCACTACAAGGGACGCAGGTGGCGCTGTGGGTTAAAGCCTCAGCACCTAGGACTTGCCGATCGAAAGGTCGGCGGTTCGAATCCCTGCGGCGGGGTGCGCTCCCGCTGCTCGGTCCCAGCGCCTGCCAACCTAGCAGTTCGAAAGCACCTCCGGGTGCAAGTAGATAAATAGGGACCGCTTACCAGTGGGAAGGTAAACGGCGTTTCCGTGTGCGGCTCTGGCTCGCCAGATGCAGCTTTGTCACGCTGGCCACGTGACCCGGAAGTGTCTCCGGACAGCGCTGGCCCCTGGCCTCTTGAGTGAGATGGGCGCACAACCCCAGAGTCTGTCAAGACTGGCCCGTACAGGCAGGGGTACCTTTACCTTTACCTTTACCTTACTATCACTACAAATAGGCATGCATGCACCGTTATATGTGCAGAGGGCTTTTCTGCATGACCAAGAACCCTGTGGTTTCAGGTTCCCCCAACACAAAGACAGAGGCTTATTCTTCTTTGTTGTAATCTTCTTCATTCGCATGGTTTGGGGTGGAGCCATGATGTGACTCCTCCCATGCATTCTTTGGAATCTATTGGAATAACCTTCTAGATCAGGAACAATGATCAGCAACGTTCAGTAGTTTAGCAACAACCAAAGGGCCAAAGGTTCCCCATACCCAACCCCAGACTCTAGGAAAAGGGCTGAGTTATGCTAGTATAGACAGATTAGGAGAGAAACACAGCTTTCGCCTCTGCCAAGAGAAACCTTGAATAGAGATAAGTTTTGCCTTCTCTGCTGTTTTTTGAAATTATGTTCCTGATGCCCCTTTGGGCAGACTGTCATCTAAATGCAGGATTGGTCCAGTACTGGTCCTGTAGGCTTTAAGACATTACCTTCCATTATGACTACAATTTAACATATCTGCTTCTAAATGTCTGCCACTTTCTTTCTGCTCTGGCCTTATGCTCATCACTTCCTGTTCCCTTTTTTGTGTGTGTGGTTTGCTCTGCCGCACACATGTTTATTCCGAACAAGTTAGCAACATGCCTAATTATCCTTGCTGTAAGCATCCTGTGTATCATCAGCTCCTTCTGCTGGGGTGATTGTTCATTCATTTCTGTAGAGCAAATACGGCTTTGATGATCAAAATAGGATCTGTGAAGGCAAATTAAGGGGAGGGAGCATAATCAGACTGACACATAAATCCCAGTGAGAAATATGGTGACACGAAGCTATATGATAAAGTGGGCCTGGGACAGTTTTCAGTAGGTCACTGGGATACTGGAGGCAATACATGGCCATTGATAGCCTTCTCCATGAATACGTCAAACACCCTTTTCAAACCATGTTGGTGGCCATCTCTGCATCCTATGGCTTGAATTCCATGGTTTTATCTATGTGTGAAGAAATGTTTCCTTTTGTCTGTCCTGAATAATTGCCTTTGTATTTTCCTCCTAATATACTCTAACGTGTGCCCTCCCTCCCAATGCTAGATATGGGTGGTATTATTGAACTAAACAGTTGGGTGAGCAGAATGACTTCTGCTTGCACAGCAGGACTGCCCTCTTCTCTTCTCCCTGCATACGCCCCGTACCTTTCCTAAATCTGCTCTGGAGGGTTGAAAGAACCCAGAGGACAGATTTAGGGCATGAGCTGGGAGAGGAGGAAAGTTATTCCTCTTGTGCAAGGATATAGCTCTACATAGCTGTCAACCTTCCTTTTTTGCGGGAAATTCCCTTATTCCAGCGCCGTTTCCCGCTGCTATCCTGGATTGTTAGATATCCTGTAGACTATCCCCAGGACAGGTGAGGCTGCTGATCCCTTATTTTCGAGGCTACTGATCCTTTATTTTCAAATCTGAAAGTTGACAGCTATGTAGCTCTACCCTGAATATGACCTCTGGAATCAATGTGATGGTGCTGCCACCAGTGCCCCTTTCCCGATTAGCCCATTTTCTTTTTTGCTTTTGCCTCAATCTTGGTCACTTTATGCTGGGGGTCAAACTAAATATGCCACTGTGAGAACGTAATTAGCACACAGGTGTTAATTACATAAATAGCAGCTGCAGGGGCCTCAAAGCAGCTTCAGGACCATACAGGAGGGTAGAGAACTTGTTCTTTTCCTGCCACATTCTGAACTAAAACCACAAAAATCAGCTTCAGAGAAGCATTTGAAGGGGAAGCCTCCCTAAGGAACATTGCTGGTTGAAATGCAAATGGCAGCTTTGGAAAGCCAATTTTGTCAAGTTTGTGACAGGGAAACAAAAATGTGTGTGTTAACTGCATCCATACAATTAAAGTTGCACCTAGTTTGTCTTTCCCCCCTGACAAATTCCATGTATAATTTTGTTGCTCATTCACCCAGTCTGAAGAGATCTTTTTCTCTTCAGTCCACTTAGGTATATACACCATTCTAAATACTTGATGTCATCTGCAAACTACGCTACCTATCTATGCTGTTTTCTTCAGCTTAAAGAAACATATTTTCAATCTATAAGAGGTTTACAGAAGATACCGAGAAAAGGAGAATTACCCAGATAATCCATCCCAGCTGCTTTTAGCACTGTATAGTTCCAGACTAACATTTGTGAAGTAAACATGGGCCTACAACAACAGCAGAAAAAAAGTCACTTGGAGGAGGGTGACTATCAAGGGAAGAGTTAAGCACATACATTCCCTTTGTGCTACCTCGGCTTCAAAGCACTTTGCAGTGGTGGGAGGACTTCGTGTGGAAGGTTTGCCCAAGAAAGTTACAGCTGCACAAGAGAGACTTGTACTTGTTCTAATATCCTTGCATACCATCGCAAAGTGAAGGGCTGCACTTTTCTGGAATCTGCTGGTTCAGGGTTCTCTCCCCCCCCCCCTTTTCTTGGAGGAGAGTGTCGAAGAAAAGAATGCAGGTGAACCCTGTGTGAATGCTGAGAGATAATGCAAAAGAACCCCCTCATTTCACACACCCTGTCCCTCTCTGTACCTCCCCAGTTTCCAGGCACCCACTGAGGGATCTCTTGCAAAAAAAAAAGAACAACTCTTGAACCATTTTCCTGGGGGAAAGCCCTTCCCTCCAGACCCCTGTGCTTCTTAGCTTTATCCATGCCAGCATTATTGCACTTGCTCACAGCTTCCGCTTACCTGTAATGTGGCCCTGGGGCAGCTGGTAATGGAAAATGTACAGTGCTTTGCTCCCCCCTGGCAGTTTCTCTGTCAGAATTGCCCTCGGGCTTTTCTTTGTGCTGGAACCTGAGCAGGAGCTAGCTATGTCCTAATTGACATTTCCAACTACATTCTTACTCATGCGCTACTCTCTCTCCCTTCCCATGGAATTCAGAAGGCTTGATTCAGTCAAACATGCTCAGAATGTAAACACGGACTCATTTCAATACACTTGAAGCCAGCTAAGAACCCTCAAGAGAAGTATTTGGGGGTCTCTCTCTCTGTACTTTGGGGGGCATATATTGGGCCCTGTATATTTTTCAACATTTTAGCAGTCAGGCAGTTATGCTTAAAGACCTAAACCAAGTTTATTCAATTCCAGCGCTAAGTACCTTGAGATCCTGCCCATGGACAACTTGGCAAGTCGCTAGTCTGATAGAAGACAAATGAAACTGTTTAAGAATATATCCCCACAAAGGTCAAAAACAAATAACTTTTAAGAAATAAATAAATTAATTATTTGCTTTTCTATTCTATCTTGTAGACAACACATGCTATGACTGCAACATAGGTCAAAAACAAATTTCTGATAGGCTGGACAAGAAACCAAAGAACTTTTCTGAGCCCGCAAAAAAGCAATACTGTAATCAGTATTTTATTCTTCATCTTTGCTCTGACTTCTCAGTTAACGTGCAAATATTTTGAGGCCGTGTCTGAGTTGATAGCTACTGTGCACATAAAGAATGTTCATATCTGTAGTCACCAATGCTGTGGTTTTAAAAGGATCTTGGGATAGGCTTAGGACATGTAAGGAGCACAATAGACGCTCCGTGTTCTCTGCAGGCTGCCTCATCCCCTTGCATAGCACGTCTGGCCATAGACACGCCTCCTGTGTGATTAGTGGCAGGTTAGTCCTCCAGTCTATTGTCTGGGATGGAGGGAGGAAGGAAGCTTTGCTGAAAGCAGCCATGTATTAACACATCAGCATCCAAATCAATATCTTCCCTGACAGGACTAATTCCACAGAGACATGCTGCCGCCAGCCATGCTGTAAGGAAAAGCCGTGCCGGTCCGGGGGAAATGCAGATGTGGAGGTGCCTGGGACCATGGCAGTCCTGGGACTAACACAGCTGGGGTGTAGGAATCGCCGCAAAGCTGCATGGTTTGCTAGGGAAAATGCCTTTGTATCAAGCTTGGACAGGTCTGTCTTCAATTTCCTGCTTCAGTATCGCTTGTCTGTGTGCATCCCTCCTGCATCACCCCTTTGGTGCTTTCTCTTTGTCATTGTCTGTACCGTTTTGCCTTTTGCTCTTGCTCATCTTCCTTCCTTCCTTTCTTCTCCTCAAGGTCTTGTAGCACATATTCTTTCCTTCAACCATTTCCCTCCCATCCTTCTCATTGACTTCTCAATTCCAGTCAATCCAGGGTGGCTTTTGCAGGCAGGGGGGAGGAAAGGCGTGGCACCTGTTGCTTATGTTTCTGCTGGAAGGGTGGAACTTCCTTTCAGCTTGTGGTTGCTGCCACGTGTCAGGAATGAAGACCCAACTGCACAGCCCAAACCCATCCACCAAGCTACCTGCTTCCCCAGCCGTTGGGAATTCACCCCTTTCCTCTAATTGCTTGGGATGTTTGCTTGATTTAACGAACCCGTAAACACCACCTCAGAATGTTAATTGCTCCTATTTCCAGTGACACAAATTAAAAACACTACCACCTCAAACAGAGCACAAGCAAAACAAGAGCAGGGAGGATACTTTGTTGAACTTGGCACTCTTCTGTTCAGTGGATGGAGTGAACATTGCCATCAGCAGCAGTAGCTCATGCTCCACCCGTATAAAGCAAAGTTCAGTGTTCAAGCATCCCAAGAAGAACTGGTACCCAAGCATCATTTTTCTGGGCACATCTGGTATAAACTTGTAACATGGGCCCCTTTCCTCTTCCTCTCAGAAGGCTTCGCCTGCCTGATTTATTAAATAGGGTAGATTGTTTGATGTCATTGAGCTTTTTGATTAGCTCCCTTTGTTGGAACTGCTTAACCAAGGCTGTAAACCAGGCATAGGCAAACTCGGCCCTCCAGATGTTTTTGGGACTACAATTCCCATCATCCCTGACCACTGGTCCTGTTAGCTAGGGATGATGGGAGTTGTAGTCCCAAAACATCTGGAGGGCTGAGTTTGCCTATGCCTGCTGTAAACTCTTGGAGGCAGAAATCAAAACTCCATCTCCTACAGATGCAACTGGTTCTTGTACCTTTGGGGGATAAGATCAGGAAAACTGCTATTTTCATCACTTGTGGATGCTCTGACCATAGTAACAACATCTGCCCCGGCATAGAAGAATCCTGCTAAGAGAGCTGCAGGGCGGAGGAGGCAGAAGCCACAGTCTTCTATCCTGGTGCCTTCACACTATTTAGCTAGGTTAAGCGCAACTGTCCTTGGTGCTAAATTGCTTCCACACCTCAGAAAGCGTGAAAGGTTTTTTCCTGCCTCCTGTGCCCATGTTTCGCTATTTTAGTAGATACAGTTGGCAAATCTTTTCCCTCTGCGCTTCATTCTCAGCTATTAGATATCAGTCATCTTTGATTTTTATAACATGATCCCTTTCGTTCTGTCTGACAAAACAGCTATACGGGGGATTCTTTGGATAAGGCTGAAAATTTTTGTAGTTGCTTTAATTAGTATTTGTATCCCTGAGCCACTGCATGTGTGGGTGTATTTGATTATGTGTGTGTACATACTTTTTAAATTAATAAAATAATGAAAATGAGAAAAAGGTGGCTAGTTGCCTCCACTCCCCAAGTTTACAACGTAGGAATCCTAGATTGTCTCTGTTTCTCGAGGGGGATAGACCCACCAACTAGAAAAGGGGATTATCCCTCTGTGAATCCTGCTACTCCATTAGCAGTCAGCCTGAATAATGGGGAAAGGTACATTTTGCATGTGACAATTCCGTTCCCCCGCCCCTAGTCATTCATTTCATAGGGAGCTGCCTTATATTGGATCACAACGCCTTGTTTGTCTTGCCTGGCATTTTGTAGTCCCTGTCCTGAAACTGCCATGGCTGGAGATGCCAGTGGTTGAACATTGGACCCTCTGCATACAAGGCATATTCTCAACCACTGGTCCTGCTTCATTGCTCATCTGAACCTAGGAATCTGCACAGAATTAGAAAGAGACTCACAAAAAGGGCCGAAATTCCTTACGAGCTGCCCTTGTTCCATGGCTGGATGAGCCTCAGGTCCTCTGAGAATTGGTTTTGGATATTGCATCAGAAGCACAAGGTTTGCTTGCTTACAGAAGCCAAGCTTCTCTTGCAATGCCCAAACCGATTCTTCTCCATTTATAAATGTCTTCTCCATTTATTTCATTGGAACTCCAACCCGCCCCCCTGGCCAGGGGACTTTGCTCCCTAAGATTTTTCTCCCCAAATCTTGTTCTTCAGTCTCTCTTACTTCTTTACAGGATTATGAAACCTATCATTTATGATCAGTGCTCTTCCAAGGTGTTTGACACCTCCACATTCTTCATTTACCCCATTTCAAGTCACGTGCCTGTCCCCCCATCACTTTATGCTTCATAAAACCAAACAATTGGATCCATGCACTTGAATGTAGGTCCTCCAGATACAAAGAGTGGTGGATTGTGGCCACACAGAATAAACAAATCACTTCACTTTTTTCACCTGTGAGGCTGGTAAAAGAGCATCTATCTCTGCATTTCTGCTGTATCTTCCTCCTAGAGGGAGGAGATGAAAGTGCTCTTCTCTTCCATGGGAGGAATGATGCCAACCCAGGCTCCTTCATCGTTGGTGTGCTACCTGCTATGGGATCAATGGGGGAAGATGGCTCTGGTAGTCCCTCTGGTAGTCCTTGTTGCTGAAACACATTAATTCTTCCCCCTATCAGCCCCGTATTAACGTGAATTGCCCATCAGAAGCAGAGATGCTCCAGTGTCCTGTACCTTCTTATTGTAATCCAGGAAGACAGGGGAAGAACAGATGGAAAATGATTGCTGCATTTCAGTATACGGAACTGTTGGAGAAACACACACAACAGTAGAGGGTGAGGTAGCGAGAATGATGCCAAAATAATGACTGCATCCTATCCTGAACTGGGAATCTTAGATAGTGAGTCATGGATCTACGTATTTCATGAAAAAGAGGTAGAAATATTATGAAGATTGTAGGTTTGATAACGTGGATCGGAGAATGAGGTTAACAAGCCTGAATACAGTCCTTTGGGCAACTAGTAGAAGTCATTTTGACAAGGGATTCCTTGGAGGAGGTTTGGGGGCATGAAAGAAGAACAGAGTGTTCCCTTCTTCCAATATATGACAGAAAGGACTCTGGAGAATACATGTAATGAGGACTTTCTTTCTTTTTTTGTCCAAAGAAGTTTGATCAATAGTGAATTTTCTCAGGGCTGCCGACATTCTATTTATGAAATCACAGGTCTTGCCATCTTAGTGTTTTTTTCTGTACCTCAAGCTCCTAAAATTTAAAATAGTCTTCAAGTTTTAGAAACTGAAAGCTTATTTTAAAATGCTTCTAAATGAATTAATATTCTTTAACGTCAGCTTGTTATTTTGGAAGCGTGACTTACTTTTAAAGCCATCCTATGCTGTACTAACCGTGCAACATATGCAGACTGCCTACACAATACACTTTCCCCCACATTTCAGGTGAATTGCTGCTCTATGGATGCCTTCAGACTGCCAGTATTCATTTAAATACTGGCAAATTGAGGTTTGTGAAGTTAAAGTGGATTAAAGTGTTCTGACTCTCAGACACAACAAACCCACTTTCAAACACAACACAAAATAGACTTTTTGCTGTAAGGAAAGTTATGGGAAAATGTGGGATGACATTAGATTGGTGGAAAGCCATATAACCTTGACACAAACAAATCAGGGTGTGAATGCTCAATGAACAATGGACATCATACAACCTCTGCAGAAACTTTGTGCAAATGAATCAGAATGAATAAGCAAGTTTCCAGAAGTGACCTGTGTTCATGACAATGCTGAACCAGCTTTTCTTAAATCACTAGTATGTAAGATACTGAGATCAGCAATGTCAGTTCTGTAGAGCTCCAATGGACCAGGAGGGTCACTGGGGAGACTTCTTGGAAAAAATATTTGAGTCTCAGAGAAGCCAACACTCATGGGTCACTAATTACCTTTTCTTAGTCAGCCATCCCATTGCCCTAATAATCTGCAGGCACTCACCAGCTTAATGTCTGTCTCATCAACCCATAGCAGCGTTTTCTTCCTGTTAATGCTAGCAGGGCATAATGAGGCAGGCAGGAAAGTCAGCACCAAGCAGGAAAGTGACACACCAGCAGCATGGATCCAGGCTGCACAGGACCCCCCTGGCCACTTCGCAGCTGGGTATCTGACCTAACACCTTCCTCCATTGCTCCTGGTGAAGGCAAGGCCTCCTTGGCTTTCCTCAGTCACTTGCACTGCAGTGGTAGCGGAGTCCTACCTGCTGCAGCTCACCCAACACCGCTGTCCACATCTGACTCATTGGTTCTTGTTTGTGGATGGGGATGTGCATTTGCATATCTCATTGAAAGTGATCAGTGAAGACAGATGGCGCCAACAAGCATTCTGCTGTGCTTTTGAATGTGCATCAGACTTGTGCCGTAAAGTGATACATGTGCAGAAGCATGCTTACTTGTGAGGGTTTGCTTAGCTGCATTGGTAAGCCTGCTTCTAAGTGGGAACCACACTAAATTGCCTTTGTGGGAACCTGTCCCTGTGTTTAGCTCCTTAGCCTGGAACAGTTTGTGTCATGCTGGACAAACCCCTTGACCATGTTGCATCTGCTTTCCCATGCTGCAGGCAGTGGTGACTGGTGTCCATTGGACCTGGTGGGGCATAAGGCAAGGGACCAATGAGAGGGACAACCATAGCCAATGACAGGCAGAGCCAATTAATTTTAGTTTTGTTCCCATCCTCTTTTCTGCAGAGTTCTACAAGGGCAACACTGAGACTGAGAAGGATGAAACTTATAGGCAGCACCATCCGGTGGTGGAGACTGAAGTCAGATTGTGATGGGTGGGGCAGTGTTCCATTTGCACTAAAGGAGAGATCTCCACTGCCTATAGGGCTGTTGGCTTTTGAACGTCTCTTGCCTTCAGAGCTCTCAGCTTTCAGGCTGCGTATTGCTTCCTGACCACCACCTGGATTGAAGAGCTGCCATATTTTGTGTGGACAACCCCACTCCCCTGCTTGTCCTCCTAAAGAAGAAACAAAACAATATAAAAATCCTTCCAGTAGCACCTTAGAGACCAACTAAGTTTGTTATTGGTATGAGCTTTCATGTGCATGCACACTTCTTCAGATTTCGTGTGCAGCTATACACACAAAAGCTCGTACCAATAACAAACTAAGTTGGTCTCTAAGGTGCTACTGGAAGGAATTTTTTTATTTGGTTTCAACTACGGCAGACCAACATGGCTACCAACCTGTAACTCCTACAAAAGGAGATTGAAAAGCTATTTCGAGTGTGGTTTTCTCCCCCAGTGCATTCAAACAGAGCTTCAGATAGCTGTGCTGTGCTTTTCATCCTGCAGGATTTCCCTGGGGCTGTGAAAGATCTCCAGGCGACGAGCTTGCAAATGGGTTCTTAATGCATTCCAAGATGCCCATTTGAAAGAACAAATGTGTATGTACAGAACATTACCTTTGGGAGCCCCACTGGAAATTTCAGGATGGATGTTGAAAATAGAGAGGCCATCAAATTCATCCAGCCTAGCATTGTTGACTCTTACTGGCAGCTGCTCCCCTGGGTCCTGATCAGAAGAAGGACTTTCCCATTACTTTAAGAACATCAAAACAACAAGAGTGCTGTAGCCCCCTAAAGACTACTATCATGCTATAAGTTACAGATAGGTAGCCGTGTTGGTCTGCCATAGTCAAAACAAAAAAAATTCCTTCCAGTAGCACCTTAAAGACCAACTAAGTCAGTTCTTGGTATGAGCTTTCGTGTGCATGCACACTTCTTCAGATACACTGAAACAGAAGTTTCCAGACCCTTCTGGAAACTTCTGTTTCAGTGTATCTGAAGAAGTGTGCATGCACACGAAAGCTCATACCAAGCACTGACTTAGTTGGTCTTTAAGGTGCTACTGGAAGGAGTTTTTTTTGTTTTATCATGCTATAAGTTTTCATAGACTGGAGCCCACTTCACAAGATGTATGAAGATGCATACTCAGTTGCAAATATATATTTAAATCATATTATATTAGTGATGTGTGTGTGTGTGTGTGTGTGTGTGCGCGTAAGCAGTGAAGTTGGAGGAAAATGAAATGCAAGAAACAGTGCCAATTACAATTCAATTGGAGCTATAATGTGTACAAAACAAGTGTAGTAATAGGTGATAAAACAATCAAGATGGTAATGCTGAGTGAATTAACACTTGTAGCAGGATATGAAACCATTGTCTCTACTCAGATCCAAATGAACAGAACTGAAATTCTTGATTAAATATTATCCAGGAGTTTCACATTGGAACCCATCCCTTGAAATTCCTTTATTCACATTTGGCCTCTTCAAGATCAATAGCAGAGCATCCTTGTAGAATGAAATGTTTTCCCACAGGTTTCTGAACACTACCATTTCCGATGTCATATTTGCGCCCGTATGATTCTTTTCTACGTGGACTAGGCTGCTTGCCCTGTGTAGAATGTGGAAGGGCATTTCTGACAGATGATAGTAATGTATATGATGAAGATGAACAAGTAAATTGACCCTTGATGATGTGGCTGACATTTTTGGTTCCTGCAATTGTGTTGCCTGATTAGGTGTGTTGGGAGGACAGAGTTGGCATCTGGGTCAGCTGCAAGCTGCGGTTCCACAGGTTGTGTGGGCTATTGTTGCTGGTGAGTAGCTATTTCAGATGAGGGATATTTATGTAACCAAAGACTGGCCCACC
Source organism: Podarcis gaigeae (assembly GCF_964106915.1). Classification (NCBI taxonomy): domain Eukaryota; kingdom Metazoa; phylum Chordata; class Lepidosauria; order Squamata; family Lacertidae; genus Podarcis; species Podarcis gaigeae. Next base: position 76,101,069 of record NC_139677.1, read on the forward strand.
AACCATGGGCCAGGAGAACAAAGCATGCTTGATTTCACTGCTTAAAGTTCTCCCCATGTGGCTCTATACTGTGAATTACACTACGCATCTGGTAGATTCTAGCTCACGAAAGCTTGTTTGTTATTTGCCACAATACTGGTTGTTGTTGTTTTTTGTACTGCAACACAGAAACTCTAGATACCCTCTGGAAATTGCCTTATATCTACCCCAGCATTGTGTATTCTAATGGGCAGAAGCTCTTTGGGGTCTTAGGCAGAGACTTTTCCACTGTCTACTACATGATCCTTTTCAACAGAGATGCTGAGGATTGACCCTGAGTCTTGAACCTGAGACTCGCTGCATGGCAAAGCATGTGCTGTGCCACCCAGCTATGCCCCACCCTGCCCAGCCCATTTAAATTTTGCCTCTGCTTTCCCAAAAACTCTTTGCTAATTACCTGACCATAGTATCATGGAATTGTAGAGTTGGAAGTAACCACGGGTGTCATCTAGGCCAATTCCCTGCAATTCAGGAATCTTTTGACCAACATGGGGCTCAAACCCGGACCCTGAGATTAAGAGTCTGATGCTTTACCAACTGAGCTATAGAGACCAGCCTGTCATTAGTCTGCTGTACTCAAGGCTGGTGAATTACTAAGAGAAAACAAATATGTACAGTATATAAAAAGAGACATAAAAGATTGCATTTATTCATGTGTAGAAGTTAAAACAGAGCTATCCGTCATTTAATACCTCTTTAGGAAACATTTAAAGCAACTTAGTGCTTATGTTTGCACTGGATAGAGGCTGCCAGTGTGCACTGTAGGTCAGGTCATTTAAAACCACACTTAAAAGAAACCATCTGATAAATGTACCCCTTGTTTTGGAAACAAAAGGATAGTATTTCATGATAAATATGTTGTTTTATTTATTTATCTAAAGTATTTATAGGGCACTCTTCAGCAATGCTCTCAGAGTGGCAGCTTGCAATAAAATAATCAAACCACAATGCAGTACAATGAGTCATAAACATCTCAATAAAACAAGACACAGAGGAGCAATAAATTAAGATAAAACAGTAACAGTAAATCTCATCAAGCACTTAAAAAACCTGGGCAAATAAAAAGGTTTTTACCTGGCACAGAAAAGAAAACAAGGCTAATGCCAGGTACCTCTGTTGGTAGAGGGGATTCCAGAGAATTGGTGCCACAGCAGAGGAGGCGCCTTGTCTTGCTGTCACCACCTCATCTCAGAAGATATGTTGGGAGGGGTTGTTGATTCATGAATGAGCACATGCTTTGTATGCAGAAAGTCTGGGAGGTGGATTTAGGGCAGCACAACTGGTTTCGCCACACTGGGCACCAAGCCTAGGAGGGGCATTGTAGGAAGCTGCCACTATGATGTAGTGAATTGAGCATGTTGTTGTTGTTTAGTCGTTTAGTCGTGTCCGACTCTTTGTGACCCCATGGACCAGAGAACGCCAGGCACCTCTGTCCTCCACTGCCTCCCGCAGTTTGGTCAAAGAATTGAGCATAACAGAAGGCAATATGCAGGAGTTGGGGTGCCAAATTTTGGCCTCACACAGGGTGCCACTGAAATTTGAAAAACCAGTTTGCCCCTGTCAAAGCTGAGATGAACTCCTTTCTAGAACCTTGGAGAGTTGTTGTCATTCAGGAGTGAGCTAGGCAGGACAATGGTCTGACTTGGTATATGACAGCTTCTTGTGTTCCTAAGGTGGCAAGACTTTTTACACCCATAAATGTCCATATGAGAATAGATGCCCCTTCAAAGAACCTGATGCCGAGCCACTTAGGATTTTGTAGGTCAGAACCAATACTTTGAATTGTACCTGGAAATGGATCGCTGAGATGTGTTCCATATATTTGGCCATGCTGCTGCATTTTGCTCTTACTCTTGAACAGCACATTTCAAAATTCTAAATGAGATGTTTAGTTGATGCATATACAGATCCATTCTATCATCTATCTACCTACCTACCTACCTATTTGGTATGACCTGCAAGCCCTGTGACAAGTATATGGCTTTTTCCATGCATGCTTTCTTCAGAGGCATTGTCAAAATCCTGAAGCTCTGGGGATGGGTCCTTTGCAGTGGTTGCCACAGGTCTGTGCTGACCATGGAAGGAAAGTGGCAGTTGAAGCCTGCAGCTCCTAAAAGCTATGGAGAGAGTGCTTTCAAAGTCTCCTTGAATGTTGCAGAGCATGGGCTGAACATATCGGTGTGGTCAGCACAGAACATCATTGTAGAGTGACAGTTGCTATGGGAACGGTGTACCAGTGTTGAGTGACAAGCAGCTCACCCATCGTCCCTAATAAGTATAAAGTGTCTCTCTTAAGAGTTCAAATTATAATAAATATGGGATTGGCTTAGCATGTTGAATATGGAACGGAAGTCACATGCTGGATTTTCATTCTTTAATGCTGCATATTAGTAGTAACATGTTTTTCTACTATTAACTTTGCTTATTACAGCAAGTATCAGGAACGAGGAAAATGAAAACCTCCTGTAATTGCTTTATGTTTGCTATGTGTGTTCTGCAATATGCTTACCCAAACACCCTAACTAACTTTCATAGAATGTATTTGCTCGAGAGATTTCTAATCAAACCTCCCCTCTCTTTTCTTCTCCCCACAAAAGGTTGAAAAAAATGATGACATTGACCAAAAGATTGAACAAGATGGCATCAAACCAGAAGATAAAGCTCATAAGGCAGCCACCAAAATTCAGGCTAGCTTCCGTGGACACATAACAAGGAAAAAGCTCAAGGGGGAGAAGAAGGGAGATTCCCAAACTACTGATGTTGAAGCTGGTGAGAAGAAGGAGGAAGTCCTCGCCAATGGCTTGGCGGATGGCAAAGCTGCTATTACAGAAGCTGCTCCAACTGAGAATGCCCTGCCTGCCGATGGCAGCAAAGGAGGAAGCACTCCAGCAGATGAGAAGCAGGGGGAGGGCACAGCTGACACTGGTTCAGAACAACCTGCCACAAAGGCCACTACTCCCGCTGCCCCGTCGGAGGAAAAGTCCGCTGCTGTTGCCGCTGAAACGGAAAGTGCCACTAAAGCTTCTACCGATAATTCACCATCCTTGAAGGCCGACGAAGCGCAAGTCAAGGAGGAACCTAAACAAGCCGAAGTGCCTGCCACTGTCACTACTGCCGTTACCCCCACTGCTGCAGAGGATGCTATTGCCAAGGCAACAGTGCAACCCCAAACAGACACAGCGGAGAGTAGCCAAACCGAAGAGAAGACAGGTACGCTAACAATAGCAAGGGAGGAAAGCTGTCTTGGAATGGAGATAGAGTGGTGATGTGTGAGCTAGGAATTGGGGATTAACATTAGGATTAAGCCACCAGTGGTCCTTCATGAGAACAGGGCAGGTGTAGCTTTAAAGCAGGCAGCCATCTATCCTAAATGAAAGTTGGCAATTGACTGGCTCTGTGGTACTGCTCCATGATAGAGGAGCCCAATTTACAGTTCTTGGGCTTTGACGTGACCAGCAAGAGATTTATCTCCCTCGCTCTCCCCTCATAAGGAGGTTTCACCCATAAGGAAAACAAACCTATTTTCAAACATTATGAGAGATACATTTTAAGTATTGCAAGAGAGAAGTTTCAAAAACTCTGAGCGCTCAAAAGATTTTGAGCCTTGTCCACCACGATAGGGTTGGGTTGGGTGTCATAACATAAGCCCAGTCACCAGATTATACCATTTATAATAAAGTTGCCATAGCGTCTGGCCATTTCTGCCCATGAGTACTGCATTGCCTGATAAATCCACAACCCAGGGCAGCTGATTTGAGGGGTGATGAGAGAGCAGTAAATGGTCAGCAATTTAATTTATTGCTGTATTTACACATCCAAAAGGTGCGGAAAAGGTGTTCAAGTGCCAGAATAACTTGACCAGCTTTGGGTGCTGTGTGTCTTGACTGGGCAGTGGGGTGGAGTAGTGCAATTTACTGTTCTACCCCAGGCAGCAAACTGCCTTAGGCCAGCACAGCTTGAATTTTTTTTAGTTTATTTCATAAAATGCATACACCGATTGATTGAAAATCAACAACCACCACCCTCAAAGTGGTTTACGAAAGATAAAACAGTAAAATCAGAAAACTTCACAACCATACTTTTAAATCTACAAAAGTTAAAATACTAAAAACAAATTAAAATCACCTCAACTTTCTAAGCATCTGGGTAGGCCTTTTGGAACAAGAATGTTTTTAGCAGGTGCCTAAAAGAGTACAGTGGAGACGACTGCTTGATCTCAAGAGGCACAGAGTTCCAAAGTGCGGGTGCTGCCACACTAAATGATTGAATTCTTACTAATGTGGAATGGGTATTGTGTGGCACTTGTAGTAGTGCCAATTCCACCAACTGAAGCTATTGAGTGGTCACATGCAGGGTAAGACGAGTGGACACAAATGGCAAAATGGCAAAATGATAGTGGTAAGGTCAGCTGGAGGTTTGTGGTGCAAGGGTGGTAAGGGGAAGACAATAGACTTTGGTATGATAACCCAGAAAAGGTGGCTTATAATTGCAAAATCTGAAACCAGCATAGGAATTGTGCAGATGGGCTCTATACTGGAGACTTGTGATTCTCAACAATTATTATTTAGGGGCATGCCACACAGCAATTATGGCTAGTAACCATTAATAGCCTTATTCTCCAAACAGCAATAAGCAAATAGTAAAATGTACAGCGTATCAGGCAGAAAGAGCAGCCAAACTGAAATGTATCCATTCTCCTTGGGTCATGTTTTTGTATGGCTTGATTCCAAATGACTTCAATGGAGATGGGCCAGAGATGATTTTGAATCACAGTTTCTGCCAAATTGATCTGTAAATCTCATGGGAAAGCAATGTCTCCAGTATCATAAAGCTACTAATCTAAAACTTCGAGTGGGATGAACTGAATAAGCAAGGACACATAGGTTATGTGTATAATAAACTTCACAATTCTGGTTGACAAGGGTAAATTATTTTCAGCAGGAACTGAGCTTTTCTTGCTGGGGCCAGGGAGAAGAAAGAGGTGGGGGAAGGGATGGCAAAGAAGGTGCTTAGGGGCATTTTCAGTCAATAGGCATGTTGAAAGAGGCTGCAAAGCTCATTTGCTCCCGTGTAGTCCAATTAATCTCTGTGGAACTGTGCCAGAGCAAATGGACAGTGGAATATGGTCTGTGAAGAGACACTGGGGGCAGATGGTCCATCCTCAACTATGGCAAACCTTGCACGATCCTCCACTGAGTTCTGATTTAAATATTCCATTCTTTCATTTTCTGAATCAACCAATAGGCAGAGAGAGGCTTGTCTTGTAACAATGACAGTGGCGCCATACGCAAGGCAAGCATGGAAGCTTGGTTACGCCATGTATCAGTTTTGATTGTATTATGAAAGCACAGTGCCATGTATGCACTGTGTTACAATAAGGCCAGTGTAACTCACTGTGAGGAGGCCAAGAAACCTTAGGTTGCCCATGGCTTGGCTCTAAAGTTGTCACTGAACTTCTCCCTTCAGTGAAGTTTTTCATCAGAAAGATAGCAAGGGGTGGGAGGAGAGGAACAATGACAAAATAAAAAACTTAGATTCAACAGCCCAGTAAAATGGCAACATTGCTAGGTAGAACTGGTTCACCCAAACTATTCAGCAACTTACGCCCTAAATATCTGAAAGATTGCCTCCATCCCTACAGCCTCTCTTGGGTATTAGACTCAGGAGAGGAGCTCTCTTGGTAGTTCTGCCACCCTCAGAAGTGCAGGAAATGCAGCCCAGGCTTTCTCTGTGGCAGCCCCTACATTGTGGAACACCCTCTCCGCAGATACACATCTTGCATCTTCATTATACAGTTTCAGCCATATGCTGAAGACATACCTCTTTCTCTTTGACTCTGAGAATTCAGGTATTTTTGTGGGACCCATCTCTTCTATATTTGGGTTAAACTATATAGCACTGCTTTTGCTTCAGATTGTTTTACTTGCCTTTATAATTGCATATAAATTGTTTACTTCTTTTGTATTGTTTCAATTGTATTGCTGTAACCTGCCCTGGGACCTTACACTGAAGGGTGGGTTAGAAATCCAATAAACAACAAAACAAATATTTGACAGAAACGGGGGCAAATTTGGATGCTCCTGGGCAGGCAAAACATCTTCAGGTATTTCAAGAGGAATTTCCAAGGTTTAACACTATACTTGAATTCCAGGCTCTTTGAACAGTTCACATGCTCCAGTTCACATAGCTGACTCAACTTATTAAAACTAGACCATGAATTCTGCAAGAAAACCTATCTTTCCTTGAACAGATGAGAAGTTTGAGGGCTTTCCTCTACCCTTTGGCTCATGGTAGCAAAACCATTTCAAAGCCAATACAAAAAGTGATAGGATTGATTATATTAGAATGAATTGTAGGATAGTAGTGAGAAATTGATTGAGCTGATTGAGCTATTAGTGGAAAATTGATTGGGGTTTTTTTTGCTTGGAATTAAGCTGAGCAAAAATCAATGTTTGCTTAGCTTAATTGGCTCTAAATTAACATTGTCCAAACATTTCATAAAATTGTGAAATGAAGACAGGAATAAAAATGTGTGTGTCTACTGATGATGCCATTTTGTGGGCCCTCTTGGATACAAGGTGGAATTAAAATAGATTGGGTGAGTGAATATTCACTTTCCCTTTAAACTATAATTGAAAGGTGAGCAGGGCCACTTAACTGCTTTCATTGCATACCATGAAAAGGTGCTTGCTCACCTCATAAATGCTCCACCCTACGGTCTCCACAGTCAGGTGCCTACCTTTAATCCGCTTCCCACAAAGTAGATCCTTTCCTTCTCTCCCCTTAATGACCTGAGGGTGCTTTATGGTATACCCCATGCATTACTCTCTAAAGGGGCCAGTGACAGCTGGCTTGGAGTGTGAAAGGTGGAACTGAACTTTCATAGGAATTTCCTGAGTCTTCATAGAGATGCCTGACATTTGTTCTAAAAATCATTGGCATTATTATTTCAGCGAGCAAAGGCTGGCACTGTAATTGGTAGTGGAAGGCTGCCAACAAATAAATAAATCTAGTTGGCTACAAGATGGTATCATTGGCTGGCTAATTTCCAAGGCACACTTGGCTCCCACTATTACAAGAAAGTAAATGCAGGTCAGCCCACATTTTTGCAGCGGTGTTCATCTGGAATAAATTTTCCTATAGTTACTGCCTCAATCTTCTAATTCAAGGACATGATCTCATGGGTGACATTGACAGTAGACATACCCTTCCCTTTATTTGTCCTATGTTTGGGAAACCATGATGTCATCTGAAATTGAGCTGCATGCAGGAATTGCCTAGTGCATCAAGTAACTGCAATAATCAAGATATTTCAGGACTTACAATCATAATAATCATTTTTATTTCTTAACATCTGGCACAACTGAGCTGGAATGTCTCTTGTGCGGGATCCATTGAAGCGATTGAAACATGCAACTTATTCTTGTAGAGATGTGGACATGTGCTGATCTTTTACAAAAATGCTTGCTTAAAACTGATATTGTATAGGACAGGCACCCCCAAACTCGGCCCTCCACATGTTTTGGGGCTACAATTCCCATCATCCCTGACCAACTGGTCCTGTCAGCTAGGGATGATGGGAGTTGTGGTCCCAAAACATCTGGCGGGCCGAGTTTGGGGGTGCCTGGTATAGGAAGTCCAGGTTCCCTCTCTTCTATCCTGTAAGGATAGTCCCTACATATGGAATTTACTCAATCTATCTCATATAAGGATCACTACTGAACTTGGAAAATGCAACTGCTTCCCCCTAAGGTTCAGAAAATAGCTCCGTTTATTCTGAGTTCTATTATGCTATTGGTGCTATTTCTCTGTCAACTTGTGAGCCACCTGGCCACCTTGTTTGTGTACATAACTTGCTCTATCTCAAGGGGTGGGATGGAGCCTTGAGTGAGCATAGGTTTCTAACTAGACTCCTCTCTTGCCACCTCACACTTCATGTCCACTGTGCAGGTGGTAGTGGTCTTGTGTAAGGGCTCTACCAGGATCAATGTCCTTCCAAGGCCCAAGTTTCTCTGTGCTGGCATAAAGATTTTTACAGTGGCACAATGATGTCCTCTGCCAGATCAGGAGGTGATCCTATCCCACCTGCTGGGCATAACTGAATATATGATTGTTCTGAAAGTCACTGCAAAGTTATCACATATATACCAGCTATTGCTGTAAAGCAATAAAAAGACAATTTATGGTAGATCACATGGCTGGAAAAGGCCAGGTTTTCATGTGACAATGATCTCAAGGGTTACGTAGCTATCTGAAGAAGAAAGTATGCCTCTGTACTCAGGAAAGTCAAATTATGCATGTAAAGCTGGCAAAATCTCTCTCTCTCTTTTAACGTGGCACTGCATCTTTGCTGCATTGTTCTACATTAAGGCTTTATCTGTCTCCCCACATTCTCAGGTTGTTTTAGGGGTCTTTATATCTCAAGAACCTATGGATAACTATTCCATTCTACTTTCAGTTTCCTGGTGGACATGGATCTCTGTAGATGGTTTTCAAAATGTTTGAAAAGCTCTATTTTATTTTATACAGGATAGTGGTAAAGAAAAACATTTCAGCTACTTTGGGTATCACTTGTGCATACAGGATTGAGTCAGGGAAATGTCAGTTGTAATATAAAATGTATGAAAAAATCTAGTTCTAATGTGACCATTTTATCTGAGTATTTGAAACACCGTGCTTTGTAGCTGCTATCACACTGAGCAAATTTAGTGCCTGTTCCAATTTCACTTGCATTAATCCAGAGATCTATGCACTGATTTCTATTAAGTGAGCAAACACAGAGGCTCCCCTGTGATGGCAATGGAAGGATTAACTATAATGTTCAATCTAGCTATGCAATGTGTAATTTCCTTCTTCGCAAGCTCTGTATAACAAGGGCCACATGTATGTCTAAACTTGAAATCATATACAACCTTGCATTCTCCTGTGCAATGAAATCCAGTGTGGTTTCCAAAAACTCCTTGTTCTTCCCTGTTTGTTTCTGGTCAGGAATGTTTATTGGCTTTATTGCTAATTATGAATGTTTTGCAAATACTCCTTCCCTCTCATAGATTGCATTTCCATTTTTAATACCAAAGAGTGATAAGTGCTTTCCCTGTATTCTGGTATTACAACTATTGCTGGGCAACCTGTGATGTTGCTGGACTTCCAACTGCCATGATCCCTAACCATGCTGGCTGATGGGAGATGGTTTGTTTTATTTATGAATACTTTGTATTATTTTCTGTGCACCATTTTTATAATACTGTTATTGTTTAACTTAACAACATTTTTCATCACCTTGTAAGAAATTTTCTGAAAAGGGGACTATACATTACTTAAGGATGGGAATCACTTAACAAACTGTGTCAGCGGAAGTCCCTCACATTGTCATGGCTTCTGCAATGGGGCTCCTCACTCTCCTCCTTCCATGCACTCCCCATAATTGGCTCATGAGTGGGATGAAGAACCCCCCAGAACCACACATGTAGGAGATGGATGATTGTTCCATCTGGCAAGCTTCAACGCTTGCACAGACGGAACGACCGCCACAGTGCTACCTTGAATTTTACCCAGAATAATTAAACAGCATAAGGAGGTTCACAGGTTCCCTAGTCATGGCTTTGGACATTTGGGAGAAGGGCTTTCCTGGTGATTTGCTGACTGTTCCCAAGGAAGTCACATGCTTCCTCCTCGGTCCCCTTTTAAATTATGTCTCTTAATAAGGAGACACAGTACCATTTAGGTTTTCCTAAGTCAGTTTTCTGCCTGACGTAGAGTACCAAATGCCAGGCACCCATTCTGCTAACTTTTAGGAATCAGGGTGAGACACATTTACACTCTCAGCCATTTTAATTGGACGTATTTTAAGTATTGGAAGGATGTTGTGTTAGCTGTTGCTTTCACAGCTAATTGGCATTTAATCATCTCAATTTTTGCTGATTTTAAATGTTTAATTGTATGTATTATATTGTTGTTGTTACTTAGTTTTATTGTACAATGTAAACTGCCCTGGGATAAATATTATGGGTACCATATAAAAGCCTTGACTGTCTGAATGAATGAATATTTTTAGAATATGTTATTGCAGCACAATCCCATGTCTTTTCAAAAGTAAGTCCTATTGAATGAAATGGGGCTTACTCACAGGTAAGTGAGGTTGGGATTGCAGAGTTAGTTACCATAAGCAAAGTATGTTTTACTGTAAAAATCTCATCTTTCATCACCAAGATCACCCTTAGAGAAAGCAACTCTCATCATGTAGCCCTTTTGTTCCAAAGGGGTTTTCTCAACCCCTACTTCAAAGCCAGCTGTCATCTATTGCAAAGGACTCCCTTTTCTTCCCCAGGTAACCTGAGCAGCAAAACAGACTTCAGCACAAAGATGGATTCTGCTTTAAAAACTACGACAACAACAACAACAACAACAACAACAACAACAACAACAACAACAACAACCAGTCAATGTCTCTAGCTTCCACATCACTGGCCAAGAGTTAGACTGATAGCAAGATAGAGATTATTTTCTAATTTCCTCCTAGGAACCTGCATATTAATTGCATCCCAGTGAGGAAATAGCTTCAAACATGCTTGTCTCTGATCAGCTCGATCAAAGTTTTTGAGAGCTAGGGATTGGGAATCTAGGTACTCTTTTAATGCAGAAGAGCCTGCAGACTGGCTGGACTCATAGAAATGTTGTCCTACAACTTCTAAATAAGGATAGTTCAGAAGTTCAGAAATCATTCTCTCTACTGTTGTTTATGCTCTGTGTCCTAAAGGGGATCTGTGCTATCCCAGGTCCTGATACTGGTTTGTGTTATTGGTGGAATGAACATGCTGCCATGTTAATCAAAATCTCTTCCAGGGAAGCGGAAAGGGGAATTGATTTTTAACTTCAGGAATCATCTGGAAATATCTTTACTTCTAACATAAGATAACTTTTGCCTTTTGTCTATCCAGAGCATGCCCTCTCTTAAGAGTCGACATTTCATTTTATTTCTTGATTATACTCCAAATCTACTTTCCCTTGAACATGTTAACTGAAAATAGTAAGGTCTTGCTTAATTAAGTCTGCATTGGGATCTGGGTGGTTGTCAACAGGCTCAGTTTGCCCTGTATGAGTGACATACTGCTTGGCGAGGCTAGTGAGAAAAACCTATGGGAGTCTGGTAAACTGGTAGACTTAGAAATTGGCAAGTGAGGCCAATTTACACCTTGAAACTCGTGTTGAATTGCTGATTGAGAATCTTCTTGCTTTGTTAATTGACCTATGGGTGAGAGTTTCTGAATTTCTAGCAGTGATGGAGAAACTTTTTCACACTTAGGGCCACATGTCCTTCTGTGCAACCTTTCAGGGGCCACACACCAGTGTGCAGGGTGGGGCCAGAAGGAAAAGTGGTCAGAGCAATGAATGTAATCCCTTCACTTTGTACAGTTGGCTAGTTTCTACACACATGCACATACCCCTCCTTGTTCTTTGACTAGCCCTGCCTAAAATTGTCTATGCCACAGTGAAGTGGCTTTGTTCCAAGTTGAACACCACTTGCATGCTAGTCTTTGCATGTTAGATATTCAAGATCAATCTGCATTTAACAGTTTAACCAGACTGTTGATAGAGAATAAACAAGTTAAGAGACTATGGGAATATGTGCCTTGAAATAATGGATACTTCTGAGTAGACATGTATAAGTTGATTAAGCCGCATATCTTCCAGAAAGTGTCAGAATGCAACTGGATTTGTTTGTGTCAGCATATGAGTAGGGTGCCCTGGTTGGCCCATCACCAGTGAGGTGATGAGCCAATCAGAACAGGTATTTCTAGCATCAGAAGGGAGAGATTTTTGAAACAATGTTGTTGTTGTTTAGTCGTGTCCAACTCTTTGTGACCCCATGGACCAGAGCACGCCAGGCACTCCTGTCTTCCACTGTCTCCCGCAGTTTGGTCAAACTCATGCTGGTAGCTTCAAGAACACTGTCCAACCATCTCGTCCTCTGTCGTCCCCTTCTCCTTGTGCCCTCCATCTTTCCCAACATCAGGGTCTTTTCCAGGGAGTCTTCTCTTCTCATGAGGTGGCCAAAGTATTGGAGCCTCAGCTTCACAATGTGTCCTTCCAGTGAGTACTCAGGGCTGATTTCCTTAAGAATGGATAGGTTTGATCTTCTTGCAGTCCATGGGACTCTCAAGAGTCTCCTCCAGCACCATAATTCAAAATTTGAAATAATAAGACCAATTAAATATCATCAGATCTATTATAATATCAGCAATAAGATTGCCAACACCTGCATTTCAAGCTAGCTTCTGATAACTATATACCTGGAGAGGTTTGGCCCCACCATCACAAAATAACTTACACACGCAGCTCTTAAAAGCACAAACTTAAGCTTTGAGAAGGCAGGAGATATAATGCATTGTACAGACCCGAGAGCCTGTTGTGTACAGTTGAGAAATGGCAATGTAGTTTACAGCAGTAACACAATCCCTTAATACCAGCATCTAATAGGCTAAACATTTCAGATGAAAACCAAAAGCTGCTAGAATATCTTTTGGGATTTTGTGCTCAAAGGAGCAAATCCATTAGAAAACAGTCAAGGTTATATGGGCTGCACTTTGTAATGTGCATTTCAACCTGTTTCACAGCATAAAGATCCATAGCGGAACATCCCTGCTAAGTGCACCTGGGCTAAGAACATCTGTTTATGGAATAATTCACAAGTGCCTTCCAATTTGTGAATGACAGGGTCAGAAGAGTAAACAAACAAACAAACAAACAAATCAGATACTGACCAGCAGTTATTCCGAAAATCTACAGCAGCTCCATAAGCTTAGATATAGTCTTTCCATGAATACAGAAACAAGAAAGGCACATGTAGTCCTTTGTCGTATTGTATAATTGTGGTATGGCAATACAGTCCTTGTCCCGACTTTCAATACAAGATGAGTAAGTCCTAGTTATCCCTTTATTTTGTTAAAGCAAAAACCCACCTTATCAAAGGGACATCATAACATCAAGTTTCAGCAAAGCTACTCCAGGAGACAGGTGAATGAGAATATGGTCTCATTTTTTAGTACATTACAGGACTTCTAAGCTCCATTAGGGTCTTTCATGTGCTGAAAAATGGTTTCATAACAGATTTTGAGATGCATTTAAGAAGATATACAAATGCCCATGGGAAAAACTGATGAATGGCTTTGGGGTGTGAGTTGCATTGTCCACTCAGCTGGCCACATCATGTAAGACTAGTATACTATTTAACAGAAGTAGCTGCTTTCTGTGTAAACCTTTTACACTGCTTCTGAAGAATGTGGACTAACTTTACAACCTTATATATACTTAACTGAACAGAGTGGGCAATACTTTTGAATAGGCATGCATAGGATTCCACTGTGAGTTTTTTTAAAAAAAATATGGCCCCAAGCACTTCCCTCAATAAATGGGATACTTAAAGTACCTTATGAATCTCATCAGAATAGAAGAGTGTGAATTCCATGCTAACTAGATTTTAAAAATAGATGGTTTTACTGGAGAAAGGCTGGAACACTTCTACAGAACATCTGATTTGCATGTAGAAAGTCCTAGGTCCCCAGCATTTTCAGGAAGAAACCCTGGAGAGTAGCTGCCAATGAGTATAAACAATGTTGAGTTAGATGGACCAATGGTCCACTGAATTTCTGCATAAACCTTGCAACCAAAAATTTGTTGCCTATACCTATATTTTCTCACTAGAGCCTCTTTTGATGTATCCCTCAATTCTCTGCCCTCCCTCCTCTCAAGAGGGGCCAGAACTAATTAAATGCACCTGTTAACATGACTCAGAAGTAATTACCATGACATTTTCACACCTGGGCTTCAATGACTCAGCACAAGAGCTCACTATTCCCTCTCTGGGCTTTTGGGGGTAGCAATTAATATGTCTGGCAGAGTGGGTGTATAAGGCCATCAGATGCTAGCATTAAAACCACTGCCTTTGTGGCTGGGCATGTGGGAGTTATTCACGGAGGGAAAACAATCTAATTAAGGTTGTCTTATGGATCACCATCCTGCCACATCATTCCTAGAACTCAGTTTGTGTTTTAGGGGCCAGGACTAGGGTGACCAGGTGAAAAAGAGGACAGCGCTTCTGTACCTTTGCTAGTTGGGAAGAAGACTGAAACTTACACCTCCTGAAATTCCTTCTTCTGTACAGCTATTTAAAGTAAAAGAGCGTTAACCAGGCCAACATAACTTGGGCCCAGTCTTGTATGGGATGTTCATCAGAGCTGAACATGCCTTCCTGTTTTGCCATGTTTGGCTCAACAAGAGACAGTGCAAATTCATTCATTTCAAATTCCTTACACCTTTCACGATTTTGCTTTTTCTTCTTGAAGGACATGTTGTTTCCCTTTGAGAATTATCAGATGCAGGAAATGATCATGGTGGGTAAGAGGATTAAACCTCTTGTGCCATTGTGTATTTCCATAAGTGCTTATTGCAGTGTCTGAGGGCAGTGGTGGGTTTTCTGGGATATGCCCTTGGAAGCTTAGCTATGTGAATTGTTTGATTTTGTTGAAGTTGGAGTGGGTGCATTTTGTATGTGTGGATTTTAAACAAAGTGTGCTAATTGTGTTGTGTTCTGGTTAAAGCCGCAATCTTATTACCTCTTACTTAGGAGTAAGCCATATTGAACGCAATGGGAGTTGAAGCAGGAGGGACAGGTGCACTTCTTGAGCTAATAGTAGCATTGAAGGGAGTAAGTGTCATCATGAAAGGGTCTGAGTAGTCATGCTTAAGACTAAGTGCCACTAGAGCAGCTTTCTTCAATTGAGTACCCACCAGATGTTCTGGACTCCATTTCCCATCAGCCCCTGCCAGCATAGCAAGTTGTCAGGGATGATGGGAGTTGTAGTCCAAAAGGTCTGGAGGGCCTCAGGTTGTGAGCCTGAACTAGGGAGTAATTTTAAACCAACCAGGGTTGGCAGCTGTAGCACCAAGAGCAGAAGAACGGTAAAAATATATTTGAATGAACTTTCTCACTAACTGTCAAAGGATTGGTGCTCAAACCATTACAACTACCATCACTACCACTTTTTTTCTCTGAGGAAACTTACAGTTTGCATGTACTACTGAGGTCCTACTAGAGGTTTAATGTCAGGACCCTGTAGGAAGCAATCTGTTTTTGGATTGGTAGCATATTTCAGTCTTTATTTATTTATTACTAAGGCACACTGACACAGAATTAACTGCTAAAAGAAAACAGATTTTAACCCATTTGCATGGCAAAAGTCAAATAACTCTGAGAGCTGAAGCAACTGATTTTGACCTCTGCCATCTTAACTGCAAGTGCTGGTAATTAGTGAGAGGAGGTAGCTGATGCTGTGTCCTCATAAGCAATTATGTTAGTCAGTGATAATGCTTGCATCCTTGACAAACTAATATGCTTGCATGAATATTCCTAACTTCATGTCACAGGTCTGGTCTGGTGTATCTGTTGTATGGTCCTTAACTGACACATCCTACCAAAGTGATACAATTGCAATATGTTAAACTAGAAACTATGGAACACAGCAACTAACTGGATTTTGATTTGATTATGTTAATAAGGAGTGATACTTATCATCAATCTGTCTCTCTGGTGGCACATGAATGTTGTGTGATTTCTTCACTGGCATTACTGAAAACTTCATGGAGGGAGGGTAGGGAACAGCCATGAATGCTTGGTTACTTTCTTGGCCATAGTTGGTCATTCAAGAGCAGTAAGACACATGGCAGAGCACAGTATTCCCAAAGCATTGCACACTATGCTATTGACTCTGTTACTGAGCACTGTGTTGGTTTGACATTAACATTTTGGTAGTTCTAAGGGAACTTCTGACTGTTCATACCTCTGTTAAGGTAGTTCCCTTTACACACAGCTGAGATACGGAAGTCATTTCCCCATACTCCAGAAGCATGTGGATATCCCAGCCATGTGGGCATGGTTGATTGTGTGGGTCATCTTCTTTAGATCAGTGCAGTATTGGGTGGAAGAGCCAAGTGACTGGCCTATCCTTTGTTATAGCAATACACAGTGCTCAATAGCAGTGGATTGCACCAAAGTAATGTAGACGTATCGCCGCATGTGGTGTGTGTCTGTACATTTTCTGATTCCATTCCATTCAGTTATCAAAGGTCTATCAGAATCCGTTTAGTCACCGCTACCAATACTAGAATACAGTCTGGAAAACAGCAGTATACAATATTTGAGCAGGTAGTGAGACAAGTCTTTGAATGAAGAAACAGACACATATTGACACAGTCACCTATTAGTTCATGCTGAGATTGCTAGAGTGATGCTTGGAAAACTTGATTCTGTGAACATCTTGTGCACTTGTTTCAATTTTCTGGACCACAGGGAGTTAAATGAAGATGAGGTGAAAAGATTTTGTGGGTGGGTGGAGGTTTTGTATAGATAAAAGCAAGTTTGTATGACAAGGTATTGGACCATTGGGTTGGGATGCCCTGCTCTTTTTACATAGGAGTAACTAAACCACAGAGCCTAGTGCTTGCCGATCAGAAGGTTGGCAGTTCTAATCCCTGTGACGGGGTAAGCTCCCATTGTTTGATCCCAGCTCCTGTCCACCTAGCAGTTCGAAAGCACGTCAAAGTGCAAGTAGATAAATAGGTACTCCTCCAGCGGGAAGGTAAACGGTGTTTCTGTGCGCTGCTCTGGTTCACCAGAAGTGGTTTAGTCATGCTGGCCACATGACCCGGAAGCTGCCTGTGGACAAACGCCGCCTCCCTCGACCAGTAAAGTGAGATGAGCACTGCAACCCCATAGTCATCTGCGACTGGACTTAACAGGGGTCCCTTTACCTTTAACTAGCAAGGGCTCCCCTTAATTAAGCCTGTCCTTATATCAGAAGGAGATCTCTCTGTTTATCCTCCCTCCTTATTCCTCTCAACTATGAAAACAACCTCAAATAGTTTGGCCCAGTTGACTCTTCCCTTCCTGAAACTTGTTTTAGTGCTATTGCAAGTCTGTGCGTATCTGTAGATATACACGGAGGTGAAAGGAGGTCAAGCAAGCCTATCACTTGGATTGTTGGCCAATTTGCAGAGACAGGCAAAGTCATCTTGGCCACCTCCTTTATATGAGAGGTATAGGTTGGTGATGGAGCACCGTCTTTTGAAAAGCCTCAGAGCTATAGGTTACCCAGAACATCAGAAACCAGGGGGTTGGACTCGATGGCCCTTGTGGTCTCTTCCAACTCTATGATTCTATGATTCTATGATGTTCTGGTATGCTCCTTGGAGCAACATTTTAGGCACCTATTGCACAGTATTTAGTGAGAAAGTAGCAACAGTGCCATCTGCTGATAATTAAGGAACTGCAGCTATTGCTCCATTCATTGAGGCCTTCAACAGTTCTCATGTTCAAACTGAATTCATTAATCAAGTAATTTTTATTATAGAAATCCTGTACACAAAAGGGAGAAAAAAATTGCAGTGGAAAAGCATCTGCTCCTTATGACCACGTGCTTTCTATAGCATTTAGAAAAATACAGGGTGCTGAACTTTCCTCTTGTAAGTTACTCTAATAATTACATTAAAATGGTAACAATGGCACAATTTCTCTCTCTTTTGTACAGAAAATGGAAAAATGGATTCTGGATGTCATTTTAACACCCATCCCAATTTTGTCATTTTCTCTTGTAGGGATCAATACTATCTCATAGCATGAATCCTTCCCCACCTCTTGTTTCCATGGCAACGCCTAGCAGTCAGGATTTTAAGGCCTACTGAAGGAGTGCCATACATACTTAGGTAACTCATAAATGGCATGCTGCTTTTTGACTATGGAGCTGGAAGACTACAACTGAAGTGGTATTTCAGGGCAAGGTCACAACTATTTGTTTGGGTCCAGCATTCATAAAGGACTGCCTCCTTTTGTATCAGCCTTCCCAGACCCTCTAAGTGTCCGTTTTCCAAGGACAGTCCCGAATTTACAGAAGCCATCCTGGTTTCTGATTTGATCCCAAAATGTCCATCTTTTCCTTAGGACATCCCTGTTCTCATCCCGAGCTAAGGAGATAAGTAGCTATACAACCTTTAGAAGACATCTGAAGGCAACCCTGCTTTTTAATGTTTAATTATGTTTTTATATGTTGGAAGCCACCCAGAGTGACTAGGGCAGGCATGGCCAAACTTGGCCCTCCAGATGTTTTGGGACTACAATTCCCATCATCCGTGACCACCGGTCCTGTTAGCTAGGGATGATGGGAGTTGTAGTCCCAAAACATCTGGAGGGCCAAGTTTGGTCATACCTGGACTAGGGCAATCCAGCTAGATGGGTGGGGAATAATAACAATAACAATAACGTCCTTATTTTCATCAGAGAAATGTTGGAGGGCATGCCTCCCTGCTACCTAAAATCTAGTAGTGAGGCTGTTATTTGTGTCCCATCTATGATAGAAGCACAGTTGGCTGTGATAATAGTTAGGGCTTCTTCATTGGCTCAACTCAAACTGTGGAATACCTTGTCCCATGAAGTTTAGGTGGTCCATCTTTAATCACCTTCTGCTGACTATTAAAGACTTTTTAAAAATCTGTTATGCATGCACACACCCATAAAATGTATATTGTAGGAAGCATCCCACAGCTATTGAAGATTTCTTTTTGTCTCATCCTGGTAAACTTGTGTCTACTTCAACTGTGTAAAAACATTGACCAGTCCTTGATGGAGTACAGCACTTGACTCTGCATTCACATTAGTATCAGTCTTCACATACTTCTCTCAGAACAAATTTGAGAGTTAAAAAATAAGCACTCCAAAGGGCTGGGAAAAAAATATCTTTGCGGAACAACCACATGGGGTAGAAATAGCTTTTTAAACACTTGTACATGCAACATCTCCTTGCCAGCTGCCAGATGTCAACCCACAGCTGGAAACATATCCATGCCTGCAAATTCAAGCTGTGAAAAACACTTCACAGCTGTAGTTATGGTAAAGTCAGAATCCATACTTGGTAGGAATATCATGCAGGTGCTTCTGTCTGGGAGAACGGATCTTCGGAAGTCTATAACCCAACCCACCCGCACACATAAAAGCACTTAGCACAGAAAGCCTCTTTTGAATCATTTCCATCTTGGCAGATTTCAGATCCCTAATGTTTCCTGCACTCTGTGGACACACTCAAAACAACATATGCCTCAAGTGACTGTACCACAGAAGGTGAACCACAGACTGAAGGGTGACGGCATGCTCATTAGAATTCACATGCTTTGACAATCAAACTGTTCTTGAAACAATTATTCCACTTGCTTCGGAACTTTTCTGACTGAACTTTTCAGTAAATGTTGTTTTGCTGCATTCTGGATTCCTCCCTCTTTTTTGTTGTTGTTGATGACACATTACCACAGTCTATCAGAGCTTTTTTTAAAAAAGGTAAAAGCCCCAAAGAACAGTGTTTGGGGCATACCTCAGCTGGTCCCACACTGAAGGGCTCCTCAAGGGAATCCACAACCTGCCCTTGACCTGTGGAGTGTCCGATTTGTCCATCAAGGACTCTGTATCAGGACCAGGACCAGGCATGACAAACATTAGGAAAACATGCCTAACAGTGGAGCAGGCTGCCTCTGAAAGTGGTGGACCTGCCTTAGCTGAAGGTTTTTAAGCATAAGCTGGATGGCTGCCTTCAGGGACATGGTCATTCCATCTAGCCTTATAGATCTTGCATTGAACAAGCTCATCATCCATGACCACTAGTTTTGCTAGCTAGGGATCTTGGGAATTACAGTCCGAAAATAGCTGGAGACCCAAGTTTGGGAAACACAGGATTAGACAATCTCCAAAGTACCATCCAACTCCTATTGTCAGCAATTAGGTAGAAACACTCAAGGGAGAAGGGTGATGATGGTGGACCAGAACACTGTCCGTTCCCCCAAGTCACCACTTATTTTCTTTTACCTCTGAGCTGCCCTCAGAGCTACACAGCTGGCCAGATTTGGCTCAGGGGCTTCCAAGTGGAGATTCTTCACCTACAAGTCCTGCATGTGAGTGAATCTTTGGGTTTCACCCATGAGCCATCTCCACATACTGCGCTGCCTCTTCGCAGCTCCCTGCACTTCCATGCACTCCCTTACCTGCTGACTGAAATAAAACAAGCACGCTGATGAAATGTGTCTTCAAGATGATAGAACCGCTGTTGGCAGAGTGCTGTGTTATTTCCTCTGGAGCAGGAGAGAGTGAGTGGTGGGAGGGGGAGGCAAGCATTCAACAGGGAGAACTTCCCCTCCAAATAGCCCTCAATGTACCTGACAGTCTGCCATCCCCTCCCTGGGGTGTTTCTTTAGGTACAATTAAGGTTTCTGTGCTGGTGGAGGAAGCTCTGATGTTACTGTAGGAGCATGGGAGAAAGAGGGGGGGGGGAGAGAATGAGAGTTGGGAAGGATGGAGAAATGAGCAGCAAGGCGTATCTCAGGCATTTTGTTCTGCTGCCTGGGATATATTCTCTCTCTCTCTCTCTCTCTCTCTCTCTCTCTCTCTCTGCTGAAGGTAGCTGTGGAGAGAGGAATGGGTGAGCTCGTCTTTCCTCCTGTGAATGCAGTTGTAACAGGGTTGAGGCATCACATTCACAAAGAGCATCACTCTCTCTCTCACCTCCCTCCCACCACCACCACCAGCCCCCTTGAGTGATTTCTCTGGAGAGACATTACTGCTTTTGCCCATCAGCCAAAGTTGGAGGGTTTCCATGACGACCAGGCAGCTGGTGTCTAGACACAGTGAGAGATGCCTTGCAATGGAGCTGTGGTGCTCTCGCTTCCCTTCTCCTCCCCATTCCCTTCTCCTCCCCATTGCCTCCCTCCTCCTCCCCATTTACTACACACACACACAGAGAGAGAGAGAGAGAGAGAGAGAGAGAGAGAGACGGTGGTGTTTCTATTCCACAATCTTTAGCAAGAGGAAAGGATGGTGCAAGAACACCAAACAGAGCCTCAATCTACTCAGATTAATGATGTCAGGAGGATGTTGCTTCGATGGATTTGGAGAGTGCTTAATTGGGTCAGGAAACAGCAAGCATCTCTCAGGATAGCACAAAGAGCTCCCTACCTCCCTTCTGCTCTTCTGTTAGGTTGAGGAAAATAGGTACATTAGAGAACACTTTTGTGTGTGGGGAGGGGCAGGAAGGAATAAAGTGTGTATCATATACATTTTTTTGGGGAGCATACAAGGTAATTCCTAAAAACTGGTCACCTGAAGTACAGTTAGCCCAAGACAATGCATTTATTCTGCAACAATCAACCTGTTTTATTGAATCTGTTATTTTCAGCTCTTTATTTGCTTTACTTTTAAATATATTTTTAATCCCCCTTTCTGCCAAGGTGGTTTGCATTTTATAACCATAGCTTCTAATCAAAGAGACATGATACAGAGTTGGGAGGTTAGAGGAAGCAAAGCAAATTCAGACAACAGTTCTTTCATACTGGTTGCATAATGAACAACACAATCCTATACATGCCTATTCTGAAGTCCTGTGGGGTTTCATGGGACTTACTGCACCTGACCACAGGTGACCACCTGACCTTACTGCATAGGACCACAACGAAAGCTATAGAAGGATCAGGTGAGATGGGCTTTCCGGAGATGTTTCCTGGAGAGGAGAAGCTAAATCCAGAAGTGGCTTTCTGGGTGGGGTGCAGCCACAATGCTACCTTCCTGGTACGTGCGCCACTGCTGCCTTTGAGGAAGGAGGTGGGTGGAAGATTTGTGCAGTGCAGGCACATCTGTAGGAATCATGGATTGGCTCCACTGGTGCATTTGCACCACACTGACCTTCTTGCCCCTCGTTGGCTATGCTGTGCTTCCACAATCAGAAACATTAACACAGGCTTTACTGATGTTCTTAACATCAGCTGCCAGAAAGCTAGTGTTGCTGCTCCATCTCACCTGAAGAGCCCCTTCTGCCCAAATCCCCATTCCATCTGAAAGAGATGTAGCTGTGTCGGTGCTGAACTAGTGCCTGCAGGTGGTAATGGGCTGGATAAGGCTTGAAAACATTAAAGCTGACAGGATGGAGGTTCTGTTGTATGTCCAGAAATTGGGTGTTTCGCTTGTTCTGGAAGGAAACACACTCATCTTAAATGAGCAAGTAGGTAATCTGTGGTTGCTCCTAGATCCATCTCTGTCACTGGAGGCCCAGGTAGCATTCATGGCAAGCAGTGTGTATTTCCATTTTTTGTCATTCTTGGACCACAGGGTTGCAAGCTCCAATAACTTCACATGCTACATTGGGCTACACTGGAAGACATACCCTCCAGACATGGGGCACCATCTTCTGCGCCTGCAGTTCCGCATGAGTCACGTGACTGTGTGAGATCAAGGCCTCACAGAAAGCGTTTTCTTTTCAGGCACAGTGCCATGCAAAATTGCTGCCCCCCAAATGTGCCATGCCTGAAAAAAGTGGGGGAAGCCATTTAATAAATTTGTAGAGCACTATTTGAGACCCTTTAACTAGATATCCTGGGATTGAACATCTGTGTGCCAAACCCCATTATTGAGCAGTAATATTTCACTTTTCTAAGATGCTATATCTCCTGATGGAGAAATAGCTTTCCTTTCTCGATGGAGGACCCCACCCCCACTATTTTATTATATGTTGGCATATAAATGCTTTTATAAAAAAATGAATATATTATTGACATTAATTTATTAGTAGCCTGCTATATAATCATTTCAAGGCGATGAAGAATAAAACCAGAATAAAAAAACAGCTAAAAACACATAAATTAAGTTTCAATTTTAATCAATTCTTAAAGGGAAAAAAATCATCTAATATGTTGATGCCATAAAACATCCTTGCTTTTCATTACAAAATCTCACCATTATTATTTCTGTAGACTTTGGTATACACAAGCAGATATCCAGTGGCCATTTAACAACGTTTGTTGTTGTTGTTTAGTCGTTTAGTCGTGGCTGACTCTTCGTGACCCCATGGACCAGAGCACACCAGGCACTCCTGTCTTCCACTGCCTCCCACAGTTTAGTCAAACTCATGCTGGTAGCTTTGAGAACACTATCCAACCTTCTCATCCTCTGTCGTCCCCTTCTCCTTGTGCCCTCCATCTTTCCCAACATCAGGGTCTTTTCCGGGGAGTCTTCTCTTCTCATGAGGTGGCCAAAGTATTGGAGCCTCAGCTTCACGATCTGTCCTTCCAGTGAGCACTCAGGGCTGATTTCCTTCAGAATGGATACGTTTGATCTTCTTGCAGTCCATGGGACTCTCAAGAGTCTCCTACTACATTTAAGAATGTAGTTTTTAGTTAATGCAGCTCCATTGAACTTGGCAGAGCCATTAGCCTTTTTGTTCTTAATTACCATGAGAAACAAATCATATTGGGTTAGGAGAGAAATATCATTGGCTAAGGTTCTTTCCAAGGCCTTGGCTTTCCCTCTTCTTTTCTAGATGTGCTGCAGTTGTAATTCACCAAACAAAAGATAGTTCCTAGAAGCAAATATTTTTCAAACTATGGGTTATGAAGCTGGCTTGTTTAACTAGCCATTTTTTAAAGCAAACCAGGATTCCTGGATTGTAATGCTAAGTTGGCTCTTGGAAAGTTAAACTAAACTAGGAGAAGTCTTCTTGGATGCAAGGGATGGTAAGGGGGAATACACCTGCCTGACACTTCGCTTGGGCTCTTGGGAGGTTCATCAACATAATGCTAAACTATAGTTTAACGTTACATGTGAATGCAGCCATTAGCTTTACTAGTCCTAGGCAAATACAAGGCTAGGAACAGATGAATGCTCACCTGATGAAATGTGGCTAGATTTGGCCAACAGATTTTCTAATGGAAATCTTGCCTCTAGGAAAGTGAAGTTCCATTGACTTCCAATTTGCTGTGCCTTAGATCCAGGGATAAAAGCACTGTTCTACTTTCCTAATGGTCAGAGCAAAGGTCAAGGTGGATGCAAGCCAATCAAGTGGTTGATGCTGAGTGCCAAGGGAATTGTAATGGCTGTTTCCGAGTGAGCAGTGTCAACAATAAATATGAAAACCATGAAGGACAAATCCTCTGAGGCTGTTGGAAGGAATCTAGAGTGCTGATATGATTTATTTCTACTGGCACTGTGGTTGATCATTTAAAGATCCCACAGATATAAAAACAAAACCATAAGCCACCAGCCACAAAAAGAAAGTAAGATCAGTGGCAATGTGCTGTTGTCTGCTTCAATTTAATTAATCCTGGCAAGTCAAAGAGGGCTGGGCAGATCCCAAGAGACTGTCTTTTACCCAGAAATCCACTCAACCTAATTTCACCAATGTAGGGCAGCAGAAGGACTTGGCGCTCAGCCTACAGGCCATTAGCACATAGTGGAGATGGAGACAGCTGGGAATGCTGCCCTCAGTTGGAACTGGTGCCCCCCTGCCTGACTCAGTTTTATAGCAACCAAGTTTGTATTTATTCACAGCACTCATTCATTTCCTGATAAATGAATGTGCACATCCTCCTTGTTCTTTCAAGGAACTACAAAGTGCACCAAGAAGCAAGGTTCTTAAGAAGCTGTGCCAGCAGGATTTTGCCATATCTGCTGAAGGCCTTTTTATTTACTGTAGTATGATACAGAAGAGTGCTGGTGATTCCCAGGTGAAGGAAGAGCATTGGTTATTGGAATCTCCATGCACTAGAAAAAGTAAACTCTGTGTTAATCACCTATCAAGTTGTTCCTTGGTTCAGAGAGAAAATGTTGAGATTGCTCGAACTGGGAATGGGTGGGGAGGCAGAAGTGGGTATTGAAAGTAAATGCATTGTTGGGAGTGAAAGCTAATTCAGTGCCCATCATTTACAATTCTTCCACAAACCATGGTTTGGGAAGCAGTGTTATTAAACCACAAAGGGATAAGATGAACTCTCCTGGGTCAGACAATGGTCCATGTATTGAAGCGTGCTGTTTCCAACAGTTGCAAAGAGGAAGTCCATGGAAGGGCTATTACAGGCAGACAGACAGAGGAGGAAGTCTATTTTCCCTGAATGTGCAAGGACATTTGCCCACCAAATTGTAATTCTATGCGTTTTCAACTAAAACCCAATAATTCTTTTCTATTAAAAGTCCCATGTTCCCAGGTGAACTGACATGAAAAAGTCCTGCATGCCAAAATGAAGGGATTTCCCAAAGGCCAAAGTTACTTCGGAAGAGCTCTCAATGGCACCAGTGCAAGTAATGCCCCTTTGCTTTGGTTCAGGGATCCTGGCTTTTTCTCACTTCAGTCTTACAAACCTGATCTCTTCTGACTAGATGTTTCTGTCACCCAGATCACTTTCTAGTTTGTTTACCTGCAGTTGCTTCCATTATTATTTTGGTCTTTAGAGGTGACCCAATAGTAATAGCTTAATTTTTCTATTATACTGTGCATGCCCTCTGTATCCAATCCCTTCTGCCATGCCCCCTCCCCTGCTCTATTTAATTTTGCTCAGTGTAATTAATTAATTCAGCGTAACTATCATTCCCAGTTTCATACAGTCATCAGCTTCTGTTGGAATCTCCATTTCTCCCATAACTATGCCTAGAAAGGATAAAGAAGTCAGCAAGGCATGAGACTAGGACGTGTAGGAGATATGGGGGCACCAAAGTGGGGTTCTTCCCAAGCCACCCCCTTCACTGCCTCTGCTTCACACACCTCTTTGAATGTGTCATTGAACTCTAATAATACCTTTTACGTGCCTGGATGCAGAAGAAAGAGATAGGTGTGTGTATGTGTGTAGAAACTAGCCTACTGTACAAAGATAACATTTAGATGCATTGCCACACACACACACACACACACACACACACACACACACACTTGCCTTTGGCTCTGCCCACCTCTGCAAGAAGGGGGAATGTTTTTTAAAATACTGTGGCCTTTTAAATGTGTTTATGGAAGGGGGTTATGGAAGGGGGTTATTGGTCTGTTTTTATTATGTATTTTGTGTTCTCATTTTGCATTTTTATGTTGTGAACCATTTTATGATCTTTGGGTGAAGGGCAGTAGACAAATTTAACAAATAATAATAATATGGCACTTTGTCTTGCTCACCTTCTATAAATTCAGAAACTGGTGCCACGTCAAGTTACAAAGCAAAAGGATTCTGTGTTGCCAATTCAACATGAAGCTGTTGTTTTTGGGTATACAGAGCTAGGTCCGCATTGCCAATTTCTAAGACTATTGGTCTACACAATTTCTAAATCCATGCACACACAAACACACAACAGCTAGGCCCAGGAGCTTTCTAACCCGCATAGAATTAGTGTATTGAAGTTCCTTTATAACAAGAACAAGTAATGTGTGCCTCAGTCAGCCATTCAAGTGAACACGTAGAGGCTTAAAGTGGAGAGGGGATGAGGTGCACATGAAAGCCCCATTTCCAGAGTTGCAGAGCTCAGCTGGAATCCTCCATGCAATCAGAAGAGGGGGCTCAATATGCTTAGCCAAATGTTCAGCCAAATGTGCTTAGAAGCCATCTTTCCCTGCTAAGGTCTGAAATGGAGCCTTCACATGGGGGGGGGGCATTGGGAGGGCAGCATTCCGCCAACCTTCTTCCTAGCTTCAAGGTCATTCACTTGAACACCCAAATATGTCGCTCAACCTAATTTTTCCACAAGTGTCAATGTGTGAATCAAGGTTGGATTTACAACTTTGCGTTTGTATACCTTTCAGATGCTGTAGAAGAAACCAAACCTTCTGAAAGTGCCCAGCAGGAAGAAGCGAAAGAAGACGAGAGCAAGGCGGACCAAGAAAATGCCTGAACATTAAGAAATGACTCCCTGTTGCCCTGTGCCCCCTTCCTCTTTCCCCGTATCTCCCCTCCCTCCCTCGTTCCAATCTCACCCTCTCCCGCTCGCCCTTGGGCTGAGTCTGTCTGTCTTCCTTGTCCCCTCCGCGCCCCTCCCTTAACCCTTTTTCTCTCTGTGTGGCAAACATTTAAAGAAAAAAAAAAAAGCAGGAAAAATCCCAGTCAAACAGTGTGGCTTAAACATTTTGTTTCTTGGTGTTGTTATGGCGAGTTTTTTGGTAATGATGATCCAATCATTTTGGGAAAATTCTTGCACTGTATCAGAATTGTTTGATCTGCGCGTGCGTGTGTTTGTCTGCCCACCACGAGTGCGCTCTCTCTCTCTCTCTCCTTCTCCCTCTCTCTCTCTCTCTGTTCCAAGTGTGTGCGCAATGTTACGTTCATCTGAGGAGTCCAAACCTATTGAGTGAGTTAAGGAAAGGAAAAAAAAAAAGAGAATGAACATTTTTCTTTTCTTTTCTCCCCTTTTCAATGTGATGATGGTGATGATGGTGGAATGAACTAAAGGAGGCAAAACAAACAAAGCAAAAAAAGAAAAAAGAAAAAAAGAAAAAAAGAAAACGGAAAACACAGAATGAGAATACAACCCCGGTTTGTTTTTAAAAAATAATAAAATAAAATAAAGCAAATGTGCCAATTAGCGTTACTTGTGACTCCCGGCTCCTTTTTCAAACTGCAGAATGACAATAAAGGAGAATAATTATGATGGTATCACTGTGATGCATTTCTGTAGCACATTATATTTCAGTGGATCTTGTGTGTTTTGTGGGTAGAAATTCATTCGGGTGGTTATCAGTATACCAGACATGCTTCAATTTTTATGCGGATAACTTTTCTAAGGAGCAGCATATGTTAGAATGGCCACAGAAGTGCAATTTCAGTCTGACATACAGCAATTAAGGATCAGTTTTTTGATGCACATAGTAGACTGAAATTACTACGGCACATAGGTTCATCCGTTCTGACATAACAAGATACATGTAGCATCACATACTGCACAGTTTTTGTGTTCCATCTGCAGCCACAGAAGATGGATGATGCTGGATCACCTAGTCGTTCCTTGTACACTTTCAGTGAAAATGAATGTCTGACAGATGTCAATATTGTATGTCAGGTGTTAGCTAGGGAGGGGGGGAGAAATCATGAGAAGGTTACAGCAATACAAAACGTACCATTAAAAACAGATTAAAACAAAATTACAATCACAATTAGAGTTTAGATAGATGATAGATAGATAGATATAGATAGATAGATAGTCAAAGTAAGGTGCAATGAAGGTGTCAGACAAAGCTCTGTGGAGCAGGAATTCCACAATGTAGGGGCTGCCACAGAGAATGTCCTTTTCTGTGTCACCACCCCATTAATCTCTGAAGGCTTCCTGAAAATGAATGCCAAAATACAGCTTTTGGGTTTTTTTTTTTTTGGGGGGGGGAATTTGCACTTCTCCAAATTTTGTGATGCATTTCTCCAACCAAATGATGCATAAGAGAACATGTAGATTTGGGGAAAGCATGCCTAAAATGCATATATTTATGAAAATGGCATATGAAATGCATTGTATTGGGAGAAGTTAGTTGCAAAAGTGTGGGCATTGCATACAAAATATTAGGAGAAATGCACCCTAAAATGCTGATGAATTTTCACAAGGATTTCTTTTTTTTGGGGGGGGGGGGGAATCTGCGACTGATGTGGAAATGGGGATAACAGAATGGATTATTAGAAAAACAAGAAACTGAAAATGAGAGTTTTGTCCATCTCTAGCATTAGCAGACTTCAGGCTTCTGGAAACTCCAAGAATCAGCAACTGTAATAATAATAATATATTTATTGTCATTGCCCCCTCTCGGGGACAACGAAATTACTTGGCTGCTCCATCCACCCAGGTGGGAAATAGTCCCTGGGGGAAGGTAGACCCAGTTACCTACTGAATCCCATGAGTTAAAGGCCCCCTTGGACAAGTACAGTTCTACAGCTGATTTATTTCAGATCAGGGATCCTAACAGCATAATTTAGAGAGAAATAAAGACTTTGTTGTCACTGTCCAGCGATCTACCTTCTGACCATCCCTGCTCTATGCAACTTCGGTCTCAACTTCCTGTAGCTTTACAGTGCCCTCTGCTGGTTAGCTGCTAATTTGCAAAAGAGGGAAATGTTTATTAGGCAGTGGTAGAAGGAAAGCACCGTAGAAGTTACAGGGACTACTATAGTTGATGAAACAGGTGGGTCTATATAGTCTAGAAATCTGACTTAGCCATTAGCAAATTCCCACTATTTGACGGAAACATATGTCTCCTATAATGCTTGTAGGTGTTGTGAATGAGTAGCTCAGTATCCCAGTTATGTACAGGTTAGGTTTAGGAGTACAGTGGTACCTCGGGTTACATACGCTTTAGGTTACAGACTCCCCTAACCCAGAAATAGTACCTTGGGTTAAGAACTTTGCTTCAGGATGAGAACAGAAATCGTGCTCCGGCAGCTCAGTGGCAGCAGCGGGAGGCCCCATTAGCTAAAGTGGTGCTTCAGGTTAAGAACAGACCTCCGGAATGAATTAAGTACTTAACCCAAGGTACCACTGTAAAGTGAAAGACAATATAAGCCTCTGATCAAATCAGAGATCCTGCAGACCATCTCAGTGCCTCCTACCTGAATTATTTCCAAAGTACTTTGTGATATATTTAAATACCAGGCACTTGAATAGCTCATTTTTGAGACAGCATCCCAAACAAGCTAGCTGAGGACCACCTGTTTTGAGTAAGAGGAGAACTGCTTCCTACAAAACCCCACAATTTTGCTAGTGTTCACTATCTGAATATACACTAGGACCAGTTTCCCTTATCTGATGAGACCTGACAGCCTCAATAGCTCAAGGCGTGTATAGCTGTCTGCGTCTGCTGTTCTCTTTATTAGCTGTGAGAGCAAACAGTTTAATTGTATTACGGGAAAACCATTTTTTAAAGGATCCTTCTGTAAAAAAGCTCTTAAGATAATCATAAATCCTGCAGGTGATGCCCTCTCACTGCCCTGATTAATGTCCCTATATTGTCTGTGAGCCTCTTTTTAATAGGACTTTCTTCTCAGTGAAGGCTGGAAACAATAGCCGCGGTGACCCTAAGCAATAGTGTTATACAATAGCACATGCTTGATAAACCCACTAGCCCCACAGCTGAAACACCCAGAAGGACACTGTGTCCAGAGATGATGCTGAAGTTCTCTGATCTTGGGCTCACAAGTCAAAAGCCTCCCTCAAAGGAGTACCTTGGGCAAATGTGATCTCCCATGGTCCTCTGGGCTTAGAGTCCTGATGTGCTGTTGCGCAGGAAGGAAGGGGATGAGGGGAGAGTGGGGAGTGGGGCTGGGCTTTAGAAAACACTGATGGCTGGTGGACACAGGGACATTTCTTCTAGGCTCTCAGATTGACTGGTACAATGAGGTTTTCCCATTCTGTCCTCCTCCCCTGGACGATCTCAGTACTTTTCAGAATTAATCCGAGATAAGTTTTGGAAACACTTCCATCTCTAGTCACCAAATACAGTGGAACCTTGGGTTGCAGACATAATCCATGACAGAGGCACGTCTACAACCCGCCGTGTTCGCAAGCTGAACAGGTGCCGGCGCCATTTGGCACTTCTGTGCATGCTGAAGCATGATTTAGTGCTGCTGTGCATGCGCAAGTGTCAAACCCCGGAAATACCCCATTCTGGTACTTCTGGGTTTCCCGCGGTCCGCAACCTGAAAACACATAACCTGAAGCAAACATAACATGAGGTATGCCTGTAATTTGTTTGGAACAGTGTGTTTGAATAGAATCCTAGTTAAAAATGAGAATGCTGGGAAAGAAGTGAAGGGAAAGGAAAGGAAAGGGAAAGCAGAGTGTATGGCAAACTCTGGGGCCTTAAGGAAGGGTAGAGCATTTGCTTGCATGCAAAACGCCCCGGGTTAAATCCCTGACATCTCCATACAGAGCTGAAAAAGACGCCTGCCTAGGAACTGGAAAGCTGCTGCCTGCAATACTGAGTTAGATGGACCAATGGTCTGACTAAGGACTCAGCTACATTAGTAAACAAACAAACAAACAAAAAGTTTTACAAATGCGCTGTAACCCTGTGACACCAGATGGCGCTGTAGAGCTGTAATTGGAACTCTATGAAATTTTGCAACTTTGAGCTAGAAAACGGTTATTTAAAGATCATTTTCAGGTTGTTTTTTAATAGCTGCGTAGATGCCTGTGTATAAGGCAGCTTCCTCTGTAAGGTGAATGAGTCCAGTGTGGCAGATGGAATTCAAACTAACTATGTGAATTCTCATAAGAAACTAATATGCTTCCGCTGCAGGTTTTTTATTTAGGGAGGAACAGTACTTCTGGTGGTGGAACTAACCTTCTGGGGTAGTTTGTCCACCATTAATCCCCACCCTGCACTCAGCTCTCACCTGGGACTCCCAGAAGCTGTCAGCATGTGACACCCCACGAATGGCTTCAACGGGCCAGCTAAACCAGGTGAGGATCGTCAATGGGTCTCAAACCTTCTGTGAGTTAAGAACTTCCCCTGTATGCAAAGATAGGCTCCAGCGAATTGAGTGGATGAGACCAATAGTGGGTTCAACATTCAAGAAGGCTGTTTCTCTGCAGGTGGTAGAGGGAAGTGAGGGATAGATGGTGCTCATCAACCTGGGAAAGCAGCTCATCTAGGAGAAAGAAAACTGATCCTGAACCCCCGCTGCCTTGTGGGATATATTTGGGAGAAGAAAGGGCTAAGGAGTAAACTCTACACAAATCCAGAGTGGAGTCCCTAAGACAGTTGGGTGACAGCTTGTACGCTTCCGTCCAGCAATTCATGTGCTGCCAAAAATTTTGCTCTGCTTTCCTTTGGACCACATCAGTGAGGCTGAAAGGAGGGTCTTGTCATCTGGGCAGCGCAGGACCTCCATACACACTGCCTAGGCTTGTACCCTGTGGAGATCACTTCGGTGTTGCTAACAGCAGTTTGCCTTCACCCCTGGAGGCACACTTCATTGTCCCTCAAGACAGATGGATGACAATAATGACAACATTTTTCTCCTGCCTTTCCTCCAAGGTGGCATACATAGTTCTGCCATATTCTCCTCAGGGCAAACCCTGAGCAAACCCATTGAGCAGACAACAATAAATCTTCACTAACTTTTGTTTTACAAATGACTATTAACTTTTGAGAACACTGCCGATTAGCACAAGTGCCAAGGGAAAGGAAATAAGGGCTGCTTTAGAAGTCAGGCAAGGTAGCTCAGTCTAATAACCATCACCGACTTGAAATCTTTTCTGAAACAATGAAATTGTACATTTATGCTTCACACCGTTCATTGCTAGGCTTTTTAAAGCCCTTGGGTCTGGAATCTTCAGCCACCTCTGAAAATAGCCGCTGTTTCAAGAGGAACACTGTTAACACATTGGCACTGCAAAGGCAAAGATGAATACAGACCCTAATATATTAACCAGCTTTGGATCCTTTATTAAAAAAATTAAAAAACCTAGAAGAACAAGGTTTAGTGCTACTGCTTTGATCAGGGATTTTCACACTGTGAACACTTTACGATGGAACCAGACCTTGATACCACACAGGATTCCAGAAGACCAGGTAAGCCAAGTCCACATCTTCTAATAGACAAGTAAGACATTTACCCAGAATCTTAGCCCAATTGTTTCCTCTTCTTCCTAGTCGCAGATTCCATTTATTCCACCATGATCCTAAACACACTGTGTCCCTCTTCTTCCCCTCTCAGTCCTTAATGCTAGCTCTCATTTTACACCATGATCCTTAGTGAAGGTCTGTGGTTCAGCAATGGAGCATGAATTGGTGGTGGAAATCTTGCTGGCTTGGTTGGGATCAGCCAGATGGGCCCCAGATAACACTTTAGGACAGTGCTAATCTCCTCACAGTGGACCCACCTGGTTGGCAAGCTCACCAGTGCAGGGGCAATGATTCCACCCAGGCAAGATTTTTTCCTTGCAACACCCAAAAGCAGCTCTACCTCCAGACCTGCTTCGAGATACCTTCTGAAAATGCAGGGCTAATGATGGGATGTCAGCAATGGGTCAGTTGTAGTACCCGGATCAGTGAGAAAAGCATTATTAGGTAGGAAGCTGTTTATATCAAACCAGACGTCCATCCACTTGGCTCAGTATTGTGGTTTGCCTATGGCTCACCAGGGTTTCTGTCAGGAGTTTTTCCTCTACCTGGCGATGCCACCGATCTACTGCATGCATAGATGTGCCCTGCCACTGAGTAACAATTCTTCCTCATACTTGACAAGGTCAAGCTAAAACTTGACAAATCTTGCAATAAATAAAAATCCCGCTAGTTAGCATTTGTAGAAAATAAATAAATCTCATCCTCATATAAATCATTGCCAAGCTCTAATATTAGTTAGCAAATTTACAAAATTCAAGTGACTCGTCCCCAGGGTTCTTCTACATGGTTCACTTCAGTGTATGACATCAGTCTTGGGGGAATCATTTTCACAGAATGCTGTGAGCAAAGTAGCACAAGATTTATATTTTGGGAACCAAGGTACTTTCATATTTGGCAGTTTGAAAATATTAGCACAGAGAAAGGAGTGCCATCTAGTGTATCAACAAC
Organism: Podarcis gaigeae; assembly: GCF_964106915.1. Classification (NCBI taxonomy): domain Eukaryota; kingdom Metazoa; phylum Chordata; class Lepidosauria; order Squamata; family Lacertidae; genus Podarcis; species Podarcis gaigeae. Next base: position 76,134,485 of record NC_139677.1, read on the forward strand.
TTATAACTTCTTGTAGCACCCAAAGGATTTTGAAGGCCGTCTTCTACCCTATAAAGATTTGCCAGGCTTTGGTTAGCCAGTAAAAAGTAAGGGCAACCCAACCTTTGATCAGTTCATCATTTGTGTGTGCTGAAAGTTTCTACGACGTAGTACAAAACAGCACCATTGTCTTATTTATTTCGTGTTTCAAATTCTGTGATTTGCTTGCAAATAAACTGGCTCTACTGGCAGACAAACTAGAAAAGCATGTTGCTCTTTCAAAGATGAACTGAAATTTCTTCTAACATATAGACATTGAAGATCAAGATCACATTGTCAAAGGAAATGGTTCTCTAGTGTTACTGAAAACGCTGTAGTCTATTTACGTAGGGAGGAATGACAAGATGCCTCTTCCATTTAACTTGCACCCTGCAGGCAATTATAGAAGCTCAGTGCAGACAAATACCGGTATGTAGTTGGAATGAGCACATTACAAGGCTGGGCTCTTGTCTGCTGGCTTGTTTCTGTTTACCACGTGTTCATCAGAATCGCTATACAGAATCTGTGCACACAAACAGGGCATGATCTACAGCCCGCTATGTGCTTTTCATTTTACTAACACTAATGGCTGAATAGGGCTAGTATTTCAGTTACTCATGCATTTTCTTCTCTATTCACCACAATTTTTGCCCAGGGCAAAAAAACCCCAAGGCATCAATTTCTGTGAACAAGTAGGGTGGTATTCAATTATGGCATCCAGTCAGCACTGGCAGGTATAACTGGCAGCAGTGCACATACTAACATTGGACATAGTCATCATGGCTAGTAGCCATTGATATTCTCATTCTCCCTCCACACTGGCCACCACATTGAGTGTGGTGGTGGTGAATTCCATAGTTTATCAAAGTGCTGTGTAAAGAAGTACTTTGGAAGTCCTGAATCTTCTAATATTCACCTTCATTGGTGGCAACAGAGTCAAATGACTGAGGACCACCATCCCCCTCTCTCACGTTCCAGATTGACTGTACACTGTGAGGAATTAAAGTATTAGTGAGGCCCACCACCATGGGCTACTTAAAGCCAAAAAAGGGGGCGGGAAGGAAAGAGGCCTGAAGCAGGTGTACCAGCAAATGGGTCCAGGGCTGCACAGTGGTCACAATTTCTCCTACCAGCTTGGTTTCCTCAAAATAAGAGTTTCACATGTCCAGGCAGAATAAAGAGAATAAGAAATCTATACAGAAACAAACATCTAGAACACCATTCACCAACTTGGGGAAAACCCGTCTATCCAGTGTGATACAAAAATAATCTGGAAGGCACCAGGTCGGTGATATAGAAGAATGGGGGAAGCATATTTTCATGCAGTTTATCGGTGTGTGCTTTTCTGTATACTTAAAATGAAGCCCGGCCTACCAAGGCAGAGGGGCTACTGGTCCCTAGTCATTAGGCGGCAGCAGCCTGGCCTGTTTGCAGTCTTAGCCTCTGTAATCCTCACTGGTAAAGAGGTCATTAATAATGCTTTCTAGCCTGTCACTGCATGCTGCATCTTTTGAAATCTATGCCCCTCTGGGCCCATTAGAGGGAGGAACTATGTCTGCTGAAACATATGAGTCTGGCAAGTACTGCCTGCTGTTCTTGTCTCAAAGCCAACACCACCATCCTTGTACACTAAAGAAGGCTGGGAGACTCTGGGGGAGGATAGTGAGTGAGAATGGGGGTGGGGATGACTGTTGGATCATTGCATTTGTTTGTGGAAGTGCAGAAGAGTCTGAATCAGAGTTGGGGTTAAAGCTGAAAGCCTGTGCCTCAATAGAGAGAGCAGGAATGGTGCCTAGCCCGAAATCAATGTATGAAAGGGATTCTGGCATCGGGTGAATAAATACAGGAAACCATTTACCAAGTAGTCATCTCCCCCTCTGTGCATATAGCCACTTGGAAAATCAGTTATCCATAAGGAGGTCATCTTCCAGGTGCCCCAGCGAGGTAAGTTGGATGGTTGAAGGGAGGGAGAGAAGGAGAGAGAGTATGCTTCTGGTCTTGTTTTGTAAAGTGTCCTGGAAGCATCACTGAAGGCAAAGACAATCTTTTAAACAAATATGTTTGGCCGAACATCTACTCTCAATGAGAAATCTAGAGAAATAGAGACTAATAAAATTTCTCCTTATTTAGGATGGCCATATTTCTAGAAGTTGAGCTTTTTTGGGGGGGAAATGAATCTCAAAAACTTTTTTTAATGTCCTCAAAATCTCAGACATTTTCCTGATTTCCTGAAATTTCCCCTGGATGCTATTTTCTCTGGTTAAATCCTGAACATATCCAGGAAATTCCAGACGTATGTCGACTATGCCTTATTACTACTTTGAAGAATGCCAGAAAAAGTGGCTTAACAGCTGCTTAAATGTATGCTATGGTAATCACTTGGTTAATCTGCCCTCTTTACTCACCCCGAATCTCCACTCCCTGAGACAGGGGTGTGGAATTTTAGCAAGGATATTCTAATGACTCTTAGGCTACAATACCCACTTGAAAACAGCAGGACTTACTTATGAGTAGATATGTATAGGATTAAACTGCTACAGATCAATCCAAACCACCCTAATGTTGGACTGTGTCGAATTAGGTGGAGACATAACTCAGTTGACCTCCCACTAATTGCCAAACACACGTGGTGAGGAGGCCAAATCTGGAATCAATCTAGATTGAAAGCAGCATCTTGAGGATGAGCACAAATGATTCCAGATTGAGAAGAATACACATTAGTGCTGCAAATGGGTTAGTGTGTGCTTAGCCAAAGACTTCAATGCTACGTAGACATCCTTGGGAGTAAGACCCATTGAACTTCCTTCTGTACTCTCACATCAGATTTGACTGGTTGACTGTATGCAATGTACCAGCACCCTCAGTTCTGGGTAAGTTGTTTTAAATATTTGAATTCCATATGGTGAAATCCTGGGAATCTTCCAGCCGGTGTCTTATCACGTCATTTGTACTTCTAAAGTGTTCTTAATTCTGCTGGAGCTTCTCTGATCATTTATGGAACGGGAACAGGATTTTACGAAGATTCTGGTCTTTGAAATATTCATGGGGCTTTAGTGGTGTGTGATTCATTTACTCCCCCTCCCCCTTGTCTTAATGGGATGCCTGAGATTGGAAGAGGAGAGAGGAAACTCTGCTGGGAAAGCACTAGAGACAGCTCACTTGGTCACGAACTGAACTGGCCATACTCCACCCTGCACTTGCCTGTCAGATGCTATCCAGCAGAACTGACATTGGCCCAGCAAATAGCCCTGAAGTAGCTGTAGTACAAGAGAAGCAGGGGTCTGCATATCCTACATCCTTTTCCAGGTTAAATATAAATACATGAGTTATGTAAGAGAGCAGCTCATCACAGAGGGGTAAAAAGCAAAGGAGCATAATCAAACTGTTTTGACAGATCCATTTGTGGCATGTGCAGGGATGCCTCCATTACACAGTTCTGAAAAACTCACATTTGAAAATTTGTATTTCCCTATCACCTTGAGAACTATTTATTCAGTTTCTGTACTATATATACAACCATATTTTTGAGCTCCTAAATACTGTAATTTATCAGAATGACACAACTTAGGAAGGCTAGTAAGAAAACAAGAATTTCCCCAGGTAGATAGATTTGGAGATACGTGCTAGCAGTCAATGTGGATTCAATATATACCAACAACTAGGATCTGGTTTACATATGAAGTAGACTGAGATGGACAACTCCTGAAGTAGTATAATACTTTGTACCATCTCACATTTCAGGAGAGTGAGCCACATATTTTAATGCTCCTCCACATATTTAAAAAAAACACCTCCTAGAAAATGATAATAAAAACACCAAATATATGCTTGAGAAAGATTCTGGCCCTGTTAAAGTTTAATGTACATAAAATGATGTGTTTAAGTGCATTATAAGTTTTTTTGTGTTGGGACAGAGGTGGTGATTTTCCACTTGGGTGCAGTAAGCTGTCTTGTGGCAGTTTTAGGTCTCTCCATTCAACAGGAGATTCGAAACCTGAGTATATATATATGCCAATGATGTTACTTGCAACACAGACACAGAAGCTGTGAGATGCTGGCATGCTGGGAAAGGAAAGACTTGCTTAAGTTCTTCCTTGGACCCGAAGAAGAAACTTTATGAAATGGAACCATTGCTGGTTCTTGCCTTGTTACATTGTTTGTTATGCTGTAACGTTTATCCATTGTATCCAATGTTTAAGATTGTTCTGCAATTAAAGCTATAAAACTCATTCTGGTGATGAAGAGAATTCATTTCTGCACAAGAGTCCAGATCTGGGAATTCCGTTGTCCAACTCAAACACTCTATGCTTTGTTAGCTCCTATTTTTCTGTTCTCAGGGTGCATTAAAATGGGAAGTCAGAGGGGGGATCTAAGTAGAGTTGAGGCAGAAGCCAAGGTGGGTTGCACCTTCCATGGTTTTGCCCACAGCCCTTGAAGAGGGGCTCCTTGTGTATTTTGAGCGCTTCTACTCCAAATGCTTGCCACACCACTGCCCTGCAGGGGACACCCAAACAATACTGTAGAACAGAGTGTTAAAGGCAGGAACAATGAGCCAACTTTTAGCATTGTACAGGGAGCTGCAGAAATGTGAGAGCCCAAAGTCCATTACTGCTAGCATGAGTGAACTTGCTCCACTCTATATGGCATACAGTGGTACCTCGGGTTACAGACGCTTCAGGTTACAGATGCTTCAGCTTACAAACTCCGCTAACCCAGAAATAGTACTTCGGGTTAAGAACTTTGTTTCAGGATGAGAACAGAAATTGCACGGCAGCAGTGGGAGACCCCATTAGCTAAAGTGGTGCCTCAGGTTAAGAACAGTTTCAGGTTAAGAATGGACCTCCAGAATGAATTAAGTTCTTAACCCGAGGTACCACTGTATTGCCAAAATATCACTTCTGTTACCAGTTGCCTTCAACGCTCTCTCTTTCCATATATGCAATACACTATATACATTCCATTCTTGTAAATCAGCCTTCTCCAATCTTGTGCTTCCTAAATAGTGTTGGACTACAACTTCCATTATCCTTGACCAGTCCCATGCTGGCCTGATGGGAGTTTTAGTTGAAAAGGTTTGTAGGCCACCAGGCTGTGGAAAGCTGCTTCAAATTGTGCTTGAGCTGCATGCATTAATCATGCTTCCCCTACACATACCAGCTCTGGGAGGAGAATGTTTGTGGAAGTGTTTGCCCTAGAATTTGCAGTATATTCATAAAATTCATTATTGACATGCCCAGAATCATCCTAATTACCAGGTATTCATTTCCACCCACATGCTCCTCCAACGCAGATCTGCATGGTGTGTCAGTGAATAAGTCTACAGGTTTTCAGCCTGTTGCCATTCAGCTCAGATAATCAAGCATTCAATGCCTCTGCTATGGTTTTTTATTTATATAATGGAGCAGGCTTGCAAAGCAGAAGGAGATTTATAATAGAAATAGAGAAGAATGTGGGAGTGTGGTCATGAACCATGTCCTCAGATGCTCTCTCTGAGAAGAAAATAAACTCTGAAAATTAGTAATGTGCAGGTTTCCCTACACTTGAGCCATAATTGGGTCACAGAGCACTAATGCCATTCTTGAATGTGTGAAAAAGACCACTTATTTTTCAAGGGTATGTAAATTGTCTCGCAGTGTTTTCCCCATAGATGTTTTCACAATGTCACCCAGCGACTATTGTGTGTGTGTGTGTGTGTGTGTGTGTGTGTGTGTGTGTGTATGAAGGAAGGAAGGAAGGAAGGAAGGAAGGCAGCATGTTTCCTACACCAAAGATGTTTAGATCACAACTGATCTTTTCCTATATCATCGTCAGGGGCTGCGCAGATGAGGAGTGGTAGAGACCACCACCTCAAAAGCCTTCCAGAGAGGAGGAGAGGGGGAGAGAGTATGTCTGCACCCAATGTGCATTACCTGTTTGGTTCCTCACACCTGCAACACTACCCTTGAAGGCCTATTCACAAAGCTGTCATCTGACCATGAACAATAGCCATTTCAAATATGCACAGCTCAGTTTAACTGCCAAGTGATTGTGGCTTATATTTTCAAATCATATAGAAAGAGGTTTGAAATCCGATGCCCTTCTTCTTCTTGGTGGAGGAAAGTTGCATTAACACTGCTCCCTTTTCCTCCACAGAGCACCGGATATAGGGATTTAGGACGCCGATTGGATGGGGTGCAAATCTGAGAAGATCCATAACTGAGAAGATCCATTTGGGGGTGCCAAATTTTGGGCTTACTCAGGGTTCCTCATTATCAAAGTTTGCCCCTGCCATAAAAACATATTCCTGTTCACTAAGGAATATCTGATTGGTTCGGAGCATCCATATGACCAACCCACAAAGGAAATAGAAGCAGAACCAAAGATGCAAATGACATCTAGTGAAGCCAGTGGCACCCAGCAGGATAGAAAAAGGGAAATATTTTTACTATTAAACCAATTTCAGGGAGATATTTCTAAACCCTTCTCCTCAATTACTATTTTTGGGCCAACAATAAAAATGGGAAGATAATTATTTGCAGCCCAGAATCTTTAGTACTTGTTGGTAGAATGACACTGGAGTGAACAAGAGAGAAGAAACTTACATAGAAATGCAGTGAGAATGCAGGCAGAACTGTCTTCCTTGAAGAATCTCTTTTCTAGCATTTCATTACTTTGAAGTTAATCTCCTGAGTGCTCAGTGCCCTTTTTTTTCTAACTCGGTGCTTCCTGAAATGCACTTCCATTTGTCTGCCTTGTGTTAATTTTCCTTCAAATGCCTCGTGCTGGTGAACATTAGGGTCATAAATGCTCCCTCCCTTCTATTCTTCTTTCTGCCAGGTTCCTAAGCATGTCTTCCTCTGTTAGCTCTGCTATCAGTCTGCTGCAATGAGACAGACTTTCGCCTTTTGGTGATCCAGTGCATTAGGAAGGTGAGGCTGAGAGTAAATGCAGGGCACCCAGGACCCATGGCATTCCAAATATATCCTTTGCTTCTGGAGTAATAGTCATCAGCTCAGATTCTTAAGAATAGCAAGTTTCCTGAGGATTATAGCCTGTGTGAAGTTGGAATGCAAGTTGAAACATAGGGCCTTTTTCCAGGGCAGCTGAAAGGTAGGTGCAGTTATGTACAGTTTCTCTCTCCAGGCTTCATGGAAAGAAATTTATGAAGGAGAATGTGCAGGCACCTTTCTAAGTGATTTATGTGAGATGAGCCACTTGGCTGCACCCACCTACCAGAGGGTTTTAGCCATTGAGTGAAGTGAGAGCTGTGATTGTATCAGTGGCGTAGCGTGGGTTGTCAGCACCCAGGGCAAGGCAAGTAATTTGACCCCCTAACTGTGGGTTTGCGCCCCCTAACCTGTGGATTTGCGCCATCTAACCCGTGGATTTGCGCCCCCTAACCCTAACCCCCAGATGTTGTGCCTGGTGCGGCCGGGCCCCCCCATGCTACACCACTGGATTGTATGTTATCTGGACACAATGTGAGGCAGGTTAGGCTGAGAGCTGGGTGGAATCTAGACACATATTAAAAAACCCCCACTGTGAAAATGCTTTTTTAATTTTTTTTTTGAAAAATAGAGTGAATTTGTCATAAGCTCACCATCGCCATCTAGTGTCGCACTTGTATAATGCACTTAAAACATACCGGTACATTATATTTGAAGCTGTATAGCTGAGTCCCTGGTGATTGGCCCATGACAGCAAGTGAGCAAAACTAACGATGAGTTAAGGATTTAAGATATAGTCTTCCCCAGCCCTACTTGGAGTCACCAGGAATTAAACCTGGGATCATTTGCATGCAAAGCACATGCACATGCTCACACTCACACACTGGGATGGGGAGGCATTTTGTTGTTGCCCTTGTTACACTATTAGGAGCCAGAAATCCTTGCTGATCTACTTCAAATTATCCAGAGATCTTTCAGTACATCCGGACCTACCTTTTGCTCACCTCTGTCCTAAAGGACTAGCTAGTCCATAGGATTCTGCTGCTGAGCATCTCCAAAACACTTTTGCAGTAACCTCTGGGAGCGATGAGACCTGAAGCCATGCTATCACTCTCAGGGAAATTCTACAGGGAGTAAACATGACTGCTCCTATGGTGTGTGCATAGAATCTCCCTGAGAGCAAGAGTGTCCTGAACCCCTGGTCTAACTGGTGGCAAATCATGGTGTCAAGTCCCCAGGCCAGGGTCAATCCATGTGTCTAAACCAAAGCACAGTCCCGTGGAAGTCCAGAAGCATCTAGGTAAAGGTCCATTAGCATGGGCAGCTGAGCAGACACAGCACCTCAGCTCTGCTGCCCTTTTATATTCTGCATGCTGATTGCATCATCTGGGCTTGATGAGGCATGTGACCCTCACCTGTTCCAAGCCTACTTCAGCTAAGAAATCCCACCCCTCCTCCCAGAGCTAATGACCCCCACCTGGCCAGCTAGGGAGCTGGACTATGAGCCCTTGCCTGCCTCACCCTCTGCTCCTTATGCCTCAGAGCCCACCATGTTTGTGGAGACAGGGGCTTCTCTAGCTCTGGTGATGGGCCCTGCTGTTCTGGTTCCTGTTCACTGACCCTCTATCCCAGCCTTTCTCAACCTGTGGGTCCTCAGATGTTGTTGAACTACAACTCCCATCACTCCTAGCTAGCAAGGCCAGATCTCAGGGATGATGGGAGTCCAACAACATCTGGGGACGCACAGGTTGAGAACCGCTGCCCTATCCCCTTGTCATTTTCTTGTCACCCTATGAGTACTTACTACACCAAACTCTCTGTCCCAATCCTCAGCTTGCCCTGGTGTGTCCCAGTCCCAGCTACACCCCTTGCAGGGATCCTTTCCCTCCTCTTCCTTCTCTCCATTGTTCTTCCGGTTCATGGCAAACAGCATGTCATGAGGTCCCATCACTCCCAGGAGCCATTTTCAATATGCATGGTAATAGGTGCCCTGCACACTAGCTACACCTCTAGGTGGCTGGCATTAATAACAAAGGAATGGAAAGGGGAAAGGGGAAAGGGGAAAGGGGAAAGGGGAAAGGGGAAAGGAAAGGAAAGGAAAGGAAAGGAAAGGAAAGGAAAGGAAAGGAAAGGAAAGGAAAGGAAAGGAGATACTCAACCCTTCATCATGGAATTTGGCAGAACTGAGGATTCTGAGGTGGAACAACATCTGATCCAACAGTGCACATTGGGTGATCCAGCCTTGGAAGGTGAGTTTATCAAATTCCTCCCCATCCCTATGTGACAGTATCATCAATCACCCCTGAGGGCAGTACTAGGCTAGCTTAGGGAGGGCAGGCTGTCCTCCAATAGCTTTCTGCCACGTTGCACCTCCCAGAATCCATGGCTTTAGCCAACTGCATAATCATGCCCAATGGATGGAGCTTGTCTTAATAGCTGTGTGGATCCATGAAAGTGTTTTTTCTTTTCACCGGGGAGTGAACAGCTGCTGTAATGCATGTTTGGTGACATATTTTTGATGGAGGGAAAAAAAAAACGATGATACCTTCCCACTGAAAATAGTCATGTAGAGTAGAAAGCTCAAAGTTTTTGTTTGTGTCTGTGGGTTTATAGAAGCCAAAGTGTTGTATCTTTCCTGCACATTCACAATCAAACATAATCATCCAGACTTATTTCAACATTACAAAAGAACCTGAATTTTGTGCTGGGGTGACATGAAATCAATGGATTAGCTTCGCAAACTGATCAGTCAAGAATCAGGAGTGTCTTGGTCCCAACTGAAATAAGCACTTGCCGATGAGCAACTCAGGGACACGGGTGGCACTGTGGTCTAAATCACTGAGCCTAGGGCTTGCCAATCGGAAGGTCGGCGGTACGAATCCCCACAATGGGGTGAGCTCCCATTGCTAAGTCCCAGCTCCTGCCCACCTAGTAGTTCGTAAGCATGTCAAAGTGCAAGTAGATAAAAAGGTACCGCTCCAGCGGGAAGGTAAACAGTGTTTCCGTGTGCTGCTCTGGTTTCGCCAGAAGCGGCTTAGTCATGCTGGCCACAAAACCTGGAGAAACTGTCTGCGGACAAACGTCGGCTCCCTCGGCCAGTAAAGCGAGATAAGCGCCGCAACCCCAGCGTCGTTCATAACTGGACTTAACTGTCAGGGGTCCTTTACCTTTACCTTTATTAGCAACTCAGATGGATTTCAATTGGATTTAGTCATACCATTCTCTGGACTGTGATCACAGACATTCAGGCTTCCCAGGTTCTTTGAAGCAGAAACAGGGTGGAAGGATATTCTTGTAAATAGATGTTATTTAATGAAACAATAAAATGTCATTTTCTTTTATTCGTGAATATGGTGCAATTGAGATGTATAGCACTTCATATAATAGCTTTATAAACAGTAAACAGTAGCAACAGTATGGGGAAATTTGCTCTCTTCCCCATTCCTGCCCATTCCATTTTGTGACACAGCCCCTCCCCATAAACATAGACATGACAAGAAATGAAGACTCAGCTCCTCCTTTTCACGTTTATTTCGTTTTTGTTTTTTTGTGGGTTTTTTTTAAGACCACAGAAAGAGCAGAGCATTCATAGATGTAAATAAACAGAGACACAAAAACAGAAGTTAAATACATTGAGAAAAGAAAAAAAGAAAAAAAGCTTTTGTCATTTTTTGTTTTTACACACACACTGCGCTTTTAAAAATTTTCTTCCACAGACCTAGGTTTGTTTGTTTGTTTGTTGAAAAACTGACAGAAATAAAACAAAACAAAACAAAATAGAATGGCCGTGTTTTCGTTTTCATTAAAGAGAAGTTCAGATCATGTCTACGGTGCTGGGGAAAAATATATATAAAGATATAGATATATATATATATTTATATGTATATAACACTGTTAATGAGGAGAATTCTAACTGCCCAGCAGTGCAGCAAGAAGGGACTGAATATTCTCCCCGAGACCCAAAGGAAAAATTTGGCTGCAGATGGGGGAATGGGAAAGGCCGGTAGTTGCTGGAGACAACTTTACCACCCTCTCCCTGCCCTGGTCTGCATAACCCTTTTCTTGTTAGCAGGAGCTCACCACAAGCCACAAAGCTTATGACTTTTATTATACAGCACGTCCAGCAAGTCTGTATCAGGTTGCATGTGCCATGGGGGAAGGTGGAGAAGGTGGGCGAGGTAATGGGGTGGTCGTAGTTCAGGAAGCAGAAGGGGTTGTGTGGTGGGATCTGCATGTGTCGCCGTGCAAGTGCATGTCTGCCTTTGACCAAAGTGGGGAGCAAATGAAACAACTTCAGAAGAAGGAAAACACTCTAGTTTGAGATAGGCTTTCAGTGAAAAGTAGTTAGGTGGCCATGTTCCTTGCATATTGTTGTTCCATGTAGGTTATGGTTGTTTCACATAGGGTTGGATCTAGATGACATTTGTTGTCCTTAAGTCTCATTAAAATGAATGGGACAAGTTAAACCATGACTCAACAGAAGTCCGATTAATTTCAGTGGGATCTAACACTCTGGATCCAACCCTTAGGAGTTAATTGAGCTACTAGGAATTACAGAAGCAACCAAGGCAGAGGACATATTTCTAACCCCACAAGTCACTTTCACAGGAGATGCTCGATACTTTTTGAATTTCCTGCAACCCTATCAAGATATCGCACTGAGCGGCATTTTATATTTTATTTTATTTTATTTTACATTTTCATTTCACCCTTTCGTCAAAGAACTCAGGGTGGTATCTATTGTACCTGGCATACATGAACAGGGCAGTGTGCGTGGTTAATTCACAAGGCCAATTGTTTTGCACACTTAATTATATACCTTTATTTCCAGGAACTAGCATCTGAATTCAAAATGGCTTTTTGTTTACCATGTCATCTACATTTAAAAATGTAGGGTGGGGTAGGATGCATTCTGTAGCATAACTTGTGAAGGTTTCTTTTGTGGTGCTTGGAGGATGGCATCTCAATTAACTGATGGCACCACATCACTTAGGGGAAATAAGTTCTGCATTCCATTCTGGTTCCGTTGACTGGCTCAAGTCATTCCTGTCCTTCTAACATGTGACCTTCCTTCTCTACCACCACTGGCTAATTACTTCTCAAGAGAGGAAGATGCCTTTCACAGATTCTGGTTTATTTGCTAAGATTAACATCCACAGTAATAACTAAGCATTTAAAGATATCACATTTTCCCATCAGGATCACTGTATGTCTTCAGATCTTTAAAGGGACAGATAAATGCAGCCTCTCTGAAATACACATACTTGTCATTCACAAGAGGGGGAAATTCTCTATGTAGCCCATGAACAGATGGCATCCTTATATATCTCTATAAACAAACAAACAAAAACTTGGGTATTTCCTTTCCCTCTCCCCTCTTCAATCACCTTTTGTTAATGCATATGCATGCAAGGGTTACAGTCTTGCATAGTTGTTTTTTTTAAAAGTCACTGAACACCTGACCAAAATTTTATTCTCCAGAAACCACATGCTTTCCACTTCAAAAACCTTTCCGATCATCATTCCTGTGAAAGATTTATTTCCATGTTTCTGTGAATTTGAAGCAAGAGTGAAATATATATTCCCTCTCAAAAGGGAGACTGAAAGCGTCCATATCTCACATCCCACAAGGAACAACCCAGAAATTTACATTCACAGGACATCTGGATGTTTGTAGTTTGGTGTGATATCAGGTGCAATGAGGACGTCAACTGTGGCACTCGTTGGAATTAGAACTGTTGCAGCAGATTGTACTAGCAAGTGTACAGAAGGAGTTATGTCCTTTCCATTCACTTGGAATCTTTCATGAGAAGGTGTAAAGGAATTACAGTACATGATGATGTATGGAGGTCTCCTTTGGTGTGGCTGAAAGCAAAGGCATCTCAGCCTGTCTCTGCCCCCGTTATTCAATGTTCGTTAATCCCCTGAAAACGCTGGTGTGGCCTCAAATATTATATGTCTTTTTTTTTCGTGATCTAGAGGCATGATGAAAACGATGACATTTGCTTAGTTAATACTGAATTAAAGGCATAAAAACTTAACTTCCACTGAAGTCATTGACCATACTCCCATTGCCTTCATTGGCGTCAAAACTGTATCCTTGACTTTCAGAAGTTGTACCACTTAAAAGGATCAAATATGCACACAACATGTTAGGGAGAGAGCTTTTGATTTGTGATCTACAAACTCCAAGGCTGTGGGCTGGAAATAATCAAGCTGTCAAGGTACACAGTGACCCTCAGACCTACCTCCTTGGTAGTTTAAAGGCATATGTAGCTGATTCTTTTGCTGCATAGCAAGACACATACAAATGATGGTGCGCTCCAATCATGCTTGGAGTTCACATATTCCAAGATGGCTGCCTCCATGCTCTCTCGGTATGCTGTGGAAGAGGCAAGCATCCCACTCCTTTTAAACCTCAGTCACTTGGGGAAAGGTTAGAAATCTGCTAGCAAGTAATGGGTCATCTTAATACCTAAGTGTTTCTTCCTTTGCATGGATGTTACAGGACATTTCATGTCACTCTCGTATATTTACAAACTTGTAGAAGAAATACAATCTTTTTTTTGTATTTTTGTTTTTATAACACTAAATGTTAAACTTCCATCAATCAAACACGATTACACCTACAGTCTTGAGGAACTGGTGTCCCCTTCTGAATCACCACGCAGGCACGGTGACAGGCTGTAGCTTTTTTTTTTTTTTAGGGCTGTGAGGGGGGGAAGGAAACAGGGAAGCAGGGACCACACGAGAGGAAAGAGTGGAAACACCATAATGCCCCACCATAAAGTTACTTGCTCTTTCTGACTCCCGGGAACACCTAGTGGCCTTAATGAAAAACAAAACAAAAGTGTTCAGGGGCCAGTGAGTACTGAGGATGTTCAGTTCCTCTCAGGAAGCACAAAAGCAACATTTGAGTTTCCAGAGTAGGGACAAAAAACTAAATAATATTCCTCCAAAACAAGTACCACCCGCCATTCTCTCATTAACTAGAGAATGCTAAAAGCTTTGTGACTCCCATGCAAGCTTTCTTTGAAAGTGCCTCTGAATACTTTCATATTACACAGAGGAGAAGCTTGGGCATAGAACAGATAAAAGTGTTGGCCAAGGTGCCATGATGAGTCAGTGGCAGAGGGCCTGGGGAATTTTGATTCCTACTCCTTTCTTCCAGCCATGAAGTCTGGCAGTTTTCTCCTGTTTCCTGCTTCAGCCCATCTTCTCCTGTCTAAGGAAAACCCTGTGTTTTTGTTTTTTTGTTTTTTTTTGTTATTTTACAAGTATACTTTAAAAAACATAAGATTTGAGTCTTCTTTTCCTAAAAAAACACACATTGCTGCCAGTAGCACAGTGTTTATCAGCAACTCTACAATAACCAAACAGTGCATTCAGCCCAACACTTATGTGAATGACCCAACCAAAGCAAAGCTAAAGAGCAGATATGGCATTGACACAGAAGAACAATGTTAGTGATGAGGGATTCTGCACTTTGGGGGCGGGGGGATGAATGTGGTTTAGCTTCTTTCCCAATAGACCAGAGGTTCTACTGGGTTGGTGTGCTCACATCCCAAAAGTCCTGACAAAGGGATGAGAAGAGCCAACAAAGATGAGAATCACCAAAGCAGAAGCTTAACTCCATTCCAGGAGTAGATGTATGGCTTGCAGTCACCAAGTCACACAAAGACTTAAGTCTTGCTTGCTCATCATGGTTTTCAGTCAATACCTCCAGGTATTTCTGCAGGTGCACTGGTGGTTCTGATATACAGTCCAGATATCACTGAATTATCCATTATTCCAGTTGTCCTTCACCTTGACTTTCTTAATATCTGACCAGCGTTGAAAGGAACAGATACATCACAAGATGCTCTTTTCAGTTCCTAAGCTATCTCCCTTCCTAGCTGAAATTTCTTTTGTCCGCAAATATTTTCTGGGTATCCAAATACCTCTCTTAATATCATTGTTTAGGAGGGGGTGGCAGGGAAGCTGGCATGGCCTACTTATCTGCCTCTCCTCTCTGCCTCGTGTTGGAACACAGCTGTAGAATTCACCATGAGTGGAGACTGGGACTCCTATGAGGACTCCAAGGCTGTCCTTATAGCACATTTACCAGTCCTGGTTTCTCCCAGGACTCATCATTTTAAACAACAGTTACTAGGGATGAAGCTTTAAATCACAGGGGAAAGAGCCATGGGTGCTCTTGAGTTGCAAAAGTCACCAGAAAGTGAATTTTCCCTTCATTTTTGGGCTGGTAAAATAGCATCTTTTCACAGTAAAATTATCCAGATTGTGAAAAATGCTAAAAGTAAATTGTGGGCTTATTTCAGAAGGCCATATCACAGAAGGACCACTTCGCTATGGCAAAGTGAAGGGGGAAAGTGATCTTCTGACAACTTTTCTGCATGAAAAAAATGGATTGCAAACCAGCCACTAGGGATGAGGAAATGGAATTTGTATCCTTGGCCAGGGACCAAGCCACAATGGTAGACAAGTACATCCAAGCACCCTTTTCTCTTCCTCTCCCCCCTACCACCCTGCTCCTAGCTAAATGTTTTCCCTCACTTTTCCAATGTTGCTACAAATAAAATAAAATAGGGATATTATAATCTTATTTGATGAGCATATAAACCGAGGGTGATGTAGGACTCTGTGTATGAGGTCTGAAATCCACTGAAAGAACCTATCAGGAACTGTCAGGAACACAAGTGCTTAATTTTGTTTGGGGGGGGGACGGACCTCAAGAGTTCAACATCGCTTCTTCTCCCTTCCTCAATGGCAAGTACCTCACCGGAGAAGCTCAATTTGAGAAAAGGGCGGACAATGAAGGAGCTTTCAGTTTCTTTAAAAAATATTATTATTATTATTATTATTATTAAAGAAACCTTCTATTTCAGGTGCTTTGTCCCAGAATTTCCCTTCATTGTGATGGATGTTTCTCAGAAAGAAGGGAAGTAAGTGTGTGTGTGTATTTGGATCCCTACTGATAGCCCCAACCCCCGATCCTACATTTCCAGCTGGAATGAGCAAGGGGTTAAAACAGAACAATAATATATTTCTCACTTGAAACCCAGAGAGAAATCTACCCCCATCCCCAACTATTTTATCTCAAGTTCCTGGTATTCTGGACTTCCTTTGTTATTATGAAATGAATCCTTCCTGACTCCTATCTTGAGCTACTGAATCCCTATACTACTATTATTTGTTTTATTTATTTTGCTTATTCATCACCTTTCACAAAATTTTAGAAGGCAATGCAGAATAACTAGAATACAAATTACAGATACAATTCTCTCAGTTGTAGTGGGTTGCTGCTATTGCGTTTTAAAAATTTGTATATTTCATATTTTGTGTGCATTATTTATTTCATTGAGACTTTTTGTATAAGGCAATTAATTTCTTAATGAACTAATTAATTATATAGGGAATCATATATCTGACTTCTGGCAAGTTTCAGTACCAGTAGTGTTGGGAAGGATAAGTTGTTTCAGGTCTGAAAATAAAACTCATTGACAAATTTCTCTTTAAAGCTCAGGGTAGAGGGGCATTTTACATGCAAATGTGCAATAAAATCCCAGCAGCTGCTTCTGCATGGTGGGGAAAAAAAACAGATTCAGAAGGAGCAATTTGGAGTAGAGAACCAGTGGGGTACTCAACACTTCTCTCATCCATCACTTTCCTACTTAAAATCACATCCCCAGAGTCATTTCCTCCTATGCAGTTACACATGTGTTTTTACTCTCATGATCATGGGCGGATTTCATTGCATGCATTTATATGTATAAGCCTGGCAAATAATCCCTATCCCTTGCTACTAGATATTTATGCCATTTCTGTAAACAACATACTACCAGAAGCCATGGCAAGTGAGCCAACCCGCAATCCAAGCAAAAGGAAGCGTTTTTGCTGGCACAATTAAAACCAGCCCAAGTCACAGTGGATTTTTTTCACCCAAACAGCTTCTCTCTCTCTCTCTCTCTCTCTCTCTCTCTCTCTCTCTCTCTCTCTCTCATGCACACACACACACACACACACACACACACACAACCAGCACCTTTTTGAAGTGTTGGCCAAATCACTAGCAGTACTTTTGTTCAGACAGTGGAGTAATCCATTTGGGATGATCCAGCTTGGTGACCACATGGTAGCTTCCTGCAGTAGTGGTCTGGGACACTTAGGTTGCAATCCTAAGGGTGTGTGTGTGTGTGAAACGAAATGTGGTTTAACTACTTCAGCCAATACCCTACCAGGCTTTGCCAGAAGGATGGAAGTGAGGGAAGAGGCACCTTTTATATTGCTCCGTTTCTCAGATTTGTTTGCTTGTCAGTTTAACATTTCTTCCCACTGTTTCCAAAGGGAGAGAAAGTGGAGAGAGAAGTTTAGAGACTCTTGGAAATTGACTGGGAGGGCTCAGGATCCTTCGGACCCCGGCTGCTTCTCAGCACAACCCCTATTGGCCCTTTCAACACTGGAGCTCTGATATCAGTCAGGTCAGAGCACTGAAGGAGCCAGTGCTGTCAGAGAGGGAGGCTCATCCCACTCTGAATTGTCCTCTTTGATGTTGAATCTCTGTGTCAGAAGTCAGATGGGCAGAACTGAGTTATCTCATGTGATGCCCTTCTAGGGACTATAGGCTTTCAGCCTTACCTGCGAAACAAAAGCATGAGGAGCAATTTTCTATTTGAGTGACGAGGAAGTGCTCTCTGGCTCTCTCTGAAACTAAACTGTGGTTTGGAGATTCATTCTATCTGAGCAGCAGCAGCAGTTTTTGCCTTTTTGCAAGGCACACAATGTGTGCATGTGGGAAGGATTGCTTTGTAAATTTATTTCTTGTCAGACCCATGCCGCTGTAGCAAAATTCAGTGTTGGGTATTCCCCAAGAGCTGAATGCTCTCTCCTGTCTGTATCTCACCCTCCAGCCACCCCTTACTTCTCTGTTCTGCTTCCTACCTTTACAGAATACTAACTGTCTAACAGTAAATTGCAAGTCTTGGAAGGATGGTACTGAGAAGCCTGGGTGGCTGCTTAATTGACTGCCTGAGTCTGCCCCAAATTGCAGACCTCAGCGAAAATAAATCGCTAAAGCAGCAGGAGGGGATTCTGCCATGCTGTTGATCAAGGTGAGAGCTGTCTTGCTGTGTGGGCATGGAGCTACAGGGAGCTTTTTGTAAATGGCTGGTACTCATTATAGTAAAAGGAAGGACTTAATGCATGTGTGAGAGCATGCATACACACATGTACACACACACACACACACACACACTCTCTCTCTCTCTCTTTACATCTGTATTTCCAACCCGTAAATGACCACTTTTGCTAATACAGGAATTGCATTACAGGTTAGAACCACTCAGCTTCTACAACTGCTGATGGCACAGTTTAGTTATACTGATTTGAAATGATTGAGAAAAGGAGATATTTGTTGCTTAGCAATTCAGTGGAATGAAAACTATGGATGTGGAACTGGGCAATTTAGAAGAGTAGATTTCCCTTATGCAGTTCCTACATCCCTCCCACTGCATCCTTGTAGATGAGGAATCTACAATTCCCCAAAGAGAAAGAAGCATTTATATAAATCTTAGTGTTGTTTTCCAGAACCCACCCCTTTTATGGATAAACTGAGACCATGCAATTGGATTGCACTTGTGAGGTCTAGCCAAATCTGTGGCTGGGGCAAAAGGCTGGTACTTTTACCACGAGTTTGACAATAAGCTATGAAGGGCACTCGTTTTCCTTTAATCAACGCATGACATGGGCATATTATATTCATGTTATATTCCTGCTGCCAGTTACACTCGCAATTTCTAAAAATTACAGGCAGCCTCTTTGGGCCAGGAATTCATAAGTAGTTCAGCTTGCCCTTTCTAGGATATTTGGCATCTGGAATGGGAATTACAGGCAACTGTTAGTTTCATATCTGCCCAATTTTCGATGACAAACCAGTGCAAGTAAAGTACTGAAATAAACAAAGGTGACTCAATTACTGAAAGATAAGGTTCCAACTCACACCAGGGATGCACAGACCCCTCTTAGTGACCTGGCTTGAGACACACAATCTCTTCTCCATCTCCATCTGCAATTTATAATGAGCGTCCAATTAATCTCCTGCACTTGGATTACTTCTGTGGTAGGAATGCCAAGAGCCAAGCACAGTAAAAAATAAAAGAGAAAAGATTTACACTGAAAAAACACCAAGTGGATAGTAGTTGCCTGTCAAACCTTTTTCAAACTTCCTTTTGCAAGGAGACCTCTGCTCAGGTTTTGGGAGATGGCTTTCCTAAGTTTCAAACCATAGAAACTTTCTAAGTGTATTTCTGGTTATTCGAAGGGTATAAAGTCAAAATGATGGTAGTAATAGAAATACTTTGTTCTTTCTGGCAGATTTCTATTTGTTTTTACCATAGTTATAAGAAAGTTGACTTTATAGAATTATGTATTGCTGAGTGTTGAGTACAGTGCACCCTCCTGAGATTTCTAATCAGAGGGGGGGAAATATTGGAAAGCTGATCAGGCTCAGGGGTCATAATGGTTACTAACCATGAAATTAATAATTTTAGAACCACTGTGAGATAAAATCCCTACTGGAGAGGGTTGATTTTTTTGCTTTCCTGTAGTCATCCTATGAAGTCTGAGATCTCCCAGTTACCAGGGTCACCTGACTTTGACCACATCTATTTCAGTTCACACACAGAAAAGATGCCCACCAGTGCAAATTAAGCATAGCAATAAGGCTGGAAGATAAAGACCAAGGGATAGAGCAATGCTAGGGCTTTGTGTAGCCAAGCTACACATGCTGTAAGTAGCAGTGGCTGGTGCAATATAATTTGCACCTACAACAGGGTTTCCCAAACTTGGATCTCTAGCTGTTTTCAGACTACAGTTCCCATCAACCCTGACCACTGGTTCTGCTAGCTAGGGATAATGGGAGTTGTAGTCCAACAGCAGCTGGAGACCCAAATTTGGGAAACTCTGATCTGCAGGCTGCAGCAGTCTTTCTTCAGGAACTCTTCTCTTTGTCCTGAAGTTAATCTCTCTGGCTTTCTGGACCTTCTGATGAACCTCCTGGATTCTGTTGATTTCCCTCATTTCTTTGACTCCAGACCACTGGTCTTTTATGCACAGAGCCTGATGCTGCCTTGCCTGAGGGCAGTGGACAGAACAAGCCCTCTGGACAATGGGCTATGCAGTTATAAGAAATTTACCAAACAGTTGTCCACATTGTGAGATCTAATAGATCTAATATCATTCAACCTTCTCTCATTCCAGACTTTGACACCCTCAAATCTTCATATAATTCATTCAGCAGCCTCTTTGGGACTTGGCTATCTATGGCCTTGGAGGCTCGCTAGTCCTGCTCTGATAAAAGCAAACTGAAGAGTTAAACAGGGACAATATATACGTTCCATTTGAAAGCTACCATGATGAATTCAGCTGGAGAACAGGAGAAGGCTAAGGACCAGCTCCTCAAAACTGGGATCACAAAAAGAAGTTGAGGCAAAATTTTGCTGCGGAAGACTTTGCTCATGTCCTTGCTCCCCTGCGTTCACATCCAAGCTAATGTTTGAACTCATGTACACAGCAAGTCATTATCTACAGCATGATGAGCTTATGTACACAGGGGCTGCCCCCTTTGCATGCTTTTGAGAGAGAGACACGCACACAGATACACCCATGCCTGCCCCTCTGTGAACACACACACACACTTATGAGAGAAAGCGAGGCCTGTTAAGAACAAGAGGGCAGATGAGTAATGTTGGTATGTTTCGGCATAATCAAAACATTGTGGGCTTCAGGTACAAAGGAAAATATGGGAGAGCTTAATAGGGGAAGCAGCAAACAAAGGACCACATGGAGTTTCTTCATGGGACACCAGTAGCTACAGAAATTTGCATCACTGTTTGCCGGAAATCTGAAAAGGTTAAGTATCAATTTAAGAAATAAGCATGCCAATCAAAATGTTGTGACTATCAACACCAAAGCAAAGGCCATCTCTTTCCAGGAAGGAAGGAAGGAAGGAAGGAAGGAAGGAAGGAAGGAAGGAAGGAAGGAAGGAATGATATGAGGGAATGGAGAGAATAACAATAATTTCATTGTTGATATTTCTTTTTTTACAGCATCTTGGCATCCTTGGCAGGATCCAGTCTCCACAGAGTGATCCATCTAGGCTTCCTTACTCCTGGGTGGTCAGTGACTTGACAGTTTGTTGGAATAAATGTTGCTGAATCTTCTTCACTGAAATTTTCCCCCTTTGTTGCGGTACACACATAAAATTGTGGAAGAAACTGTCCTTTCCCCCGTTCTCTCTCTCTCTCTCGCTCTCTCTCTTGCTCTGTCTCCTGTATGACACATATTTTTGTTTTGCTTTGTGTGTTGTTGTTCTTGTTGTTGCTGGGTTTTTAATATTTTTTTTTCCTTTTTTTAAAATTCGGATGTTATTAACATTTGCTGAGTAGGCAGAGCACGGAAGCTGCCAAGAGCCACAGTGGTACGGCCAGACACATTGATCCATTGCCTGCTATCCCTGTACCAGGTCCTATGGGATGAGAGAAAGAAGACAAAAAATAGGGGGTGGGGGATTACATACAAACTATACAAGAAGAGAAATACAAAGGAAAAACCACACTCTAGCAGATAAGGTCCGTCTCCCCTGCCCCTGTATTTTTTGTGTCTCCTGCTAGGAGAAATCAGAATGGGAGTAGTTAAGATGTGTTGCTCTTATTATTTATTATTGTTTATTAAATTTGTTAGTCACTTTAACTTACCCAAGGCAACCCAAAAATGCCTTATAACCAATTCCAGAGATGAGAAGATATACGAAGGAGAGAGAAATGCCGTTGGGTGGAATTTGACATGACAAATATTCCATTTGCATATGCATTGTCGCTTGCCAGACAGAACAACCCCCCTCTTCTTCCCACACATAATGTTCCAGGGGTTCTCAGACCAACTGGGGACTGGAGAACTGCATCACAAAAATGGAAGTCCTTGCGCAGGGCTTCTGCCAACGGGGCTTGTTAAGTGAATCCTATCCATTATCTCCTTTTGAAGTCCAACCCCTCAATATTTTGAGCTCAGATTTGTATCCACATATATACAGAGGTACCTCAGTTTTTGAATGTAATCCGTTCCAGAAGACCATTTGAGTTATGAAACGTTTTAACACCAAAAACTCAATATGGAATACTCAATATGGAAAACTCAACATGGAAGCTGAGTGGCATGTTCGACTTCCGAAGCATGTTTGAAAACCGAAGCATTTACTTCCGGGTTTACGGCGTTCAAAAAACGAAATGTATGTCAATGAAGACGTTTGAAAACTGAGGTACCACTGTACACACACACACACACACACACACACACACACACACACACTGAAAGGCTTGCCTGGCAAGGATTTTAGGAAAAGGACAATAATATGTTGCTTTTTAAAGCATAAGGCTATCTAATCTACTTACTATCTATCTATCATCTATCTATCTATCTATCTATCTATCTATCTATCTATCTATCTATCTATCTATATCTATCTATCATCTATCTATCTCTATCTATCTATCTATCTATCTATCAATCATCTATCATCTATCTATCTCTACCTATCATCTATCTATCTATCATCTATCTATCTATCTATCTATCTATCTATCTATCTATCATCATCTATCTATCTATCTATCATCATCTATCTATCATCTATCTATCATCTATCTATCTATCTATCTATCTATCTATCTATCTATCTATCTATCATCTATCTATTTATCTATCTATATCTATCATCTATCTATCATCTATCTATCTATCATCATCCATCTATCTATCATATATGCCAAATATGTACCATGCAAGATGATAGACACTTTGAGATGGGAGGGCAAACCTCAGAATCATCTGTTTGTACTCAGTCAGTGTTGTGTGACAGCTACTAAGAAATCCCTCAAATCCCCATAAGTCATGGATGGTGTGGTTAAGGCCCTGATCTGGAGCACGGGAGAGTAGGGGGTCATTGCAGTATGTAGGAAGCAAGCTGTTCAAAGGATTTATAGATAAAAATGTTTTCCTCATGTAAGTTTCATTATCATGCGAATTAGGGTTCATCCACACTTCATCTTGTCTTGTGGTTAGAAAGCACTGCTATGATCAGTTTGCCCCACAGCTTTCTGCTGGAAAGCACACTCTTTACTGTGGAATTGGAACAAACAGCAATCTGCCTCCAGCATCACACTGAGTTGAAGAAGGTGGAGTTGGGATTGATACCTGTTTTTGCTGGTAACTGACTGTTTCTCCCACCAAGGAATGGATCACAAGCTACTGAAAAGGTTATCAGCCTCCCTTTAAGGACTGGTCCCCATTTCCTGTCATAAAGTCATGTGGGGGGCAGAGGGAGAGACTGAGCAGTGGCTCTCTCTTTGAGCTTTTGTTCCCTCCTCCCTTCCTTGGGAGGCAGTGTGGTCCACCTGTTTGCTCTCCCTGTGTGTGGTGGCCCTTGAATGCCAGGACTCGTTATAATTCTGCACATTGACGACCGTCTGCTTACAGCCAGACGCTGGCTCCTCCGGGGCAGATTCATCACAGCACTCTAATCAATAAAACATGGAACCAATCAGCAAATGCCTTCAGTCCCAGGGGAGGTTGCATAATTATTTATCTGGTAATCGGGAGGGGGAATTATTTCAATGTAACGTTTGTGCTCCTGCAGGGCAAGTCCTATGGGGAGGAGCAACAGGAATGCCAGCAAAGCTTTGATTTTTACAAGGGTGGGGAAAACGGAAGGCGCTCACTGCCGCAGCAACAAATAATGCAGAATCGCAACAGGACTATTAACTGCTAACACGACGGACGCCCTTTCATTCAGCTTCCCATTTGCTACTCTCCTGCCTGGAATGATCTCCAGGCAGAGATTCCGTTTGGTATTCCCTGCAGTGGCAGCTCTATACACCCTGCAATATATGCCTGTGAGTCAGTTGACATTGCATTTTGCATTATGTAAATCCAATAGAATCCTTTGCTTCAAACTGAACCTCAGCTATTCTGAAGACTCTCTTGCTAGCTAGAGAAATGTGGGGCCAAAAAAATGCTCTATGAAGTGCTCTTCCCTGGTCTAACTTCCAAGACTGTATGCAGGAAGTCCTGCTCAGAAAAAAGGATATTTGTTATTGATGAAGTATTTGGGTGGAGGAACGGAGGACTGAATTAAACCCCCTCCTGCCCCTCCTCACAAAACAGCTGATCAGTAAGATTGCTGATAAACTCACAAGGATAGGAGCACTGTCTTAGCTGCTGTACACATATACATCTGGATCTAAATCCTAGTTATGTGCATTCTACTAGAGAATTCTACTGTTGGACAGGGAATGCTGCTACACCATGACAACAGTGACAACTGAATTCTTGGACCTATTTGTCCTACAAGACTAAAATGGTACGAAACAATTTCCAAACAGTATATATTGCAAGTGTACACATGCTGAGATTATTAACATTATTCTGACATTATTAAGCATGCCACCAACTGAGCTGGCATCCTTAAGATAAACATTGGGAAACCTATTTGAATATTCAAGAAACATACAAAATGTATAGAATGGATATTTCTCTCTCTCTGACTGCTCACTTTCTTTAAGTACACTTTTGCTTTCCAATGCTTTCATAGCTTATTGAAGTTAGTACTGAGTCAAGAAGATTTAGGGCATTTCCATGGGGCAGAACTTGTGGATGCTACTTATAAATGCAACCTTTCCCCCCCAGCATCCACATGGCACCATCCTCATCAACATGTTATCTCATTCTCTCCAAATCCCCTGTTTAATCTGGAGTTATTGTTTCTGTGTTGTTGTTTTTTAATTTACCAGATTTTTGTTTGGAAATGGTACATCTGGATTAAATGGGAAAATAATATGGAGTGTTATTTTGATGTGGAATACATCAACTGGGTACTTACAAAACCTGCATACTTGAGCAGCACGGAAATCCCATCTGCGCTATGCCTTTAAAGCATTATTATACTACATTAAACAGTCATGGCTTCCACCAAAGAATCCTAGTTTGTTAGGGAGACCCCTATTCCCTTCACAGAACTACATTTCCCAGAGTTCCCTGGTAAGAGGGCTTGATTGTTAAACTGCCCTGGGAATGTATAATGCAGATGGGGCCTAAGTCTACAGTAAGCTGCCCTAGCAGTCTGTCATCATTCCAGTGGTCTAATAATTAACCCAAATCTGATTTAAGCCCTACTTTACCATAAAATATTACAAGAAACCAAGCTATTAGTTTTCAAATATAAGTCTTCCATTCACATAGCTTTAGCCCTGAACCCATAGCTCTTGTACTTAACATGAGTCATATCTTCTTGAAGGAGAAATAGCAAAAAGCTTAAGAAACTGCGGGGAAAACAAAAAGCAGCAGCATGAAATACAGTTTCTATAGGAGCAGCATGAATCAGTGTCCCGGAATGGATGCATGAATAGTTCTCCAAGGCTTCCTAGAAATTATGTCAGCATCTGTTCAAATTTCGTTCAATAGCCATCTCTGGTTCAAATAGAATTTTAAAATAAGAAAAACAACTCCAATGCAAGCTACTCAGGACAGATCCTACCATCTTGCAAGTCTTTGGTATCTTATACTGTAATGCAGTTATGGCAATGCTGCCACACATTGTGTGTGTGTGTGGGGGGGATTTGCCACCCTGTCCACTCCACTCGTCAACCCCGCACCAAACCCTCCACAATGCAATTTACTTGTTTGACCAAACAATAAATCATCCCAGCTTTCTCTCTTCTATTCTACAGCCCCAATTCACCAGTTTTCACCATGTCTGTGCCTTCTTCTCCCACCTCCTCTTCTGCAGCCCATGGTCCTGAATCTCTCCCCTACCACACATTGTAACTACTGAGCACCCTTTTCACCTTCTGCCCAAATATGAAGCCACACCTCCTATTCTGCAGCCCATTTCATACCCCCTCATTTCATCTTCACCCAATTCCCACACTTTCTTCCCTCCTTGTTTACAACCCTGCTTTGTATTCCCAGTTCACTCCTTCTTTCTCTTCCCTCCTCCCTTCTTTTCTCAGTTACCTATTGCACACAAACGACTCACATTTCCTTGCCTTCTCCTATCTATTTTACAGCTCCTTTGCAAAGACACCACATTTTCATCTTCACCATGCTTTTCCTGCCTCCTTTTGTTTAAACCTCCCTCTTGCACAGAGACCACCCCATTTCCATGCCTCCTCCCTATTCTACAGCCCTCCTAATTCTGTAGCTATATGTCTCTGTATTTTTAAGATGAATAGACTCTTAAGAACAAGCCCATCTGTTAGTTTGCTCAATTAGAGAAGATTAAATGATGGATATTGGATGTATATGGGTGTTTGGTTGTTCATAAAATACATGTTCCAATAATAACATTGAATCAGGAACTTCATGTAAAGACAGCACACTGTGCCCAGGGTTGGAGGAAGGGGCTTGCGGTGGCTGTGGGGGCCACCCTTGGTGTCATCACTGAGGGGGTGTGTGACAAGATGCCGGGTGGCACTCACCGCGGGGCCTGCAGCGTGCCCAAGTCACATGTCTCTTCTGGGAGAGATGCAGTGGTTCGGGCACACGCAGGCTCCACACTGCCCAAATGGTCCTCCCACTGCCCCCCCCCCAGCTGTAGGGTGGCTGAGTGGGAGGAGGCAGGCAGACTCTGGAGGCCCTATGGTGTGCTCCACCCCTGTGGGGTGCTCATCCTGCCCCTATGGGTCCCTGAGCAGCTTCCTCCGCCGCTGTTTGTACCAGGAGTGAAAAGGTTTGAGTAAAGCAGCAACAAGCAGCGACACTGAGAAGGAATAGTGGCTGTTTTAAACAATGGCAGAAATGAAAGGGCACTGGGAGGAAAAGAGTGGTGGTTTTAAGCAACGACAAAGGTTTGAGTAGAACAGGCAGGGGGAACACTGAGAGGAAAACAGTGGTGGTTTAAAACTATTACAGTGAGAAGGGAATTTCCTCCCAGACTCTATTTCCCAGACGTATGGCAGCCGTATCCCTTCCCCATCTATTCAGGCTTCTCCGGTTGTTTTGACCCACCACTTTCCCCCTCTCAGTGTTCCCCCCCTTCTTGCTCCTATGCCACTACTGTTGCGCAACCTGCCTTCTCTTTTGCTCCAGTCCCCTGACTTCATGCAAATTCTGGGTTGACATGAAGCACCTCAAAACCTCCCATGAGAGCTGCACTCTGACTTTATGCAAATTCATATTTGTGGCACTACAAATCCTCCAGTGGGGACTGCATGATGAAAGACTAGTCAGCAAACTTACCGCGCCTCGGGCCAGTGTCTCCAGCGCCGATCGTGTGGTGGGCCGGAGGGCGG
Organism: Podarcis gaigeae; assembly: GCF_964106915.1. Classification (NCBI taxonomy): domain Eukaryota; kingdom Metazoa; phylum Chordata; class Lepidosauria; order Squamata; family Lacertidae; genus Podarcis; species Podarcis gaigeae. The sequence continues at coordinate 76,161,771 of NC_139677.1, forward strand.
GGGAGCGCATGCCCATACGCGTGCGCACACACTGTTTCCAGCGCACTTCCGGAAACAGCTTGTGCGCATGTGCATGGGCCTTCTCGGACCCAGATGTGCACTGGAAATAATGCTTGCACATGCGCAAACAACGCTTGTGCATGCACACAAGCTATTTCTGGTGCTCTTCTGACCCAGAAGTGGGCAGCCATGCTGCACAGCGCTGGTAAGAGCGGGCAGCGGCAGGGGATGCTGTGGGCCGGATAAATGAGTCCCTCGGGCCTTATCCGGCCCGTGGGCCTTAGTTTGGAGACCTCTGGACTAGTGCAAATATAGTACATGGATGGTTTAGATTGGTGGCAGAGGAAGGATTGGAAGGTAGAAGATTGTGGAGACAGTGCTTGGAGGAAGGTGGAAAGGGTTGGGGATTAGGAACAGACAAACCCCATGAGTCTATCTAGCTGGGTATTTTCTACACTAGCTGGCAATAGCTCTCCAGAATTTCACACAAGACATTCTGTTTGGGACCTGTCTGTTCGTATGTAGAACCGTCTGCATGCAAAGCAGATGCTCTGCTATTTCGCTATGGCACTGCATGCAGCAGTTATGAAGATCCATGGACCAGATACAGCATTTTATCATTACTTCAAGCGTCCAAGATTTTGGATTCATTATCATTTTGAAGTGAGTAGTCACTGAGGCGAACTGTGATTAAACAATGTATTCCAGGGATCTCTTGGGAAAACTAGGATGATGCATGGTGACCTGTGCCTTGTACTGAAGCAGAGAAAAAGGCTGGTAATGGAGGCAGCATGGTAGGAGATTCTGACATGGTCCACTAATGCTGCAGAGTGTGAGTGTGTGGGCACATGGGCATAGCAAAGGGGGGGGGGACAGGGGGCAGCTGACCCCCCAATCAATCAAAATCTATTAAAAATAATACAAATCTGAGGTTCTGCCCCTGTAACAAAAGCCTGTCCCCTCCTAACAAGAGCCTGCCCGCCCAGCAAAACTCCTGGCTTTGCCCATGGGTATGCATGCTTTTATCAGCAAAATGTTGAATGGTGTTTTCTTCTTTATACCATTAGAACTCTTTATCAAAACGGGAGAGGGAGAAAGTGAGTGAGAGGGGAAGAGAAGGGAAGCACTGACAGCTGATCTTGTAGGCTTTGGTGCCACCTGCTGCATGCTGTCTCTCACTGCAGCAAGGCTAATAAATATAGTAAGAAAAGCCCTTTGACCAATATTGGAAAATGTTGCATTTTAAAGAAACTATCTGTTGCTACTGGGCAGCATTTGCCATTTCTAGAATTGTGATGTGAGCAAGTTTTGGGCAAACTAATTCCCTGTCCTCTGATCCTTTACAAACCTTGACATCTCCAAATGCTCACAGCCAAATGATCACTTTAATTCTTGCTAATTCATTTCAAACCCAAAGACACAGCATGCTGAATTTCCCTGCTCTGTAATGGCAACATTCTGCTCTTTCCTTACAAACCTGCCCAACCATAATGTTTTTCAAACCTAACAATTCACATTTCAAGCATTGTTTGAATTGTTATTTTTAATTTTTTACCACTGAGAATTTTATTTGATTGATGAAATGTGAATGGAAAGGGAGAAAGGGCTTCAAATAGCTTAGCATTCTTAGTTTCAAGAATACTCTGTTGTAAGGTAGAGAGATGTAGATCTTAGCAATCAGTAAGGAACTTGCAGGTTAATAAAAAGTAGGTGGAATATGCTGTGTAGAGAAGTTGTGGAATTAGTAAATCACTAGGGGCATATACAAGACAAGATTCAGTTCTGATCCCACTTTGGCACTTCAGAAAGTGAGATGATTCAGCTTGGACTGCTTGGGAGGAAACTCACTATGTATTGGATTCAAATCAAAACATCTCTTTAGAAAATACGGCGCTTTGCGTAGTTCCATTGCAATAATGGGAAGAACAACAAGCAGGCACAATATTTTAATGATGATTCGATGAAAATTGTAGGCACAGGTGTCCCTATGGATGATGCCAGCCAATTTCAGACAAGTAGGTGCTGGGCTTGTGTGCGCGCACACACATTTGCATGCACACACACAATTAGCCTTTACATTTTGTGTTTTGTTTTTTAAAAGTAACATTGCATATAATATTTTGGTTTTTGAAATCAGACTGAATTTCTGCTGCTCCTGAGAGAATGAAGCCTACCAACATACAGACAGATGGGTTCAGATTTTGTGTGTGCAATGTGAGTTTTTAAAGTTTGGGAGACAAAGATTCACTTACGCCTTGGGATTCGGGGTGGGTGGAATTTGTATAAATTGGCACATGTCTCTAGGTACATAACCAGAAAAAATTCAGATGGATAGGTGTAGAGGTTAGGGAGTGTAGGCATTTTTAGGTGTTTTGTTTGTACATTATTTGCTTGTTTGCTACCATTTGGGTGAAAATCAACCAATATGTCCCATCAGTGTGAGAATTTCTACCGGCATAACAGGACGTCTCCCACTCTTTCCCCTCTGTACATTCTCTGTAGCCTCCCCAAATCTCTCCAGGGGGCTGTGGAGGAACTGACTTTGCACTGGCTTTGCACTGCAAAGTTTGCAGCAGCATGTGCAACAAAATGGCATCCAGCATTCAAACCCCCCCTCAGCTTGCATTAACTAGCCACACACAAGGCATGCAAGCTCCACCACCCCCAGTCGTTCTTAGACTTCTTATTGGGTGAGCAACACAGCCAAGCAACACAGTTGGAGCCTCCCTCCTCCCTGGCCGGTAGGGAGGGAGGGAGAGGAGCTGCTTCCTTCAAAACTTAAGGAGCATCATTTAAGGGACATCCATCAATAAGGGACAGCAGCAGGACATGGCGCTGGAATAAGGGACTGTCCCTTCAAATAAGGGACACTTGACAGCTATGCAGAGCAGACAGCAGTAGGGCACCAGGCATCTCCCAGTTAGTGCTGCCTCTCAAGCCATTCTTGGATGCCCTAATTACTGCAACTTTCTCTGTTGCCACAGACACACAGGTACAAAGTTCAGTAAGAAGATATTAGTACTCCTTCTACAATCATTTCAAAAAGCATTGTAACTGGAAATAAGGAGAGACATATTAAAGTTATTCCATTTAGGTTAAAAACAAACAAACACCTATACTCTCCTCACTTACATTGCTGGCATTTTACTTTTGGGGAAATGGATCCATTTTCACAGACACAGTGTCGTGCCTTTGTGCTCCTTCAACTTGTTCCTGAAGCTTCAGGGAGAGACTAATTTGCTTTGGACACACTTGAAGGACATTGTCTTTGGATAAGTCACATCCCTCTCTGAAGAATTCAGGGTTCATCCAAAGCAAATGCAAAACTTATCTTGCTACATGATAGAATTGGAAGGATGTTATCATGCTGCAGTTTGCATGGCTGCCAACAGGTGGCAGAATAGCAGGTAGGTGGCCCAGGTAGGCAAGTAAGGAAGTGGGAGGGCAGATCAGCCAAGTAACAGAGGAACAGGTAGGATAAATTGGGCTAGCTCTCTAGCAACCATTATGGCTGTCAGTACATACCTCACACTGATGCCATCATTTCTGCCTCAGTGATATAGGAGGTCAGGGAGGAGAGAAGTAGCAGCAGAACAGAACAGTTGCTGGGGAGCTGCCCCAGTCTGTCCTTCTGTGGCTTGTCTGGGCTACGGTTTGGCTAAAGTGGAAGGGGAAGGGTGGAGCTTGGCTGAGCCTGTAAGTGAGTGAGACCGAGGGTGGGGCGGAACGAGGTGGATCAAGGGAGACAGGTGGGACATCAAGGTGGAAAGGATCGGCATGGAATGAGCTTTGCAAACTTTCTTGTGTATGTATTACTGCTGCCGCAGGCAGGCAGGAGGTAAACAAAGGCTGTGGTCCTCCTTCTCTCTCTTCAGGTGGGGAGAATGAAGGAGAGGAAAGAAGCTTATTTTTCTACTTTGTGTTGCCCCGAGAAGAGTGAGAATGAAGCCTGCAAATAAAAATGCAGGCTTTCTCTCTCTTTGTGCAGCAATGGCAGTTGCGAGTTGGAGAGGGAGATTCAGTCTCCCCTCTCCCGGGCTGCCAGTGGTTACAGTGAAATTCAAATGAATGGATAACAAAATGGAATCTATTTTAATGAGCAAACAGTGGAATGAATGACGGTTTAAATCATTATTGTATGCCCCTAATACGAATCACACATTCTCAATTTTCATTTGCCTGCAGAAACGGGTATATTCTATTCCAAAGACAGCCTTTTCACCATTTGCGGTATGAAATGCTTGCATGTTTTGTAAGTTGTTACAAAAGAGTTCCTGTCTGGTGTAGTGGCAAACATTTAAAAAAATGTTTCTTGACACTGGAAGTCTGGCAAAGGCAAGAAAAAGGATCCCGAAGTGAGAATTGAGCTCAGTGCTACCAGGAAGAAGTTATGAATCTCCTGGGGCAATGGAGTGTTGATTAGCAAATCTGTAGGTGGTAATACTGGGCTCTAAACACAATATCACACTTCGCATGCAGTAGGAAAGGTTCTGTTTTAAAAAGAAATAGGGGCTGGAATCCATGAGAAGTGTCAGTAATTAGGTGTATAAATCTGATTTATATTTACTTACGTGTGGCAGGGTAAGGGTGCATTTACATGATATTCAGAGAGGTTGGTTCTGTCTTTAAAAAATAATAATACACAGGGCTTTGCTAAAAAGTACACATTGCTTCAAGCTCTCTGATTTTCACTCCGTTTGCAAAAGTGGGTGTTGCCTGCCATCTAGTGGCACACCTGCATTTGGTCTCTGTACTTTAGCAAGAATCTATTCTTTTGCCACAAGGTGGAGAATTGGCACAAATAAGGAACTGGCTAGCATTTAAGAACTAATCTGTTAATAATTCAGCAGTTAAAGAGCAGCAAATCTCTTTATCTGATCTATAAGTCTCATATGTAATGAGAACTTATTAAGAAATGACACATCTTCTAAAATTGGAAACAATGAGAAAAATGAGAATCGAACAGGAAGTTTGTGTATTGCTTAAGCCCGCAGCCACCAACGTAGCATCTGTGGGCACAGTGACATCCTTAAGGTCTTCACCTGGCACCCACAAAGCCTCTGAACCTCCCCACTCACCATGTCCTTGGTCATGAAGTAGTGAGGGTGGTAACCTCTCCCTCCTTGAAGTAAAGTTAAAAGCCAGTGCCCATCTTAACCTCTGATCTCCAAAAAGTTAACAGGCCTAATTAAGCAACATGACTTGCACAGGCCCAGGTTTTGCTTAAAACACAATGGCAAATCCTAAATCACAGTCTAGAGCAGGGTTTCCCAAACTCGGGTCTCTAGCTGTTTTAGGACTACAATTCCCATCATCCCTGAGCTCTGGTCCTGCTAGCTATGGATGATGGGAGTTGTAGTCCGACAACAGCTAGAGACCCAAGTTTGGGAAACTCTGGTCTAGAGGAAAACATAAACAACTTCTAAATCCGAATTTTGTTTTCCCTGAATATAACCTGGGGCCAAGCAGAATTAAAAGGGCACAACTGAGGGAGAGGATTTTGAGTTCACGGGGTTGGGGTGGGGAATTCATGAGGACTGAGGGGGAGAATCCCCACCACACTTTATATGTTTAAAAAATGCCCTGGCAAATATGCCTCTGATGTGGGAATTACAAGTGGGGAGACTGCAGTTGTGCCCAGATCCTACTTTTAGGCTTCCCATGGGTATCATAGATATTTGGAAGCTGTGGCTGGATGGTTACGTGGGAGCCGGTTGAAGTTAAATCCTTCGAAGACAGAGGTCCTCTGGCTGGGGCGGGACGATATGGGATTGAGGGGGCAACTCCCATCTCTTGCGGGGGTACAGTTAGTGCCAGCACCGTCCGTTAAGAGTTTGGGTGTAATCTTGGATACCTCCCTCTCCATGGAGGCGCAGATTACAGCTATAACAAAGGCGGCATTTTTTCATCTCCGCCAAGCTAAGCAGTTGGCTCCTTACCTCTCTCGCACTGACCTAGCCACTGTGATCCACACGACAGCCACCTCCAGACTGGATTATTGTAACTCGCTCTACATGGGGCTGCCCTTGAGACTGACCCAGAAACTCCAGCAGGTGCAGAATGCCGTGGCGAGACTCCTTACGGGGTCTTCGCTGCAAGATCACATTCACCCAGTGCTATAGCAGCTGCACTGGCTCCCGGTGGAGAACAGGATCAGGTTTAAGGTGCTGGTTTTAACCTTTAAAGCCCTATACGGCCTAGGACCCTCGTACCTACGGGACCGCCTCTCCCGGTATGTCCCACAGAGGAACTTATGGTCTTCAAATAAAACCATCCTGAAGGTCCCAGGCCACATAGAGGTTAGGCTGGCCTCAACTAGAGCCAGGGCTTTTTCGGCTGCGGCTCCAATCTGGTGGAACGCTCTGTCACAAGAGACTAGAGCCCTGCGGGACTTGACATCTTTCCGCAGGGCCTGCAAGACAGAGCTGTTCCACCAGGCCTTTGGTCAGGGCACAGCCTGACTCCCTCCTTTGGCAATCTTCACAGAACTTTAGCTTAATGGTTGCCATCAATTTGATTTTAATTAATTTTTATAATGAAATGTTTTTAGAATGTTGTACTGTTTTATTGTTGTTAGCCGCCCTGAGCCTGGCTTCGGCTGGGGAGGGCGGGATATAAATAATTTATTATTATTATTATTATTATTATTATTATTATTATTATTATTATTATTATCTTGTTGGCCACTGTGAGAGAAGGATGCTGGGCTAGATGGACCTTATCTGGTAGGCTCTTCTTAGGTTCTTACGATGAAGTCTGGAAACACCAGGGAGATCTGAACGTGGACTCTTGCATTGCTGTATGTTAGCCTTCACCAACCTGCTGTGCTCCAGTAGTTTTGGACTACAACTCCCACCAGTGCCAGCCAGCACATGCTGATGGGAGTTGTAGTCCACAACATCTGGAAGGCACCAGGTTCATAAAGGCTATTGTGTGCAATGATGCTTGTGCCTATGGTATTCCTTGATGTGTCTTGGGAACAAAGCAGAAGTAGGTAAAGAGAAACAAGTTATGCAGCTGGAGCAAGAACACAGAGGAAGGGACATATTTCGTCTCCCCTCCCCTTGCGGCCTGGAGAGCTTGGGGTTTTACACATGCCAGCACCTCAGCTAGAAGTCATTTCTCTAGTCTGCTGACTCTGTTTGCCATGGTTTCTGAAGATGAAATCTTTATTATCAGAGAGGCTTAAAGGGGGGGGGGGTACTGTTAATTCCATTTTCAAGGTCATGCTTTGAAAGTTATTAATTTCTTTCTTCCAAGGCTCTGTACTCAGTTCCAAGGCTTTGGGGATTTGCAGCTGGTACTTAGTAGGCTACACTTAGGGATTTTTCCTCCTGCTTCTCTGCTGTACAGGGAAAAATATCCCCAATTTCACTGCTAGAAGTATCAAGTTCATAATGCTCTATTTGCATCCTATTCTCATTCTAAGGGCTTGCCCACACTTCCGCTTGTCCTGTTGCTTTCCTCTGGGAAAACCCACTCTCCGCTGCTGAATTGGAGCAAACGTTAATCAGCTTTTCTGCAGAAATGAGGTTTTTCCTTACAGAAAGTTGAACCCATAACTGTTGTTTATAAATGCTTATGGATCTTTGCAAGAGAGTAGTTCAGGAACTTAGATATATGTGGAAGAGGGAATTAGAATATTTTATATGGAATGTTCCTTTGGATTTGAAATTGAGATCATTCCAGCAAAATAAATATTTTCAGGCACACTGGACTCCACAACATAGGAAGGTACTGCCCATTACAGATATAGTTTGAGATGTGGTGCTGCAAATGTCTCATTTTGGTCTGAAGTTGCTGCTGTATCAATTTTGCATTGGCAAAAAAGTGCTATTTGCAGATGCTCAGGCACTTTTAAATTAAATTCCCATCATACAGGGATTAATGACAGGAAGGACAACAAAAGAGGATTTTTCAAGCCCTTATGATCATCAAGGGATTTATACTTCAATAGACCCAATGTCTATCATGCAATGATCTGAGGACCTAACTGCCTTGGCTTCATTTCAACATATTTCTTTATAGATATCAATGTCATGTGGATACCTATTTGGACATCTGGAGGGCTTATATCAACCTGTATGTTTAACTTAAGATGGATGTACTGATGTTTATTCTATCTTTAATGTGTGCTGGTGGTAATTATTAGTATTCTTCTTTTGCTTTCATATTATTAATTTTCACAATTCTTTCCTTTTCCTTTTCTCATTGTTAAATTTGCAAATAAAAAACAAGCATACTTCATTTTCTCCTTGATCTTACTTGTTGGCAGGGGTAGCCAGTGTAGTTTCCTCCAGAAGTTACTGCACTCAAACTGCCATTAGCCCCACCAGCATGACCAATGGTCAGGCATGGTGGGAGTTGTAGTCAAATCATCACAGCGCCTACCCCTGATCTAAAGTTCCATTCACACTTCAGTGTCAAAAAGCTTTCGACTTTGTGGAGTCATAGGGAGGAACGGTCTTAGACAGTAGGTCTCAGTGTTGTTGCATAAGCAACATATTGATAGTAGTAAACAGCTGAAGATATCAGTGGTCCATTAAACCATACTACACTTTTCAAAGGGTACAATATGTTCTCGCTAATTAGCTACCCAATGGCCCACACGGAGAGATGGACAGAGAACACTTCTGTATTTTCACTTTTGTGAATGCTATTGTATCACCCTGTCACACTGTGTTCTGGTCACTTGACCGTTTGTGGGCGGCATTCTGTAATTTTCTTCTGAAGAAATTTGTCTTGCCATTGCTTCTCTCACACACTAAGATCACATTGCATTTGCTCAAAGAGCATGACAGAACTTTTAAGACTGATGAAATCCCTCCACTCTACAAGAACAACTTGTACTGTGGCAATTCCCCGAGTGGGAGGATATTTCCAAGCAGTGCTGAGACTACTTGAACTTCCCTCGAGTGCAAGGCAGGGCAACGCACAACTTCAGAATAAGTAATCTACTACTGAAGTGTCTCCTCACAACTGCAGTTTAAATCACATTTGCCACCAATGCCCTGCCTAGAACATATCTCATTTGCCGCTGTAGCAAGGATGGGGAACTTGTAGCCCTCCAGATGTTGTTGCACTCCAACTCCTATCAGTCGCGGCTAGTGTAGCTGATGAACAGGGCTGGCATCCAACAACAGCTGGAAGCCACAGGCTCCTCATCCCTGCCCTATAGCCACACTAATAACTTGTGCACAAAGAAGATTCCAGTGACTCTGACACTTTTTGTTTAGTTTTTCTTTTGAGATCTGAATTTTGAACTAATGATCTCAATGAACTGGTTCCTCTTCAACAACTAGAGTTTCTAGGAGAGTTCATCAGGTTAAGATTCCAGTATGGATAGCATTGTTCTGTTGGTGCAAGCGCTTATTCTGAACCGCATTATGTCCTATATGTCAAACCTCTCATTTGCTGCCTAACATTGGCAGTGGGATAGAGAAGAGCTTTGTGCAAGCTAGGTGGAGAGGAGGGAAAATAGATGCTGAATACATATATAAATGCATATCCAAGTGTGGATGTCTAGGAGCATTGCATTCCTCTCAGTGGAATGCACATTTTCTATTCCAATGCACATTCCCACTGTTCGGTAGTGCAATGGACTTCCTCGGAAGGTGATGTACTCCCCTTCATTGGAGGTTTTTAGCAGAGGCTGGGTGGCCGTCCATCAGAGATGCTTTATAATTCTATGATTCTGACATGCTAATATTATTGCTATTGTTGTCCCAATGCAATGTAAAGATAGTTAAAAACACGGGGGGGGGGACCATTTAAAACAAAACTGCACTGGCATGCCAACACAATGCACATCAATTTGTGCAACAGCTTCTCAAAGTAAGAAGTAATAAGAATCCCACATGCACAGAAGTTGTTTGGGAAAGTAGGGTTATCTTGGACACTAGACCAGAGGTGGGAAACATTTTGGCTCCACAGGCAAAGGGTTATCATCCTCACTGGCCAAATTGGATCCCTCGGTAAGCCAGGATTGGTCTGTAGGCCAGAGATTTTCCACCCTTTTTCTAAACCTCTTCAGTCATTCTCCTCCATGTGTATTCTAAACTATGGAGCAGGGCTTCCAAATACTGTCCTCCAGCCCTGGCACCAGCAGCCCATCAGTCTCATCCCCTAACACCCATGGGTTGATAAAAATATCTGCAAAGAGGTGCCTATGTGTGCACTGTGATTCCTGGATTAGCTAACACTTGACAGGAAGCACAACTGGGGCTTCTGTTTGCTTGGAAGCCTATGGAGGTATGACTCTTTCTGCACAGGCTCTGTTTTGCAGATGTCACATAGAACACAGGGATGCTAGGAGATAGGGCCCCACCCACCTCACTCAGCCATATGTAGTTCTCTGAAAAACAATCACCTTTCACCATCCTTGGCATCTCTGAGCAACTTTACTTAAATTATGGGGCTGCTTCAAAAATAGAAAATGAGCTGGGCGAGTATCACAGAGACCAATATACAGTTTGCAGGCACATTGGACATTCAAAAAAAGAAGAAGAAGAAAAAGCTTATTTCAAAGTCATTCTGAAACATTGGACTCTCAACCCTTAAAATATCTGATTGAAGAAGGAAGATGCACTGAATGTTGGTGGATAGTATTGGCTAATGCTTCTTCTATGGACTAATCTCATCGGAATTACTAGGTCAGCATCATCCTGCCTCAAGGCATAAATGATTATGCCCCCGGCACAACACACAATAACAAACTTGGGGTGCTACAGAAAATAGCAGCCCATGTGTCAAGATCACCCTTCACCTCCATAACACGTTGTGCAACTTACTGTGCATTTTCCATCACTGGCTGCTAATTCAAAGGGTAGATAAATGCTCAGTATGATAAGAAGAATGTTTCCCCTGCGTTTTCTGCCCTTGGAAGCCCATCCATTTGGAAACCATTCTCTGCTTTTCTACAAGACCAGGTTCTTTGGAAAGGAATTGCTGTTTTTGTTGTTAGTATAAGCTAGCATATGCAGTGGTATTAAATCATGCAAGCCCAGTCATGTGTAATGTGCTTTTTTATTATTGCCAATGCTGAATGGGAACAGTGTCACCAACAGGCTCAGCCCCAGTGCCTGAGTCCAGAAGATAAAACCAACACTTCCCAAAATGACTTTACCAACATGAGGTAGTGAATGGAAAGACTGTTCACTGGGGGAAATAACCATACGGGAAGCCAATTTGTCAGACAATTCCTTTGATGGCCTGTGATGTGTGGAAATGGTAAAAGAGGAAGCTGTTTGCTGTTTGGCTGCCACTGCCTTAAGAGAGAATAATTTGAGGTTAAAGTGAAACATGCCACCCCACTCCACTCCCATTGCCATCCTTTTAAATTCCCATTTACCATTACAGAACTGTTATTTGAATGGGAACTTAGTGACAAGTGGAATGGACAGAGGAGAAAGCAAAAGCAGTTGCCTTACTTATACGCTTTCAGCCTCTCTGCTTATTAAAGCCTAAAAGGATACCAACTATTAATGGGGCAGCAGACTTTTTTCTTTAAAAGAAAAGAAAAGTTTTTTTTAAAAAAAATACAAGTACCTATAAAAACAGAAGGCAAGCATAATCTTAAAGCAGGTTTCTCTCTTCTTCCAGACTGGTGATATGTATTATTAGGGAATCATCTAAAAACAAAGAAAATACTCTTCTTTCTTCAAAAACATTTGTGGAAATATATAGACAAAACTTATGTGAATTTAAACGCACCATACATCAGTTGACCCAAATGCATATGATTCATTCTTAATTTTGGTTGTAATCCAAATTTATATACATTTTTACCATACCCTTTTCTCAAGGAGTTCGGGTTGGCATAGATGGGGCTGTATGTGCACACGTGATTCTCTACCTTTAAAGTTCTAAGCAAATGTTTGGCTATTTCATTCTTGGAATTGTTTTGTCCTGCTTATAACACTGATACTCAGTATATTTGTCTTTTGGAAACCTTTTCCCCACCCTCAGTTTATTCCAAATCAGTCATTGTCTTCCATCATTTGACTGAACTCTGAACAGTGAGTTTACTTTTTACATGATCCCTGTTCTGGTTGTCTCATTTTTATCTTTAAAGCAAGATATGTTGTTACCCAATCAGCTTCATATCCAAGTGGGATTTTGAACCCTGGTCTATTCAGGCAATCATAAGCACTCTCCCCCTAACACATCACTGGGTCTCCAGTATATGTTTGCATATGCAAAATAAGGGGTGAGCAGCTAAATGACTGTAATGCAGGAAGCCACCAAAACTGAGGATCACCAAGGTTAGACTGGCTCTCTGGCACACCTCATATCTGCTTTGGAGCTTAGAAGAATCTGTTGAAGGTCCAAAATAGTTTGAAGCCTGGGCTTGTAGGTATGTAGGCTCTTGCAGATGCCAACAGCATCAACAGAATACACCATGAAGCTTGGCAGGATTAGGACTTTCCTGCTCATGCTGAACGGGTCCCCTCAATTATCCAGCATAAATAGAAGTAGAGATAAGGTATAATTTAGTTCACAGAACCACCCAAATTCTCACTTCTCCAAGCAATGCACAAACCAAAACACAGCTCTCCTGTGAAATTTGCACTTCTCTGAATTTTGTAAATCTATCCATATATGGAATGTTACTCTTACACTCATGTTAGATTCAAATCTGATTAATATGCACAGCCTTATACAAAGCTAGTCCTAAGTATGTCTTTTGAGCATTATGAGATCATTTTAAAAGATGGACCAGCAAAACACGCCCCCATCACTTGATTTGACTTGGTTAGATCAAGGGAAGAAAGTTGTTATTATCACAAGTTATCAAATTTCTTGCACACAGAAAGCCATCCAGAGAGAGTGAGTTTGTTGCTAGGATAGAGTGATCCCATTTACTGGGGGACTCCTGGACAACAGAAACCTTTGTTAAAAATACAAATCCATCAAACAGAAAACTGGTCATACCTTTTTGAGGAAGATCCTATTTTTGCCTTGGATCCCTCCAACCAACCCCTTTCTCACTATAGCCTACAGCCCACCATTATACCCATCCTCCAAATGAAAGTGTTAGTACAAGCTAGAATATCTACATCTAAGAGAAAACTAGCTACAATCTACAGTCAATGCAGGGCCATTCTCCAATCAGCGTCTGCTTTACATAAAGGGAACTGTTATTCTCCCACCACCACCAACCACGTCTACTTGGACTCACTTACTGTAACCATGTGTCTGGTTTAGGTATGTGAAAAGAGTGGCTGATTAAATTCAGCATTACCACCACTTTGCTACTGCATCATCAGAAAGCACAAGGGGCAATGGCAGCTGGAGAACAAGGAGGGTGAAAGGCATTGAACTTTAAGCTAGAAGTGGATACAAGACACAAGGGACAGCTTGGTTTAGGAAGCTGGTGAACCTGGTAGAACTTGAGACTGTGCTGCCTCCACTATCGTTCTGCTTGTGTGGGGAGATGTTTGCTCAAGATTTTGGTTTAGAACTGAAATGGGGGGCGTGGGAAACTTATCTATAGAAGCACATTGAAACCCACAGCACTTTTAGCCGAAGAATGTGCACTCTAAAATACCTTTGCTCTGGCATCTAAAAAGATCAAAATAGCTTTATTAGACAGTAAACAAGTTTTTTTTGGTAATCCACAGTGGCTTGCATCCCAGGCAATGCAATAGCGACAGCCTTTTCTATACCTATCTGGCTGCTGTTGCCTGTGGTGACTACATAACGCTTATAGGTTAATGGTGACAAAATAGTAAATCATTGCATAGGATATTTTATGAAAATGCTGCTTACAATGAGAATGGTTTGCCTTTAACAGCAAAGACCCATACTAATAAAGTTTAAAAAATCAGAAATGATTCCAATGTGTCCTTGTAACGCCCATGTGGTCAGGAAATGCTAATTCATATTAAACACAACAAAACAAGCGCCACAGCCTAAGGCTTTAAGAGCAAGGGTGATATGATCAAAATCTTAGAGGAGCGCATTCATGTCTGAGAAAAGAAGCCATGTCTACACAGTTTAGGGATTCAATCATATTTTTCCTGAGGCTCTATCAAGAGGTGAATTGTAAAGGCAGAGCGAACAGTTAGTAAAGCACCAATACCTGTGCTAATTGCCCATGGCAAAGAAACTGCTGGGAACATTTGGCAGAGAAATAAGGTTCTACATATTAAAATTATAGATTTGCTCAGTAATCCAGGATGCACTGAAGGTAGACTAGGATGTAGCTTATGTGAATCAAAATCGAATGCTTGAGCATTAATTCAAGCATGGAATAAATCACACTAACACATTATACATCCAAGATAAAGTGCTATTAAAACTTTACAGGTTAAAGTTTTGATCATGTGGGTACAAATATATATTTCTCTGCTTATATTTTCATTCAGAACTGTAGAATTTTAGAACAGGAAGGGGCTCAAATCTAGTCATCTAGTCCAGTTACCTGCAATGCCTCAGTCCAGAGAATCCTATGCATGTTACTTCTAAGTCCCAGTGTTCAATATGTTTTAAAGTAAGAGTGTGCCCTTGAAGTATAGGATTTACTCCCTGGTAAGTGTGATTAGGGGCGCAGGTGGCGCAAGGGGCGCAGGTGGCGCTGTGGGTTAAAGCCTCAGCGCCTAGGACTTGCCGATCGAAAGGTCGGCGGTTCGAATCCCTGCGGCGGGGTGCGCTCCCACTGCTCGGTCCCAGCGCCTGCCAACCTAGCAGTTCGAAAGCACCTCCGGGTGCAAGTAGATAAATAGGGACCGCTTACCAGCGGGAAGGTAAACGGCGTTTCCGTGTGCGGCTCTGGCTCGCCAGATGCAGCTTTGTCATGCTGGCCACGTGACCCGGAAGTGTCTCCGGACAGCGCTGGCCCCTGGCCTCTTAAGTGAGATGGGCGCACAACCCCAGAGTCTGTCAAGACTGGCCCGTACGGGCAGGGGTACCTTTACCTTTACCTTTAAGTGTGATTAGGACTGTAGTTTTATTCTTAGGCAGGAATGAAGTAAGACCAATATATTCATTACCTAATAAAACCACAAATCTAAAAAATAAAATAAAAAATCTGGGTTAATTGCCAAACCTTTAAGGTCAGCTTCGGGAGCTCAGTTCTGTGTCTCATTATCAGATGGATATTTAACAAGGTGCAAGGGCTTCTCAGTGGTGGCATCTAAACTGTTTCTCAGATACATTCTATTACTTTTTTCAGCAAGGAAATTTTAATATTCAACTTGTCCTGCTGTGAGATAATTATTTCAGGTAAGTTTTTTTATTGTTAATAATTGTATTTATTTAGCTGTTAAACTTGAAGCTACTTTGGGTGGATACATACATATATCTGGATGCAAACAAATACAGCCAAATGATAACTATGAGTAAAGCATTCCTTATTTGTGTTGTTTGTGCATATTTTTAAGGCACACACAATGTGGGCGATTAATTTAAATACAAATATTTGTTTTCAATAAAACCTAAATTTAATTAATTTAAAGATGCTAAACACAAACCCAAAGCAGCCCTTTAAAGATGTTATTCTTGTATCTGTGCACATTTTCATTCCTGCTTCATATGATAACCATATTTATTTGATTTATTTTTAGACTGCTTGTTTGCAAATGGCCTACTTTATTGCTTTTCTTCAGCTTTATGGCAAATAAATATACAGGATTTAATTTAATGGTACATTGTTTTTGTATCTGCTTTCCTTTAATTGTATTTGTAGATTTGCCTCTGTTTATCCAGTTGTAGCCAGTGGCTACAATGTTCTAACCATTTTAGTTTCCCCATGAAAATGTGTGGATTCCCGTTGAACAAATGACAACAAGCAAGTGACAATACCAACAGGTTGTATGCCCTCATCCTCTTGATTAATAATCAGTACTGCTGCTGCACTGCAGATGTGGGAAACATCATTATGCTGCCAGATGATTAGCAGGTGGGTCGTCCTAGTCATATGTCAAAGCTGGTCTGCCTACTAGACCAAAAGGGTTTCCCACACCTGCTGTATTGGCTGTGAGGGTTTGTTGTTGTTGTTCTGGAACCAAGTTGCCCTTGCAGACCAGCGACTCTCAAAATTATGTTGCGAACTTCCCTAAGATCTATGGATGAAGGGTGGGATACAAATTCAATAAATAAATAAATAAATAAATAAATAAATATCAATGGTGCAGAGAGTGGAAATAAGTGCTTCCATTTCTATTAAGCCTACTGGATACCATTGTCACTGGGTGTCTTCCAATAATAAAAGCACACACCAGTGCTGTGTGGGAGCCTGGGGGTGCTTTTTCAAAGACATACCTTGAACCTGGATCACCAAGAAACTGAGTGAACAGCAGAGCTGGTGAAATTACCGGAGGCTGATATTTTTCAATATCTTCTGCTATTCATTTGGCATGTAGAGCAGGCCCAAGAAAGACCATCCTCATTGCAAGAGAGCATATTCCACATATAGGATTCAAGTGAACAGGCAGACAAACTGTACCTTAACATTGCCAATGGGACAGTGTCTTCTACTGCACCTGAAGGCAGCAGACCAACTTAGGGAGAGAAGAGGAAATCATAGTCTCCAACACCTTGCTGTCACTCCCTGAGAATGTTAATCCTCTGCATTGCTGCCTGGACAACCACCTCACTCTGCGTAATGGTAAAGGGACATAGTGGACTACCTGACCATCATACTCCAGAGCATTCAAACAAATTGTTACTATGGGGGGGTGGTAATCATCCCATGTTGGCTTCTTCGCTTTAGTTTTGAGCCAGTGGATTCAAGATGACATAGTCTTCTCATTGGCTCATACCAGCTCAGAATTGATGTCAGTCCTTTTAAAAAGACCTCAACTCAGTCTCTTCCTCCATGAGAAATATTTACAATGTCGGGTATAGAAGGTTAGTCTATAAGCCTCCTCTCTGGTAGGTCAGCTTTCCATGTGAAGTGAGCTTGTAACTGGGTGTTTTAATAATGACTTTTTTTCAACTTTCAGATCACCCATCTCCCATATGCATTCTGAGGTGATACTTGTCTGTGAGGGGCTATACTATATGGGTCTATATAGGTTTTCTGTTAGAGAGTAATTGAAGACTGAAGAACAAATGAAAAATCTCTAATGTGCTGAATTGTTAAAAGATTCTCCCACCCGGGAAGAATGGCAGATGAAAGTGATGGACTACATGGAACTGGCGGAAATGACTGGCAGAATCCGAGACCAGGGAGAAGAGTCGGTAGAAGAAGACTGGAAGAAATTTAAAGACTACTTACAGAAACACTGTAAAATTAAGGAATGTTAGAGGGATGCTGGAATGAAGTTATGTGGTTTTAGCAGTAATGTTTTTAAGGGGTATGTAAAAATGGATTGTTAACATGTGAAAATGTAAAGCCATAGTATATTATGATAAAATATTAAGATAAAAGCAAAAAGGGTAAGGACTTGCTGAAATAACTTTTGAACTAGAATACAAAAAAGGGAGGTGTGAGGAGGTCAAGGAAACAAGCAGATGAAAGATAAGGTATGGAAAGATTGATTTGTTTTTTCTTTTTTTTAATTGTATCTTTTTTTACTGTTTTTTCTTTTTTCTTTGTCATTTAAAATTTTAATAAATATTATTTTTTTAAAAATGAATTGTTAAAAGATTCAGGTGACCTAAGTTTAAAAGACCAATGGCTTAAGAGTTGAACAGCTGAGTTTGCCAGCAATGGGGCACGTAGATATAAGGGCAGGAGCAACCAGAGTGTAGACACAATGTCTTATTTTTTCACAACAAATAAACTATTTCCTCTTCCCTGGTTCATCCTACTTATTGAATTGATGGAGAATGACCCAGCTTAAGAGCTACTGTGACACAAAACATATACTGACCTGGAAAAGGATTGGGGAGTGTGGGTAATATTTTCTCTAAGGAGTGAGAAAAACAACAAAACAAAACAATAAGCAACATGCACTTTCCACATTCAGCAAGCAACAGTTACAAACCTGGAGTGCTTCCCAACCTGAAATTGCTTTGATTCAAAAGAACATTTGCTCTTCCCAAAGCACCTAAGTGTGTGATGAGGCAGGGAGGAACCATCTGAAGGAGACACAAACTGAATAAGCAATATACAGAATATAAAGGGAATTATGATGCCTTCTGTGAGGGAACTTGAGTGCCATGATTTCACTATCCAAATATCACCACGAGATCCCAGTACATAGTTCTTTGACCTAGTAAACTTTTGCCTAGTTTGCTTTGCTGTTAAATTTGTATTGTTAATATGTCTAGTTAACTATGCTGAACTGCAAGTAGCAAAGACATTCTAGACACTTTCTACTCTGTACATACAGCCCATGTTCAAGGATCAATGGTGGCATCTCCTTCGTACAAACTCAGTTGCATTATATGTCTTGATTTATCTTTAAACCCTTTTGTCTCATGGCAGAATCTCCAAAGAACCAATGAAAATTGTGGATTTCATGGACAATGTTGCAGCATTTCCTAGTCGGCTTCCAAATAAATGACTTAAGGGACCACCCTCTCTCTTTTAAGAGGAAAGATCTTGATTAAATGACAAACGTCACCACCAAAGAGTCTGTTATGCAAATGACTCCCAGGAACATAGCATGTTTGGGTACAATCTGGAGAAGCTTGGTTTACATCTTCATCCAGGCTTTTACAGACTGGGAAACTGGGATAAGAAGAGGGGAGAGAAAGAAATTATTGTCCAGAAATCAGTGGCAGAGCCAGGGTGAACTAACCAGAGGCTGGCCACAAGACTGAAGCATATGTGTAATCTATCTCAATGTAGGACTTTGAATTATTTATGTACTAAATTTATTTATTTCATTCCATTTATTAATCCCTTCCTATGAAGCATCTCAAATTCCCAGTCATGCCATCGGTAGTACAACAGAATCCAGTCCCCACCAATGTTCTTGGTGCCAGGGAGGGATACCTAACACAGAACCTCCATAAAGGCTATGTAGCTGTTTGACTGGTGCCTGTCACTGCTGTCTTACCACTGCCAAATATGTTCGGGCGAAGGGAAGAGGTTGCGGGGCTTAGACCTCAGCAGCAAACTCCAAAATGAGCCACACCCAAATTTAAAAGGATCTAGAACTAAGCTTTGATGGTATTGGGTGGGGCAAGGCTATTTGAACAGAAGGCGCTAACATTCTGCCCTTGTATTGTTTTTGTTATTAATTAATATTACAGTATTTACTTGTCCTTCAACAGCAGGTCCCAGGCCAGGATACAACAATTTAAAATTAAATTAAATTAAAACAGCTAAAACAAATCACAGTCACAGGAATAAGCTGGGTCCTGAAAACTCACATCACAGTTGTCAAAAGCCAAGGTTAAAAGCATTCACCAAAAACTGCACAGAGAAGATGGCAGGCACACCTTTGTGGGGAGTGCATTCATAACCAGGTGGCTGTACAAAAACTGCAAGCTCTAGGCAGAAGCATAGCTAGGAATAACAATATATGCTGGATGTCCCCTTTGAGGTTATGGGAGCTTCATGAAGCTCATCACAGGTTAAAGCATTTCCTGGCGGATCTCTCAAGAAGTCAGCCAGTCATTATTTGCTTATAACCCTCTTCAGGCACCAACGGCGCAATGCTCCTTAGGCAGAGCACA
Source organism: Podarcis gaigeae (assembly GCF_964106915.1). Lineage (NCBI taxonomy): Eukaryota > Metazoa > Chordata > Lepidosauria > Squamata > Lacertidae > Podarcis > Podarcis gaigeae. The sequence goes on from NC_139677.1 coordinate 76,181,346, forward strand.
CCGTGCTATTACAATCTGACTTGTTGTGGAAGCTCTATAAGCCAATCAGGCTACAACAGGTCAAGCACATCCCTGTGACTAATGACAGATCTCCCTGCACTAACTGGCTTAATGGGAGTGTTTGATGACACAGCAGGTGCTGGAAGATATTGTCTTTTGGCTTGGAAAAATACACAGCCAGCCTGGAACTTAGTGTTTATGTAGCAATGGGAGCCTATTGTTCGGGGAAAACAGTCAGCTTCAGTGACAGGATTTCCTTGTTATTTAGTGCGCTTAAATAACATAAGCCCATTACCTTTCCCTCGCACAGTTGGCAAGACACTTCTTCACAAGTGGTTATTCTGAAGCGTTCTGGCCTCATTATTACATTGCTTTGTACAAAACGGCAGTACCTTTCCCCGGCCTGCTGTGCAACACCCTTCTTACTCCACCCCATTCCTGCCCTAATAATTCCACCTCGCCTTGTTACTCTCTGTGATACTATAGCTCTTGAGTAAAATGCTTAAGGCAAGTATAAAATGAAAAGCACGCTAGCCACTGGTCTGCTGCACAGTCCGTTCATTAAATCACAACTGAGAGCTGGTCCACATGTTACAACCACAAAGAAAAGGCTGCATGAAATTGCCACATGTGGCCTCTGCGTCTGTGGGCCAAGTGAAACTTATGCAGCAAAAGGAGCAGGAAAAAAAAAATCCATGCTACATTTTGTAGAAGTTTTGAGAAAACAACCTGGTTCACTGGATGACTTACTCCCCTCTGAAAACTTGCCGTGCAGGGATAGCTGACATGTGATGGCAGCTACTTTGTCGAGTGCCTTTCCACCCATGCGACTGAAAACTGTGCTCTAGTTTTTATGCTGCCAATCAATTATTATATGTGCTCCAGTTTTTATGCTGCCAATCAATTATCATTTTAAAGTATTTCTAGGCCACGTTTTGTAGTGCAACTCCTTCAAGATGGCTTATGTACCTATCCGATGTTCATATGAAGCTAGCGGGTTGTAAACAATGCTTTCTGTGGTCAGTGTGTGCATGTACAGGAAAGGCTGTGTTATCATGTGGTTCTAAAATGGCGATGCAACGGAGCGTGTGCTTGCTCCCGAGACCTCATACCGCCTGCTCAGCCTGTACATTTGCACCAGGATTATATTACGCAGCTATCATAAATCTCCAGGGCTCTCTTCAAAGGAAAGCCGCTTGGTAAAATATGACCTGAATTTCCCACAGCGTTTGCAGCAAATACTGCTAAGTTATATTGATATTAGGTGACCGAGAGCAAGTGTTTTGGTTGTGTGGATGGGGAGGCAGGATTACACCCTTGCTCCCTCCCTCTGTTTGAGGCACATAGGCTGGATTTGCATATGGGACCTTTAACATCTGCACAGTCCTGCTGTGACATCTCAGAATTTATTTATCAATAATTAACTTAAAGGTGTCAGGATGGCCGAGCGGTCTAAGGTGCTGCGTTCAGGTCGCAGTCTCCCCTGGAGGCGTGGGTTCGAATCCCACTTCTGACAAACACATTTTCTTAGGGACGCGGGTGGCGCTGTGGGTAAAAGCCTCAGCGCCTAGGGCTTGCCGATCGAAAGGTCGGCGGTTCGAATCCCCGCGGTGGGGTGCGCTCCCGTTGCTCGATCCCAGCGCCTGCCAACCTAGCAGTTCGAAAGCACCCTCGGGTGCAAGTAGGTAAATAGGGACCGCTTTCTAGCGGGAAGGTAAACGGCGTTTCCGTGTACAGCTCTGGCTCACCAGAGCAGCGATGTCACGCTGGCCACGTGACCCGGAAGTGTCTTCGGACAGCGCTGGCCCCTGGCCTCTTGAGTGAGATGGGCGCACAACCCCAGAGTCTGGCAAGACTAGCCCGTACGGGCAGGGGTACCTTTACCTTTTAATTAACTTAATTCAAAATAAGAAAAGAGGTTTTGATATACTGGACACACAAAACCTACACATTCCAATCTGTTCTCAGAAAATTTGGGGGACTTGTTTCCTGACCCTTGGTTCTATTCTCCACCATTTCTCCCCCACCTCTTTTTGTGATTCAGAATAAGGCTTGTGAAATGCATGTTTGCCCAGGGTTTCTTCCACCACCAAAGTTTCTGCATGGTTGTGGCTTATGGTGCAGTTCTATACATGACTACTCAGAGCTAAGTTCTACTGAATTCAGTAGGGCTTACTCCCATGCAAGTGTGTATAGGATTGCAGCATTGTTTGGGGATTTAATAAAAAAATACTCTGTTTTTCTTCAATGCTTTCCAGATCTCAGTCCATTGATGCCACTAAAATTTGATAAATGAACCTACGAGCTGTCAAACAATTGATTGAATTATATACATTGCTACACATATTGACAGCCAATGTCTCTCAAAGAGACAGGAAGCTGTCTAAAGCAAATGCTTTCTTTCACCTGGTATTTAGAGGAGATACATCTGATGTCTTGATCACTATATTCTGCAGTGATGATAGCACTTGGGCCTTTCTGATCAATTTCAGGGCATTGTCCTCCGACAGTTTGTTATTACTCCTGTTGCTGTGTGTTTCAATCTTGTTCCTCTCCTGCCTAGCCCTGCTTCATTTCGTTGGACAAATCTTCCCATTTCTAAATGGCCATAGGAATGACAGGTATAAATCTCCACTGATGACAGATATTCCCACCTCCTTTGGGTCCAGTCCCTTACTTCCCAAAGTGCATTTTGCTTTAGGTGGTATTGAAGCCCACCTCTGCCTTTTTCACGCTCTGCCTGGGATCATCCATCACTTATTTTTGTCCCTTCCTAGGCTGCATTTTCAAATAATTTGCAGGACCCAATAAGCCCTGTGCACCCTTTTGCTATGAGCAAAGCCACAAACATTTCACTTTGCCCCTATTCTGCAGTTTCAATCTCGGCTCCTGTCATTTTTCAACCACTACAGAACCTTCTGGCACTGACATTCCATCTGCTTCTCAAAGGAGAGGATATCTTTGAACAAATTTGTTCTCTATTAAAAAGCATGAAAAGTCTCTTACTGATGCTTCAATCCCTTTGATTCCGAAAAAGAAAACCACCCAAAAGGGGAGGGCTGTATCACTTGCTCTAGTTTGTTCTTGGATGTGAGGCCAAGCAGGCTTGGAGGGGTATTTCAAAATGGCTTGTGCTTCCTTTTGCTTCTTTCTGAAGCTTAATGATAGCCAATTATATACTACCAGGCCTCCAATTATACACTTCTTTAACACAGAAATACTAAGTTTTTCTCATCTTCGTGGACTACATAGGAAATTTGTTCCAGGTCCCCCTCCCCCCATCTAAACGTTAGAGAGAAGTGTTCATCTTTAGTCACAGGAGAAAAGCTACTTTATTTTTTTAAAAAAAACAAAGATGTACAGTATATACACATTTAATTGCATGCAGAGTGGCTTTGGATGTTATACAGATATAAAGAGAGTAGGAATTGCAAGTACCTTCTGCTTCCTCTTGCTCTCAGTAGATATTTAATGGCCTGGTTTGAACATAATATTGCACTATGTCTTATGACATCATGATCTGAAGCCATGGTTTGTTGTTGGTTTGCTTTCACTATGGCTTGGTGTTCTGTGTGAACCCAGCACCCTTCTTTAACTGTGGTTTGTCTGAACACCCTACCTCAGACAACCAGACTACAAAGGTATGAGGCAAGAGCAGCTGGGGAAAACGCCTGGGCTTGTTTGATTGTGGGGCAACTCATGATTAACTTAGGGTTTGTTTAAGAAACCATGGCTGTACCTGCAACTTGAGCTTGTGAAGAAAAGCAACACACTAATGCACTTGAGCTTCCTGCTCTCTTTGCATTAGCATAACATCTAAGCTGCTCACATTTGCTAACTTTGATGTGGAGGCACCACCACTAGAGCAGTAGTCCACTGGTCTACTACATTCATGCCCACGCCAATAATTTTTCGTTGCCATTTCTTTTCAAGAGCTTCCCACATCACCCCCAAATCACTTTTTTACTATCCCACCAAATTTACCACTTAATCAGCAGAAGGAGGTGTTGTGGTATGCCTTACTAACTGCATTCTGGGCAGTATTTTTTAAAATGTAAAATAATAACAATAATATAATAATTTATTATTTATACCCTTCCCACCTCGCTGGGTTTCCCCAGCCACTCTGGGCGGCTTCCAACAAAATATTAAAATACAGTAGTCCTTAGATATTAAAAGCTTCCCTAAACAGGGCTGCCTTCAGATGTCTTCTAATAGTCTGGTAGTTGTTTTTTCCTTTGACATCTGGTGGGAGGGTGTTCCACAGGGCGGGTGCCACTATCGAGAAGGCCCTCTGCCTGGTTCCCTGTAACTTCGCTTCTTGCAGTAAGGGAACAGCCAGAAGGCCCTCGGCACTGGACCTCAGTGTCTGGGTAAAATAATGGGGGTGGAGATGCTCCTTCAGGGTGGCATTCAAGACTGTGCTAAGGTGATAATTCTATCAGTGTAAGCGTTTCTGCTTGCCAGAAGGAACAATCTCTCCTCTCCTAACCCTACACCCCATTCTGGGGATTCTCCCAACCCTCCTGAGCAGAACAGGGGTTGTCCAGATAGAGGAAAGTGCCATTGTGATAACTGATCTAGAAGGCTCTTCTAGAAGTCTCTCTCTATTAGCCTTTCCCAACCTGGTGTACTTCAGGCATTTTGGAGTACAATTCTCATAATCCCTGACCATTAACTATGCTGGTTGCAGGTGATGGGAATTATGCTCCAGGTTGGTTGTTTTGTTTTGTTTTTTAATCCTAGATAAAAAACTGAGAAAATAATAATTAAAAAAATTAGATCCCCATGGATTTCCTTTTATTTATTCTTTGGGTATATACTACTGGCTTCCTATAAAACCCTGGGCTTGGCCCTATCATGCATCATACCCCAGTTTGTCCATCTGTTATAAAAGTATCAACAACATTCATACATCTCCTAGCCATTTATATTTTTTCATTTTCCATAATATCTTATACCATCACAGGTGAGTAGGTCAGAGCTATAGCAGGTCAAATTATTTGTGTTAACTGAGTTTGCCCTCAGGGATATTTCAAATCAATGAAGACCTTATAAAGAAACTGCTGATAGAAAAAGAAATAATAGCCCCCAACTCCATATATAATGTCCAGGGGAGATTATGGACTGAACTTTAGAAATTTATTACAGAGAAGTAAACCTTGGATATGTCAGGTCTGATCTGAAGGTTTGATTAGATTTCCTGGAAACAACTGCAAAGCAAGGTCATGTTTAGTTAGGAAATCATGCTGATTCCTTTTTCTTTTAGTCAAATTAATAAAGAATTAAGAGAAGAAAAATGTTCATAAAATAGAATCCAGCAAAGGGTGAGTGTGGGGGAGTGAATAATTCAGCTGATTTCTTAGCCTAATTATTCTCTTAAAAAAAAAATAAAGTTGGAAGATATGATTCTGCACCTAAAACCAGAATTTACTCTCAGAATGATCTCTTATAGCCTCACAGCCTTTTCTAGACATGAAATATTGATTGGATATAATAATATCTGATGTTCTATAACACAACTGAAATGCCATTTTTATGGTTTGCATGTTGGGCTAATAGAAAGTTAAAATGCAGGGCTACTGTTCAACATTAGGAATGACCTACAGTTAGTAATTTTGTGTACAAAAACACATTCAGCTGCAGTTAGTTAGCACAGACTCCTCACCTTTGCCTTATATTCAGCAGGATTGGCCAAAGACATTGTGGCACCTGAGGTGAACCACAAAATGTAGCCTCTCCTCCCTGCCAAGGAGGAAGGGGCGAGTGATCTATACTAGGAACAAGGGGAGAATAAAGATCTACATCAAGATCAGCTGCCCCTGCCACATATGTGGGCCAGCCCTGAGATTTAGTATCATCTGTTCTCATAGTCTCTGAAAACAGTCACGTCCTTTCAAGTCATTTTTTTCCAGTTCTGTTTCTGCTTTGTGACCTTATTCCCCTTTCAGTTTCTCATTTCTGTACTTTTTCCAGCCTCCCCTTTCTTTTTCCCAGTTGCTAACCTCCACCGTCTTACCAGGTGTTCAAAAGGCCTTTTCATTGTTTTGGCCACACTGTGGTCTGGTACCAGTTTTCTCTTTAAATAGATTATGATGGTGGTTTTTCCCATGTTCTATGATGAACAAGGACAGAGCAGGTTGCCTTTTCTTACAGTCATGTACATTGGATTTCAAGTATGAATGTGGCCATGTCTTTTACTGTAATGTTAAGTAAATTCACAGAGGAAAAGTCTCCATGCCTCCTCTCCTGTTCAGCCTCCAGTGCTCCTGTGAAAGGGGTCTACAGAAGATCAGCCTCCACACACAATGTAGACCACGGCATGAGAGGCTGCCAAGGGAGTAGTATATCACCTCAGGTTTGGCAGTGGCCTGCCATGTTTGGGATGATTCTTTAGTAGCTCCCCACACCATAACCTAAGTTGTTCAAGAGGGGCTCCTGGCCCTTTGGAGAGATTTTTCATGGGGTGAATGGGTGGAAGAAGGACGGTACAGGAAACTTTATTTAGAGAAAGGGAATCCTTATCTTGCTGCAAAATGTGCATTTAAAAAAAAACCCACTTGGACTTTTTCTTCCCTCTTCCATACTTACTGTAGAGAAATAGGCTAGCATTTGTGATTCCCAGTTTGTTGGTAGCCACACAGGTGTAGTTGCCATAATGTTCTTCAGTGACATTGGCCACTGTTAGGAAAGATTGACTCCCTGTGCTCCTGATCTCCAGACCATTGGCATTATTTATCCTGAGAACCAAGAAAAGTAATTGGTAAACACGGTCATGGTATGAAGTCATTCGCGTGCTCCTATATGCTAAGAGAAAAGAATGAAACTATATAGAGACTGGAAGGCAGACATGTAAATAAACAGAGAGGGAGGGAGTTATAGATTTTTAAGTAGTTCATAAATAATAAATATTACTCTTGTTTCTGCCACTTTGTTATCTACATTAGACTCCAAGCCCTTCAGCAGGACTTGCATTTTACGTGCTTTGTGCTTGGTTTGTTTGTATTTTACACTCTTCACAAATCATAATTATTAATACTTGCATGAAGACAAAAAAAAAACACTTTGAAAAATCTAAAAGTGGAAGAAGATAAGGGAAGCAAGAAATAAAACTGAGATAAAGGCAAGCAGCTTCACCACAGAGTTGATCAACTCAGACAGTGTGGCTCTTGTATGGGCTGTGTACTTCGCAGCAGTAAGAATGGGATGACTGCAAGTTGGATTTCTATTTGAATCACCACTGACTGTGGACAGAGTTTTAGGAGACTTTGTAGTATACTCTGAGTAAACCTACACATTGCCTTCCACCATGTGTCTTCAAATGCGATATTGCTTATCCTTGATAAATTTGGTTGTGAGTGGCATATCCAGTGCAGAAAGGGTAGGTTCATGGGAGGGCCCTTAAACATCCATTTTCTCCCCCATCTCCCTGTTGTGTTCAGTGAATTAACTGCACTATCTCCTTAAGCAAAATCCATTTTAAAATGTAGGTTGTAAAACACTGGTTGTAGAGAGAACAAGGGGCTTTAGGTTTCTTTTTTCCTTTTACTAGACATCAAAGATAACATATGAAAAAAAATATAAACAGTAATAATTACCTAGTGTCATCTCTGTACCACTCAAAATCAGGTGTAGGAACAGCAGAGGCTGCACACTTAAGTGAAACTGGTCGTCCGGTAGCAGATTCATTGCTCTTGGATTCCGTGATAGTTGGAGGGTCTGCAGGAGAGAAAGACTTTTTGGAGCCATGATGGGAGGAACAAAGCCATTCAAAGCAGTAGATACCCAAGCTTATCTACACTTTTGCATGAAACAGAAAGACCCATTGAATGGAAGGTGACATTAAGGTTGCCAAAAAATGACAAAAGTCAAGGAAACAAGTGATTACGACTCACTCACCTGTTACAAGGGGATAAAAACAGCAATGGAAATTAAAGGGAGAAGATTCAGATGGGTGAATGTTGCAGACAAGCTGAGCTGATTCGGGGTCAGTATTGGAACTGCTGGTTGCAGCAGCTGAGGAATCACAAGTGTGGTTTACTCCTTCCCATCTCTGAGGCCCCTCTAGCTACCCTCACATCTGTGTCCTTGGTGGAGCATGCCACACATGCACCTTACATACAATGTCTGCTTCATGTGCTTCTACTTTAGTATCAAAGTGTCCAGCCATAGGTGTAGGTCTATCTTTGCCAACCTGGTGCCCTTCATATCCCCCCCTACAATTCCCAGCAACTCCAATCAGTATACTGTATGCTGACTGTGACTGATGGGAGTTATAGTAATCTAAAACATCTGAAGGATACAAGTCTGACAAAGGCTGATGTAAGATATTACTTCAGGGTGTTTCTTCCTTTGCTATCCACCACCATTTCTGTGGTTGAGTAGTTGAGGCTGTCAAGATCACAGCTTTCCTGTTTTTACTGAGTTTGCAGAAATAAGCTGTTATGATTTCAAGAGGAAAGGGATCAGATCCCTTTGGAAAAAGGAATTGTGTTTTTATACACAAAAGAGGTGGTTGTGGGGAATATAATATGCCCTGTTTAGTTAGCACAAAATCTTTATTTCAAGAGCTCGACCTTGCTATGAAACAGTCACCGAGACCTAGGGATAAAGAAGGCAAACACCAGGAGAAGTGCCGGGTGTTTTTTCAAAACCTCACTGTGCGAATGTATTTTTGTCGGCAGTAAATCTCTTTGCCATCTGCAGCGAGACAAACCATTTCCGCTCCATTGGACCTCACACACGAGATGAGTCATGAAATGAACAAATACCTTTCTACAGACCTGAAAGCTACACCACCAGGCCTAGCAATGCTTTGTATTCCTGTTCCCTGCCAAGGAGCTGACTCTCTCACTTTCAGCAGCATTCTTCATATTAGCCACGCTCCACAACACTTTAAGAGAGACATTCTAGGCAGGCCCGTGGCCAGGTCCATTGGCTTTAATCCTGATCGTCCATCGCCCTGTCTAAGGGACTCCAGGCCAACTGATTTCAGTTGCAAAGAAAAACAGCAGTTCCCCTTTGCTGAGAACGTATTGCGAGGGAAGTTGCAATAACCTGGCTGGATCTGAAAGAGGCCTGCATTTACTTGCTATTTATTTATGTTATTATGTTTCTGGAGGAGGAACAAGTGACTAAAATACAAAAATAGCTGCTGTTCTGACTTTTACCCCCAGCTCCTTTTCTCTTAGTATACCATCTGATACGAAGAACTAAAATCCTACATGCACACTGACTTGTGAATAAGCTCCGCTGAGCTCCATGGGCTTACTTCCAAGAAATTGTACATATGGACAGGCTGCATGAAAGATATATGCTGTTTCTTAAGAATGCTGATACCTTAAATGAAGGGCAAGCAATCGTGAAGGACAAGGATGGCAGATCCCACTTCCCTAATTGGGATGCAGATTTAGCTGTGGCAGCCCCACAGATTTGGGATGTTTCTCAATTTGTTCCACAGTATCATATTTGGGCATGCTGTTTTGTCCACCAAGCCCAACAGATTCTAGAAGCTGAACCTGAAGCCTTCTATGTCATAGGTGCCAACTCCCTGGGGCCCTGGGTGCCTGAGCACCCACCAAATTCCCCATGAAGGAGCCAGGCACCCACAAATTTTGGTGCCAGGACCATGCACACTGCATGGCACCCACGGCCCTGGACACCCACGGTTGCGGGGCCAAGCTGGCACTCCTGTTCTGTGTGCAAATCACATGCTCCAACGCTGTTTTTCCTCTTGTGTTAGGTAGGAATGACTGAGTGACATCACCTTCTAATGACTGAAACCACAAAAAGAACTAAAAGAGCCCTTTTGGTGCCCTTTTCATATTTAGAATCATAGAATCAAAGAATTGTAGAGTTGGAAGTGACTGCGAGGGTCATCTAGTTCAAACCCCCTGCAATATAGGAATCTTACCTAGATCATAGATTTATTTATATATTTACTAAATTTGTATATCACCCTTCACCCTTGCTCTCCTTCCTGCTATATCCTTTCTTTTAGGAGGGATAATAAACAATAATTAAACAATAATCCAAGGTTGAAGAAATCGTGCAACGATATAATCTGATACAAATTATGCTTCCTCTGCCCCCTAAAGGCTGATATTCAAAAGAGCACTGTGAAGAAAGAGTTTAGCCCTGCTCAGCCAACTAAAACAGGGAATAGTTAATGCATGGAGAGAAGGGACCGGCTTCCACCAGCTGTTCTCATCCAGGCATTGATTTTGCTTTTGGGGGCTATAGCATACATGGGAAGGGTGCAGTTGAAGCTCAAACTCATATTAATTTTCCATCTATAGCATCTCAGAGGATACTGGATGACACCCCCCCTTTTCTCAAAGGTGGCAAATAAGACAACACCTGTTCAATACAAAATCTTCTAAACAACACTGCCCTATTACAAGGGTAGTCAGATTTGTAGCTGCAACAGATAGATACAAGAAAAATATATTCAAGTTAACTTTTTTAGCTGTAGGATAAACATATTGATTTAAACATCTGTTTACTCTGTGCCAGGGATGATTGCGGAAGTCAGTTTCTGTAAATTCCAATGTGAACTGACCTGATCTGCAGGTCCCAGAATAATGTGTGCCTTGGATAGTAATTATCCTCAGGTTTCTGCTCTTCTCTGAATTTTGCAATACAGCTGTCTGTTCAAAATGCGTTAAGATGTGCATTGTAGGTTTAAATACATTTAGAAATGCATACATTGAAATAAAACACATATTTTAATATGTATTTTGTGATTAGGCAGAGATTTAGAGATTTAGTTATGTATGATTTTGTGTGTGCAGATCTTTCTATTTATTTATTGTTTTGCATATTAATGTTTGCAAACTGGGCACAACACACTTATGCATGGGCACCTGTTAAAGTGCCCCAGTCTAGGCACAGCCTGATCTGTCCATCCCTTCTCTGCCATATGTTATTTACCCTTTGGGGTTATTTTAGATGTGCTACTGTAATTTAGGGACGCAGGTAGCACTGTGGTCTAAACCACTGAGCCTCTTGGGCTTGCCAATCAGAAGGTCTGTGGTTCGAATCCCTGCAACGGGGTGAGCTCCCATTGCTCGGTCCCAGCTCCTGCCAACCTATCAGTTCGAAAGCACCCCAAAAAGTGCAAGTCGATAAATAGGTAAACGAAGGTAATAGGTATATGAAGGTAAACGGCATTTCTGTGAGCTGCTCTGGTTTTGCCAGAAGCGGCTTAGTCATGCTAGCCACATGACCTGGAAGCTGTCTGTGGACAAACACCGGCTCCCTCGGCCAGTAAAGCGAGATGAGCGCCACAACCCCAGAGTCGTTCATGACTGGACTTAACTGTCAGGGGTCCTTTATCTTTACCTTTACTGTAATTTTAGTCTGTAACTTTGTTTCTTATGACTTGAATGGCATGGGAATGATGGTTTCTGTATAAGGGCATTAATTGCAGATTTATTTTTTAACCTCTTTTTGAAATTCTTTATGGTATTAAAACTGTTGTTTTCATCACTACAACACACTAAGACTGGTGGCTGCATTGGGTGAGCTCAGGGTCATTTTTTCTGAGCAGCAAATTTAGAACCCAAATGCATATGTGAAATCAAAGTTTTCTGTCCACTATGTGCTTTTGTTCAAATTCAAGTACCGTACATTTCCGTGTATAAGACTAGTTTTTTTAAAAATAAAAAATTATGTTAAAAAGGGGGGTCATCATACACGGGGGCAATCTCCCCCCATTTTCTTGATTTTGAGTTCCTCCAAATAGGGGGCGTCTTATACACAGGGGAATATTATACACAGAAAAATACGGTACTTATTTGTCACGTTTGTATCCCACCCTTCCTCTCAGGATAGCCTGCATGGAGCGCATTCTGTTTATCCTCACGTGAAGTAGTTTGTGGGGAGAGAGGTGGGTCAAGGTCAGGGACTTCATGGGATTCCAGTTCAGGCACCCTGGTCTAAATACAGCATGCTAACCACTCCCCCATCTTTGCTTGTACACAGAACAGTGGAATATTAAATAATGATGATGATGTGCACTGGGAAAAAATAGTACAGAATTGCTTTTAGTAACTGGCAAACTACATCCGGTAAAAGTAATGATGGCTCATTAAAAATAATTTCCAGCATCTTTCCCATAGATTAATAGCGTTCCAGGTTTTGCTTTATTCCTAACACAAAAAGCCAGCTATGTGCTAGAGCTGCAATCTGCAGTGTTGTGTTTAGATTGTGCATTTTTAATTTGAGCCACTGCTAAATAAAATGTGCAATGACAGCTCAAACAAACAAAAGCCTTTAGAGAGAGAGAGTCAAATTTGAGTGTATTTGAGTCTATTTTTAATGTAAATTTCCCCTTTCTCAATCTTACATAAACCTCAGTTAGACACTAAGCAAGATATCTCCAACTGCGATATTTTTGGCCTCATTAACTTCCCCAAAGGCTATATACAAGCAACCAAGCTTTAAGGTGGTTATTGAAAGCACACCAGTACAGAGTAGCCATTAATAGCAAAGAAGAAGAAAAAAAAAGAAAATGAAAAAGAAAAAGAAAGAGAAAGAAAGAAAGAACATACTCTATATGACTAGAAGGTAGGAGTTGGGCTGAGAAATGAACAAGAGTAGCTTAACTGTATCTGCCCTGATTTTGCCCCCAAATAATAGTAAAAGAAGTTATAGGTGTTTCTTTAAATAAATCAAATTTTAAAGATGCCTGCTACATAAGCTCCTGCACATGTTGCCTGTTATATGGCTGGCGTTATCCATTCTGGCTACTATGCCTTCAAATTTCACCTACTTCTGTAACAAGAAATAACATTACAGCCACTTTTGGTTTTTCAGTCATGAGTGTGGGTAAGGAAACAAAGTAGACTCACAAACCGTAATGGCTACTGCAGTTATCCATTTGAAATTCAGCAGAATTCATGCTTTTAGAAGGAGCGAACTTCCTTACAAATATAATCCAATTCTTCCCGCAAATAAAAACAATATAGACATTTTATTTCTTTTTCTTTAAATAAAATGCAAAGTTTAAAAGTGCCTCTGACAAATGTTTCTGTACCAATATGTTTGCAATTTTCCAGGTTTTATGCACCCTAGAGCAGCTGCTATGGCTACAAATCTCATCCACCTCTGTCAGAAGGGCAATTTTTTAAAGCTTAATTATTATTATTATTTTCCAGCAGTGTATTTGGAGGGGAAGGAATGAGAAAAAGGCAGACAATCCCCAAGCCAAGTAAGGCAGTCTATGGACTGAGGCCGGCTGTTTTCCAAAGTGTTGAATTTTGATCTGAACTGAATCTTGTGGCCAGTGCACACCCCTAATATTTATACCTGCACATCTCCAGCCGCATCTCAAAAGAAGCATTTCCTTTATGCATGAGGAAATGTCTCTTCTAAGATGATGCATGCACATCGTCTGAAAACAAAACAGGTGTTGGTTTGTTTGTTTTTTGCTATGGTTTACTCCTATGGTTTACTCCTATTAAAATTATTTACTCAAAGGACAGTGGCAACCCAACCCAGCAGGAGAATATTGTTGCCCACTGGGCAAGTCACTCCTACTTAAGGCAGCCCTGTTCAGGGAAGTTTTTAACGTGTGATATTTTACTGTATTTTTGGTTTTTATGGAAGCCGCCCAGAGTGGCTGGGGAGGCCCAGCCAGATGGGCGGGGTATAAATAATAAATTATTATTATTATTATTATTACTCCTTCTTTTTTCTTTTTTCTTTCTCCTCCTGTGATGAGGCTGCATTTTAATATTTTAATGTTTCAATATTTTAATGTTGTACTTTAATCTCGTTTTTAAGTTGTATTCATTCAACTTGTTTTTATTATTGCTTGTTAGCCGCCCTGAGCCCGGCCTTGGCTGGGGAGGGTGGGGTGGGGTATAAATAAATATGATGATGATGATGATGATGATGATGATGATGAGCTTCCCATAGGCTTCTCGTTGGCTCCTGTAGGAACAGAATGCTGGATGAGATGGGGATCTGCTCTGATCTAGAAGGGCTCTTCTTTTGTTTTTATGTCTATCAAGTTGAGGAAAAGTTAAGAAAGAGTTGAGTTAGGCTGCTCCCTTTGTTATGATAATATAATGGAAGCCAGGAGTTTTGATCTTGGAAACAAGCTGTATTCCCTGCTGCTTTTATCTATCCCACAACAGAAGGGTAAATATCTCATGCCTACACGTAGGATAGGCTTTTAAATAACGATCTCATTAGAATGATGCTATTTAATAAGAAAGGGCACTTCATCTCAGAAAACATGGCAAACAAAGGCCATTAGGAGAAAATAATAAAGAAACGTGGCACACATTTGCATACAGATGTGGTCACTCAGAAGATAGTAATTACAGCATTTCACATTTTACAGTTACTTATTGTCAGGTCTTTTTCTGCACCCTCTCCAATCCCCTTTAATGTCAGAGAACTAGTGATTCTCTATATGTGAAAATAATAGTGATTATTATATTGCACAAGTATGACTGGCAGTGCGATCCTAGACAAGTCTACTCAGAAGTAAATCTTACTGTGCCCATCTCTAGTGTGTGTGTTTAGAATTGCAGCCTTAGGCTACAATCCTATATCCATTTACCTGGAAATGAACCCTACTGAGCCTTGGTGAATGTTCTCCTTAGTAAGCATGTATAGAATTGCAGCAAAGCAAGATTGAGGGGACTGGGGCCAGTTTGCCTGCATTGGGCACTGGGCCAAGAGGGCACTACTGAGGACGGCACAACAATGACAAGCAACGGAAGGTGAGAGGTGGGGGGTGCTGAATTTTGGTGTTGAACAAGGCCCCGCTGAAATTTTAAAGCCCAAAGTCCACCACTGATTGTACTGTGCTAGTGTGGTGTAGTGGTTAAGAGCGGTAGACTCGTAATCTGGTGAACTGGGTTTGATTCCCCGCTCCTCCACATGCACCTGCTGGGTGACCTTGGGCTAGTCACACTTCTCTGATGTCTCTCAGCCCCACTCACCTCACAGAGTGTTTGTTGTGGAGGAGGAAGGGAAAGGAGAATGTTAGCCGCTTTGAGACTCCTTTGGGTAGTGATAAAGCGGGATATCAAATTCAAACTCTTCTTCTTCTTCTACTTCTTCTACTGTGAACTAGCACAAATCTCATGTAGACAAAGATCCAGATTGTGTTAGGATGTATGACAGAAGCTACTTCACTGCATTCCATGGTTATCCATGATTTTGTATAGGTTGAGTAATTTGTGTATTATTCCAATCAAATATACATGCATATTTTTTTGGCTTATGATTCGGCTACATAGTTTACACATCCAGATTTCTCAATAGAAAGTGAGCTTCTCCTTAGGCTGCTTTACTTTGTTACACAACCTTCCACATGATATACTGAAGGTCTATTAAACAGTGAGTTTTCCTTTCCCTTTGTAGTACTGTTCTATCCTGTTATTGCTTTTTGATACTCCTTTTTTTGAAATGTGTTCCAAAATAAATAAATAAATCACACTGAAAAGGAAAAAGAGAACTACAGTTTTACATTCTTCAGATGGGAAGTATTGACAGCAATTCTTTCGGAGTGCAGAGGGTAATTTTAAACACTCAAAGTGGGGAGCAGGCTAGTTCCGCACAAAGAACCAAGAAGAATAGTGCCTGGACATTTTGCCAGAATCTTAACCTTTTTTTTTTTTTTTAATGAAAGCTAAAGCTGGGAATCTGGGGCTTATGGTCCATCCCAGGATGGAAGATAATATCACTCCTTGCTATTTCCTCTGCCTCATGGATAACCATAAAGTAGAGGGTGAAGCATGACTGGCCCACCCATGAGGCAAGGTGAGGCAACAGCCTCAGGAAGAAGGGTCCACAGAGGCAGCAGAGCATGATGTCAATCTTCCTTCTTTCTTTGTTCCTGACTTAGATCTTCACTCAACCCTTCTTGCCTAGTAGGGTGTAGGGGCACCATTTTGTGGTACCAAAATGTCTTGGGCCAACCCTGGGCTAAAGTAATGGATATTGATAGCTCAGCAGGGATATCGAACTAGTTTTCCATGCTGAAGTGCTCCCTGAAGCAAGCCCACAAAGGTTAAAAGAATTATTTTCAGTCAGGTAAGGCAAGCTTTCCTTCTTGTTATCAGCATGACAATGTGGTGAAGTTAAGTGTTGCTTTCCACACCCCAATCTGGTAATAAAGATACTCACAATTCACAGTGACTCGGACTTGCTTGACATCTGCTGTGGACACCTCGTTTGCAGCTTTGCACTCATACTTGCCCGACTGTTCCCGGGTAATCCCCAGAATCTCCAGGAACTCTTCCTCACCTTCAAATTCCCTGCCTGAGAGGAGACAAAATACATAATTCAATTACTTAAGAGGGCATTGAATGGAATAGGATTTTTTTTTTTTTGGTATGAAAGAAAGATCTGTAAAATAAGGAGTTTTGGGAAATAGGTTCACGTCCAGTAATTAGAGACTCCAGTTGAACTCCTGAAGAAAATTGGGTTGACTTGCCAGCTCATGTAGAAGGTATTTGGGTACTGAAGTGAGCCAGTCTGGCAGTGGCTACAAATATATGCACACATGATGATGTTTTTCACTCCCTCTTCTCTGTTTCCTTTATAGAGAATGGATGATGTTTGTGTTTATTTGTCAATATACAAGTTAACCAGACTTTACAGGACACAGAATCAAATACGTATGTAAAGGGTGCTAATACATGCAATGTCACTCCTATCCTAAAGCCTGACAGGGACCAAAACAGCTGCTGTTTCTCTTTTTCAATCCTTTTACACCCCTATGAGACAAAAACGATTCCCCTCAAATTTCACACAACCAGTTGCCCAATGGTACTCACTGACTCTCTTTAACAGTGAAGATGTACCAAAATCTAAAGCAAGGGCTACTTTGAGGGCCCCATAACCACTGTATGAAATGGCGGCAAAGCTTTTGTGTGTGAAAAAAGTGAGAAAACTTGGACCATGTAATCTTTAATGTTAAACCAATCCACTTTTTAAAGTTTTCACCAAGCCATCAGATATTATTCCTGTCTTTGGGGAAGCCCTCATTGCTAAAAGCAAGCTGCCCTTTGGGAAATTCACAGAATTTGCTTACCACCAGAAGTCATCACAAATGGCTTCACAAAAGCAAGGGAGGGGGAAATATTTGGCCCAGCACTAGTTAAAATGCATCTTTTGAGAGAAAATACACATGTATTTAAATTCCCTTTTAAACCCATCTAAATTAGTGGCCCTAATCACATTCTAATGAGTTTAAATAAATGAGTTGAGTTTAATGCTATAGTTTCATTATGATATGTGTGAAAAAGTACTTTTGTCTGTCCTGAATTTGCCATCATTTTTCTTCATAGAAGCATTTCAGTAAGACTTGAGATTTTTATCTATGGTCCAGATGTGAATATATCTAAAACAAGCAAGCAAGCAAGCAAACAAACAAGCAAGCAAGCAACAAGTGAAAAACAGAGGTTAATTTGCTTCCTTTCCAATGACTGTCAACTGAATGGCAGTATCAGTAAGACCCATCCTTAGAAGCTTCTGTTCCCTTTGGATTCCCTACAGTGGCCCCAATGTCTCTGAACCTTCCAATCATTTTACAGTATTGGCATGGGTTTCCTGTGACATAGAGTACAAAGTACATTAGCCAGTTCTCTTTAGCTGAGTGCAACAGAGCATGTAGGCAAGACCCTGGTTGAAATTTCTTTGCTTGGTTTATATATATATATATAGAGAGAGAGAGAGAGAGAGAGAGAACAGATGAAACTTTGACCAGAACATTGGGTAGATATTTTTTTTTTAAGAGTTAGCAATAACAAGAATAAATGTCCCAAAGAAAACACTCTCAGCTAAAGCATAATTTCCATTTTTGTCACTGGGCAGAAACACTTCTGCATTTGGAAGGGTCTTGATCCACATTCACTGATCTTCTTCCAGACTAGGGTTGGATAAACATGGGCATTCAATTCCAAAATCTGCCAAGACTGATATAAAGAACAACAGACACCTGGATCCCATGGCCGCTTTGTGGTGGCAGAGTGCTTTCACTGGAGACAAAGTAAACCCTCTTAGCATAATCTGGGAGTTATTCAGTTACCATTCAAAAATGTGTTGTTGGAGAAGTAATGAAAAAGGCGTTCCATGTGAGGTAGACAAATCAGAGTGTCTTTGAAGGGAGAAGAGCTTGTTTTGAACCTTGAGAGAGCCTATGCTCTCAGAGATAAATATGGGCCCCCAGAGTAGGATGCTACTCATTTAATACCCTAGCAGGTGCTGGTAAGGCTGGCACTTTTTGGAGATTTCACACCCTAAGAGATTTAAATAGCCACATAATCTGTTCCTTCTAATGTAATTTTCTCAGTATGGGCTCTTGGACTATGAACAGGTGCCTGTTTGCTCTGCATGCTGAGATGGACATGCAGACAGGAACAGACACAGGACACCTGATATGCAGGCCCAGTTTTCAATATAACTGTGAGATAAGGGGATGCAATGCTGACTCTCCCCCCACCATATTTTTTTAACGCCCAAAGCTCCCTTCCTTTTATATTGCTATGTATTCCCTATTTACCTGAGGGCTGAGAAATTCCAGAATCAGGGCTACTGGATTTAGATTTCGTTAGATGAGGGATGTTTTGTTGTTGTTTTTTATTTCAATCTTTATTGAGTTAAAATGAATACATCCATACAGTATTTGCCATTACAAGCTTACAACATAAGAAAGAAAGAAAAGAAAAATGCAAGATAAGGACAAGTGTATAAAAATCAAGGAAAAAAGAAGAGAAAAAACATATGTAATTATGAAATTTCTCAACATTAACTATTTTGTTATTACGATGATTATTCACACAATTAGAAATAAAAAGTGCTGCAAACATTTAAAAAGGCTTCCAAGTATTCTCATTGTACTTTATCTGTTATGTACATTATACCACATAACCTGTTTCTTGTGATTTTTCATTATACCTTCGTTACCTTTTATGAATTTCAAGGATCAGCCTAATTCTGCCAGGAGATTTCTGTTTACACCATAATTTTTAAAGTATTCTTTATATATTCTCTATTCCTTATAGACTCTCTGTTTTGTCTGACGCCTAACTCTTCCTGTCATCTTTGATAGCTGCAGGTATTCTACCATTAGTTTCTGCCAATCCACTATACTGGGTATTGATTGACTCTTCCAGTTTCTTGCCACTAATATTCTGGCAGCTGTTATCCCATACATGGTCAATGGTCTTTTTGATTTTCCAAGTTCCTTTGGCAGCATGCTTACGAGGAAAATTTCTGATCTTTTTTTTAAAAGTAAGTTTAAGTAGTCTTTTGAGTTCCTTGTATATATTATTCTGTACAATTCCACCACATGTGTAGATAGGAGCCTTTCTCTTTTTTACATCTCCAACACATGGGTGATCTGCATATTTGATCACAAGACATGGCACACTCACGCAATTTGAATGGCAATGCCCATAAACTGGGGGGAGCAGTCCCCTCAAATGCTTTATGGGGGGGTGGGTCAAGGGACCTCAACTCCTAGGAGTTGGCCCCTATGTTTTAAAGTATGTACTTCATGCGGGGTCATCAACTTTTCAGATCCATGGGTTCAGTTTGAGGTTTGAGCGGGTACCCCGGCAACGCCTACTCTGGTTAATTCTCTTTCTCTTCCCCTCCTCTGAGAGAGAGAGAACACACTTCGCTTTCCCAAGGGCTCTATTTTAAAGTCAGATCTAGTGGAATTAATCTGAAGTGGGAAAGAATGACAGGACAGGCTTCCAACTTTCCCCTTCAGCTCTCTCTACTTTTCAATGGAGAAAAGGATGTGCATCTCACCACTTCATGACTAAGGGGACTGTTTGTGTGTCCCCTTCACAGACTTCATAGTCATCAGGAGAAGACCTCAATGGTGCCATAATATGTACAGCAAAATCCTTGCTCCTTTGGTAATGGTTCTAAACAGATATGTGTGTAAATAAACATGGGTGAATGTTTTCCCAATTATTCTTCAATGTATTAAAATGCAGTAGGAGTCTTAAGTGTTTTCTGTAGCACAGTGATGCTTGGGATTTGTGATAACAGCTGTTCCCTAAACTATGTACTATTTCTAGTATCCCTGCTAAGACTTTTGTGGCCTTATTCCTTGAGTGTCAGTGACTGTTGCTATATTTGCTGCGCTGGTATATTTCTATCACTCTTGCAGTGTGCCTGGAGCTGTACATGCTTACAATTTAGAACAGCACCCTGTTCCTTAGAAAACTTTGATAGAAAAAGAAAGAGGAAGAAGGACACAGGGAGAGATGAACAGCAAAATGCTGCTGTATTTTTAGCTAAACTGCATTTGTTCACAGGATGACAGTTTGATCCATATACTGTATAACAGCTATGAAATGCAACTCATACTTAAGCCTTTCTTTCTTCAGCTGTGGGCCCTTAAAGCAAACTATTTTTATTTTTAAATTCATTGAATTGTGATGCTGTATCATACTAATACAAAACAAAACTGACACAGCTGGGTATTTTAACTGGACCTCTTTGTCGAGATTGAGCGCTATTTGCACCAATTCAGTTCACCAAACAGAGAATGAGGGTCTTGCTAGCTCCAATCTAAATGTCTCAAAGAGGTTGGAGGCTATCTTTGAGGAAGACGGAAATGAATAGTAAGAAGAACAGAGTCTGTCTGCAGGGAGGCATTAAATTGTCAAGCTTTTTTTGGGGGGGGGAGGGAAGAAGAGAAACAGCAGGGTGTTTGTTTGTTGCTATCTATCTTACTGCAGCAAAGGGAGCTGGAGGAAGGTGGACATTTTGGACAATTTCCAGAGCAAGTCTCTGTGTTTGCACCATTTCATAAGCAAGTTGGGAATACCACCCGCTTGCTGGCATTCTCCACTGTTATAGCTTCAGATGGCTCCCCACTGTGTATTCTCCAAATGTTTTCTTAGTTTAGCTTTATATATATCCCAAGTGATGGGTGTTTCTTCACCACTTTCCTAAGGCAAGGCTAGCCAGCATATAAATACAGTTGACCTTTACAGAACTGACCTTTTCTTAGCGACATCTCATAAATCCAAGTTATATACCACTTTGCCCACCCTCTTTACCTTGGGGAATATACCCTTCAGAGACTCCTAGATTGATGGTTTGCATGCCCTCCCTTAGGTGTTGCCCAGCCAAGCCATACTCATGCCATATCTTCCTACTGTCTAATAGAATATAGGAAAGGAGGGTTCTCCATGGTCAATAAAAAGCATGTTGCTCAGGAGCAGGTGTGGGAAATCTTTGGTCCCTGGATGCTGCTAAGCTACAATTCCCACCATCAGCCCCAGCAAGCATGGCCCATGAGGGGAATTGCAGTTCAGCAATGTCCCGTAGGTCAGTTTGTGAGCAAATCCAGATGGCCTTAACTTTAGGCAATGGGCTTCAGTCTCTACCAGTCCACCACCAACCACACCAGAAGGACCAGAAGAGTAAGCACCATGGGCCAACTGAAATATTGGGCACCTGCCTTTTCCTAGAGACTCTTGCTGTATTTCTGGCTGTGGGTTCTGATGTCCAGCCATGGAGCTCAAAAGCTGCTCTCTGTACATGACCCCCTGGAACTTAAATATGTGCACTGTACACTACCTTTCTTGTGAGAACTTGCAGGTACACTTAGGTGTCTTCATAGAAGCACATGAAAATATATACAATACTTAACTTTTTGTTTTGAAGAACCATTCCCAAATATATCCCTAACCACAAATACAAATACAAATATGGAAAGGTTTACATTATTCACAGCATCACAAATTGTTTTGCCCTAGCATGCATATACAATTTTAATGCCATATTCACATTTTTCACACTCTCTTGTATTTTCCTTTAGTGGGTCACTTCTTACATCTGTAATGTTTCATAGGCATTTTCATATCAGGAAAACACCCACTCCAAGCTTTTAGGCATAGGATTTTTTTTTCTAATAAGGCAGCAAAGGTTTGGGTGGAAGCATGGGGATCCAAATGTGAGAATCCCCTGAGTCTGTTATACAGTGGTACCTCGGGTTAAGTACTTAATTCGTTCCGGAGGTCCGTACTTAACCTAACTGTTCTTAACCTGAAGCACCACTTTAGCTAATGGGGCCTCCTGCTGCCGCCATGCTGCCGGAACACTTTTTCTGTTCTCGTCCTGAAGCAAAGTTCTTAACCTGAAGCACTATTTCTGGGTTAGCGGAGTCTGTAACCTGAAGCCTATGTAACCTGAAGCATATGTAACCCGAGGTACCACTGTACATATACCTAGAACATCTGTCCAGTAATGAAAAATAGGGCATCTATGTTCTTTAACTACCATGCTACTCCTTATAGAGTATTAATCTTTCGAAGTTCTAAGTATACATAGCTTATCATCAAAGCACTTCCATAAGCCTGAACTGAAGAACAGAGCTTTTACCAGAACAGCAATCTATTGGTAGCATCCTTATTGGTAGCTAAAGGTAAGAGAATCAACTATAGACAGAAGCAGATATTTCATGTTCACTTCACAGATGTATTCTGTTGAGGAGACGAGCACAAAATTCCTTGCCATCCTTCTCTTATACACACACACACACACACACACACACACACACACACACCTTGCATCTCTCTCTGATACCCACCCACATATGTTTCTTTGTTTTTTGTTGTTTCTTCTCCTTGTTGCGTATTTACACAAAGATAAAATTCAGACTCACCTACGTATATGTTTATGTATGGGGTGGGGGAAATAGCAGAATTCCTGCTGCTTTGTTTGTTTTCTTCAAACACCCTTTTGTAGATGTGTGGAGTGGAGAGCAGAAGGGGCCGTGGGACCGTGTTGGGTACCCTCCGCTTAAAACAAGATGCAAAGGGATAAAAAAGAGTGCCAATCAAAAGATGCCATTTGAAGTTTTCTGTGGCAGCTTCCAGTGCTGTATGGAGGGTCCTTTTTTGTTTTGTTTTGTTCTTTCTGCACTTTTCATGTTTAGTCTAAGGTCTAGCTCACCTAGCTCTTTCCCCAGCTCACCACCTTGCATTCCCCAGGACTGTGCTTCAGAAAAACAAAGATAGCGAAGGGAGCCTTTGGCATCATTTTCTTGTTTTACCTCCAGCTGGGGATTTTCTCCCCCTCCTATTTACAACTTTGAAGCCTCTGTTTATCAGTCTTTTCTTCTTCACCCACCACAGATTTCCAGGAGCTTGGCATTTTTATCTGTCCCTTAGTTGAAGAGACTTGTTTTAAATTACACACACACACATCCAAAGATCAGTAGAGAGTGGCAGATGGTAAATGAGTAAAAGGGTTGGACGTGCTGGAAGGCAACAGGCAATGCTGAAAATGGAAAACAAGAATGACTGGGGAGGCAGGAAACGCAAGGAAGATCAGGCAAGCCAGAAATGAAGAGAGATGGAGAGTGGTAGGGATAGGGAGCTGAGAAAAGAAGGAAGCTTGGGAGACTGAGCATGAGATGGTTAAAACTGCATCAGAGCTGTTGCATTCCTGCTTTAGGAGATATGCAAGAGGAGCACTACCAGGTTGTGGCTAGAAAGCATTGCCTGACAGCCAAATGACCACGTCTCTCTTGTTTTCTTTACACCGTAATGATTTTCCATGAGTATAAGGGTCCACAAGGACACATTGCTGCCCCCACTCCAGATATCATGCAACTCACATTCCCCTATGTGTTACGCTTAGTTGCAGGTCAGTGTCCACAGTCAGGACCCTTGAGGTTTGGTTCAAGTGGCAGCCTATTTGCACCAAGGTCTTTGTGCACAGGCATCCAACTGGCAAACATCCAATCTCAATGGATGGACCTTGAGGGCAGGGCTAAGGAAGCTATGTGATGCTGGAGACAGCAGACAGCATCAGGGCTCCCCTAGCCCCTTGCACTTGTAGAGTATGCTTTGTGCACTCAACACTCGAAAACAGTTTATGCTTTTGCTGTATGTGCAGGCAGCAAAATATATCTTTGTATATTATTTATACTGGAAATGGAAGCTGTTCGTTCAGAAGCTAGAGCGGGCTACAAAATCCCAATAAATGAATCAAAGAATAATAGTCCCAGGTTTCAAAGAAGCATCAAGTGCTCTAGGCACAAAAGCAGACAGGGTAAAAATTGCTGTGTTAACAATTGTTCTGTCAAAGCAATAAGACACAGCTGAGTGCATGCTGCGTAAGCGAGCTCCATGCCACCAACGGTTTTAGACATCTCATTCTTATGCATAACCAGCAATGAGCAGAGTGGCAAAGAGGTCTGGCTCTGGCTGGTTCTTTGAAGGCTCCCATTTATGGGCTGGCAAGCCAGCTTCCCCAGTCCACAGTATTAGCTGTGATGCTTCAGAGCTTATCGTCTAGGCCCATCGTGCCCACCTTACTCCCTCTAGCTGGACTTGCTAGTGTTCTTTCCAGTTTATGTCTTTTCCATGCACATCTTCTGGGCAGAAAATAACCACAGCTCTCACAGGTGATATATTTCTCCTGCAGCCTTGTATTGAAAGCCCACTTCCCAAGGTTCAATGGACAAAAGAGCACACACTCTGGAGCACATATTGAGTAGATATAGACATACTATGTGCAAAGATAGAGACATACTTATGAACCCTCATTGATACTCTGACCCTTTTGACTCACCTTTAATGCTTTCACCTAGGAATATTTGTTTTGTCATTTGTGAATCGTTGTCCAAGTATATACAAGAAACGTGATTGGAAGTTTTTACAACGCCAAAATTATATCCATGTGCAGAGTTGATATTTTGCACTCTACCACTAAAAGAGTTATCATAAAATCCAAGACTTTGAGGTCATTCAAAGACAGCCCAAATGAAGTATTATTTGATGACCTGTGAAATCCTTAGCTTTAAAAAGGAGAATAATGCACACAGTTCTCAGATAAAAATTCTGATGCTGTCATCCATGCCTAAGAGTTCGCATTGACCAAGTGGTGCTGAGTGGTGCAGATCGATTTCTCAGTTGTTTTAATAAGATCCTCTGCTTCTTGTCTTGGTATAACCACCATTCAGAAAGAAGGAGGGAAAAGGGTGTGGGGTGGCAGTACTCTTTTGCAGGAGGGAAGACAGACAGAGGAAATCAATTGGTTTGTTACTGACTATGTTCAGCACAACAGCATAATGGAGCCTAAGAGTTGCTTGGGGGACAAGGGTATATTGCTTGCCGTGCAAGCATTTGAAAGGCAATTAAAGCAGAACAACCAGCCAGCCTTCGTATTCTCCAATGTCTCTGGGAACAAAATGTTCGCTCTTGCTGAACCATATCCATGCACCTTAGCAAAGGGAATGTGGAGTAGAAGGGAGCATAAAGAATGGGTTGAAGACCTGCTGCAGTCCCTAGTGACAGTGATATGCTTGAAAGGTTTCTTAACAACTGTTGATTCCCAGATTTTAGTTAAGCTCCTTGGTTTTGGGTACAACAACCCAGTTTTGTTTTGTTTTTTAATTTAATAAAAAAGGTCTTTATAAATCCAGGTCAGTTAACTGAGCACAATGATGAGTTTATAAAATAAATTTGAAACCACTTAAGATCTCTATTCAGGCTTTAGTTTATACCATTTGCAAATAATGGTATAAATGGTAAAAATCACAGGGTTAAATTATGCCACCCCCCAGAGCTGCAAATATTTGGGCATGTACCTGAATGGATGTTATCATAACTTATGGAGTTCGTTTGGCTCAAACATGCATTGTGGACTTTGGATTGTTTCTGCCCATGGAGAGATACGAAACTGCCTTACTGCAGACCAGACAATTTGTCCTTCCACTGTCACTGGCAGAATTTTTCAAGGGATAGGCAAAGCAAGGGAGTGATCAACAACATAGTGCGAGGAGTTGGGATTAGAAGATTGCACACAGGGGAGTCTTTGGACACTGACCCATGTTTACATTTCTGCTCTGGTGGCATAATATCTGATCTAACAGTACAAAAAGAGAACTGTGGATTTGGTGCTGCTGGGCTCCATCATTTGACCATTTCCCTAGTTGATATGCATGTTTTGGTGTATAAAAAAAAGTCTGCAGGCCCAAGATGACATGGAAGAACAGAGTGATTGGCAAAGCACAGAAGAAATGAATCCATAGAAAATATTGGAGTATTCAAGAGTAAAACAGAAGTGTGAGAGAAGAAAATTGTAAAGTTAAAGGTGATGCAGAGCAGACTGGAAGGCTGATTAAGAGAAATGAATGGGAGAAAGAGAGGGAACGAGATAAAACGGAACAGTGGGGGCGGGGGAGTCCAGAAAGAGATAAAGCAAAGAGGAATGAAGCAGAGAAAATAAATCAAATAAGTGATTCCAAAGACTGACAGAAAAGAAGTTGTGCTAGAGGGACCCATGTGTCTCTAGTGAGCAGATAAGCACCCTGTTCTGCCATGCACCACTTATCAGTGTTGTTGAATACACAAAGCAGTGCCATCCCAGAAGAACGGTTAAAAGGACTTTAGTTTTAGGCACTATTCTTCTTGAAACTCTGGGAGTTGGGATTTTGTTAGGAACTTTGTCAGGGTGTACTCAAGAGAGTTGCAGAATTTGCTGTCGTGCCTTTGCTCTGCCATACCTAAGGGAGCCGTGGATTGTATTAAAGTGACTTGGTTGCATAGTCCTTGTGAGAATTTTGTAATGCTACAAGAGATGCAGTTGAATGAATGTGCTGGGAACACAAAGCGCAGCAACAGAGAAGGATGTCATCTTCATCCCTAGAATGGCTTCATTTTCCACTGGGAAAAGAAGAGAAAAAGAATATGGCTGAATGTAGAAATTTCTGAAGAAGAGTAGGTGGAGTGAAATTTAGACCTGCAGTAACTAGGTTCAGTAGAAAACAAATTCCTTTTGTTTAAGTCTAATACAAACATCTATAGACTTAACCTATAATAATTAAAATAACTATTCATGCTTTGTTACTGTGATTAAAAATGCCTGTCTTCCTGCTGCTTCTCCATTCAAAAAAAGTCTCATTCTCACCAGACTTTTGTTACATGCATATGCATGTCAAGTAGTGTAGTTGTGGCAGGGCTGGCCCTGCTATTAGGCAGTGTGAGGCAGTGGCAAGATGTTCGGCAACAGAGTTGTATGGAATATGTGGTCGGCTCCTGTGTCCCTAAAAGCTAGCCTGCTGCTCTCAGGTGCAATTCGGGATGCTGTCCCATCAGCAAAGATTCAACTGCAAGCTTGGTTGGAAGGACGATACATCTTGTCCTTCAGCTTAGGCAAACAAATCAGGACAAATGCTCAGCAAAAACTGGACATCCACATAAACTTTGTGCATTCAAATGCTCAATAAACAGCTTGTCTGGGGGAGCCAAGAGAGAGAGGGAGAGAGAGAGAGGGAGAGAGAGAAATCCTAACCACAGATCTCCTGTATTTTGTATGACCCTTATTTGCAAACTGAATGGAGACTGGGGCCAGATGGGGATTGGGGAGAAAAATGTAGGCTCCCCCCCCTCTTCTCCAGGTTATTCACACAATGTGATTCAGATACATCAGAAAAGGAGACTATTCCTCCATGTGACTAACAGTACTATAACACCAAGGACACTTAAAAACTGACACCATAATCCTCTCCTTTCCTGTTCCAGAGCTTATGGGAGGGCCCCACATCAGTCCCCGAAATGAGGCACGCCAGGAAGGTGGGTGGAAATGCTGCCAGGAGGCCAGCAGGCCAGTGGGCCAAAGCTTAATAGGAAAACAGCAGCGATTTGTCTCCACCACTATTTACGTTTCAAGCACATGACAGGCTGTCAGTGGAAGAGAAAGCTGCTAAATTTACTGCCTTCTAGATCCCTGCCACAGTCACACACTTGACAAGTCACTTCATTTTAAAGCCTGTCTTTTACCAGGCTTCTCTCCCCGTGCCTGCTTCTCAAATACAGACAACAAACATGCTGCCAGTGGGCGTGGAAGGCGGGTTTTAAAAATGCATTTAAACTACCCTTCTAATTGCTGTGTGAGTTTCTGTGGAAAGTCCCATAAAGCCTTTGTGAGACACGGTTCACTTCTGGGACCCTTGCTTGTAGTGGTTTGCTTGAGAATAGTAAATGGAATCTGTGCATGAATGGGGAAAGGGCCGGACTCTAATGGAAGTTGATAAAACAGTGAGGTAGACCAGGTGTGTGATAGAGGTGACTGATATATGCAAAGAATGAGAGCTTTTTATTAACATCTTTCATGCCAAAGTTGGAGAACCATGAGCTGAATGAAGCCCTTAATACACCTCTGTCTTGCCCTTGGGACTCTCACTGGGCCACACCTTCACCATGGGAGCCACAGAATGGCTGATAGGACCAGAGAGGAGACAGGAGGCAGCATCCTCACAAATTTCTTGCCTCCCTTGTCACTGGGATACTTAAAAGGTGTGTCCCTAGTAGGGATGTCAGACAATTCTGTCAGTAATGGAAATGGGGAGGGTAATTGCTGATGTTGGAATGTTCAACCCATGGCTGGTACAGAAACCAATCCAGCAAATACAGCCAGCAGTCACTATTGTTGTGGCTTTCAATTCACAAATGATATGTAACAGATTTGCTTTTTCTCCCATTTGCATTGCCTTTCCTTTGCACTGAAATGAACAGAGTGGAATAACATAATAACAATGTTATTACCTAATGTATGTCAATTTGCCACAGAGGAAAGCAAGATAAATATCTTGGGTTTGGAGGGAAGACAAACTGCAGAAGAATGGAAACAGTGCTGTGTGTGAGAAATACAGGATGGGAGGGCAAAAAAAATCCTTTTTAAATCCCTAGTCCCAGCTAAAGGTGGCAACTATATCACCTAGAAGAAATATACATATTAATATGCATAGTATAGAGTATGTTATACTTCTATTTACATGTTTCATTTTTTATACCACTGTTTTATTCCAAACTGCTTTATATAGCACTGTTTAATTTTACCAGTCACTTATATATGATGTAGCATACAAGGCAAGGCAAGGTAAAGAATTTCAGGGGGAAACCACAGTATTTAAATGGTAGCAATAAGGTAAAAAAGACATTGCTAGTATAACTTATTGGAAAATAGCACTGAAAACCAATTGAAAATGCCCATTGCCCATTCTTGGTCCCCCGCTAACTGTACTATTGTTTTAAAACCATGGATAGCACTGTGGATCTTAAGCACTCTTCCATTTGTATTCACTTGGAAGACCATTTTCTTTTGAAGATCGGAAAGTGAAGCCCAAGGGATTTTGATAGATTCCAAGCAAATACAGCAGAAGAGTCCCAAAGATAGACAGTTCTTGCAGACTCTTCTGCCAGCCTTCTTTCATCCCAGCATACATACATGTATTGGGTCTCAGTACTCTCCCTAGTACACATACAGGTAACCCTGATCACTCTTCTGCCCACCCCTACCCCACAAGATACAACACGCTCTCCAACACACATACATACATGTAAGATTCCCAACTCTGACTGTGATGGATCCTGCTGAGTATGCCTCAATTTGTAGGGCTGATACACTCACTTGTTTCTCTGATGATCTTGGACAAAGGTCCTTGTAGTTTATATGATTAAATGAATCATCTATCAATATGTTATCTCAGACAGTGAATAATGACAAAGGCTGTAAATCCTCATGCTTCAGAGAGCTTCAGCTCATCACTAGCTGCCTGGGCTGGAGTGACATACATCTTTGCCCTTTGCCATCTTTCATGGTGGATAGCATGGTACAATAAAGGCAGTGTGCATTCAGGACTTTCTTGTCTGCTGGCACAAGTGGACAAATAACACTACCTTGGAGAAAACCACTGCTTTCGAGCTGAGAGGGGAAAAAAAAAGAAATTTAACAATTTTCCTACTTTCCTTTCCCCCCTCATTCACCTTTCCACTATCATTTTCAATGACATATTTGCAATGTTGCCCTTCTATTGCTCATTCATAGAGACAGGTCAGGGGCGCCGACTTATAAAAAATATTGGGGGGGCCCATACTGGGGTCCTGCCCCGGGAAGTTTTCTAAGATCCGCTCCCGGCCCGTTGCTGCTGCTGCCGCCCGCCTCGTGGCCCCCTCGCCAGCTGAGGGAGGGAGAGAGACCGAGAAGGAGAGAGATGCGTGGTGGGCAAGGCAAGTGCCCGCCGCGCCTCGCCTCCCACCGCCCCTCGTGCCGGCCGCCCCCTCCCCTCCCTTCCCCGCCCGCACTCGCTCGCTCGCCCTCCTCACCCCAGCTCTTGGCCGTTCGCCCCAGGAACTCGCCGCTGTTGGGGTTGTAGATGAACCTCCGCCACTCGGCCATAGACTGGCTGAAGGGCTTCTCCTCCTCCTTGGCCATAGCGAGAGAGAGAGAGAGAGAGAGAGGCTGGAAAGAGAGAGGGAGCTCGGCGGTTCGCGGGCGGCGGTTTTTCCCCTGCCGAAACAACAGCGGCTCCTCAGAACCGCTAAGTAACTCTCCCTCAGGCGCCCGGCGGGAGAGCAGAAGAGAGGAAAAGGAAAGAGGGGCTGGGCCAGTCGCACGCACCGAGCAAAACTACTCGCGCCGCCTCTTTTACTACCGTAATAATTATTTGTTTTAACTCATTACTGAATGTATTTTAAAAGGTAACTATCATCAAACAAGGAAAATAAAAAATACCAACATAATTTTGTGATTTTACAAAGCATAATATAACTACCGTATTTTTCGCTCTATAACACGCACCTGACCATAACACGCACATCGTTTTTAGAGGAGGAAAACAAGGGGAAAAAACATTCTGAATGAAACAGTGGATGTATCATTTTTGTGCTTCATGCTGTGGCCAGACATGTGATCTGATGGTGAATTTGGGGTGACCCAATGCAAAAATCCTGAGGATCCATGTGGATCCATGTTTTGTAACCACGTTTTTGCACCATTGCAGCCCCAGGCAACAGTGGGTGCGTGATTTTGGGGGGGCAGGCTGTAGCCATGGACATGCTATGTGCTCTGATGGTGAATTTGGGCTGACCCAATGCAAAGATCCTGAGGATCCATGTGGATCCATGTTTTGTAACCACGTTTTTGCACCATTGCAGCCCCAGGCAACAGTGGGTGCGTGATTTTGGGGGGGCAGGCTGTAGCCATGGACATGCTATGTGCTCTGATGGTGAATTTGGGCTGACCCAATGCAAAGATCCTGAGGATCCATGTGGATCCATGTTTTGTAACCACGTTTTTGCACCATTGCAGCCCCAGGCAACAGTGGGTGCGTGATTTTGGGGGGGCAGGCTGTAGCCATGGACATGCTATGTGCTCTGATGGTGAATTTGGGCTGACCCAATGCAAAGATCCTGAGGATCCATGTGGATCCATGTTTTGTAACCACGTTTTTGCACCATTGCAGCCCCAGGCAACAGTGGGTGCGTGATTTTGGGGGGGCAGGCTGTAGCCATGGACATGCTATGTGCTCTGATGGTGAATTTGGGCTGACCCAATGCAAAGATCCTGAGGATCCATGTGGATCCATGCTTTTTAACCACATTTTTGCACCATTGCAGCCCCAGGCAACAGTGGGTGCGTGATTTTTGGGGGGCAGGCTGTAGCCATGGACATGCTATGTGATCTGATGGTGAATTTGGGCTGACCCAATGCAAAGATCCTGAGGATCCATGTGGATCCATGCTTTTTAACCACATTTTAAGTGGGGAGGGAAGGAAAAACACAGAAGGGACACGGAGCAGGAGAGGGGTGTGCAGAGAAGCAGCTGGCTAAGAATGCAGGAGAGGGGTATAACAGGAGGAGGGAGGAAAGGAAGGCAAAAGTTTTCCCTCACCTACCCACCCAAGTCAGCCAGCTCGCGCGCGCTCTCTCGCTCTCTCTCTCTCCCTCCTGCACGGAGCACAGAGACACACTCTGCTTTCCCTCTGCCTGGAGGGGAGGGGCTTTCCCTGCTCTTTGTTCCGTTTGAGCAAACACAGCAAGGAAACAGAGCAGGGTGGGCAGTAAGACCCTGAGGCAGAATGCAGGAAAAATACGGTAATAATTTTCTTAAATTATTGGGGGGGCGGAGCCCCCCCAAACGAATTTTTGAGGGGGCTCGGGCCCCCTCAGGCCCCATGGAGTCGGCGCCTATGAGACAGGTCACATATGGACATGGATGATGCCATTGGGATAATGGCTATGGGTTAACTTTGAAGTCAACATTGTATGTGTTTGAGATCTCTCTCTATATATCTGTACAGTGGTACCTCTAAGTTATAAACTTAATTCGTTCCGGAGGTCCATTCTTAACCTGAAACTGTTCTTAACTAGAGGCGTGCTTTCGCTAATGGGGCCTCTTGCTGCTGCTGCGCTGCCTGCACACAATTTCCTTTCTCATCCTGGGGCAAAGTTCTCAACTCAAGGTAACTCTTCCAGATTAGCGGAGTTTGTAACTTGAAGCGTTTGAAACCTGAGGCATTTGTAACTCGAGGTACCACTGTATATCTTATGCACCCTGCTATGCATATTTTTCAAAGTCAAGCTTAGATGTATATATAAATATCCCAGAGAAGTCAAAAGGGTGAAAAATGATAGGGCTTTTGTGTAAGGCAAGGCTTCTATCTGGTACAGGGTGGTTGCGTCTTGAGGCCTAACATCTTTTCTCTTTTACAGTTTAAAGTCCGATCTCCTTCACGTGCAGTTTAGCAACTCAGAGGGCCTTCTAAATCTACTTGCTAATAGCCAGACTACTGACCAAATGGACATTGTTGGTGTGTCTCACTATTGCTGATTTCTAGGGAGCATCCATAAGGAGAATCCCCCTTCAGATTGTTGCAAACTGACTATGTATATACCATTCTTGAACTTCTGTTGCAATAGGGGAGCCAGAGGGTGAACTGATGGCATTCTTATTTAGGCAGCATCACTACTTACTATGTGTAAGGCAGGTTACAAAGGCCAAGAGCTTTGCTCTTCAGTGGGGAGAAATGTCCCCATGAAGTTGCAGTAGCCAGAATTGTGTCCTTCACAAGCCAGCACTTGACCAAAAAGTGCAGGCTAACGTTCTTAAATAGCTTTTAAAAATGGGCAAGTGAAGTGAGAGCAAAATTAGTACTCCTGACTGTTCATCAAACACCAAAATAACTATAAAAAATGCTCTTCCCCCAATCACTTAATTTCTTATTTCCAAGTTGCTGTCAGAACTGCTGGCCTTGTGCTTCTGAGTCCAAAATCCAAATAGGATGCTGGGTTTGATTAAAAACAACTTTCTGGCTTAGAGGTTATGCCAATATCCTGGTGCGATTTTCTGCCATAAATCTCAGCAGTTTGCAGTTTCAGGAGAGGTGGAGCAAGAGGCATTATATACATTAAAAATGGCAAAAATTTACCAACAGATTGTATCTTTCCACTCTGCTTTGTAGACTAGTTTCTCAGGCAATTTTTAGCAAATGCAGTCTTGCTCCTGCAGCGAGTCAGGGGAAAGAGTGAGTGAGGAAGATAAGAGCGTGGAAAAGACCAGGAAACTGGAAGGAGGGAAAGGAAAATAACAACAAAAAAGATTAAGAAAGGTAGAGAAACAGAGGGCTAATAAAAAACAACAACCTAAAAGGCATATGGTGTGTGTGTGTGTGTGTGTGTTGGGGAGGAGGAAAAATATGAAGAAAGAAGGCTGCATGAGAACAAGGAAAAAGTCAACAGAAAGAGTGCCAGTGATAAACAGACATACATAGATAAGTGGGAATAGCAAGAAAATGTTGCTGGACAGAGCGCTCCTGTCTGTTGCTCCAGTCAATCAGTCAGCCATGTCCCACACTGTTAAGCTTTCTTTCATTTCCCCTCTCACAGTTCCCCCTCTTTTGTTGTCAATGCTGTTTTGGCCACATAAGGGCCTACCCTTCACATCTGAACTTGAAAACAGAGGGAATGATTATAAGGGCTTTGCATCCCAATCAGCTAGGAAAATACAACATGAACAGCAATTCTATACATACTTACGTGCAAGTGTCCTATTGAGCTCACTGCAGCTCACACACAGGAAAATGTGCATAGGGAACTTAGCATTGAACTCAGTGGGACTTACTTCTGAGAAAACATGCACAGAATTGGGCTGTATGGCTCCAGTCTTAAGCACACTCAGCCAGAACATAACTATGTTTACTTGCTTCATTGGTTTCAACTGCACTTATTTTCAAGTAACTGCACTGGCTTGTACCATTAGTGTTCCTCTGCAAAATGCATTTGTTTTCAAATGTCATGGCTTCCAGCCAGTAAACTAGGGTGGCCTTGTGCCCTTCTTTACAGAGGTCAGACCTCTGTCTAAAGGACTGTACAGACCAAGTCAAGTTAAAAGATAAAGAACAATAGGAAGGGAGAACTTGTCCATTAACAGTTAGCACTTTGTTAGCAAAGTGAGCAGGCATATAGGTCATCTGGTCACAGACTTCTCTGCTTCGGTGTGGCATTTTGTATTTTTATTTCAGTGACTTCTGAATAAGGAAGAGCTGGGTTGTTAGGCTGCAATCCTAACCATAGGGAAATAATTCCCATTGCACTACTAATATGCGACTTGATTCTGGGTAAACATAACTGAGCTGTCACCAACACATAATCTCACCAAAAGCAGGTTCAGCTGACAGATATTGGTGCTATGGTAATGTGAGGATACAGAAAGAAATAGATCTTTGGTTCCTACACTGTGACCATTAGCAATTTAATCTGCAGACAGAAAAATGTCTCACTGTAGACCTATAGGCTGGTGACAAGAGTGATGTCTTGATGCTTAGCCACTAAGGGCCAAACTATAAATTATGTTAAATGCATAGATGGCTACTCTGTATGTTGTTGCTATTTCCAGTTAAAGGAAAATTGACAGAGCCTGCTAGGGATTGCAGCATATGGGGGCGGGAGGCTTAATCCTTCTGTTCCTCCATTGCAATGCCAAAAAAAAAAAAAAAAAAAGTAAGTCACTGCATGCCAGATAGCTAAGAAAATAGTAGTACCCATTGGTGCCAATGAGATTTTTTTTCTTTTTACACTGTTTTGCACGTGGGGCGGATTTTGTCATCATTGTCATGGGGAAGAGAAGGATATAAACTCTCCCCATGTGCTGTGGTCCCAATCCAAATCAGCCCCAGACACTTACTTTTAAGTACTAAAAAGGACATAGAGATACAAAACATGCATTTGTAATATGTACAGTGGTACCTCGGGTTACAAACGCTTTGGGTTACAAACACTTCAGGTTACAAACTCCGCTAACCCGGAAGTAGTACCTCGGGTTGAGAACTTTGCCCCAGAATGAAAACGGAAATTGTGCGCTGGTGGCACGGCGGTAGCGGGAGGCCCCATTAGTGAAAGCACGTCTCAGGTGAAGAAAGGTTTCAGGTTAAGAATGGACTTCCAGAATGAATTAATTTCGTAACCCGAGGTACCACTGTAATGTGTAGTTTAATGTGCACTGTGTAGTTTCATATCAGTACAAATATTTTGTTAGTGATATCTCTCCAAGTAAGAAATTCCTGCCATTGTCTTTACCTGTTTTTTAATTGGGAATAGGGTGGAAGGGATAGATCTGATACTAGGATACTTCTGTATTAAGTATGATCCACCCCACAAAATTGTTTGACAGCTTGTAGATTGATTATTTAGAGCGGGGAGGGGGAAGGGAGAAGTAAGCAGACATCAGCAGACATGCAGCTCTGAAAAATACATATTTGCACAGCAGGGAATCTACCTTCCTAGCTTTTCTGTACATCCCTGTCAGACTCCGCACACTTTCCTCTTAATTTTCTCCCTCTAGGCTTCTGCTGTGTACAAGCCCTGGTTCTCACTGAGGGGCTGGGAGGAGAGCGTGACTGCCAGGAGGCTTGAGACAGATAGGATCACAGAGGGGGGCCCTCTAACTGCCTCTCGCTGACCTGTTTGCAGTTCCACTGCACTCATGCGCTAATCTGTTTTGGCGGATGAAGGCTAAGATATAAACCCTGCCCTATCAAGTTGTCACGCAGTTGAGCAAGGCCAGCCAATAAGTGAGAAGACGTGAGCCAGTGACCTCTGTGATCCAAGGAAGCTGCTAGAACTGGGAATTGTAACCAACCCCAAACTCTAAGGGTGGGGAGGGAGAGGTCTACTAATTGAATATGAAAGGGCAGCAGAGCTCCAATCCAATGTTTTACTAATCTGGACACTAACTGGCAACCCAGGGCTTCTGTAATTACTCCCCCATCTGCTGTACATGCTAAGAATTAGGCTGCCTGTATTTCTGATAAAGTTTCATCTGACAGCCACCTAATCTCCCATCTGTTTTATGTCTCAGGTTCTGCGAAGTGCATGAGATATGCTGTTGGAAGGGAAAGAGGGAATATTACAGGAGCAGTAATGGCTCAAGATTGCCTCTCCAGGATGTATGAAGGCAACTCATTCAGGACTGAAAGAGCCAGTTGTTATTAAGATTCACAGGCCCAAGTGGTACAGAAATACATAGGAACATAGGCAGCTACCTTACACAGAGTCAGACTATTGGTCCATCAAGCTCAACATTGTCTACAATCCCAGGCTGTGGCTCTCCATGTTTCAGGCAGGAATATTTTCTGGCTCTACCTGAAGGCTTCAGAGATTGGGACCTTCTCCATGCAAAGCAAGTTCTACCACTGAACTATGATCCTTCCCCAAATACATGGACAATAATTCTTAGGAAGGAAGTTCCCTTCTTGCCAGTTCCTTCCTCTTGATGTTGACACAAGGCCTCTGAATGCAACCACTATCTTTGTATGCTTTACTCTCTCTTCTCCTATCTGGGCAGTTTGGAGCTTTTCACTGGATCTTGTTCAGCAAATGTAAAACCACTCAAAGTAGTGTCCGGATCATCTCTCTCTGCTTCTGATTTCACAAACTAAATCTATCTTGGATCCTGCTTCCTTAAAGGAAACAAATATTATGGCTATGTTCCATATGATCTTTAGTGTGTGGTGGGAAGGCTGGTCTCTGCTGATGTGATTATCTGACATCTCCTTTGTCATGAACGCCAAATAAAGCAGCCTCCATCTCCCCAATCTTTGCAAATCAACTCATTACTACTTTTTAAAGTATAATTTGTACAACACTCTTCAATAAATCTTACCTCCCTGTAAGAATGTTTAGTTTTAATTTTACATTTCATTATTTATTACAGTGGTACCTCGGGTTACATACGCTTCAGGTTACATACGCTTCTGGTTACATACACTTCAGGTTACAGACTCTGCTAGCCCAGAAATAGTACCTCGGGTTAAGAACTTTGCTTCAGGATGAGAACAGAAATCGTGCTTTGGCGGCGTGGCGGCATCAGGAGGCCCCATTAGATAAAGTGGTGCTTCAGGTTAAGAATAGATTCAGGTTAAGAATGGACCTCCGGAATGAATTAAGTATTTAATCTGAGGTACCACTGTATTTGAAAATAGTTGTAGTCTTCAGGTGCTGCTAACAAGTGTAACATCTGAGAGGGACATCATTTAAAGCCATTTCAGTGTGAAAATAATTCCAAAAATTTCACCCCCAAGTTGAATTCTCAGCTTCTCCACAATAACACATAGCACAATTTATTCATGTCCTAACATCATAACTCTTGAGTGTTTCTCCATTGCCTTCACATCACACCAGAGAAAAGTATCAGTTGGATCTGTTCAGAACTGTCCACATGGCCAATCTCAGTTTAGGGAGTGGATGCTCATGCAGCTGTTTTATTTTGTCATTCAACACAGCATATTTTTACTCATGCAGCACATATAATCCCTACAGAAGTCTACAAAAGTGGGTGCTTCTGGTCTCAATTAATTGGTAAGCTTGTTACCTTGCAGCATGGGGGTCTGGAACAGTCCACATGCGTGCTGGAGAAAGAACTTGACAAACAGCATGGACACCAAGACTGTCAGGTAGAAGAGAAGAGTGACTAGTGGGGTGCCACAGGGTTCTGTCTTGGGCCCGGTCTTATTCAACATCTTTATCAACGACTTGGATGATGGACTCAAGGGCATCCTGATCAAATTTACAGATGACACCAAACTGGGAGGGGTGGCTAACACCCCAGAGGACAGGATCACACTTCAAAACGACCTTGACAGATTAGAGAACTGGGCCAAAACAAACAAGATGAATTTTAACAGGGAGAAATGTAAAGTATTGCACTTGGGCAAAAAAAATGAGAGGCACAAATACAAGATGGGTGACACCTGGCTTGAGAGCAGTACATGTGAAAAGGATCTAGGAGTCTTGGTTGACCACAAACTTGACATGAGCCAACAGTGTGACGCGGCAGCTAAAAAAGCCAATGCAATTCTGGGCTGCATCAATAGGAGTATAGCATCTAGATCAAGGGAAGTAATAGTTCCACTGTATTCTGCTCTGGTCAGACCTCACCTGGAGTACTGTGTCCAGTTCTGGGCACCACAGTTCAAGAAGGACACTGACAAACTGGAACGTGTCCAGAGGAGGGCCACCAAAATGGTCAAAGGCCTGGAAACGATGCCTTATGAGGAACGGCTAAGGGAGCTGGGCATGTTTAGCCTGGAGAAGAGGAGGTTAAGGGGTGATATGATAGCCATGTTCAAATATATAATATATAAAAGGATGTCACATAGAGGAGGGAGAAAGGTTGTTTTCTGCTGCTCCAGAGAAGCGGACACAGAGCAATGGATCCAAACTACAAGAAAGAAGATTCCACCTAAACTTCCTGACAGTAAGAGCTGTTCGACAGTGGAATTTGCTGCCAAGGAGTGTGGAGGAGTCTCCTTCTTTGGAGGTCTTTAAGCAGAGGCTTGACAACCATATGTCAGGAGTGCTCTGATGGTGTTTCCTGCTTGGCAGGGGGTTGGACTCGATGGCCCTTGTGGTCTCTTCCAACTCTATGATTCTATGATTCTAGGTAGGGGGTGGCCTCAGAGGTTGATCTCAGAGGAGAGGAGATGCCATATTAGGAACATAAGAATAGCTATGCTGGATCAGACCAAAAGTGCCTCTATTCCAGCATCTTGTTCTCCCTGTGGCAAATCTTTTCCAAGGTCACCATTCAGGCCACCAGTTTTGTGCAACAGTACTAAACCAGGAGCTGTAGACCTGTTCTCATGTGCTTTACTAGGAAATGGTGTTGCTATGCCCAGACTTCTTGAGGAACCTCTCCTAGGAGAAATGTAATCAGGGTTAGACTCAGACTAATAGCTGAGCACTTGCTCTTCTTTAAAAGAAAAAATGGCCCAAGGCATTTCTTTTACCTGCACAAAAACACTGATCACAGACCTGCGTATTACACAACTCTCTGGGTCCCTTCAGCAGGGAAAAGCAATTAAACAAAATCACACATATCTTTTCAGCATCGAAAAGAAAAGTCCTCCCCACGCACACATGGAAACTACAGCTGTTTCAATTTTAGAGACCAGAAATTGTATTTCAAAGAGACTGGATACGTTTTACCCTTTATTAACTAGAATTCACAGTAAGCTTTAATCCATTCCTCTGCTGCTTCATTCATTTCATAAACTGAGGAACCTGAACAAATATTGGATTGTGTTCCCCCGGGTTTTGCCCTGCCTATATGCGGAAACCCTAAATATTGAAGTGCTTTTCCTGCTCTTATACTGGACTCTTTACTCTCCCTTCTTTCTCAGAAGTCTTTCTCACTTCTGTCCCTTTCCTTTTTCTCACATTAGGGCATGTGCAGATGGCAGCTATTTATGATTTTTAGCTGGGCACAACAATCAAGGGGAGAGAATTCTAAAGGGTAGGTTCTGCAACACTTAAGGCTCAATTCTTACATTGTTCAGAATCAATCAGAAAAGATATCTGCAGGAGGGCCTTACCTGCAGAGCACAGGGATCGATTGGCTATATAAGAGGGGAGACAGATATCCTGATCCCAAGCTGCAACACCAAAACTAGCACCTCAAACTTGAGACTAATAGCTAACTGACAGCCAGTGAAATTCTTTCAACAACAGGGTGATGTGTTGCTGATATACTGTCCCAGTGAGCAGTCAAGCTGCAACCTTTTGCACCTGCAGCTTCTGGACCAACCTCAAGAGTCGCCCCACATAGAGCACATTGCAGTAATCCAGCCTGGAGGTTACCAGTGCAGGGACAACACTG
Organism: Podarcis gaigeae; assembly: GCF_964106915.1. Classification (NCBI taxonomy): domain Eukaryota; kingdom Metazoa; phylum Chordata; class Lepidosauria; order Squamata; family Lacertidae; genus Podarcis; species Podarcis gaigeae. Next base: position 76,221,289 of record NC_139677.1, read on the forward strand.
CTCAGGCTATCACAGTCCAGAAACAGCCAGAACTGTCTTATTAGACAAAAGCTGATAGAAAGCACTTCTGACCACTTTGGTCACTCAGGCCTTTAGTGACTGGGATGGATCCAGGAGCACCACCAGACTATGAACCTGCTTCTTCAGGGGCAGGATGACCCCACCCAAAGCAGGCAATTGACCAATTATCTGGATTCAGGAGCCACCCGTCAAAAGCACCTCTGTCTTGCCAGGATTCAGAGTCAGTTTAATGGCCATCATCCAACCCACCACCAAGTTCAGACACTGATCCAGGGTTTGCAAGTCACCTCCTAATTTAGATGTTATAGAGAAGGGGATGTGGGTATTGTCAGTGTAATGATGACACCTCGCTACAAGTGACCCCTTTGAACGGCTTCAGGAGCTATGGGGAAATAACCTTCCCACCCAATGTTTTTCACCTGCTCTTCTTCACCTAAACTTTGGCTGTGTACAACCTCTCAGTTACTTTGCATCTAGTGTGATCCCACTGCTGGTTTGGAAAGTGGTGTTGTGTACAGAGCCCTGATCTTTTTGTTCCATTCTCTTCTTCCCACTCCATACTTCTGCTTCCAGTATAGTTCAGCACCCTGACTTCAAACATTTTAGAAATTAACACTTCACATCAAATCCATAAAAAAGGCTGGCATTAAGAACACATTAAAAATCCCTGCTTCATTGGGCCACAGGCCCACCTAGATCAGCATCCTCTTTTCATAGTAGCCAACCAGATGCCTAGGCGAAGCTCACTAGCAGGATCTGAATACAACAGCAGAGGGAAAGTGATTATCTTACTTGGAGCATAATTTGGCTGTTGCTGTGTGTGGGGTGTTTTTTTTAAAAGAATCACAACTACCCTACAAACTGGTTTATAACAATATCTATATATCACCAGCAAAGAAGTGGGTCATTATGCTTGGGAGAATAAAAAGACAGAAGAGATCCACTATACCAAAGAAAAATACAAGAACACAATTTTCATGCTAAACGGGAACAAATAGCCTGTTCGGGTTTGTGTCACTGACAGTGAAATTCATTTTAAGTTGACGTCAGTTCTTCAAACAATCAGACTTCATAGAATCATGGAGTTGGAAGGTTTGAGGAAGTGGGGAGGAATTAGATCCAGCAGCGAATTAATCTGCACTGAGTTGGGTTATTTCTAGATTTGGAAGCAACAGTAAATTGTCTTCATATTAAAGTCACAAAACTAACAGTGCTGTTCTATATGGTTAGGGCCGGGCTGTCATTCTTCCCTGTGCTTTCTTTCTTTCCTGTGTACATGATGACAGCTGTTAGACTTAAGGAGCCCATTGTTACTCATCTATAATAGGGAGCCACTATTTCAAAAGAATTCAACTATCCCACTTTCTTTAGCAGAAGAAATCTTTTTAATTTAAGTTTCTCTCTCTTACCCACTCCTTTCATGCCAGTTATTTCCCCTTTCCTGCCATGAGGCAAAATGGAGCATTTTGAAGAATGGTTAGGCTAACAAATTTATTCCTGTTAATGAATAACACATTTTTTTTCATTAAACATTTAAAAATAGCTCTTGCTTTCTTGATCTGCAGCTGAGTGGTGGGTGTGGGGAAATGCCAGATTTGGCCAAAGTGCTCTTTTTTATTATTATTCCAGTGGTCTAATTCACCATTTATGAAGTGAAGGCTTGGAGGAAAAACCTTACTCCAACTGCAACACTGCTGTCAACACCAGTGCTAGGAAAAAACACCATTTGAGAGACTTGTCAGGGAGTGCCAGCCCCACTCCACTGCATTCTAGAAACAAATGGATGTGTAAAAAACACTGAAATGTGTTCACAGAAGATAAATTATTTATCTTGGATTTATGGTTTCAGTGTCAGCCTAACTCTCAGATACATTGGCATATTTTATATACTGACAGAATGTTTCCAGCTGAAGAGCTTGGCTTTCCTCCCCCACTGCCCAGCCTTTTCATAAACATTTACATTAACAGAATGGTATGACGTGGATGGAATAGCGGCAGAATTTAATTCTACTGGTTAAGAAAAGCATCCTATACGTGTAGCATTTCTTGACAAGGAAATTTCTCTCTTCCGCCATCGTGGGTTATTTTTAAATTTTTTATTGTTATTTAACCCACTAGCTATGAACAATTGAGATTAAGAAGACAATAACTGTCTTTCTGGTTCAGGCACAGGTAGCCAGCATTTGGAAATAAGATGAAAACTGCTTCCTTATAATAAAGCCTTCCCATTTAGCTATTGTGGCTAACAACGAATCCTAAAAGAAAAGAAAAGAAAAGAAAAGAAAAGAAAAGAAAAGAAAAGAAAAGAAAAGAAAAGGTAGTGGCTATTACCATAACTAGTGTGATGCATTTCATAAGATTGTTGTGCATTGTGTGAACATAGAAAGTTGCATTATACTAGACCATTGCTCCACCTAGTTCAGTACTGTCTAGTACAGTATTGTCCACCTGGTTCAGCAGGGATGGGAAATCTTTGGCTGTCCTGATGTTGATGGACTCCAACTCCCATCGGCCCAGGCTGGCATGGCCAATGGGCAGGGATGATGGGAGCTGTTGTTCAGCAACATCTGAGGGGCCAACTTTCCCCCATTCTTGATCTACAGTGACTGACAGAGGCTCTCCCTGGTGTCTGATTAAAGCCATCTCCAAACTTATCTGAGATTCCTGGGATTGAATCTGGGATCTTTTGCATGTGATGCAGGAGCTCTGCCACTGTTTCAAAGCCTTTGCCTGAATAAATGCTGGCTTTTGTCTATCCTGAACGAACTGCCTATCAGCTTCTTTGGGTGACCCTCCCCATACTTCAGTTCTATTATTATGAAGCAGTCTATCTAATTGCTCTATACCATTTATAACTTTACAAGCCTCTCTACTATGTTCCTCTCTTGGTGTCTTAAAAAACAAACAAACAAACAAACAAACAAACAAACAAACAAACAAACAAACCCCAAACCTATAAGTTCCAATGATTTACTTGGTTTCCTCAAAGGAAATATATTCCATCCCTTTTATAATTGTCCCCACATGCAGAAGGAACACACACAATAGTGTGGTGTTAAAAGGTATCCACTTTTGTCAGCCTGCAGTCTAGTAGTATCTTCAGAAACAACAGGAACTTCAACCTACTTCTCTGCAGACTTGTCTAAAATGTCTCCCTAACTCTTTATCTGTGTGACACCATCCTGGCTCAAAGCCCAGTATCAGTCTTAAACTGATGCAAGCCTTTCATTGCCAACTCACTATAAAGGTGAGTTGAGGGGAGATCTGTTTGACCACCTGGGTTGGAACATTCCAGCTTAAAAGCAGAGGAGCTGCATTTTCATTGTCCTTTTCTATACAGTATATCTTCCCCCAGCTCTGTGATCTCCTTTGTGAGATGTTATGATACAGAGTGCAGAAAAGCAACAAGGTCTCTAGCTCCAAACTTCTGCGACTATAGTCCTAGACCTAGTCCAGCCCTGACTGCTTGCTCTCTCCAACTAAACCCCCTCAAGTCTGACAGTCTGGTAACCCAGAATTGCAGGAATAGCCTGTGCAATATTAGAGTTCCATCCATCCCTGTGAGTAACACAGCAGGAGTTGTGTATTCAAAAAGTAAATAAAAGTAAACCAATGGGCCAACAAAAAAAGTCTCAGCCTGGATGCAGCCCAGCAACCTGTTACAAAGTCACTGTGCTCTTCTTGCTGTGCATTCATTTTCATTCATTGAAAAAAAACAGCTTGTTTGAGTTAAGTTTAGGCAATCCTTTTGTTTCGTCTTGGCAACAGCATCTGCCTCTCTGTCTTTTAATTTCACTGAATACCCAGACATCAGAACGGTAGTTAAACAAAATTTTGTACATATCCAATTTCTACTGGCATACGTGAGCACTTTTTGCTCAAGTGATAAAATGGGGTTATTTCTGCAGGAAGGATGCAGTCTGAAAGACAGCTTAAATAGCCCACACTGTCTGTTTTGTTTTGTTTTTAAAAAGGTTTGAGCCTTTTTCAAATCGACTCTCTAGAAGTTCATTTCTTCAAGTTCTAAAGTGACACTGAAGACTTAATGTACACATTCCAGAAGTAGAACTGAGCACAACATGGCAACAAAACTCATTATGTTAGACCAGGCCTGCACAGTGCCATATATAGCTGATGTATTGCACTGTTTGGATAGCAATAAGCTGTGCAAGCCAGCGCTAGATACTGAATGTATGTGCACACAACACACCCACCCTACCCATGCTTGATCAGATGCAGCGTCTGCTACAGAAACACTTTTGTCTAAGGATACTTTCATGTCTCTGTGAAAACTCCATGGCAACCCAGGTCTTTCTGACCCAGCTATCTAGTTTGTGTTAAGATCCAGGAGCATGGCAGAAGCTATACAAATGCAGTATTCCCCTAATCCGCTGTTATACTGCATTTCAATGGACTGCAGTTAAATCAGACTTGGATCAAAACAATGCCTTACAAGAGTCTTCTCTTGTAAGAATACAGGCACTGACCAAGCAGACCTGGGTCTCTCAGTGCTTGGATAGAAGACTGCCTGGAGTTTCAGGATAGAAGAAAGGCAGGACTGTAAAACGGACTAAAATCATCAAGAAATTCCTTCCAAGCTGGAATCTGCTGGTGCAGTGGCGGCGGAGGCACAAAGAACTGTAACGTGAAGGAGGAGGAGCCTTATTAGCCCAGTATGGATGTCACACCAAACCACAGCATGATAAGAATGAACCACAGCAAGACTAAGGGTCGCATGCTCTTCCCTCCTCCGTGCAGCCACGGGGAGGAATTCATGAGTTTTCACTTCCATCTTACCTTAACCACAGCTTGCCCTGCCATCTGAACCTGGCTGTGGTTAATCTTAACTATGGCTTGTTTCAAACAATCCAGCTTCAAACCATGGGTTATGATGCTTTCTTGTTTAAACAAACCATGGCTAATTTTAGCTACATTTTAATGTTTGGACAACATACTAGATTGGGGTTATTTGAAACTGGAGCAAAAGATTCTGCTTCGCCTTTCAGTCGTGCTGGAGGTGAGGAGAAAGTGTGTGAGTCCAAAATTCACTGCAGCTTATGCTTGTCATGCTATACTATGGTTTAATGTACTGTTTGAATATAACCACTGTGTGAGTGGAATTCCACATGCAATTTCGTTTGCAACCTTGCCAGATGGGCAGATATAAGTAATAAATTGTTGTTGTTGTTGTTGTTATTTAGCTTTAAAACCAGAATGTTCCATGTTAACTGAAGGTAGCTCCACGGAAACCATTTGGTATCAGCTGTAGTAGGCAAATGACTATGGACGACTGCTAGTTTATGAAACCTCTTCCACGTTCTTGTGTCAGGCTGCAGCCCCAAGTCAAAAGGTTGTCAGATACAGACCATGTACAGGTTTCTATATATTATAGACCATGTTCTCACTGTAGGGCATGAACCAATGTCTGAGCTATGCCACTTAGACTCGCATATGCAGATGTCCCTCTACACATGGCACACAAAATCCCAGCACACAGAAATCAGGATGAAAGGTGCTTGCCTAACTTTCTTCCAGTGATGCTAACCTATGTGCATGCATTTTTAAAAATATGAGGAGTATTCACTCATATGGGCTTTCACCAGTTTACCTCATTATCACAATCCCTATCATATTATTTCACTGACAGAAATAATGGCTGGATATGGTGTTTTTTTTTAAAAAAAGAATTCCGTTTCTATAATTCTGTAATTCCATTTCACACATGCATTCTCATCACTTGTTGACTGCATGTGTGAATGAGCCATCACAAATCAAACACCACAGACAGAACTTTCCCATCACCTCCAGCATTCAGCCACAACTTATTAAGTAGTCAATCTGTAAGAAATGCATTTCTATGCATGAATATGTGGGACACGCCACTTATTCCTGCATTGCAGGGGGCTGGACTAGATGACCCTTGGGGTCCCTCCAACTCTACAATTCTATAATTCTATTATTCTAAGTACAAGAGCACTTGCAAGATCTAGACCTGCAGAGGCTATTCTTCCTTTTCTCTCCAAACAATGATTCCCTCCCCACTGTACGCCATGCACATAGCCCACCAATCTTTTCTATATTTAAGTATTGTAAAAGGAAAGTGTTTTAAATAATTCTATTTGCAGCTTGCTGTCACAAATCTCAAAAGCTCTTCGAGTTCTTTTCATTGCTCTCAAGACAAATAAATGCAGATGACAAAACGGGAGGAAAAATTATATGCAGAAAGAGTTAACATGCTGCCAGGCTCAGGTAAAAAGTGCTCGATATAGAAATATCTTTGAATTTTTTACAAGTCTCAGACTACTGACACATTCTGAAACCATTATTGCTGACTGCCAAGATAATTGTGCATTAGTATAGGCTTTTGTCCTTGAGAAAACCAGGCTGCTTTCTTTCTAGCATCTCATAGGAGAGTGCAGTTGAAACAGGTTCTTAGAGATAGAAAGGATGCTGTTCTCCCAGAGAAAAAAATCTGGGCTTTGCTCACATAATTAAATTAACAAATGGGCCCATTTGCATCTGCCTGTTGCTCAATATAGAGGAGGCCAACCCAGAAAGCAAAAACTGGTTATAGGGCTCAACACCCATCAGAATGGTTTAAAACTGGCTGGGTAGCAATTTGTATTTGTAATTCTGCTTTTAGATGTTACTCAATTTTCAGGTCCCATTTTTCATAAAGTCACAAAAGTTCTGACATGATTTGATATGCGCATCAGAACAGCCTTTCATTTCCATCACTACAGCTTTAATGCTAATATATACCCAAATTGCATAGCTGGCCATCCATCTAACATTTCTACATAAAGTTTAATATCCAGTGGGATTTGTGTGCCAGGCAGAAAAAGAAGGGAGAGGACTAAACAGTCCAATTTCCAAACTCCACTTGAGAATCACGTAGACAGAGGCAACCACCACCAATATACACTGAAGAAAGGGGACTTGCATTTATAACCCTGGAGCTACAACTGGTCTATCAATAACAGTTTGGAGATTGTTCCTATTAAAGAAGAAGAAGAAATTGTTCACATAAATAGTGTATCTCTTACTTTTTAATTGCCATGGCTGCCCTAAGCTCATTCTTGGATAGCTATTGCAGCACATGATAGGATTAGTAGACATGAAACACCTGGCAGATGTTATACACAATATGTACGCTAACTTATTACACTCAGGCTGCATTTTCCATGTGTGTATTTTATATCATATAGATTTCAGGAGCCTAGAATAAGGCAACCTTATCAAGCTGCTGGAGCAACTCCTGTACCACTGCAACATGTGTGGCTTTTTAGTTTTGAAAATGGTGACTATGAGGGGGCATGGCAGAGGTGTATACAATAATGCATAGTGCGGGGGAAATGCAAAGGGATAGGTTTTCCTCCCCCTTATAATACTAGAATTTGTGGACATGCAATGAAACTGAATGTTGGAAGATTCAGGGCAGACAAATGAAAAAACTTGTTCACACAGCTCATCATTAAACCATGGAATTGGCTTCCACAGTTGCAGCGATGGCCACCAACTCAGATAGTGTTAAAAGAAGATGAAAAAAATATACACATGGAGGTTATCAAAGGCTACTAGCTGCAACGGCGACTTTCTACGTTCACTGTCAGAGGTAGCATGCTACTGAACACCAGTTGCTGGGAATTGCATGTGGGAAGGGGGCTGTTGTACTCAGGTCCTGCTTCCCACAGCCATCTGGTTGGCCACTTGAGAACAGGATGTTAGAGCAGATGGGCCTTTGGCCTGATCCAGCAGGGTGCTTCTTATGTTCTTATATACTCGCTGTGACTACATATTGGACGTTCTCTCGTTCTATTTTTGTTTATGCTTTAATTGCTTTGTAACTGAAAGAACAGTTGAGCAATGAATGGATTTCTTTCTATGTGTTTATTTAACTACCAGAAGCAAGATGACCTTCGTCTTTATATAGCAAGAAGCAAATGGTGCAAATAACTTTGTAAACTAGCACAGACTAGAACTTACTTTCAGCCACAAGACAAAACCGAGATAATAGCATAAATTGCTGGGCATGGTCAAAACCTCTCTAGAGAGTTAAATAAGCCTCAGATCTATATACAAATGTGTTTGCTAATAGTTTTGAAAACGATCACAAGAATTTAGTACATATACTGGTTTATATGATATTTATAAGCAGGAGTTCAATAACCCAGCCAGCTTTGTTTCACCACTAAAGGAGTGCCTCCAATTCTCTAGTGGGAGTTTACTCCAGAGCGCTTATGTATTTTATTGAATGCACTGCTCTTCACTCAGATCAATGGTGCATTGCTGCATAAGGAACATCTTTTAAGGCCATTCATTATTGAATTATCCACAGTATGGCCAGAAAATTCCCAAGAGCTATTTCCTGTATTCTGCTTCTTGAGTAAATTGAGATAGAAACCTGCAAAGTGAGAGTATGTGCTTTAAGATCATCTTACAAAATAAGCTTGAATTCTTTATAGTGGATATGCTTTCTTGGATTGCCTACCTTACTGACTAAAAAAATAAGGGCACTTTCAAACATCGATCCAATTGGTAATGACAGCAAGGGGAAAAGGAAGAACAAGAAGTATCTCATTAAAGAGCTACTTGCTGCTCCTGTTGCTGTGGTAGAATTACTGTTGTGGTATTTGCATCTCCCACACTGAGCCTTGCAGTCCATATGAACTAGCACAATTTCAAGAAGGCTTGCTCCCCAAACATACAGCTTGCAGGCAGTAGTGGATGCTGTGGTGGGGTGCAACCATTCACTTGCCCTCCATCTAACTGCATCACTGCTGCTTGTTCAGAAGGGTGGGTGGGCAAGGTGGCAGTAAGGTTAGTGTGGTGCAAATGCATTGGCAGAACCAATCTAGCTGGTGCATCAACATCTCCAACACTTCCCCGTCCTCCATTATCACCTGGTAAGTAGCAATAATGCAGCAAACCAGAGGTCAGGTGAGTGGCAGCACTCCACCCCACCATCTGAAACTGTTAGCAGGGGACTGGAGCTTTGATTTACACTGTCAGTCCCTTGTAAATACATTTGAATGGAAGCACCTAAGGCTCCCCTGGCCCAAAGTATTGCTTTCATGCAGCCTGCTATTTTCAATGGGACTATTTGGAAGTTTATTTCTTTAAAACACTTATAAATGACTTGATATTTTAAATATATTTAAACATTAAAAAAACATCTTTTAGCTTAGAGGTTTTCTGTGTTGTTTTTTACAGTCAAGTGAAAATATATAAAAGCGTATCAAAACAGGAATTCAGGGAATTCAAACAAAAGCAGGATCTGATTTTATGGGTTGGCAAAGCCTGGGTAAAAGGACATCTGAATGTACTGATGTCTGTATGTAAGACATGCAGGTATGACCAGGGCAGGCTGCTGATGTGTTTATCTCAGCATGGAATAATTTCAGTGAGTACCATTGGAGGGACTTACATCCTCATACATTCTAATTGGCCTTCGTAGACGGCATTGCGGTCTCAGCTCTATTTTAAACTTTGTTGGGTTCAGTGATATTGAGAGAACTCTTAGCACATCTGTGGTTACACACAAATGCCCATTAACTAAAGGTTAAATAATGATTTTGCAACAACACAACATAAATTGTCCCTTGTGATCTGATGGGGGTGGGGGAGGGATGGACAATCTTTTGCATTGTTTAGCTATTCTTGTGTTTTTTCCTTCATGTCCATCATCCCCAGCAATAAATATTGTGCCACTTGCAATGGAGTTATTATTTGTATTGACAGTGCACAAGGCAGAATAGAGTCGCTTTCACACTCCCACACTTGTATTGATAATTGAGAGCTAGCCTGGGTATAAGTCTAGTGGAGTCATTAAAATGACACATTCCAAAAGATTGATATATACTGTGTACACAACAGAGCAGCCTGGCCTTTTTCTGTGTGATTTCTGAGTTTTTTCAACCCCTTTGGAGGTTGGCAAACCTTCTTTAGAAGGAGGGAAAGACAGATTCAATACATTTCTTTACAAGGGTTTCCTACATGCCAGGGGGTGCAGAGGGCTTCCTCAAGTTTCATTTCTTTTTAAACAAACAAACTGAAAGTTTGCTACTATCTGGAGTAGTAGTTGAGCTCTAATCAGCAACCCATTGGGTGCTTCTATTCTATAGAATGTGCTAGTGGGGACAAAGTTATGATGCCCAAAGCCTCTTGAAATTGAGATCCAGCAAATATTGAGTTATTTTCGCTCTTGAATGATGCATGATAGATTATTTCCCTCTTTAAATTGTGTGTCCTTTTGCATTGAAACGAATGATGTGGTAATAATGACATTAACCTGTTATGTAATTGTGTAAATAATAGTGAGATGAATAGTTTAGTATTTGGTGGAATCTGAACTGCAGTGCTGTTTGTAGTGAAGAATGACAGAGGCTTATTTTAACCACCTTGTTCAGAACTTGGTCGTGTGAACAAAGATTATGGGATGCCTCATTCATTTTACCTGTGGACCTTCACAAGGATAATGAATTCCTAAAGCTACTACTGCATTTTCATTTAGCAAGTACAAATAGTTGAGGGGAGCCTACTGGTATTTCATTCAAGTAGAAGATATCCTCAATTTCCCTATGTGCAAACATATATAAAGCTTCATAGGAAGTTCAACAAAAGTTGAAATGGTATTGCTGTGAGGTTACACTGTGCAAAGCCACACTGAGGTCTAGTGAATCTGAATATCAAGGAGATTCAAGGTTTGATAGCAGCACTTCTTTGAATAGATGTACACACTTTAGATCCTTGCCTTATTGCCTGAGGCATCTGCTATGGTCTGAAGAGTCTATACCAGGGAAATGATTGAGTGTGACTGGGGCAGTGGAGAAAAGGAAAACGTACCATCAGGGAGTGAGGAAAAGGGCATAGAGGAGTGTGAAAAAGGAGAAGGCTGGCAGCAAAACAGACACCCCTTCCTCAGCAAACCAAAGTACAATATAGTTCTGAAGGAAGACAGATGCGGCAGGAAGAGGGCACTCTACCCTCACATGAAACCTCAATCACACATGCTAACACCCATCTATATAGTCTTTCCTTGCCAATAAACAGATAAAAATCCCATCTCTGCTGTATCAGGACTGGGGGCTTGTAGCAACATTTCCTGGCTTGGCTGCCACCCAGTCTGGCAGAGAAATATTTTCCCGTACCCCTTTCCGCTGTAGAGGCTTCTGAGCAACGAAAGAAGGGCAGGAGAGGAAGTGGGGAGTCCAGTGCTGGAAAGCAAACACGTTTCAAATTGCAAATGTTGTTTGTTTCAAACACCCCAGGAGGCAAGAGAACAATCAGCTCTGAAGGAGAAAGAGGCTTGTTCCTTTTCTGTTATTTAATTGGATGCTACAAGGCAATAATGGGCTGCTGTACAGAACAGCACAAGAGCCTCATGTTAATAGGACGTTCCCATCACACCGGAGGTTGACAACTCTATCTCGTGAGGAGCTTGCCTGACAGGGACAAGGCCCAACTAAAGATGCTAGTACCTGCGGTGGCCACCTTTCCCCTAAAAGGGCCCACAGGGAGGAAAGTATCCTTCCTCACAATGACAGTCCATGAAAGGCAATGAGGCTAGTTCAAATACATCTAACACTGGAGCAAGGACAGGACCCTCTGCATGCAAGACATGTGTTCCAGTGGTGTAGCATACAGGGGGCCACAGGAGTGGTTGCACCCACTGCTGCCTCAATACAGCTGCACACTTTTGTTGCTTGGCTCTGTTGAAAACAGCAGCTGCGATCTTTTGGGTGATGTGGACACTGTTACGGTTTGGTAGTGTTTGGTACTGTTTGGTATGCACATTGCAGACTCTGTCCATTTTCCACCCACCCACCTCGTCCTCCGCGTGGCCCTGGCCACTGGCAACCCATGCTACATCCCTACATGTTTAGGAATATTGGTTAACAACTCCCCACTTTCAAACATTTTGTATATTTCTGCATATACTTTCTAGTTCCCCGGATCTGAAGGAATAATCATGAAAACAAACAGTAGTTATATATATATATTTAGTTCCAAGTGCTGAAACCATGATCCTTCCTCAACAACACAACATGGGTATTGATGTGAACTTTCAACCCTCCCCCCGCAAAGCGTAATTCTTTGTCTCACCTCTGTTTCTCTCCTCTTCCACTTTCACTGGGGAAAGGCAACAACATGGGAATGTGTGTTGAGCGATCATAAACAGAGCTGCAGTGCTAGTGAATGTTGTGTGACTCATTGCCCACAAGCATAACTCACAACATGTTTGATCTCCTTGCTTCAGTCTTACTTGTAAGCCTTTTTGTTAACTTCTTGCTTTGTTTTCTGTACAGCTACACATCTTGGCATACACCGTTACGATATTTTTCTTCAGCGTTGGCGGTTTATAAATACACTTAGGCACGAATAAATAAATAAATGCATGCAAGAGTGACAGACAGAATCAGTAGTAGTTCAAACAGAAGCATCACAGGAGTCTGTGAAATGAAGAGTGAAGAGATGCCTACAGGTATTGTGAGCACTACCATCTCACTAATCTCAGGATGGCTTTGACTTCCTATTTTCAGACTACCCATATGCCGCTGCAAATCATGAGAGAGGGCCAGCTGAAATATAATGAGAAACCACATTTTCCCATGGCATACATGAGCCCTGGTGATCCTCAGGTTTGTGTGGCACGTGCCTTCTCCCTCCCCTGTTCTCCCCTGGTTGGGGAGTTCAGAAGCTTTACCAGCAGCTTTTGAATAGATCACAATTCCCTGCTACATCTGAACTGAGAGAATTTTGGTTTGTTTCAGCCAGGGGTGGCTAGGCTGTGGCCACCCAGATATTGCTAAACTACAAATCCCATTAGTCTCAGCCTGCCCAATGGTCAGAGATTACAAGAGTTGTAGTTTAGCAAGATGTGGAGGGTCACAGGTTAGCCACCCATTTTAAACTCTAGTTAATTTGAGCAAACCAAAATCAAACCAGGGTGTTCTCCTGGTTTGTTGACAAATGCAACAGGAAACTGTGGTTTGTTTAAAAGCAGAATCAGATGCTTCCTATTCCCTCCACTAGCACATGCTAGAGAAGGAGAGAAGAAAGGCAAGTGTTCAAGTACAAAGTTTGTCACAGTTCATTCATAGAACAGCAGAACACGGCTTACCATTATGTATGAAGAAGCGCTAGAAGAGACTTTCCTATGAGGTGATGAACACAACTGTCTCAGAGAGGTGGTGATGATCAGCAGCTATATGGAGCTATGGAAGGGGAGGTCATTGTGAACCATTCCAAACTTCTGATTGGCTCTTGAGGGAAGCTCAAGAAATGTTCACAGACTGCCATGCTTCCTGGCTCTTATTTTGTTTCAAAAACTTTCGGCATTATAGTAAGTATGCCAGTCTGATTTAGAATTTGACAGCTCATGAAATCTACTCTGGTGGCGAGCAGTGCTACTGCTACGTCAGTTCAAACATTCACTACCTGAAGTGGCATAGTCTTCTCACAGGCCTGTACCACCCAGAGTATTGATTGAGAATTTGACAATGCGTGAGCTGAGGGTAAGCAGCAATTCCTGTAATTTTAAGCTCTTTAAATTTTCCTCTAGTAAAAGATGATTGTGACAGCAGGGTACAGAGCTGATATACCCATTGCTTTTCTCTCCCTCCCTCACCTCCAGGGTTGCTAGACGTACTGCATTGAAACATGAGGGGCTCCATCTGAAATAAAAATTGAGGACACAGCAGGGGCCTGACAGGCAGGTGGAAGAAAAAAACACAGATGTGAAGGCAATGGGGTGTGAGGACTGTGTTTGACCTGCAATATATCTAACAACAAAATCAATCTCCCCACTGTAGCAATCTGTTCTGTCATTCCCACACGTCCCACCCATGGCCTGCCTCACAACAGTGCTGGCCTGTTAACGCCTTCGCCCCTCTTTCTCAGCCTCTCTTATCTGCCTCTCCATCCCTTCACTCTGGGTTTGTCCTACTTTATCTCTTCCTCCACCCCTCTCCAGTATCTTTTGCTCCATCTTTCAATTGTACCTGCCTCCCTCTCGCATCGATCCGTTCCTTGCATTGATCGGCTCCCCCATCCTTCTATTGTAGTGGTTAGCTACCCATGCAATTTTTTCCTACTGAATATCTTGTTTGCCTGCCCATCTCTGACCCGCCCCCCCCCCCCGATCCTGCCCACATCAGTATGTGCAATAATGAGCTGGCTGCCCTATTTGGGGCCTTGTGAATGAGCGAGCTGCCCTCTTGTCTGCCTGGGATGTTCTCTCGCTTCCTCACCTTACCAGCTGGGGCCTCATTTATCTGTTGATGCAGCTGCTTTTAGTGTATAATATTAAGAAGGCTGAGAAACCAATCATCCTGCAAAAGGCAAGGCGGAGAAACCATTAGGAACACAAGGGCTCTCTGCTAATGATTACCTGAGACTTGCCCACGGCTGGCAGCCAGGAAGCGAGTTTATGATTGTCTCCCATGGCCCTCAGTGTCTTACATGAGGATTTTTCAAATGCTTTCCTGCTTTTGGACTTTTACAGGAAAATAAAACATTAAGTCAATAGCTCAAATAAGGCATTTTTAAAAATGTGTTCAGTACCTATGTGAAATTGAAATTCTTCAAAACCCATCGCAAGCTCTCATCAAACCCTGTGGCTGCACCACTCCACCTGATTGTTTATTACTAAAATTGCCTGCTATATCTCCACTGCTGGAGGGCACATCTGCACTGAATATTTCCAGGGGCTGCATCTGCAATGGATGTGGTTGGGTGTTCCTTTGATCCCTGTAATCTGCCATGCCTCATTCTGCACCAGCCTGTTGGCCTTGGAAATAGAGGTAATGCAGTGAACGGGAGCAGCTACAGGCAAGTTAGGTGCACAGTCAGCACACTGGCAGCATTAATGCAGGCTCCTTCTGTGCCTCACTCTTCTTGCTGTTATGCATATCGCTTTGCATCCTACTGCTAGTGATAAAAGCCCAAGGAGGGAAATAGGAAGTGTCTGTGTACATACCAGAGAGGGGTTGAAATATTCATTCAGCTTTTATTTATTTTTTCCTTAGGAAGGCTTGGGATGCAGAAATGGCAAGCAATGGTTGGCTTCACTTGCGTGGAGAAACATGGGGGAAACATGGGGAAAACATCTAGTTTTAGTGCACTGAGTTTGCATGCTTGATTGAAGCTGAGAGCTCTGGTAGCTGTCGGCTGTGGTTTTGGTAGAGAAACAAGCCAGGATTATAAGCCATGGTTTAGAGTTGAGTTGTTTCCCTAAACTATGGATGGCATCATGATATGTTGTACAGGTTTGGACACTGCAAAGCACTGGATGGTTGCAGGCAGAAGCTTCTGATCTCCTTGCAGCCTTCCTTGGAGGAAGCGGGGATGGCAGGCTAGCCCTGATGCTCATGCATGTTGTTAAATTTGGGATGGGGGACCTCAAGCCTAGGGTCTAATTGGCTCTCAGGACTCTCCCCTGGCCACACTCTCTTTGGCCCTGCCTCCACCCCAAGTGTTTTTGCCTGGCTGAAATATGTCCTTGAACTCTAATAAGGCCTCTTGGTTGTCTAGATGGAGGCTAAAGGGATGCATGTGTGGCTCCTTAGAAGGTTGCCCAGCAAGGAAAATGGGCCTCAGGCTGAAACGGTTTGCCCACCTGTACTATTCTTAAATCCAATTCGTCACATTTGTACAGCAATCTCATGAAAATTTATTAGCATTTTAGTGCAAATTTATCCTGATATGCACATTTCTGCATGCATTTTTTCCCCTAAATGATCACCAATACATGCATTTTTACTGCAGTATATGCATTTTTGCACATATTATGTGGCTGGAGGACAGCACTGCAAAATTAGGTAAAGTGCAAATTTCAAAGAATGGCTGCATTTCAGTTTCTGTACTGTTTTGGAAAGCAAAAATTGGGCAAGTTCACCTTTAAATGTGACCTCATCAAAATACACTTATTATAAGTACTTATTTTGAGGGAATCTAGGTTTAGAAATCTGCATTATGAGAGAAAATACATTTAATATACAAATTTCAGTTTCAATTTTCATGCGAATTATATATTACACACACACACACACACACACACACACACATCCAGAATAACGCAAAAATGGATGAGATAGATTTACAGGAGCTTTTATGTGACACTGATATGACACAGAAACAGGCTGATTCTCCCTTTCCTAATTCCTTGACTCCCCCATTCTATCTCATGGCAGTTCTATCTGCTTCAACTCATCTCATGCACAAACTCGTCTCAGCTTCCATTATTTCCATACCACAGAAGCGACACCAATCTTTCTTGTGAGCATCTTCAGTTCCCATATACAGGAGCTGCCTTTAGCATGATGGCAATGACCTAAATTCCTAGCGGAAGCTCAGGAGTTAAAGTTTCAGCATGAACAAGCAAAGTTTCAACAACACCAAGAGATTAGGGCTTTCAAAATGGTTTTGAATTCTCTTGTTAAAATTTGCCTGAAATATCATGACAAGCTTTATTTATCTTATTAAGTACACTACATTAACCTTGCAAAATATGCTAATATGGCAAAAGTGCTTTCCCGACAAATTTTCAGAATAGGAAATTAACTGCATTCATTATAATATTTTTTAATTATTAGGGATTCTTAGAATCACTCTAAAAAGTAAATATTCCCTTTATACGGGACAGAAGGAGGCATATGCTGTATTGATTGGCCCTGTATGCTGTCAGACAAAAATGATGATTTTTTTTAAAAATTCCTAAAAGACATACAGAAGAAATATACACATCCACTTAGAATATGCATGCCATTGAATAGAAGCACATTGCAATTGGTGTAGATTAACTAAATGGCAATGCACATTTACACTGGGGTGCTGTTCTAACCACTTCTGACATGCCTTTCTCTAGCCAACTCAGGCAAGACAAAGGGAAATGTTTGGCCTGAGAAAAAGTATTATAAATCACATTTTCCCATTTCTAGTGGATGTGAGGCCCCCAGGCTTAGACATTTTGGGTGCAATCTTTATCTATTTATTTATTTCATAAAATTTATAAACTGCTTGATTGTAAAAAACCTCAAAGTTGTTTACAAAATCCATGTGTCTCTCATTCATGTTTCTAAGCTCTAACTCAGAAAATTAGTTTTAAATCAAAGAAATACCTTGACTTTGGGATACATCATCTGAGAGCATGTTCATAATGACTAATGACTTTGGAAATATTATGTGGAGTTTCCAACTTGTATAAAAGGTTTCATAAAGCTGCCCTTATCCTTCTTCTTTTCTGCCTTGTCTCTGAAATCTCCTGCAGTAGAAATACTCTTGATAGACAGGCTACTTATCTGACTTTTTTAAAAGAGAGAGAGAGAGTAAAAAAGAGGGGGGGGGGGAATGGGCCACCTTGCAATTGTAAGCCAAGTGATTCCTCCCTCCTGAAACTCCACTTCCCTCACTGGAGCATCCTAGTATTCAGAAGGGTTTTTGTCTCCCACTCTTTCCCCATAATCTCCAGAATTCAACTGTAATAAAAAAACCAATGTAGGATTAAATTTCAAAACTAGGGAGCTGATACCAAGAAAGCTTGTTTGTAGTCCCTCTCTATTCATGCATGATGTCTATTGGGGATCCTTCAAGAAGTTATCCCTATCTCACCGCAGAAATAAAATTTTGGAAAGATGGAACTCTTGTTGCCATACATGTAATATAGTGGCTGAGAGATTGAACCACAAATCAGAAAGCCCCTGATTCAAATATCACATCTTCCATGAACTCATCTGGTGGTGTTAGGCAAGCACCTCTCTCTCTCTCTCTTTTTCTCTCTCTCTCTCTTTCTCTCTCTCTATATATATCTCCACCCATTCACCTGCAGTATGGGGCATAATAATACTGACTTACCTTACAAAATTGCTGTAAGGACTACAATACATAGCATACGAACAGCTATAATAATGTTAAGTATTAACAAGTAACATTATCTATTGTGTCAGCTCTGTTCACTCTCGAATTTTGCCCAGAATTGTTTCTAGGTCATCATATCCCTGTTGTTGTTAGTGCAGTCATAGTTATAATAAAATATTTACACCCTGCCTTTCTGTCTTTAAAAGACCCCCAAGGCAGCTAAACTATTATAACCAATCAAGATATAATAGGAGGATTAGCAATAAAACCAGTTGTGCTTTGTGTATATAACAAATGGTGTTCATATCACGTATCACCTTGTGACATAATGAGCACTCACACTTTACATTGTGGGTGCCCTTTGCGGGATCACGCATGGTGCTACAGTTCCCAGGGGGCTTACTGGCAAACAGGGGCTGGCTTGCCTCTCAGTGTTAATTTTTGGAGGTTCAAGCCCAGCCTCAGTAATCAAGTTTCTTGCTGGGAGGTGGGGCCAGTCCCATTTATAAATAGGGGGTGGAGCTGACAATAGCCAGGCAGTCTGCTCTGGAGATTTACCCTCCCTACCCTCCCTTTGTTTAATGTGTCTTCTTTGCAAGCTAACTTTTTCTTCCTGTTTAGTGGGCACTGCTACGGTCTTGGACTGGTTGCTGTTGAAGGACCGGGAAGAACTTTTCCTGCATTGGCAGGTTTTGTCTTCCCTGTAGCAATTCTTCACAACTTGGGTGGTTATGGCCTTGGGTGGAATCCTTTAGTCTTTTCTTCCCTATATTGGGAGGGGGCGTGAAGTGGTGACTCACCCCCCCTGCGGCAGTGATTCCAGGGTCCCCTTCTTAAAGGGGTTATATATATGGGTGTCACTGGCCATACACTGAAAGGTCGTCAGTGAACTACCCTGCGTGTGGGGATGTGGGCTTTGCTGCCTGCTACACTTACGTCTCTCAGAGCACCCCCATATTCCATTTACCCTGATGAGCCCCAGTTCCCCTGGCTGGGGGCTGGGAGGGATACATGCCCAAGGCCTAAGCCAAGGTCTTCCTACATTTGGAAGTTTAATAAAGTTGTGGCCTAATTTTAATTCCATATAACATTGTCAGAGTCTTTATTCCTTCCTTATGATCTCTGGGGGCTGGGGCTGTCACCGCCTGGTCATGCAAATGTACTTTCCCCCAATGCTAGGTATACAAAGCCAACTTTCAGTTTTTACCACCCATACAAGCCAACCGGCAACGTTGACATAATTTGCCACCTCAGCTTTGTAGTATATGGGCCAATCGTCTAAAGCAATACAACTTGGTAATAATTTGCAATGGTGATGAACCAATCTGTTCTTACCTGCCACTGCCAGATCCTTCCAAGGCCTAAAGACCTATGATTGCATTGATAAATTCTTAAGAGGGAGATACAGTCCATTAGCTAATGTGTTTTGACCCTATACCTGACAATATAATCTCAGCACAGCAGTGCAAGATCTTATCACATGCAACAGCAGAGAAGGTGTCAAAAGGTGGAGAAACAGAGTAACATCCAAGGATGAAAGACACATAACATACAGACAAATTTCTCTGCTACTATGCAGTATGACATATGCTCATTGACAAACACAAGTAGCATTCTGTGGAATATTAGAATGTGGTAGCAATCTGCCAAGATCTTTGACAAAACCTCCAACCCTGAGAGTTGTTTGCAACTCTACACAAACTGCTGTGCATGACAGTGTCTCTGCATCCCATCATGCACCGCATGCATGTTGCTTTGTGCATCATCATCATCATCATCACCATTTATTGAATTTATATACTGCCCTATACCTTCAAGTCTCAGGGTGGTTCACATACTACTTCATACAAATATATGCAAAAGTATTTAATTTTTTTAAAAAAAATTTTACAGAAGATGAATATCTGTTACTCATCTCAGGATAGGAATGGCTGGAAATGAGTTGTAAAGAGGGAATTGGCAAGTAATACACCATACACCATGCATTACTTCTGCAGGAAAGGTACTTGCCCTTGGCAATGGGGAAACCCCTGATATAAAAGCACTTTCGAACACATTAAGCTCCCTTATACTGAGTCAGATCATGGAGCTGCCTAGACCAGAACCATCTATTTCAACTGGCTGCAGCACTTTCTAGGGATGTTTCTAAACTCAAAAACAGGATTAGTTTCTGCAATACACCCCCGTGACAATGGGGAACAGAATGGTAAGCCAGTCAAGTAATTCCTAAGGGGAAAAGTACAAATGGTCTATGTGTGTCTTTCACACCATTTCCAAAAGGTGGGAAAGCAAACATACAAATCCAGTTTCTGAATGAATGCTCAAAAAAGGAAGGAAGGAAGGAAGGAAGAAAAGACAACCAAGCATCAGCATGACTTTTCTGATTACTAAAAGCATCTGTCAAGCAGGTGAAGATATGTTTACCCTACCACAAGTTCAGTGCAGTGCTGGTGTTCAGTGAATGTAAGGACACTGGCATTCTTTGACATGACTAAAAAGAAAGTTCTGGTGAGGGTTACAGACGTTCAAGGGGCAAAGAGTGGCTGTACAGAGGAGATGCTAAACAGTGATTCTTTTTAAAGACCCTCATGTTCAAATGTCAGAACATGCACTCCACGGCTGTCATTTCACCGTGGCTTTATATTCCTGGGCCCTGTATCAACACCGGAAAGCTAAGAACTTTTATTTATTGGGTGTTATAAGGCAGGACTTCAGTGTTGCACAGCATGAATTTGAAAGGACTTGGAACTGTGCGATTTCTTTGCATACAAAAACTTGAGATGTCATGAAAAACCTATTTGCCCAAATGACTGGACAAATTGTCTTTTAATATGCTTATTCTGCTGTTCCTCCATTTTGTTTTAGCTGAGAGAGGGATTGCTAATTTTTTTATGAGTGTTCTAATGACTAGTATAATGCCGCTCTGCCAATATTTCAACTATTTGATGTGGAAGAATCTTTCTGCGGGGGGTATTGGCCTCTCAATGAATTTGCCCAATTTGCTCTCAGTCCTATCAGGCTGTCAGTGGCTACTAGCCATAAGGGCTGTGTTCTGCCTCCATGATCAGAAGCAGTAATGGCTCTAATTACCAGTTAATGGAAACTGCAGTGCTCAGGTCCTGCTAGCCAGTTTTCCACAAGCAAAACTTTGTTGTGACTGGCCAAAAATAAAAGAAAGAAAGAAAAAGTTTTGACTGCATTATTGTGTTTGCTCAGGATACCTACAGCTATTAGTACAAGTGGTGGCTGACTTCGAAAGGTCCTGATATGAGTTCAGTGGTGTCATCCACAGAAGATGGTGAAGGAAAGCATGTGTCCATAAAATATCTTTAAAATATAATTAATATGAAAAAAGGGCATGGGAGAGAAATGAGTTTTGGGGTGTATGTGTGCTTACAAAAACAACAAATATTGCCTAGAATGACATGAAGGACCAGAATCACACAGCAGGTAAATCCACCCCAGGTATGTTTTTCCTAAAGAGTTTCTTTTTATAAAAAAATCCATCAAACTTAGTTGATTAATGCAGATGAAGGATGGAATCGGCCTAAGGAAGAATGCAAGGAGAAGTGACATTGATGAGAAATAGATGGATTCGGCCAACCCTAATGGAAGGGTATTATTTCATAGGGGTAGGAGGTGATAAAAAGACTCTGTTAGAAGGCTTTATTAGAAATAACGGGGGGCAGTCTCTCACTTTTTTCAAAACATGAGGAAAGCTCAGACTGTTGGTCTGGATTACCAAAATCCATAAAATAGGTCACAGGGCACTTCAAGACTGTCACTATTTTGGGGCGGCAGAAAATCACATACTGGCAAAATTCAGGTTGCTCAATTGAAGTCATTTTGGAGCTCTTGTGCCTCCCCAAAAGACTGGACTCCTTGCAATAAGGAAAGTGTGGGATGACCATTATTTTTTCTGTAATATCGTCTAGCCTCCCCACAAAAAAATCAAGGTGATTGCTCATTAAATGTCAAATGTCATCTAGCCTCCCTGCAAACAAATCAGGAAGAATGCTCAATAAACAGGTAATCTGGAAACACCAACAATTTCATCCAGGAAGAAACGAGAATGTTTTCAGAGTTTGCATGTGTTACATGAATGAACATTAATGATATAAATTCATAATATTTTAAAGCCTTGATAAAATCAGGTATGGGCCATTAATGTGTGCATGATTAAGCACTATAAATAATGTGCTGCTACATCATTCACTATACTACCCATGTGTAAGAACTATGGAAGTTCAACAAATGGACCCCCAAAATTATAAGACAAACCAGAAAATGTGGGGAAGATTTACAGGGATCAGCAAACTTTTTTAGCAAGGGGCCAGTCTACTGTCCCTCACACCTTGTGAGGGGCCAGACTATAATGGGGGCGGGAATGAACAAATTCCTTTGCCCCACAAATAACCCAGAGATGCATTTTAAATAAAAACATACATTCTACTCATGTAAAAACACCAGGCAGGCCCAACAAATAACCCAGAGATGCATTTTAAATAAAAGGGCACATTCTACTCATGTAAAAATACGCTGATTCCCGGACCGTCTGTGGGCCGAATTGAGAAGGCGATTGGGCCAGATCCGGCCCCCGGGCCTTAGTTTGCCTACCCATGATTTATAGTATCCCCTTGTTTCAGATCAGCAGAGGTCAGAAAGTAGGCTTCCCTCTAGGTGAATTCAAAGCAGCTTGGGGTGGGGGGAAGATACTCAAAAAGAATTGTGGCAGCCTTGTGCCACCCTCCCACATCAAGTGGTGCAAGCTATGTCACATAGTTTGGGTTGGATGCAGGCTAAGTTAATTTAACTTAGTTCCCATTGAAATCTAGGTCCTTTGACTTAGTTGTAACTAATTTTTCACATCAATTTCAGTGGGATCTATATTCAACTAACTGAGCCTGAATCCAAACCATTGGTACCATAGTTGGGAGCAGATAACTTTTGGAGGCATGCGCTCTAAAGAAATGCACCAGGTAGAAGGTTCTGGTAAAAGCAAGTCAAGGTGGTGAAAAGGCCAGTTGACAGTACAGGTACTCTTCACTTGATGACAGAAGCATCAGCAGGTGGGTTGCCTGAGTGAACAGGCCATTGTGGACCAAAACGCTACAAACAGGACTTTCATATCATTACAAACACAATACTTTTCCGTATAATTGGTTTACCCATTCATCTGGACATCATGAAACAATGGGTAGTCAAGTGAAATGCATGCACGTGTAAAATACCCCTAAATGTGAAGAATGCACAGGAACCATATTAAGGAATCAACAGATTCCATACAGAGAAGACAGCAAGAAGGTGACTAGATTTACAGCCACTGTGCCCCTTTGGAATTAATGTTGGCAAGATATATTTTTGAGCTGCTACAGACCAATATTCCTTTGTGGAACAGAGTTTTTACCAGCAAGTGAGAGCTCCACATGCATCCTTTGTCACTGGAAAACTTTTCCTTGTTTGTTTTAGCTGAAGCAATGACTAGCAACACACAGGAATGTTGATTTATTCAGGCCCAAGAGTGTGACGTTTGCCACTTATTATGGCCTGGATATGATGCTAGATTAGTGATGAAACATGGGCAAGTGAATGCATACCTTTAATACCTTTATTTCACTGTAGGCACCCACTCACTATGACGCTAAGCATCTTTTTATGCCCCTTAAAATGTAGCAGGAGCACTCCTGGAGTTGCTGAGTGAGCGAATAAAGTTCCAAAGAGCTTATAGCTTCCTAATGTTCCTATGGGAATGTATCTGCATATGGCCCGCCCAGTCACAAGGAGGCGGAGCTGCCGGAATCAGCAGAGATTAGGAAACAATCCCCCAGGAGCTAGAGATTCAGTGCTGCCATTTAAAAAGGGGAGGCTGAGAGGCATCTTAAAGGAAAGCTGCATAATACAGCCATCATTATCAAGAACAAGGAGAAAGGAGCGTGAGAGGAGCTGGAGCGTGATCTTGTGGGAGGAAAAAAAAAATGAAAGAAAAAGGAAGAGGGGAATTTGATGAATAAAATATTAGATCATCCATTTTTTATGCCAGAGCATGGAACGCTCTGGCCTGCTGTTTCCTTTTGGTTTAACATGTTAACTGGTGCGGTTCCCCTGTGAGATCCCCACTGCTTGGAATAATTGTGCCAGGCACTTCATTGCATGTGGGGAGTTTGTTGGCTAGGTAAAGTGAATGAAGAGAAGAGGGCACAGGAAAAATAACCCCCTCCCACATCCCTGAAAGGCAGAGTTGTCAGCAGGAGACCAAACAAAAGTTTGACAAAGCAGACAGAGAAGGTGACTCCAGAGTAAAGAGATTCAGTAGCAGCTGGGAAGGGACTATGGGGCAGTGAGAAGCTCCAGGGAGAGTAAGCTTCTTGATAATGGGGCTTCACACACATACAAACACATCTGGAACTTGGCTACAGATGAGCCACATCTCTCATAGTTTCTACCTGTTCCTATTTGCTAAGGACAATCTCTGTTTTCTCAACTAAATTGCTGCGCTTAACTTGACTCTATGTTTGTTGTTGTGGAAGGATGGCTTGTTCAAGTTGCTAGTAAGAATGGTTAGAGTCAACTTTTGTCAAGGTTCAGATCCCTTCCCAGGAAAATAACAGCATAATGCTATAAGTGTTAACAAAAAATGACTGGAACTCATTCCCAGATAAATATGCATAGGGTTATAGCTGAAGACTGTGTGGGAGAATGGATAAAATTTGGCTTAGTTTCCCATTGGGAATGAGACTTGGGTCTAAACATTCTAGCACTCGGAATAGGAAAATGGTGCTTTGCGCAAGATTTTTCCTGCCAGGGATACAAGTTCCAGTCCAGTTCCATTTGGGGACTGGGAACGCCAAAGCTGAGATTTCTGCCTTCCCTTACCCCAAAGTATATATATTTTTGTGGGGGTGTGGTGGGGGTGTGTGGAAAGGCTTGCAGGGCAGGTAGAGGTAGAAGCTCTCCAAGTATTTGCATGCAATGCTGGTAGCAGCTCAGCCCTTTTGGGATGGACAAAGGGGTGTGTTTTCATCATTATGTGTTAGTAAAGGCATATGCATCAATGCAAAACACCCGCTGCAGATGCAGAGGTGTATTTTAAATTGTTGTTCACATACAGAAGTAAAATTATATATTTTAAGTATGCAATTCGGTCAAAGAACCATCAACCAATGTGTGTTTATATCAGTGGAGGACCGGTCTATTGCAGAATAATGAATACAGCATACAGTTCAGGTAGTGAAGAGCCTTCAAGATAGGCGGGGCTTGTAGAATAATCTATGGAATGTGAGCAGGGGTGATACAAAGATGCCTGTCTTTTTATCTATGGAATGTCGGAAGGCATGATATCCACAGTCCATGGGAAGAGCTGCATCAGACTGTGCACTTAACCACAGAGCTGCAAGCTGGTCCCCATTATCTATACCTACTGTTATTTATCTACTTCAGGCCTTTGCTGCAGCTCCTTGGAAACGATTTCACGCTTCCTCTTTTATTGTCAGTTGATTGGATACTTAAGTACCTGCTTCTCTTCATTTTAGATACCCACTATATCTCTGAGCTGGCTTTTATTTCGTCTTCCTCTCTCCCCTGCTCTGACATTCCTCCAGTGCCCATTATTGTGGTATCTAAGCCTAGACTGACACATGACATTCCACGTAAAATTTCTTCCCCTGTCTTCGTGTTCTGATAAGAAAGACAACTCTGTAAATCCTGAGTGACAGGTCAATGCAATATATATGTATTTGCAAATAGGAATATTTTAGTCTTACTCAAACAGAATGGCTGCCCATGGCTAAATGAAACCAGGGCAGGCAACATACAAACTTTCCCCTTCTCTTTTCTGCATCTCCCATTGTCTGAATGGCAACGCTTGCTAATGATGCACCCCAGTTGTGACCTGCAACTTAATAATCTATTATATGCTGGATCAGAGACTGCCAATCATGCCACATGGCACACAGGTTTGCAGAAGAGCTCATTTCTTATTTAAGATGGTTAAGGACTACATTTTCATCAAGTGGTGTCTATTATGACAGATACAGCCAGATTTTTTATACACATTCAAAAGTTTACTGCAGCAAAACAGTGGCAAGGGAAGCAAAGTATGTCGCAGCATGGAAGACTTTGTTTAACCCTGTACAGCACTGCTAACTCCTCCCTGTTTGACAGTGATCCGCTAATCCCTACCCTTTCAAAGTGGCTTTCCACTCAATTACATCAGCAACCCATTTTGATTTTTTCTGTCAATCAGTCAATCCCCTTTTAACCCCATTTTACTATAAGCCAAGGGAAGCTTACAAAACATAAAATCATTGCAACACATACAGCACTAGCCATGAAATTATACAAGCCCACATTAAAATTGCAACGCCTTGCACTATAGTGAGCTCAGACAGAGGTGGGTCTCACCCAGGGAGGAATTATATAAGGGTGGAGAGTGGAATGAAATACAGTGACACTTGATTAACTCATGAGCATCACATGGATATATTATCAGCCACTTCAAAGTAATTGAGCCTATTGCTGTCCATCCAGACTGGCAAAGGATTACATCTCTTGAATCTCAGGCAGATATTTCCCCCCGAAACCTGTTCTGCAAAAACCTTAGCTGAACATTTTTGGTGATGGAGCTATAATCATTCCCTTTCTCCATAACTAGATCCAGCAAAGAATCAAATTCTGTTAATCAGAATTAAATTTATTTATTTAATTGGATGATATCTTAAGTACAATCCTCTGTCTAAATCAGATGTGAAGGAAAGTTAACATATAGGGCTAGGTGAGCTCACCAGATTAACCTGTAAAAGGGCTTAGTTCTCCCTGGGGAAAAACGCTGATAAACTACTTCTCAAAGCAATCAGGGGTGGGGGGCTTGGGCCTTATTTCCTGCCACTCTTCAACCCCAAACACCTCCTGCATTGTCACCCTTCTAAGGATGAGTTTGCTGGCAGGAGCAGTGAGGAAAGAACAGGAAAATGACTTTGCTTTTTCCTTTTTTCTCTGTCACCCTGATGACAGCACATTAGGTCGTCCAGAGCAGCAACTCTTAGGAGTTGCAGTCTTTCCAAGGGACACTGATGAGAAGAAAGAAAACCCTTCCTCCCTATTTCGGAGATGGGTTAGGGTGCTTGTTCAGCCTGGATATTGATGCAAGCAGGTATATGGCCCTTTCTCAGAATTTTGATAGGTGAAAATCCCCCTGTGGGAGCTTTTCTTGAGGCTGGTATATTCAGGCTCTTCAGAAGTCACCACAGTTAGCAGGTCCTGAAGCACAGACGCGATGTTCCTTTAAAATCGGAATGCCAGTGCCTGCGCTCATATCAGGAACCAACGCAGTGCCTAGTAGATAACCAACTTAATGATAATTATATGGTTGCCATTAATGACATTTTAATAAGCTCTTCATATGCAACTGATTTAGCAAAAGCAAACTTATGGGCAAGCTGTGAGGCACTCAAGCATGTGCATCAACAAATTGGATTCTCTCACAAAAAGGGGGTCTCCAGAGGTCAGGGCAGGATTCCTGATAGTGGTGACTGTCTGAAGTTGTATCACACACTCCTCTTCTTATTTTTGCAGTGAAAAGCAGGCAACAATGCAGCGTTAACAAGTGATACCATGGTACCAGGAGATATCTGGCAGTTGTAAAAGGGACAATAGTGTGGGGGGAGGGGAGGAGGGTTTCAAATTAATGTTAGGTGATTAATGCTTTATGAAAGTAAAAATCTAATAGAAGGCATAAAGAGAACCTGAGAATGAATAGCTAATATTCACCAGGACCTAAGCAGGTTAGGCAAACAGGTTAGGAATGCAGCCAGGATCATCTACTGTATTGCTCCATGTCTGAAAATCTTTTTTTAATTAATGTTTTTTGATATATAAGTTTAGAAAAAATTGTTTCTCCCCCCCCCCCCAACACTGGCATCCTGGGAAGTTGTAGACACAAGGGCAGGGGTCAAGTAATAAAAGTCTGAAGAATTTGCAGATCAAGAAAGCAAGCAAATAAATTTAAGAACTTAGAAGAGGCTGCTGGATCAGGCTAATGGCCACCCATATATTACAGCATCTTGTTCTCGCAGTGGCCAACCAGATGCCTATGAGAAACCCACAAGCAGGACCTGAGCACAACATCACTCTCCACACTTGTGATTCCAGCAACTGGCATTCAAAGGCATGCTATCTCCAGCAATGGAGGTGGAACCTAGCCATCATGGTTAGTAATCATTGAATTTGAAACCATCGCTGGTCTGGATGCCTCATGCCAAGTCCACAATAGCAATTGACTCAAGATTTGAAAGGGATGGCTGCCCTAAACCACAGAGAAGCCAAAACTAAGACACTGCGTTTTTTTTAAAAAAATCTGGATGAAATGGATATCCATTTCTATTAAACCATATAAACATCTAGGTATTTTTTTTGCTATTAACAAGCTATTACTAACACATTCGGAGAATATTTTTTCTATGCCATCCAGAGCTGAATAATTATATTGTAAAATGCTTGAGGGGCAGGAAACTGCCCTTGCTTCAGAAACTCTACACAATACAGTAGAGATGGATGGTGCTATAGAAATAATAAAACATTATACTTCTGTGTAGCTATTTTAAAAGAGATTTTCTTGAAGATATGTCTACCTGTTGCTACAATCAGCCTAACCATGGTCCTTAACTGAAGAAAGCCTAGTACTTTCAAGGGCCAATAACACATTTTTACACCCATCCACATACCCCAGGGCCCTTTGTTGAATTTGGTCCTCTTCATGGGTGGGAGAAGCAGTGTTCTGCCTCAGTTATTATTGTTGTGCCAAATATATATCCTGTATCCCCTCACCCCAATGTTCTTCATAAGTTTACGAGAAAAGAAATTGCATTTGCACTCTGCAGCCTTCCTGGGTGCCTGCACTTCCTGTTGACCCAATGATGTCCTTCCTCGACTGAGCTTTCTGGTAAGTGCAAAGGGCCTTCCATATATCTGGCTGCTGGTTGCTGTTGTTTTAAAGTTAAGTCTTTTTAATTGTTTTTATGAGAAATCCCTGCTTTTACTTTAAAAGAAAACTATTTGAACCAAAGTCTTTTAAAGTAAAAGAAAGACTTTAATTAAAAACAAAGAAAGTGAGCACACTGATCTCAGGAGCTAGCTAGCTACCCTCCTAGCTGCCCACATTTCAGTTAAAACCCAGGGGGAAGACTTCATGAGGTAACTTCTCTCATGGGCCTTTTTTTAGCTCCGGAAGCACCAGCAGCTCAGAAGGCATTGGAGAAATGTTTAATGCAGATAACAACATACACATACAAAATTTAAAAAATTCCTTCCAGTAGCACCTTAGAGACCAGCTAAGTTTGTTACTGGTATGAGCTTTTGTGTTGCATGCACACTTCTTCAGATACCACATGCACATGAAAGCTCATACAAATAACAAACTTAATTGGTCTGTACCGCTCCAGCGGGAAGGTAAATGGTGTTTCCGTGCACTGCTCTGGTTCACCAGAAGCAGCTCAGTCATGCTGGCCACATGACCCGGAAGCTGAACACCGGCTCCCTTGGCCAATAAAGCGAGATGAGCGTCGCAACCCCAGAGTCAGCCACGACTGGACCTAATGGTCAGGGGTCCCTTTACCTTTTCTTTAAGGTGCTATTGGAAGGAAATTTTTTTATTTTGTTTCTACTACGGTAGACCGACGCGGCTACCTACCTGTAACATACACATACAACACTCATAGCTACTTTACAGCAATAAATTAATATTGGTCCTGCACCCATCAGAAGTATAAAGAGAGAAACATGCAAAGTCTATTTCACTGGCGGAAAAAATAGTTTTAGAAATTGAAGGACAGATTTTGACATAGCAGTAGTCAGAAAATATTAAAACAATGTATAATCCAAAATACCTAAAATATTAATCTAATATTCAGAAGGACGAGGTGTACCCACCCACTAAAAAATGAACATCAACATAGAAGATAACTGAATTACCAAAGGCCTGAGTAAACAAGGTGAATGTTCTTGCCAAGGTGCCTGGTGCCTAGGGACTGCGAAAGATAGTCCCAGGTACGTCTCCCTGGGGAGAACATTCCACAGCCTGGGGAGAGGTAAAGCACTACTAAAAAAACCCCATTCATGTGTGGCCTAAACATGAGCAACTACCACCTGTCTGTCCACTGGTCAATCGAAGGCTGCACTAACACAGAACTTCATTCCATTTCCCTCTTTGAGCTTTCACACTGTAAAAGACTCTTCTGAAAATCTAGTGGAAGTTTAGCACTCATTCTGTGTTGTTTCGAGAAAAAAATCCATTTGCAACTGCTTTAACCCAGAAAATAGAGAAAGAGAAGTGATGAAATTTAAGGCAGTGTGCTGCATACACTTCTTTCCTGCCATGGTCATGGGTAAATTGTGGGGGGACAGAAGCATGCATGTGTTGAAAGGTTGGGGGAGTGGCGACATTGGGTGCATTCAGATGCGGAGAATATTGCACTAGTTTTCCTAACTATAATGCTACCACTTCTGTTTTTCTAAAGTTCCTTTCACACTGCAGTACAGTACCTATCACATTTTGGAACTGTGGCTTTTTCACCAATATACAGCATGCTGCACTGAATCTCATTCACACCAGTGGGTGGGTTGTGGCATTGGACACACTCTAGTCCATTTCTTGAAGAAAAATGTTTCTATTGATAATATCAAAAGGATGCTAGTTCATTAATAACTTTTAGTTTTTAAGGTGCCACAAGGCTCTTTCTCAATTTTGCATAATACTTGAAAATGTTAATAAAGTTGTGGTCAAGTTATAACCCCAACTCGGAGTCTGCCTCTTTCTTGTGGACCACAAAGAAATAAAATAATCTCTCTCTCTCCCTCTCTCCTTTGTATGGCTGCTGCTGAATTGCTTTTCTTTTTTCTCTCCTATAAAAGAGCTTGGCCCATCCCCTAGTGAACATGCAGATGTTAATTTGGCTTTGTCCAGGACCATTATGCTGTCAGCTCTCAAAGAAAATAGGGCTTGTAAAAACTCTGTAGTCAGACAAAGGCATAGCGAACACTTCAGGACGGTTTGTACTGCAGCCTGCTAATAACCTTTTCGGAACAATGGCAAACACAGAAATCTCCACAGCAGAACATGAGACTTTTCTGCCAACTTCCATCTCCACTTATTCAAAACTCTTGTTCACCTCCAGTTCTTTACAGAATGTAATGTAATTCCTCATACAGCTTCCTCTGCATATAAGTGAAGGCAAATAGTATCTGCTCCAACATGACAGTCCTTGGGTTGGCAAAAGCACTATTAGTCTAAGAGGGGTATGTGTTTTAATCAATGAAAGGTGATTTCTTAAGTGAAACTTTATTTCTCAGAGATGACCATTTTCCTAGCTGGTTGACTTTAGGTTAGTGGGTTTCCTTTGACATAGATCAGGGATGGGTAACTCTTTTTCTTTTGAGTTGATTTACAGGAGTGATGGCCAAATTTGGCCCTCCAGCTATTTTGGGGCTACAATTCCCATCATCCCTGACCACTGGTCCTGTTAGCTAGGGATGATGGGAGTTGTAGTCCCAAAACAGCTGGAGGGCCAAGTTTGGCCATCACTGATTAACAGCATTAAATTTATGAATCACTTCTCATGGCCAAAAATAATAATCATAATGATAATTCCTAAAGCAATGTACAACAAAATGAAAATGCAGTAATAAAAATGCATAATTAAAAACTATTCATCTAAGTCCTACTCAGAGCTAACCTTTTAAAACTAATAGACCAAACTTAGCCATGTTTATTAATTTCAACGCGTCTACTCTGAGTTGTACCAACATGGAATACCATCAGATAATCAGAGTAAAAACATTCAAACATTGGATAGTAGTGAACTAAAATTAACTCAAAGTAGGCCATGGATGCAGTTGGTGTTGTGGGTTAAACCACAGAGCCTAGGACTTGCCGAGCAGAAGGTCAGTGGTTCGAATCCCCGCAACGGGGTGAGCTCCTGTTGCTTGGTCCCTGCTCCTGTCAACCTAGCAGTTCAAAAGCACGTCAAAGTGCAAGTGGATAAATAGGTACCGCTCCGGCGGGAAGGTAAATGGTGTTTCCGTGCACTGCTCTGGTTCGCCAGAAGCAGCTTAGTCATGCTGGCCACATGACCCGGAAGCTGTATGCCGGCTCCCTCGGCCAGTAAAGCGAGATGAGCGCCACAACCCCAGAGTCGGTCACGACTGGACCTAATGGTCAGGGGTCCCTTTACCTTTACCTTTACTAGGCCCATGAATAGAATGAACATTACTGTTAGGTCCATTGATTCAACACATCTACTCTGAGTAAAGCTTAATTAAATACCACCCATTGGTTGCTGCCCAAATCCCTGGTGTGTGTATGTCTTTGCGTGGTGTTGAAACCATTACAAAGTTGGTGCCAGGCAGGCCTCCACTGAAAGGGAATTCTATTGATAAGGAAGGCTGCATTCCTTCAGGAGTAGCCTTCTGGGGGCCACATACTGTTTATGGGTGCAGCAAGGGCCAAAATCTCATTTTTGTGTGTTTTCCCTCTCATCCCTCCTTCCCTCCCATTACACCAAGGGCGGCAGTTTGTCCACCCCTAACAGTTCAACAAATGCATGGCCTGCAATCCATTAACATCTACTCCCCTATAGCTGGAAAATTGTTTCAGTTTTCATTTCTTATTTCCTAACTTTTAAAGGAATTTCTTGAGTGGCTAATATGAAAATACATTCTTTGATGCATCCATGCTGGCAGAACATGGAATTACATGCTCATTGAAATGAACTTCCAAATCCATGTTTTATATGTTAGTTGCCATGTCTGTACAGGGGAATGATAGGACCTCCTTCTGGGGTAGTTTGTCTACCTTTGGTCCCCACCCTGCACTCAGTTCTCACCCGTGGCTCCTAGAAGCCATCAGCATGTGACAATGACGACACCCTAGGAAATGACTTTAGCTGGCCGACTAAGCCAGATTAGGGTAGCCGATGGCTCTCAAACGCTCGGTAAGTTAAAGACTTCCCCTGCATGTGAAGACAGGCTCTGGCAGATTGAGCAAACAAGAACAATAGTGGGTCCAATGGCCAAGAAGATGGTTTCTTCATGTGTTATAGAAGGGACAGATGTGCTCATCAATTTGGGAAAGTAGCCCATCTAGGAGAAGGAAAACTCTGATCCTGAATCTTCACTGCTTTCCATGATATATTTGGGAGAAGAAAAGGCTAAGGAGTAAACCCTACACAAATCCAGAGTAGAGTCCCTAAGATGGCTGGATGGCACCTTGTATACCTCTGTCCAGCAATTCCTGCAGCCGAGATGGTGCCATATGTATTGCTCTGCTTTCCTTTGGGTCATATTGGCGAGGCCGAGAAGGGGTCTTGCTGTCTGCTAATGAGGCAATTTGGCTTCACCCCCCAGAGGCACACTCCAGTGTCTCTTCAGACAGATGGATGCAAACGACAAAAACAACAGGCAAGTTCCAGTGCTGGCCCTTTCAAGTTGACCTGCTTTCCTTGGGAAGGGGAAACTAACAAGATTTGTTACAGGAGGCGTTTGCAAGGATGGGAGTATCAACATGACCATTAATATGCTATGTCACACAGTAGAAAGTATTTGCTGACATGCCTAGCCATGGAAGCATGGAATTTATTTACCCCAGCTCTTTACAACATTGAAAGCAGTGAATACAGAACATTCTGCTCTTGACAACTGATCGACAGACAGCCTTTTGCAGTAGATTTGTCAGTCTTAGTATCAGGTGTTTTTTGGGTGTCTCTTTCCCCACAGCAACAGCAGAAATTGCCTGGGTTGGGATTTCACTCACTTTTCTCAGTGAAGAAGTGCTGCCTTGAGTTGGGCAGAAGTGGATGACAGCAGCTAGGAATACATTGCAGAGGTAGGTACCACTGTTTCTGCACATAAACATGATTTATGTAGTGGAGAGCTTTGCATCTGCCCAGAGGAAACTGGTGTCTCATCTACTAAC
The DNA here is from genome assembly GCF_964106915.1 of Podarcis gaigeae. Classification (NCBI taxonomy): domain Eukaryota; kingdom Metazoa; phylum Chordata; class Lepidosauria; order Squamata; family Lacertidae; genus Podarcis; species Podarcis gaigeae. Next base: position 76,255,127 of record NC_139677.1, read on the forward strand.
AATATTGATGCAGTAATTTAATAAAAAGACTGCACTCGGCATGAACACACACAAAGCAAATCCATGGTGACAGAGAGAGAACTAACACACATAAAACCCATCTTGAAGCAGACTTATCTCTTCACAGGGCAGCTATATACAGTGGTACCTCGGGTTACAGACGCTTCAGGTTTCAAACGCTTCAAGTTACAGACTCCGCTAACCCAGAAATAGTACCTTGGGTTAAGAACTTTGCTTCAGGATGAGAACAGAAATTGTCCTGCGGCGGCGCGGCGGCAGTGGGAGGCCCCATTAGCTAAAGTGGTATCTCAGGTTAAGAACAGTTTCAGGTTAAGAACGGACCTCTGGAATGAATTAAGTTATTAACCTGAGGTACCACTGTATATGCTTACTTAAAAAGAATGTTGCCTCACTGAAGTAAGATACAGCACCCACCAAACCATGAGTTATAATTCAACATTAATGCAGCTCTCCATATTAATAATTTGAATGCAGTAATTATTATAATGTGTAAGGAGGTGATTCAGACACAAAATACATTCCCTTGGGCATCCAATTGCATATCTGTTCACCTGAACTCCTTGTTCTCTGAATATTTCAGACATGCCTCATTTTATGCACCATCCTATTAGATGTGGTTGCAGTCACAAACATCAAGCACTCAAGGAACCTGCAACATTTCTCATCAATGTGGGCTGGTCTCATGCTAGCTGCCTCCTACCCTCAACTGTAGATAGGAAACTGGTCATGCCTATTAAAGCTTGAGCTACAATATATCACAGAGGAATCATAAAAGTAAAGAAAGCTGGCATAAATTACCCCTATTCCAAATTCTGTTCAGGAGTGGGGATACTGCCATAGGAATCTGCAGAGGGGAAACAAGTCTTTAAAAGAGAGTTTGACTTACACCACCCTTTCTGCCAGTATAAATTCTGCCAGGTTCCAAGGTCATGAGATCAAGCTGGATAGAGTTAGAATCCACTGTAAGTTTCCCTGGCCCACTCCTAGTCCTGCTACTCCTCTGAAACATCCTGCCACCAGGGTTTATGCCAGCCTAAGATTCACAAGTCTTAGCTCAGCCAGCTGAGCCCTGGCTGACCCAGGCTGAAAGAGTTATGCCAGCATATCTCTGGCTGAGCTGGAGATCTGCAGCTCATCTGGTAGTTCTTTGGTTTGGATTGCCCCTTCGGTCTCTAAGGTTGCAGTTCTATGTGCAGCTCCTTCTGACTAACGCTGATTGAATACTGTGAGATTTATTTATTTTTATGTGGTTATTTATAAAATGTAGTTATTTACTTATGCAGCTCTCATATCAGGCCAGCGTATGTCAAAATAAAAACACAAAAAGCAGTACAAGGCAATCATTAAAATGGCTGTCTAGTCTTTTTTTAAAAAAAATCAACAACAATAACTTCTGTATAAGCATGCATAGGATTGTGCCACAGGGTGCCACAATTCCCTTTTTCTTTCCATTTTGCTCCAGCAGATTAACATGGCTAGAACATAATGAAAAAAATGTAATTTTAAGAACTCAAAATACTTAAAAAATGAAATGAGGAATACAAGGGAAGAAGGGCTGAGTAATTAATTATAGCTCTGTAGCCATAGAGCCATAAAGATACAATCAAATGATATGAAACAGAATAGGTGTTTGTATGAAGGGAGCTGAATAACAGTCAAAGAGCTGAACACAGAAAAATAGCAAAATAATGGATGGGCCTTCTGCTGCCCCCCCACCCCCCCACCCAATGCTCATTCCTGTTCCAAGTCCCACAGTCTCTTCTGGAAGTTTAACCTTTGACTGGAGACATACAGTTTGAACAGAAACCATTCAGTAAGGTTGGCATACTGATACACACTATTGTGCCAGACACGTCCCTGGTGTATCTGTGGCTTAGCTAATGGAGCTGCAAAAGAAGCTGATGAGACCCAGTGACCTTACTAGTATTTCCGGGGACAGGGTTTTTTGTGTGCTTGATCATAAGGAAGGTGGTGGTGGTGGTACGGATAGTTAGATACATTTTTGGCAGCAGGTACACTCACTTCAGGATTCTTTCCATTAATTCAGCTTTTTTTTCAACAAACAAACCAAACTCCAATGTTGCAGCATTCTTTTTAAAATGGCTTAAATCAATTTTTTATTTTTATTTTTTTAAAAAGAAATTCCAGATTGTAACCTAGAATAAAAGAGATTGTCAGACATTTTCTAGCTTTACTGTGATTTATTTTGGAAGGCAGGGACATTCAAAGCACAAGATGCTTACACATGCATAAATCCTATCTACTGGGCACCCTTTCTGTGTGCCTAACTCTATCTTAAACAAGGCTAAATAAGAAGTGCAAGGCAGAAGTGTGCATCAGCTCTGTGTGTGGCCAAACACACAGAGGCAAATTGGGGCCTTTTACTCCCAAGTAAAAATGTGATGTCATTAACCCACCCCCCATTGGATCAGCATCTCCACAAATTCTTGTGTCAATTTGTTTGGCAAGGCAATTCAGGTTTGGGAAGGCTTGGGCAGAATGCCTTTGGAAGGTTCCTCTCTGGGAGTGGGCCCACCTCCTTCTCATTACCACGTCTGCTGCTCATTTCCTTGCCCTCTCCCTTAGGGCCTAGTTCACACAACCACCATGGAAAGTGGAAAATATTGTTTCTTCATCTCATTCCATTCATTGTTTGTATAGGGAAGATGAACGAGCAGCAGTGGCAAAAAGGAAGGACACCAGGGCCAGTAAGTCCAGGGATCATTGTTGGGCCCTTCACAGCGTGCAGTTCTCAGCAAGTGCCTGCTAATGATGATCCCTGATACTGACCCTGCCTATCACCATTGAACGAATCCTGACAAATCCTAGGGGAAATGGGAATGTCCTCCCAAATTACTTCAGCCACAAGGGGTAGGAGGTTGGGTGGGTGATAGTTATCTCCCACAACCAAACCCCAGAACAAAAACATCCCTCCCACAACCTTAGCTTAGAGAGGACACTCCTCTCCATATCTCCACCTCTACCGAAATTCTGTAATTTTCCACAAAAAGGAGACTTAATTTGAGCCAAATTGCAATATGGCTGTCATCCCAGGAATTGATTTCACACCAGGGCTTACTTATGTGCAAAGATGGGCAGAGTGTTTTGAATGCTATTAATTACAAAAGCCCACATGCATGCAGACATATGCATTCCCACTTAAATGATCTCAGGCAGGTATGAATTTGAACACCTATCATTGTATTAATTCAGCATAGCTGGGAAATAATGAAAAGTACATGGGGAGTTTGATATAAAAGCAGTGTCGATTCAGCACAGTGACAGTAATAAGATTCGGACTCTTTAAATTTCCCAAGCCATTTCTGCTGCTAAAGAGGTATACCCATGAAGTATAGCATCACCCATTACTTGGGACAGAACTAGCCAGATGTCAGATTGGCCTAAAGGCAGAATGAACTGCACCAATTTGCATCCGTTGAGGAGCAGGTTCATTTTATGAGGCTTTCTTTGAAATCCCAGAGGGCTCATCTACATCCCCCTGTGTGCCTGTGTAGCTGCATGAAAACAGATACATCTATCTATGAATACACACAGACTGCATGGACATATGGTTTATGGAAACATTATGGGATATGGAATCTGTGATAATGGAAGGAAATACATTATCTGGTTAAAAGATTATATACAGTTGCAAACTAAGTAGTTGCAACAGGAGTGGAGCACAGGCTCTCGGGGGGGGGGGGGTACCGTAGAGTTCACCATTCACTCACCAACAGTTACTTTCCTTTGACTGATATGTTTAAGTGCGCAATTTGATTCTGCAGGATTTCCTTCTCACACAGTTTTGCAGAACTTCTCAGCATACAACACCATCTACTATTCTAGACCTGGATTGCAAACCTATGCAGCAGGGGGAAGCAGCCACTAATAATCTGGTCATGAGGTGCTGGGAGTGGGGAGCTGTGCATTTCATTAAGGGACTCTTAATTTAAGCAGTGGCAGAGAGAGGTTTTGAAAGCTTTTGCTGCTGCTGTCAGTCACCCAGCAGCAGAGGCAACCTTCACCTTAATATATGGAAAACAAGTTTCCTCATGCTGCAATGAGTCTGGGCTCCTGTCTCTTGAAATGGCCAGCTGCATGGTCAGGTAGGTAGGAAATGTTGCTGAAGGTCTACTTTCACCAATGATCTGACAGAGGGAAGAGAACAGCTGAGCTGAGCACGGATGCAGTTTAAAGAGTGGGCAATGCCTGCCCGCTGCGCTCATTTCAGATCACATATAACTCTTTCACAAAGGCACCTTTTCTCTTCTCTTGAAGAAGACCAGCACCAGGGTCTGAGGGTGACCTTTAGCAAAATGCCCCTATGCTGGTGAGCCTCACTGGGCTTACCTGGGGAGTGACTAGAATGCTCCAATGACTGCCATGCATACTGACATATGCAGCTTCCCAAGGGTACCAGTACAATGCCTGTTGCCCTCTGATAATCATGAGCTTTTAAAAAAAGTAACCACCAACAACAGCCTTAAAATACAATATGTTTGGGGGTATTTAATTTTGAATATATCTAGATGTAGGCCTTTGGGTCTTGTTTCGTCTCCTTTTTATTGTCTTGTCTTGTGCTTTTTATTGTAATTGTGTGCTGTGTTTGGGGTATTTTCTGTGGGGAGGGGGAGATGGTTGCTTATGGTCTATTTTTACCAGCTGTAAATTATTGTGGTATTTTATTTGATTTGTATATCTTCTTGGGAGAGTTAAATAATTAAATATATTTAAATAAATTAAACAAATGAAGGACACAATGTCTTTAATTTGCCCAACAACTGCCATCATTCCTCATCATTGACCATGCTGGCTGAAGCTGATGGGAGTCCAACAATGTGGGCACCACGTTGACTACACCTGGTTTACATTGACTGAAAGCCACTCCTCACAATTTGAAAATGATGTCTTTCCCATACAGGGCACTTTCAATAATGGAACCTAGGACCCTCTGTATGCAGAGGATCTTCTTCGTTACTGAGCTGTGGGTCTGCTGGGAGACTGTTTTAAATGTCCCATCTATGTGGTTGAGAGCCAATTACGTTGGCCTTTCTGGCCTTATTTTTGAGCAAAGCGATTAGAGGTATAGCTCAATGAACTGCAGCAAGTGGGACAGAACTATTCATACCCCCAAGTTTCTTACTTTGCACTGGAAAAAAAATGAAGAAGGGGTCATGCCATTTAATAGAGGGCATATATTTCCTTATCTTCACTTTGCACAAAAAATGTCTCTCATATTTAATATATTCTCACAGTGTAAAGTTATTAACCACCATGGCAGTGTGAGGGAATTTATGATGGTCTTTCCCCCTTTGTGAGTTCAGTTTAAGAGGACCAAGCACAATAGAATGTTTGACCTCATTGCAAAGTTATTGTCCATCAGTGCTTGCAGAGTGCTCCCTTAGTTCCATGTCTTGGTGGTGCAAACTCTCATTCAGTATAATGGAGAAGTCTGCTGGCTGATCAGGTTTGCAGGATAGACAAGGTAACAATGGAGCACTATTTTGCAGAGACCCTAAAGGTGGCCTCAGTGTAGATTTAGGAGTTACATAGATCTGTCATGGACACACGGCTTATGTTTACATGTAGAAGCCCAGTTTCTTCTGAAAATGATGACACATTTATGTAGAGTTTCTCATTTGTCAGTCTTAACTTTCTGCATCAGAGGAGCTGCTCTGTAATGTTGAAAACTGCCCTCTTCGAAGCCAGTAGAGTGTCATTGTCTATGAACTGGTGAAATGCACAGTATGAAACTCTCATCTTGTATCTATGGAGAAAATCTGGGTTGATACCACTGTTCAAACTTGGACTCAGTGTGTAGCCTTGAGATCCTCTCCAACCTTAAGTCAATGCTATCCATCTGTAAACTGAGAATAACAATAGCTTATGTCCCTGGATTGTTTCAAGAATGCATTAATCACCTTTGTGACAACTCTATGAATAGTAAGGGTTTTTAAATGCTCCTCAGACCTCCATACAGTATTAGAATTCCAGCCATGGGAGCTAAGAGCTATCCTTGGGATCTCCAAGTGCAACAGTTGATGTAAAGAAACCTGCTTGCATTAGATTTGACTTCATTTCTATATTTATATTGGAAAGGGTGTTCCATTGGTTTTTTTTTATTAATTTAAAAAGACATGCCTTCAGAGTGTCCTGGATTTAAAATAACACATGCTCTTGAAAGGGTTTGATATTGGCCAAATTATAATCATGAGATTCTTTATTGTTTTAGATTTCTCATGCAGATATTTAGAGTGGTTGTCGCAATAAACTTTGCAAACTACAATTTCTGCAGTGTCATATGCAATAACTGATCAGTTATTGCATTTTATTGTTTTGTTAACTTGTATTTTGTTATCTGAAAGCTGCCTTGTGAATGTTTGTTAAAGTGAAAGGTTGAATGCATATATCTTACACAAGAAAGCTTAAGCAAATGAATAAAAGCCTGTACGTGTTTGGACAAACAGCAAATATTTACGATTAGAATATAAACTTAGAATTTGGAGCAAGACTCCTACCGATCTTTAATTACAGCCAACTCATGCCCTGTGAAGAAGCTGCTGCAGATACTTGCATTGATTTGTACACCTTTTCTACAGATTGCCCCTGCTTTGAAGTAAATTATGCATGAGATTAGCTCAAAATGTGCTCTTCAGGAAATGTTGATCCTCCATCATTCATCGTATAATCATCCTTACAGCCCTTTTGCTACTAATAGGTTACACTGGTTAAAATTCATTAATAAGTATGCATGAGATTAGCTCAAAATATGCTCTTCAGGAAATGCTGATCCTCTATCATTCATTTCATGATCATCCTTACAGCCCCTTTGCCATGAAAATGTTATGCTTATTAATAATGTTGACCCTTCTTTGTTTATGCAGTAGCTGTATTGACAACATCAAAAGGCATTGGTTGGTGTTTTGTTTTTTTCATTTCTTAACATTGCAAGGAAAACTTGCTGGAGTTCGATGCTTCATTTTCTGCGACTGACAACAGTTGCAGAATATGCTTGTTTAGGTGCCTTGATATAACCCTATTTTAGAAGGTATTTAGCATCCATCATGTTAGCACCAAACAATGGGAAACACAAAGAAAAAAAGCAGGAATCTTTTATCAGATCCAACCCTGGCAGAATGTGAAAGATGTCATTAACCCACCCGAAGGATAGCTCTGTGAAGCTTGGAAAGTTGAATAGGGACACCAGTAGGACTATATCTAATAAATGCACCACCTAATCTATTTTAAAACAGTGTTTGAGGTGAGAAAATTGTTTGTCTACATATGCATCCTATCTCCTTTGTACCTAGGAACTGGTACAATGAACAGCTATGTGTCTATGCAGGTACAATCAAAATTATTTGGTTGCAGGCAGTGAATGCAAAGAGATGAAATAAAATGAAACAGCTCCTCTGATAGAATTGTTTGCTTGGACCTGGATGACATTATTATTCTAAGGTTTTCAACATCAAGGTGCAAATATCAATGCAGAGAATGGCACAACCTATCTGGCTTCTAAAGTATGATTTAAATCAGTTGGGATCTGTTTTCTCCAAGGCTGGATGTATTTTAAATTTCCAAGCCAACAGGAGAGGCCATTTTACATGTTCAAAACACTTTCATGTGTGAATTAATGTGCAGCCTACATATGAATTGGCTCTAGGTTTTTGCATGCAAGGTAGGAACAGTCTTATGTTCACTGTTTTAGTTTAGAGATTCTCTTTGCTTCCAGACCGCAACAAAATGGAAAGGGTTTTGGTTCTTGTCAAGCTTTGACTTAACCAATTAGCCAAAAGTCCTGTTTTGACTGTGAGAACTAGTTATTACTAATAGCTGTCATTATGCTAGCTATTCTGGATTACTAATTTTTACCTTTTCAGATTATGATAACACACCAAGAAGGTATTTAAAACTGGTAGTAACCGCTAGTTAAATGCCCCTTTCAATATGTTATTTTAATCTTAGTAAAAAAATCAGTTCAACTTTCTATGTAGGGTAAGGTTCTGGGTCACTCCAATACTCAACACATTGTACTTCCAGCTAATCGAAAAGAGGATCTAGAAGTCTAGGACAGCCAACTATAAACCACAAAAAGAAAAAACCTTGTAATCTTCTCCTGTGAAATGCGATATCCATGAATTATACTATGAATCTGAAAATCAGTTTACTTGGAAACAAACTTTTTGCTGTTTCTACAGCTACAGAGCTATAAAATGAAACTAGCAGGGCTCCTGCTGAAAAGGAAGGAGACACTTAGGAAAAAAAACAATGTTAATTAGCACCTTTGCACACAGGGGAAAGACAGAACAATTTTCTTTAAATCTGTATCCACCTTTAGAACCATTAAACAATTTCTTTTTTTCAAGCCATCATCATTAAATTTGTCTATCCTCTTCTAAATCCATCTCAATCAGTGCTGGCAATTTCCTCTAAATTAATACACCAAACCACCCCCCTGCTGAGCAAAACAGCTTTGCTTTGCAGATAGGCCTCACTGTAGAATGTATAAAGACGGTGTCAGACTCAGCCCTGTCTTTATTGTGAGTGTGATGGAGAACTGCATTAGTCTGAACAAAAGCATTTCAAGGCATCTCAGAAATACCCCGGGTATACAGCCTGGGCAAACAAGCTGTATCCTCCCTTTCAAGCTCCAGTTACCCCACACCTAGTGGTGGGCTGATGCCATACCCAGATTCCACTGTGGTTCTCTTCTCCCTGGCAGGGAAGAGGGGAGGTGACTGTCCTGAGAAGGCAGGAGGACATGGATGTGACCCTGGACTCTTGTTTATTAATTAATTTATATATTATTTTATGCCAATTACCGCTTAATACCAAAATAGGCTTCCTTCGTGTGTGTTGCCTTACTAAATCAGGGCTTCTGTAATACATTTTGATAGACCACAAACCATCCCCATTTGTGTACTGAACCATTCAAAACTTACAAGAGGTTTCTTGACAGTCTTAATGAGTTTCTCTGTGACTTCCTTTACCACATCCTTCATTAGACAACTGTCTAATGTGCAGTGTGTTAAATCCTTTGACATCAAATGACATTGGGATTCTTTTTTTTAATACTCACAAATGCTGATTGAAGTATCGGTTTTCCAAACACCAAGACTCATATTTGCTAAACAAGAGCATCTCAAATATAGACAGGGATAGGAGAAGAACAACTAATGCACAATTCTCCTTGAGCACAGGTAGTTAAGGTCATGGTAAACATATATCTTTTGTTCTTCAGCAAATCAATCTCTGGATCATTTTATTTATTGTTTTTCAAGTCTCACTATTTATTCAGTTCGGAATATTAGGGAGTTGGCTTTATTCACAGTACCTACTAGCCTTGATGCTGATGTTCTGTCTCCACAGTTGGAGGCAATAATGCTTCTGAATGCCAGTTGCTGGAAACCACAGGAAAGGGGTGGTGATGCTTTTGTGCTCGGGTCTTGCTGGCAGGATTCCCAGAGGCATCTGGTTGGCCACTGTGAGCACAGGATGCTGGATGTGATCCAAAAGGCTCTTCCAACAAAGCCAGTGTGATGTCGTGGTTAAGAGCAGTGGACTTGTAATCTGGTGAACCGGGTTCACTTCCCCGCTCCTCCACATGCAGCTGCTGGGTGACCTGGGGCTACTCACACTTCTCTGAAGTCTCTCAGCCTCACTCACCTCACAGAGTGTTTGTTGTGGGGGAGTAAGTGAAATGAGAATGTTAACCGCTTTGAGACTCCTTAGGGTAGTCAAATCCAAATACTTCTTCTTCATATGCTATAAGATATGCCAATGCCAATACATGATGCTAACTGTCTTAGAGCTCAGGTGAAAAGAGCCCTGTATGTACTTCCCAAACTGCAGCCTGCCTAAACGTCTGTCTCCTGCTCTTCTTCTCCTCAAATCCATTTTTACTGAAAACAATTATTCATCTGTGAGTGTCACAGTAAATCTGCGCACCTCAACGTATGGCGAAAGGCAGTTTGGGATGACACAGTTTTCAAAGCAAGAGTTATTCACTGCTCTTGGTCTTACCATAGGAAAAGGCCTGCTCTGCTCGGGGGTCAGCTTGATTCCTGAGCTCAGCAGTCAGCAGGACGATTCGCTTCTGATTTACAGCTTCCCTGGGCTGCCAGCTCATAATAGAATGAGGACTAATATGCAGGCGATGGCTGAAGGATGGCAGCAGATATTACAGGCTATTTGCAGCAAACTTGTAATGTGTTTTTGGTGACACATTCCCACCAGGGGGTGCATCAGCATATTGTGTATCAGCTGGAGGCTGCAGCATATATTCCAGGTTTTTGAGGTGACAATGGAATGAATGACCACATGGAGGTCTGAAGCTGAATGAAGTGGTTTGTTTTCTAACCAAGTAATTAAGGCTGCCACTGCAGCTTTTAAATCTGAATGCAGTGATGCATTGCTTTAATTCTAACACTGTTAAAGAACATGAGGGTATTACACGGTTCTGGTGTGCAGTGCTTCCTCACCTACCAGAATTCAAACTCAAGCCAGTGGCAGCTGGTAAGGTAGAAGGCAGGGAGCCCACTGTTAGTTTGAGCCACTGCCAAGGACAGAGATAACTAACTCTAGTTTTTGAGCTATCATATTCCATGCAGAGTTCTACAGTGGCAACACTGAGGCCAAGGAGAAGACAGCTGACATGCTGTGCTACCTCCTGAACTGGTCGTGAGAAATTGGGTGGGTGCGAGCTGGCTGAGAGCAGATTGAGATTGGTGGGGTGGTGCCCATTCACCTTGATGGACCAGCCTCAACTGGCTCAAGAGATGCAGACATACACCCATACTCCACCCGACCTCTTCTGATTTGTATTTCAGATTTTGTGCAGATATAAAGCTCTTTACATGGGTAAAGCTATCACCATTCTGATTTAACCCTCCACTTGTGACATGACCACTGCTCCACTGTCTTATCATAAAATTTAGCTGGATAGCCCTTTAAGGGAGCTCTGCAATGAACAAGATGGTAAGTACCCACAAAATGGTCTCAGAGATTCTTCTTTATACAGCTGATACCATCCTGCTACCTTCTATCACTTTAAACATTCTTATGAAGTGGTTTGGAATTGGAGACTGGGGCAAAACTGGTGGTGTGCAGTTCAAACTGGAGCTCAGTAGCAGAGGAGAATGAACAAGGTGGAACTCAGGCAAATTTTCCTGGTTGTTGTATGTGACAATGGAGTTTGTGAGGGGATGAGATCCTGATCTAACTTCTATTATTATATATTTCCTCTATCCCACATTCACTTGGGGTTCTAACTGAGATGATAGATATTCAAAGCACAGAATAGTGGTACACACACTGTCCTAATCTAGGCAAAACTGGATTAATGGTGGTTGGCAGGTCTTTAAGCTTTGAAAGAATGGGCTCCTTAGCCACTGATGGCATCTGACCATTTTACATCACTTTGGCTAACTGCTTTTGGGACATTCATGGATCCATCATTGTACTCAATTTACTTGCAGGTTTAATTGTCACCTGGTAAGAAAAGTGAACTCTTTATTCAGATTCAGACCTGACCATGCTCTGGCAGCCATGTTCTGGATTCAGACCACCCTGGTGGCTCTTTCTGATACACCTCCTGTGGAAATGTGCCACCAAAAACACATCATGCAAGTGCTCAAGGTTGCTTTGTATTGTTTCTTCTGCAAGAAGGTTCATAAAATACAGTCTGTTCTGTACACTAGATTTTTCTTTTCTCTTGGGGATATCTAAGAATCTAACATTAATTTGTCTGAACATATGACCAGACCTTCATATACCTTCCCAGTTTTGTGAAAATGTGTTATAAAGCACTAGTGTATATATCTGGATAATGTTTTCTTCAAAATTATATACTATACTGGATTTTCTTTCCATACAGAATCTCTATTCTTTTTTTGGCCTGCTGAGATTCCAACTTCTCTTTGAATCTGTATTTGTTACCTTTTCTTGTCCAATACTTGTCACTTGTCACCCATTTATCAAGTAAGTGATGCTCATTTTCTCAGGCATGCAATAGGGCAAGAAAATCTTGCAAGTGAGGAAAGAAAATATAGCTATTTTTATAGTCAAATTTCTTAACCATTAAAAAGAATAAATGCCTTATCTGCTGGCCCAGATTTTAAATGCAAGGGGGGAGGGGAATGGATGCGCCAAAGTTACTGGTGACACTTGTCAGAGAAAGTTTACAGACTGCATGCTGCACGCTGAACTATTGTTAAAACCTGTAGGCAAGGTGACTATTAAAAGGAATTGTTCTGCTTCAAAGGTCTCCAGGAAGAATGCCATCTCCTTTGGTGTTCTATCTCTCCAGCAGCTTTCGATGTCATGGTGAGGCTTTGATTTAACACTCTCTTAATTCTCACATTGTGCCTCACTCAACTTTGAAAAAACTTTCAGGATTTCTTTTCTCAGCACTAGACTCTTCTTTCAGACACCGAAACACAATTTTCATTGCATTTATTCACAATGCCATCACTGGTCTATGTTGTGGCCCTTCCAATGACATGCCACCTAGATAGTTTCCCTTTTCACAAGATAATTTTGTAAGGCTGTGAAATCCCTCGATCTTGAATATTTTATATGGAATGCCCCCAAGTGATCTCAGTCTTCCAGGACAATCAGGTATCCAAAGCATGCTAAGATGTTTTCTTAATTGTGTTTGGATGCATGGTAACTTCATGTTTGCAGCTGATATTATGTTATAACTAGTGTAATTCATGGGGTGGGATATAAAAAGAAATTGCCTCTGGAGCCTGGCTGAGGGGCAGAAATTCCCTTGAAATTTTTCATGGGAGATGTTGTACTCACTTTGATTGAGTTTATGAAGAAGATTTTCTCCACCCCCTGTTCTGTAGTTTTTAAAAATAGTTACAGCTTTCATTGGTTTGGAACACAGGAAGTTGTATTATACTGATTCCATCTAGCTCAGTACTGTGTACACTGACTGGCAGCAGCTCTCTGTGTTTCAGACATGCCAAATATGTGATCTGATACTGAGCTATGGCCCCGTCACATTGTCTTTTCCTTTTATAAAAGCATTGTGAATTCTCAAACCCAGCTGGTGTCCTTTCCCCCTGCCTTTCTATACAATTAAAAAGGGACCCTTGCGGCTCTCCATAATTTCCTAGTGAGTCCTCTGTTTCCTGGAGTGCCCATAAAAAAACCAAAACCTTTCCCTCCAGAAAGCACTGTTGCCGTGTTTAGCCCTTGTACCCCTCTGCTCAGTCATGGGTTGCTCACCCCTGGCTTGAAAGCAGGAGAGAGAGAAAATGAGCAATGCTCTTCCACTTTCCAAAGGCTTGTCATATTCTGGGCAAAGTGGCTCTTTCTCCTGCTACTTTACTTGGGTCTGAGCAACCAAGTGGCTGTGACCCTTTTGGCCATAGGAAAACACAAACCATTACATAAGAATGGTACCACAGGGGCTAGTTGGAAGGCTGCTGCTTGAAGCACTTATAAATGCAAATAGGGAGATTATAGGGTTTCCACTTGCATACAGAATATCTACAGAATATGCCTGGCTTTCCCGAGGCATCTGTATGAAAAACCAGTTCATCTTCAACAACAGCCCTGCCACATCCTACACTTTCACCCTCCTCTCCATCACGCCCTTCTCTCTTCACCAGTTGCAAGTGTCTGGGAATTTGCCAAGTCACTTCACAGCGAGCTCTTGAAACCTGCACAGTATTATTTGTGCCATATGCATTATATCCAGTTGATGAGCTCAAAGAGAATCGAAGAAGTGGGTGAATGGCTAAGGCACAAGTCAGCAAATTAAAGTTATGAGTTAGATGCAAGATGTGCTGCTTTAGAATACCATGGAGTATGATTTCCATTTTACAGATGAATAAATATGATGGTGTGTCAAAGGCAAAGATGGGAATAAAACTCAGGAGTCATTACTCATATAGTCTAGTGGTTTGACAAAGGCCACCCTGATTTCAGGTTCTAACAATAGCTCATTATAAACACATCTTTTTATAAAGTCCTCTGAGATCCTGATATGAAAAGAGCAAAGGTGGGTTTTAGAATATGAAGCAAACACTTTCTGCATTGTTCATCTAATCACACATTATTGACTTTATGCTCTTTATATTATTGGCTTATTTGTGAGCAGTATCTTTTACTTTTTACTGTTAATGAAGAGCCTAGAAACCTATAGAGGCAGTCTATTTCTCACACATTTACAGAACACAAGAACTTCTGGACCCTCTAAATATAATGATCAGCAGTGCAATAATATGCATGCTTACTCAGAAGTAAGCCTTATTGACTTCAATGTGACTCACTCCCAGGTAAGATGAATATGGATTGCAGCCTTACTCTGCCATTAGTTTCAGTTGGTCAAGATGATAAGGGGCATATGTATCATTAAGGTCAGGGAAGTACTCTATCCTGAAAGCTTGCTCTTGTGCCATTCCTTTCATTCTCAAATAACACATCACTGTGTTCATGAAAACAGGACACTCACATTAATTGAAAAGGGGGGAGGGATGAGTGGTCAATTGCACTATATAAATAAGTTGTGGGCAGTTCTTCAGATGATATTGAAAAAGAATGAAATGTCTTCTTCTCACAGGCAAATCTATGAACTTCTGTAACAATAGCAGAACAATCGTAAAGTTAAGATAACCATGATGTTCTTTTAGTGGAAAAAGAAAAGAAATACTCCACTTGAAAAGGTCTAGTATTCAGCCCAACTTTCTTTGCAGCATACAGCTGCTCTATTTCTTTGCCTGTTTTATTTGGCCTTGTTTCAATAGCACAGGAAGAACATCAGCAGGAGCTTAAATTATATGTGCTGCAAAAGTTTTGCAAAATAATATCTTCTGTTCTTTGGAGTGAATTATTTTGGGTTAGCTTCAGCAACATTAATGTTATAATCTTATATAAAGGTAATTCATTTCCCCATCACTTTCCTTGCTGCAAAAGTCCAATTTTAGGGGGGAAGAGGGTTTGTTGCGTAAGAGTGCCCAGCAACATTTTTTTTTCTATCAATGGTCTTGTCTGACTTCTTGAATGCTTCTTTCTTGGAACCTGGTTTAAAGTAACTTATATCACCACTTTACAAATGTCATGAATTTTCTACCAGATATCCCAAACACATATGCATAGAAAGAAGTCACAAATATTTGTTAATCACTTTGGAATAAATGAAATGAAATGAATGAACAAATAACAGATTATTTCAAGAGACTGTTCTTATAAACATCTCTGTGCTTCCAATCACAAAGTTCCAGGTGGAAATATGTGACAATGGTTTTTCTAATACTATGCCACTTAATAACTGGAATGGAAACTATATGTAGAATATTACTTCCGTCTGAAGCAGACATGATGGTGATGAAGTACTAAATAATAGTAATGGAGGCACCTCCATTCGGGTCAAAAGAAGAGAGGGAAACAAGGCAATAGTGCAAGAGAAAGAAATGCAAGTTTTCAGAACTGCACAGGAATAAGTCTGTCATGGCTCTGTACACTTTTGAAGTCTTCACTTAACAATCTCTGGGTGGCAGCACCAGGGTGATTTATTTCTGTAAAGTATACTCTAGGGTGAAGGATAAAGCAGTTGCTATTCAGAAGATGGAGGGGGAGAGAGGCTTTTACGAACTGTTGAAACTCTTTCCTCAAGAAAAGTGACCTCAGCGTTCCTCTCCAACCTTTTTGCATAACAACCAGGGGCTGGAGAGAGAATTAAATTTAGTTCACATTTGAAGATGAACCAACACAAGCCATACTTTCCAAAACAATATGCAAACTGAAACACAGGTTTTTTTTTTGAAAAAATTGCACTTCTCTGAATTTTGTAAAGTGCTTTTCCAGCCAAGTAATGCACCCAAAATTAATATGTTATGGTAAAGTGTGCATAAAAATGCATATATTAGTGAAAAGAGCATGGAAAATACATCATAGCAGGGAAATTCACAAAAAAATGTGTACATAATAGAAGAATTTTACATTAAAATCCTGATGAATTTTCAGGAGGAATTCTAAAATTAATAATAATTGCAAACTGGTGTTGAAAAAAATGACAAGTGGGGTGTCACAGGGTTTTGTCCTGAGCGTGGTGTTATTCAACGTCTTTATAAATGACTTTGATGAAGGAATAGAGGGGGTACCCATCAAATTTGTAGATATCAAGCTGGGAGAGGTAGCTAATATCTCAGAGGATAGAATCAGAATTCAAGACAACAATAACAGATTGGAGAAATGGGCCAAATTAACAAAATAAATTTCAGTAGGGACAAGTGTAAGTTTCTACACTTAGGCAGAAATAATTAGGTATACAAATATAGGATGGCTTGACAGCGGTACATGTAAAAAGCATTTAGGGGTTTTAGTAGATGGTTCAGGGCCACAATACCTCAAGGACCACTTCTCTCCATATGAACTGACCTGGACCCTGCAATCATCATCTGAGGCTCTTCTTCATGTGCCCCCTTCATGAGAGATCTGGAGGGTGGCAACAGGAGAACAGGCCTTTCCTCTAGAACCAGACCTTTGAACTTTAACTATCTTTTAGAAGTGGGTGGGATGTTTTTAATGCATTTATTTTCCCTCTTGGTTTTAATGTATCTATGTGCATGCACAAGGGAAGGGTGGATGTCTATTTGTATGCAAGACATTTTGGGTTGCCTTGAACAAGATAAAGTGACTAACAAATTCAGTAAATAAATAAATGAACCACAAGCTTAACATGAGTGATACAGTGTGATGCAGATGCTGAAGCTATTCTAGGCTGCATCCTCAGATCTATAATGTCCAGATCAAGGAAAGTAATAGTACTACTTGGTCAGCCCTAACCTGCAGTACTGTGTCCAGATATGGGCATCATAGTTTAAGAAGGCTATTGAGAAGCTGGAAAGAGTGCAGAGGGCAACCAAGATGAAAAACAGTTGAGGGAGTGGGTATATTTCACTTAGAGAAAAGCAGACAGACGTTTTATGATAGTTATTTTCAAATATCACATGGATACTGGAGCAAGTGTTTTCTGTTGCTCCAGAGGGTAAGACCCAAACCAATGGATTCAAATTATAAGAAAGGAGATGCTAACTAAACATTTGGGAGATCTTTTGGACACTAAAAACTGTTCAACAGGGGACCATACTACAGTTTACAGATTACAATTTAAAGGAAAGGAAAACACTGGAAATTATCAGAGAAACCACCAAAATTTCATCCAAAGAAAAGTTCAAGGTGAATTTGAAGGCTTATACAATGGCATTATTTACTTCCAGAGAAAACACACCCAAACCAGCCAATTATTTTATTCTGTAAAGGCAGCACACTGAGTGTATGAAATAATGTGGACAGGAGGAAGGTGCTTTAACAAACATACTTCAGTATCCCCCTTCATTCAGCCTTTCCTGCTTTTTGTGTTGTTCTGGGAGGGCCCCCTCTGGAGTCCCAGGTGGGGGCATCAACATCCTTTCCTCTGATTGCTTAGCAACAGGGATTAAGTGTCCTGAGCAATGGTGCTACATGCCGAGTGTCAAAGCATTATAGAGCTACATCTGTGCTTCCTTCTCTAACTTCCTTCAGAAAAGTCCTATTGACTTACTTTTTTAAAACAAATGAAAGCTAAGTGCCCGTGGCCCTCGGAAGTCTTGCCCCCCCCCATTGTACCCCTTCTACTGCATGGTGAGACAATATTTCTAGTGAGCTTTCCATTATGATTCCAAGATAAATTTTGTGGCAGTGCTTGAATCACAGGGAAAAGAAGGACACAGAAGCTTCTACCATGTAGTTTTAGCAGAGTATTGGCGAGTGCATTATTCACCCCTTTTCTATGCAACACTCTCCCCATGCCCCCCTCACACTCATCACTCTAGGAGGGCAGTTGGGTCTCTGTCTCTCTATTGCTCTGTTTGCTCAGCCTGTCTGCCTATTTCACTTTCCTGGCAATGCTTGAATTGCAGAGGGGTCCTGCCCCCTTTATAAAGGTAACGGGAGGATCTGATTTAGCTAAAATGGGGAGACGTCATTGGTCAGACTTATAGATTTGGGTAAACTCCCCTCCCTATCATTTTCAGCTGCTTTTTCCTGGATGCTCAAAGCTAATTTTCTCTTAGTTATTACACCTAATCTCTTAAAAATACACCATCATCATGTTTGTTGTATCATTTTGCATGGAGTAAATTGGTCAGAATGCTGTACTATGTGATTCTAGCTGTTTGCTACTTTTCTTTTATTTTACGCAGAAAAGTCAATAATCTTCAGAAAAAAATAAATAATTTTCATCAAAGGCACTAGTCCTGTTGACCCTTTGGCTTTCTGGAATAATGGCTTTATATGTTAGTTATCTTATAATCATATTATATAGCTGGATACTGCCTTTCATCTGTTCCATGGCAATGAATGGTAACAAACCACAAAAAACTATCCGCAAAAAATGAATACTGATCCGTTGCCATCTACATGCTATGAATTCTCATAGCTGTTTACTCAAGAGAATGAAGGTCAGCCACTGAATTGTTTTCTGTTTAGTCAATATTTTCCCATGTGTTTCTGCTGCCCTGTTTTTTGGAGAGATTTGTCTCATTGAAAACCAAATCCTTACATCAGGATGTCAGCCATGAGCCTAGCTTGCAATAACTAGAAGTGTTCATTTCCTTGGCTTGGAACTTATATTATCATTCTCAGCCTTCTTAAAGCCCACAAGATCTTATTAAGAAAACACTGAGGGACATAGGAAGCAGTATGAATGGACAATGAGTGTTCTCATGAAAGTTGGACAAACATTGCAAAGCGATGTCTCAATTTTTGAGCAACTGTGGTTGCTTTTCAATCCATTTTCTAAACTCCTCCCATAAATTTTCTTGGAATGTTTCTTAGCATGAATGTTCATGGGAACTTTTTTTTAAAAAATATTGCAGTATTTTGGCAAGTATGCACACATAAAGTTTATATACGTGTGAGTCTATTCTCAAACTGGGAGAATGCAATGCTCATTCAAACAGGAACTCAATGGTAACCATGGGACTTATCCTGACCAGCCAAAACTCAGCCAAAAAGTAACACACCATAAGTTAAAGGTGTGAAACAATTTAAATAAAAAGCAAATTGCAGAAATGTATGCACTATCCCCAAACCAGAGATGCAAATTTTCTATATGTATACCATAAATCTTTTGATGATGATTAGAATTCAAGATGATGGATATCATCATTAGATGCTTTAGCCACTTTCTCAGGCTCAGGTGCTACTGCAGAGATTTCCATCATGCCTTTTCTTCACTACCATTTTGTACATGATGGTACAGGTGCCAGAGATCAGTGCCAGAAGCAATGAGAATTGTTCTTGCAGAAGGTTACTGTTTAAAGAAATACAGGCATTATGCATGTAGTTTGGCTGCAGACTTCCATCTGGCATCTGGTTGGTGACTGTAAGAACAGTATGCTGGACCAGATAGGACTTTGGCCTGACCCAGCAAGGCCAATGTTGTTATATGGAATTCGTAGCACAATAGACGAGAGCTGGAGCAGTCCTATACTATTGGAATCAAAGTCTTACCTGGGTTCTCTTCTATTGCCATAATTCTGCTTTCTGAATACTGCACCTCTTTTTCACTTTCAGTATACAACATATGATTTCAACCAAGTCTACAAACGCCAACCAATTCCTTGAAAAAACATTTCAGTAACACTTTTCCAATTTAGAGATGGGAGGACTGTAGATAATCAGGGCTAAGATTCAGAGAACAGGCAAAAAACAATTAAAAGACAGGTCTGATCTGTACCAGCAGATACCCCAATATTTGTGGGATGTGAAATGAGGGATAGAGATAGGACTGAAGGTGCTATAAGTCTCCCACTAAGAATACAGAATATTGCTGTTGGGTACTCCAAGTCACAGAATTTAAGCAAGTCATCAGATATTTAAAGAAGAGCTGGTGAATGTGGAAAGGTGTTAATTTCAGGAAATGAATATGAAAGACACAAGAGCACAGGAACCTGCCTTGTATAAGCTAACACAATTTATGTATCTAGCTCTGAGGGCAGCTGCTAACCAGGGTTTCACTGACTCCTTCTCACCAGAGAAGTTAGAGACCGAACTGGGGTCTTCTACATGCAGTGTGAAATCCATCAGTATATAAACTGACGCTTGCTATCAGCAACTCTGACAGGTGTTGCTGCTCAAAGATGTTAGGTATATTTCATAAATTGTTATTGCTCAACTTTTTCTATTTTGACTGGAATTGGGGACAAATTGTGGCGATAAATAATATAACCATTTCTCCCCCCCCCCCCCTTTGGAAAGGGTAGAAATACAAAACTAGAAAATCCAGATGATCTCATAATTGGTTATTGATGAGTGCCCAGGACAGTTGTGACTGTTTTCACTGATAGAAAACTCTCTTATAGCATATGATGCCAACATTGATCTACTTTAATAACACAGAGGAACATTCTTCCAACACAAGACCCAGGTAGAAAGACGTAATCACCCAGCAAACACAGAGTATGGGCGGCACTTGAACTACCTGGATGAAAGAATAATGCAAACCTGATTCACTTCAGTTCCATAAGACGCTGAGCTGAAATTCTAATACCCAGCCATACACAATACATTTTTTTTTTTCTTGAGACCATATGCCAGCATCCTAGAATGGTATGATTTCAAGTCCAGTTGAGTCTTTTGTTTATAAGAAGAAAATTGCAAAGAAAACTAAGCAGATTCCATACATGATGGGGAGCTTCTGAAGTCGTGGAGAGCCAGGAGTCATCAGGAACTCAATGTCTCAAAGCCTGTTTCTTCATGCTCCTCTGAAGAACTTAATGGAAGGTGTTGGCCTCTTTCTTTTTTCCTCACAGTATTTCATCTTGTAGCTCCTTTTATTTTTCACTTTGAGCATTCATGTCTCTCCTTAACTTTGTGTGCTTATTTCTCAGTCTCTGAAGACTGCTTCACATATTCCATTTTCTTAAGGCTAAATGCAAAACATTTCACATGTACCCGTTATTACAAATGACAGATACAAGTGTTTCCAGCTCAGGAATCATTTGGATAAAACATTAAGATGTCAGGATTGGCCTGCCCTGTGAACACAGTGGGAAAGCATGTGATTCCTTCATTGTGGCATGTGAAGCTGCTTTGAGGGTTGTCCCCCATCTAAGCAGAAACACTGGTTATGCATTTCTTTCAGTATAAACATCAAAAGTATAGAAAGAACAATCCTTTCCTAGAAAATGTGTGTGTAGGGCATAGATCTTTGGGGAAGAGGTTGAGCAATCATCCAGCTTCAAAAAGTACCTGGGAAGCAGTTCTAAGATTTATGGTCTTTGGGACTGTGAGCACTGATTTGTCCATGGCATCCGAATACATACCTCTAGAATCAAGGACCTGTCAACATCTCCCATAGTAGATATATATACAAAGCATAATATTTTTAGTGGAAAGTCCATTTAGCCTCCTTTTTAATTCTGGGATGACTGCAGTGGCCACCAATTAGTTTCTGGGCTCAATTCACTGCTGGTTTTGCTGTATAAAGCCTTAATGTAGCTCAGGACCCCAATACCTCGGAGACTGTCTCTCCACATAAACCAATCTGGCACTCATCATTTAAGGCTCTCCTGTGTGCCATATCTGAGGGAGATGTGCAGAGTGGCGACATGAGAATGGGCCTTTTCAGTGGTGGCTCCCTACTTGTGCAATGCTATCCCCAGGGAAGAACACCTTAGTTCTTAACTGAGAGGGTGACAATTTAATTGTGCCTATAGCCTCTTTTTGTCCTCATCCTTTTAAGTGGCATGGGTAAGATTTGTTCCTTTTATACACATTTTGGATGCGCACGTCAAGTCTTGTTTTTATTCCTGTTTTAATATTTGGTTTTAATGTTCTTTGCTATTCTTGTTTGTATAATGCAAATCATTTTAAGTCACTTCAATGTAAAAAGTGACAAATTTATTATTATTATTATTATTAATATTTTTATTATCATTTTGCAAGTTAGTAAAGCCTTATTTTACTTGTTAGCTTTAACTGTCTCTGGAGTTTTGAATACTTATTCTTCCCGCATTCTCTAGTTTTCTGCACTTTGCTAGATGCCTTGAGGTCTTTGGAGGGCAGGTGGCAAGCATGCACACATTTTAATAACTCAATCAATAGCAAGAAGAATGCTTAGCAGACTTCTTCTGACTTTGCCTTGAATTAGAAGCAACTCTCAGGAGCGTGACTTTAACAGTCATACTGGTGGTTTGAGTTCAGATCCCTCAGCATGGCTGGCCAGCAACAGAGAAGGTTGTAGCAACTTGGTAGAGTCCACAGATTTTGATTTTTACTGATGTAAGCTAAGGAAAAATGAAAATCAGTTTTCTCTCCCCTTCCCCTTTTGTGCTGATCCATATCTCATTCTTCCTCAGATAGTCCTTTCTTTTTCATCCCCCATCATCTGTTTCTCTCCCCACCTTGTGCCCTTTATTTTCCTCTGCATTTTGCTCTCTGCTTTCTTTATGATGCTCTAGTTAATGGCTGGATCTATATTGTGTTTTCTGCCTTTCTCTTTTCCCTCACTTATCTCTTCCTGTCATTCTATTTTTATGTGACTCAGTCTTGTCATTCCCTGTCTATTTCACTGATGCTGCTTTAAAAAAAATAAAATAATCACATCCTCCCTTTGCTGCTTAGCTGGCTGCCACTTAATTCTCCTGTCTTTACCTCACACGTCGAGTTCCTCATTATCGCCTCTCACTGTCTCAGCCTATCATTTGCAGTTGAGGTTATTGTTGTTATTAACCACTCCTGGGTGGGAAAAAATGGTCAAAATATGGGAATTAAAAAAATGGCAGTGGCTCAGTAGTCGGGGAAGGGGCATTGACATCTCACTACAGCCTAGACCAGGGTAAGGACATTTTCGGCTGTGCTGAAAGGATATAAATTGATGGCACCCTTGTTAAATTCCTCACAGGCACAGTGTGGGAGATTCTCAGTGCTGCAGATCCTGCAGATCAAGCCTAACTTTAGAGGAACACGTCTCCCTCAGCTTCCTGACACCTTTGGTCTGGCAGAAATTTCCTTTCAATTAATGAACTCACAGAAGAATCACATCAGAATGAGAGGAATCCTGAACACAGGAGGCAGCAGAATGGCAGCTTCCAGCATGGATACCAAGAGAACAATTTTAGACACAAGTGGAATGATAGTTCAAAATGTGAAAACGTCTGAAAACATAAGGAATGATGATGTCACAACTTCCAAATGGGTGTACAGGTGGATGTCAGTGGGGTTTCTTTACTAGTCTTCAGCACTGGTTTCCGGGAAAAGACACGTCTCTTTGAAATGGAAATAGAAGCTCTTGCTTTAAGTACAAAAAGGGATCAATGTGCAATTCCAGATGAGTAGGGGAAGGCAGAAATGCTGTCAACGAGAAAAGGTATGTGTGTTCTGATTCTGGCAAGTAGGCTCCAATTAATGGTATCACTGTCTGTACTGTATCAGTTCAGGCCCTAGCTATGTGCCTAAATATTGCAAGTGACTCTGGGATATTTGGTCTTCCTTGGTCTGTTGGCACTACAAAAATTTGGGAAGCCAGTACATCAGTGCATCAGTATTTAATTTCCCGTTTCCCCAGATTACCCCAACAATTACATCAGGCTTCATGGTTGATGCCATTGGCAGCCAGAATACTTTTAGGTTAGTGTATTTTTGAGTTTCCCTATAATTGTTCTCTGCCTTGAGCCTCACATTATTGTCTCTGCCCCTTAATAACATCATACGCTAATGTATATATGTCAGTAGTGGATTTGGGCTGTGTGATAGTACCAACTCTCCACCAACCCTCCTCTACATGGTATCCAACAGTTGGTGGTTACTGGATTTCACAGAGTAGCCCTTTGGAGCTGTCATTAGACCCCATTCTAAATATTTGATTGTAGATGCACCAGGAACAGGGCTCATCTTTTATGTATTTTTAGAATGTTCAGTCTGTGAATGTGCAAAAATAAGATATCTAGCAGGCATTGTTACTGAGGTGCTCCCCTATGATGGTCTTTGTGTATCCCTCCAAGTGCCTTGGCTATAGTTATTGTAATTTTGTCTGTGAAAGGCTAAATGTTAAGGACAGCCACAGCATGGAACCTTGCATGCACACCTCTTAGCTCCAGTAGAAGTGTCTCCCACCAGCTTTGTACATTTGTGTGAAATTTGTGGACATGCAGGTGCCTTTTCATGACTTGATTCATAAAGCCCTTTCCATGCCTGCAGAGGAGAGGGTGTTGCGGGCAGGACCCTCCCACATTCGCGGGGGCTTCCCTCACCCCCGCGAGAACTGGGGAATCCCTGGGCGTGCCTGCTACCCAGCCCGCCAATCGGCGGGCAAGGGGAGGCGCGGCCTGGGCTACTTAAGGCCAGGCACACCCAGGGACCGCCCTCTTTTCCCCTCACCCCAGCAGCTGAGCGGTTTTTCCCATCCCACCCACCCTTAGGTTTAGCTAGAATTGGCCTTGCTATGGACTTCGGTTGGTCGCCGCAAGGGACCTGGTAGGAATTTTTCCAAATTGGCGCACTTCCTGCCTTTTGGTTTTTTCGCCTACCTCGTAGCAATCGTCACAACTTTCACAGTATTGGCGGTTAGGCATTGGCATGGGGCAAATTATAGGAAAAAGGAGGGGGAAGGGAGCGCCATCACCTTCCCCCAATGAGAAGGGGTAGTCCGGTAGAGGACTCCCAGGGGGGGGCGTGGCCTTGTCCGAAGCCTGGAGAGGTAGGGCCTCCAGCACGCCCCCCGAGCGGTGACACCCGTGGGATCCTAGTTGGCGTACTTCAACAGGACTCCTGCAGTTTGTGTTCAACCCTTCCCGGTCACCATACCGGGTAGTCGATAGAAGCCAATGCCTAAGGCCAATACCTCAATTCCGTAATCAATAAAGTTGTGGCCTTTCACGCCCATTAACCTTAAAACAATGTGTCTGTGTCTTCATTTCATTTGGGGGAGGAAACTTGCCACGCAACTTAAATCACCCAAAAGCACATCCAGAATTTAGTTCTCTTACAATCCAGTTGCAGCACAGCATTCCCTTTAAAGCACTACAAATGCTGGTCAACTCATTAACAGGAGTTATTTCATGGAATAGGTGCCCACTATTTGCATTTTCCAGGAAAAAAGTGAAGGTGTTCTTGTTTTCACAAGCTTCTCAGCTGGATGGGCAGAGGGGGGGGGGGTACTTCTTTGTCTGGGGTGTTCTTTGTTCTTAGAGCTATCTTTAATTGGAGGTGGTTTTTTTCAGTTTTAAACCCTGTTTTTAACTGTTTTTATTGTATGAATGTAAATTGCCTTGAAAAGTGTTGAATACTTAATATATGCTTATGAATAATAATTCATGACCATGATGGCAACAGCAACAACAGCCATTAGCATATCTAATGCAGAAAAACCTTCCACTAAAAGTTTGCACAGGATCTCAATCTCTCTAGTCATCCTATAGACATGGACCCTTTGTTATCCACCAACAACTTTTTCTCTTCTTTATCACATAGGGGAAACCCCTTCCAGGGACAATTTGACCTACAACAAAAATCACATTAAGTCTCAGTGTTCAGTCTTGGGAGAACTGCATTTCATGGGCTGAGCCTGGAGGAGGACTTATTTATGGGATACTCAGACATGAAAGTTAACAGGAACCTAGTCTGTTTTCTTCCTGTTAGAAGAGATTTATTTATTAATTTTTTTTTTATATTACCCTTTCCATAGATCTCAAGGTGGCCTACCACAACAAAATACAGCTTAAGAAAAACTGGCATGCAAATACGATAAGTAAAAACACATCACATTGGATAAATATACTGCAATACTACTATAACTACAGTAGACAAGCTGCCTGTCAAGTCTTGGTAGCAGGAGCCTACAAAAATCTTGCTGAATAAATGCCTCAAAAACTCAGTAGAATTGGTGCCTGCTTTATTTCACAGGGAATATGATTCCAAAGGCTAGGTAGTGCAACAGAAAAAGTTTTCCTCCTCGCATCAAATGTACTTCAGCAGGCTTTGGACAACCAGAAAGGCCTACTTCAAAGATCTTGACAGCTAGGCAGCTCTATATAGGCAAAGGTGTTTCTTCAGGTAATGAGGTCCCAAGTTGTTTAGAACTTTGCAAGTCAACCAGAAAACTTTAAACTTGGTCTGGTAGTAAATTGGCAGCTGGTGATGCTCTTTCAGCAATGGTCATGCACGATCGTGGTTGACTGCTCCAGCAACCTAACCTCTACATTTTGCACAAGATGCAGCTTTCAGGACACATTACAGTAGTCAAATGGTGAGGTTGCCAACGTGTGAATCACTGTGGTCAAGATATTGCAGTACATGGCAGTAGGCTATGTGGTAGTGCATCACAGCAGAATTTATTTATTTGTTTGTTTGTTTGTTTGTTTGTTTATTTATTTCTGGAACATGCACCCTGCACCTTACCTGTTCCCAATGTAGCTTTATCAAGTCACATGGGAGAACAGCAACCTTATGATGACTTCATTGTTATTTACATAATGCAGCAACCTGGGTAGGAACTCTGCCTCAGGAAAGGCAGGATATAAATGTAATTTCAGCTTCCCATGGTATGCTGAAGCTAAGGTGGTCTGTGCAGGGACAGACTTTGGTAATATGACACTCTTAGAAAGAACAAATTTTGCTTCCCCCCATATTTCTTATTTTCACAATAATTCCTTTTGATTCAGTTGCTTTTTGTGGATCTTCTCAGCAGGTACTAGTTGTTGTTGTTGTTGTTAGCCCCCTTGACTCGGCGTCCTGTGCAGGGCAACCACCCACACCATCCGGAATCAGACACTGGTCTGTGTTTGGACAGCGACTGGATGGGTAACCGCCTGGGGATCACATGTATGATAATGAAATCAATGGCCGTAAATGAACTGTAGTTGTGACTGCACACTCAATGTATGAATTCTCTTCCTCTTGGTAAACCTTCTGTGCTGCTCGAGGGGCTTTTCTGGTCCTTGAACCTCTGAATAATACAACTTCTGCATATAAAACATTCTGGTATCTCTTCCTCTTTGAGATAGAAAGCAGCCTAGAGATGAAAATACGCTTGCACTCAAGCTGTATTTTTCATAATTATGCATCTTCAGGGTTTCATAACGACCAATTTAATCACTTTTGCTGTTTAGAGGGCCATAACAGCCAATCACGATAATGGCTTTGGTATTTGGTAGGAACCATTTAACGCCCAAGAGCTCTTGTTCTGAGTCACTTGATGCCACTTAAGTTTGATAGACAGCCTCTCATTAGCACAAGTTGCAAAACCTCCAGCACAAAGCTCATTCCTTTAAAACAAACTCCATTCATTGATCCCAGAAGTCTCCAAGGAAATCATTAACCTGGCCTTGGCGTGTGTATGCATGTGTTTGTCTGTGTGTGAGAGAGAGTGAGTGAAAGAAAGATCAGCACCCAATCAGGATTTGTTTCCATTGATTTTCCTCCATGAATGTTTTTATTCTCTGTTACGCATTCACTAGATGCATGCAGTGGGAGGGCGTAACAAGTGAATAGGGCTTTAGTACTTCCAAAGGGAACCAAGTGAGATCATGGCTGTGGTAGCATTCAAACACAAGGCTTCTCAGCTTAATCTCTGCCATTTCCACTAGTGTTTTCCTATCTGCCCTTATGACAGAGAACCTAATGTGGAGAAAAGAGCCTATAGAAAATGAAATATTCAGATGTGAAAGTGGAGAGCTTTGTAGAGGACTACAATAGTCCTGGTTCTCAATCCATCCTGGGATGCAATACATTCTGGGATGTGGTTGGAATCAGTATGCTGGCTCACAATGTGATCCAATAGATCCAAGAAGACTTGGTGTCTTCTTATGCTTCAATATCACCAAGTGCATAGCAAGTAACAGTTAGCCACAAATAAACAAAGCATGATATCTGAACTGATTCCTGAGTCATGAGTGTCTCTCAAAGAACCTAGAGATGGGTGAATCTGTCAATTTCAGTTTCCACCAGTTTCTCATTTTTTGTCCAATCTTAAATTCAGTTCTTCACATTTTCAAATCAGCTTGTGGTATTTATTTTTTTTAAAGTCCTCATGGAAATCATCAGCAATATAGTGCAAATGTCTTCAAATATACACATTTTTGTATTCCATTTTGCCCTATGAACACATTTTTTCAAATCAATTTTCCCTAATAGAATACAGTTTTGTATTGTGCATATACCGGTATATATATATATAATTTTCTATGTGCACTTTAACCTAGCATATACATTTTTGTACATATTAACATATTACTTGGCTGGATAATGACATTTGGAGAAGAACAAATTTTGAAGGATGGTTGAGCTTTGGTTTGACCATTGTTTCAGAAAGTGCGAATTAGGTTGGGTTCACCATTAAATGTGAACTTGAATTGAATTTTCTCCCCCAACCCTGAAAGAACCATACAAAAGGAATGCTACTAGCAACATACAGGATAAGGCAGCCTTTGCCAACCTGATGTTTCCAGCTGTTTTGAACTATAACTCCCAGCCAGCATAGTTGTGTAAGCTGGGACTGTAATTCAAAACACGTGGTTGGCATCAGGCTGGCAAAAGTTAGTATGAGGTATTCATTATCACACTTTACCCTTATATAATAACAAGTTCAGAATTTGATGCTGCATACATTTGTTTGGCTCTAATAAATACCAATTCCCTAGCCACATCCTAAAAGAACACTCTTTTGTTTGTATTCTTCACTTCCCTGACCCTTGGGGAAATAACTCCTATGACAGATAATTAAGAAGCTCCCTTGATGATAGCTGCTCACTATTTTCCCCCTCCTTCCCTTAATTACATTTGTATTGTACCCAGGCTGTTTGGATCTTCCAGTTTGGTTCAGATACCTCCTCTCTGTATCTGTGACTTGTCTACTGTTCTCTTAAAATTGCTCAAGTCCCAGAGCAGATGTAGCATGAGTCAGCCCAATACCTTTTTCCTGCCTGAGGCAGAGCAGCAAACTGCAGCTGCTTCAAGTGAAGGTGTACAGAACCTAAGGCCGGCCAAGTTGTTTCGGCTCCCAAAGCAGAAAATTCCACAAGCGTCTCTTCCCTCCCTGGCATTGAAAATACAATAAAAAATAAATTAAAACAGCAAACAAATTTCTGCCTTTTCATGGCACCCAGGCTGTGCACACACTCCTGCTTACTCTACATCTGGTGACCTCCCACCACTAGCTTTGGAATTATAGTACACATGACAAGAGCCACAATCCACATCTATCCTGCTGTTTCTTATGAAATACACTACTGCATTTCGATGCCTTTCCCCCCAAGCCAGCTTGGATCCCAATTGTGAAAAAGGATTACTTAGCAATGTTTTAAGTAATGTGCACCGAGGATGCAAAATCTGTTGCCTTAGGCAATGCCTTCACTCTGGCTAATGGTAGGACCAACCAACCCTGTTCATTGCAATGGCATTTGAGAGCATCAGTGAATATTGAAACCTGTGTTCCAATTTTCATCCAAGCAATACCTATATCCAAACATAGGATATGTCAAAAACTGATTTTGTAGCTCTTCTTAATAGGTAATACTTTGTTTAAGGCTAAAAGATGTGGAATTTTTTTCTCTCTCAATATGATTGCCACACTTAAAAAAACTAAGACAGTAATAGAAAGGCAGTCTTCAGTGTGAAGCAACTTTTAAACGACTACATCACTGCTGTGGTTATTCTACCAGAAGGTTATAATTATATCACAAAACGTACTTCAGATTATGAGTCACTTACCTATATCCATGCTGCAATTTTATTTTATCAGAATACCAGAAAATTCATAGCTATTAGAATCTGCTTCCTACAACTCTGTCTTGGGGGAATAGAGGCCCATGGAGATTAAAACCAGTTGTTTGTATTGTTATGAATTTGTGTGCCAGACTCCGCTAATCCCTGGATCCAGCAAGTGTCAGAATTTAATCAAGGCTTCTAATTTTTGGAATAGTCAGACTAACCTCCTGGTGAGGTGTAAGGAGAACAAAGGAAGGTGCTCTGTGGGATATGGCTAATGGGTGGGCAATTCACAGACAGAGAGAAGGACAAAACCAGAGTTTAGAGTTGTGATATGACCTAGACGTAAAGCAGCAAGCTGGAGAGAGAGAGTCAGAACAGAGTTTGAGTGCAGTGTCTGAGTTCTGTTTGAAACCAAGGCTGTGGCTATGGCAGAAACAAGACCTTTTAAGGGTGTCAGTGCTGTGAACCTGTCCTTTGTAGGCTCTGGTTGTATCTATATGTAAATAAACCACATATCCTGCACAGTATCCACTGTGCCTCATTCCCAAAAGGAAACATGAACCCTGGGTAAGTGCCTACAAGCCCTGGAATCTCGCTCGGAAATTGGGGTGGTGTGCAATAATTTAAAAGTATGAGTATAAGAAGAGACTTTCTGGATCAGGCTAATAGCCCACCCAGCATCCTGTTTTCACAGGTGCCCATGGGAAACCTGCAAGCAGGATTCAAGTGCAACATCACTCTCTCCTGTGGTTTCCAGCAACTGATATTCAGAAGCATTACTGCTTCCAACTGTGGAGGCAGATTATAGCCATCATGGCTGGTAGACTTTGATAGCCTTATCCTCCATGAATTTATCAAAACCTCTTTGAAAGTCTGTTGGGCCATACATAACTATGCAATATTGTGTATAAGACAATATTATTTCCTTAGAAATTTGCCCCCCACCAAAAAAAAAAAAAAAGCTCAACAACTCTGGGCAATCTCCCCCCCAAAAAAATTAAACAACTTTGTGCAATTCCCCCCACCCCATTTTTTATGTTGCGGTCCAAAAAATAGGGGTTGTCTTATATATGGGGTCATGTTATACATGGAACAATACAATATCTGTCCTGAATCTTCCAACATTCAGCTTCATTGGATGTTCTCAAATTATGAGGAAGAAAAAAATCTCCATCCATTTTCTCCATGCCATGCCATCCATTTCAGATTCCTCACCACTACTGCATGTCCTGTCTAGTTCACATAGTTTGTGTTAGGCATCCAGGTTGTTGTGTGGGCAACAGAAGGCTGTGTCAAAGATTCTGATCTGTTGATTGTATGCTCCTAGATTTGGCCTGAGAGTTGCTTCCCCAATGGCATGTGAAAGCTGAGTGCTAGGGTGGATTCCTTAGCTATCTTGGCTATAGACAAAAGGTCTATACTCCTGTCTGTGGTCTTCCTTTTCCTGATTGATGTGGATAAGCAGTATGAATGCAGTCTTATCTCCTGGTTGTCAAAAGACCTCTTGTGCTCATTCATTGACCTTTCCTTTGCTGAGAGTTAGAGATGAAGAAGGAATTTGTTTGGTGCCCTTAAGATACTAGAACTCCCAATTGGATTTCACACGTCTCCAGATTTTGTAATGCAGTTTTGATGCATGGAAATATGGATTTTATGGTTTAAATGTGTACAAAATATCTATTTTATGGGAAAGCACACTGAAAAGCATTGGAAAATATCAATTTTGGGGAAGTGTATATAAGCATGAATACAAATAATGCTTACATTTTTAATATATGCTTTGTAATTTCTTTTTTAAAAATTCTTTTTATTAAAGGTTTTCTTCAGCAACAAAAGTTTTCAATTCACAAAGTTCTTTCTAAAGATCAGTTACATTCAACGTGAGACACTACTGTTATAGGCAGTATGAGGTTGGGGGAGAAGAAAGGTGGTGCGAGAGAGCGGGGGAGGGGGAGAAGAAGGGGGATAGTAAACTTCCATTCTTTTACATAGTGTATGTGATGGGCTTTTGTGTCAGAATTGCATGGATAGGTTCTCCATCTATAATTTTTTTTAGTTTTCATTGGCATTGAGAGAGTTTGGGGAGACCAGGGCATGGTTGGTTGCATTCTGTTGATGGCAGTGAGTTTTATTTGTGTGTGAGAGAGGGAGGGGTTAAAAGCAACTCCAGAACTGGTCCTATTATATATTTTACAAGCCAACAATACACATTCACACTACAAAGAACCCATAAGTCACCTGATCTAAGCAGCTAGGAGCATCATAACTAGACACTGGAGGGACCTGTCAGGAGTGAACATAGACCACTGGTACCAAGCTGTATAGGAAACATTCCCAACTAGAATAGCTAACCAAATCAAAATTAGCATGGGGACAAACAAAAGAGGATGCCTTCACCCCGGTGTGGCTCCCCTTTACTACGTACGCAGCCCAACAAAACAACAACATAACCCTCCCTATGACAGCATGCAAAGCAATATGGCTAATTTCATATATTCTTTTAAAAAGTCCATGCAAAACAGGATGGAGCAGATGGTAGACTGAATGCCAATGAAAATGAAATGGGACAGAATTAGGCTGTTCTCTCTACCCCTAATAACTATCTTCTTTGCACTTTGAACTTTATTCCTATCCTTGCTGCTCCATCAGTCACCTTTTTTATTCATCTGCTACAGATGGATTTCCCAGCATTGACCCACCGGCTTGAAATGACATGTCCATCTGCTTTATCCATCTTACATCTCATTTATCTCTGGGTAGATGCCTTTGGCTTGAGTTAGGACTATTCCTCCTGTTTAGACTCTCTAGTTGGATTGGAAGGAAAAGAAAAGAAAAGAAAATCCCATGCACTGGTCTGCATTTACATCGGCAGACAACAGCAATGCTCTGGACCTCCATAAGTATTTGATAAGGGATAAGCAGAAGGCACATACTGTGATGTGCTGAACACAAAGCTTTCTTATCATCCAATGCATCTGTTTGCTTTTCTTCCTTCTTGTCTGAACTTCTAGCTTGCCTGCCTTTCCTTGGCTTGTGTCCCAGGCAGAAAACTCAGGACAAGGAATTGATTTTTGTCAAGCGCCCAGAAAAACAAATACAGAAGAGGTGAGAGTCTTGCCTCCAGGACCCCTTTGCCTTTCCTGACTACTCTCCCATGAATCTGCTCAATAGCAGAATAATTGAAATCACTCTTGATCAATAGATTAGCCTTTCCAAGGTCCCCATTACCTGTATTAACAACGGCTCTTAAGTGTGCTGCTCCCTATGAATGCTGTGGCCAAAATGAACTTTTTTCAGCTCCTGTGTTCCTGGCCTTTAATCCTCTGAGGTGGCAAATCTGCCTCTGGGCTTGAGATTAGAAAAGGGGCTTCACATGATTAAATAATTCTGCATATGCAGAAAATAAGAATAAAAAATCCTCCCACATAGACTATAGCTCTTAACCTTGGCATCCAGTTTTCTATATGAATAGAGAGGTGTTTTCTTTGTTTTTTAATGCAGAGCCTGAAGTGGTACAGGCCCTCCCATCAGATGTCAGAGAGAAAAAGAACTACCAAACTTTTAGAAGACATCTGAAGGCAGCTCTCTTTAGGGAAGCTTTTAATGTTTAATAGGTTATTGCATTTTAGTGTTTTGTTGGAAGCCGCCCAGAGTGGCTGGGGAATAAATAATATATTGTTGTTGTTGTTGTTGTTATTAAATGTCAGTGAGAACTAGGCTTTTAACATAAGGCATGTCCACACAACAAAATGGTGTTCACATGGAGACGGGAGGGATTGAGACCATCATTCCCACCCCCTTGTTGGAAGTGCAACAGCAGAGATCATTCAATATGCTTCAGCAGGAGGTTGATGCCCTCCCCGTACCAGGTGGACAGAGCTAGAGCAAGTGTGGGGAACCAGTGACCACTCAGCCAGCGTTGGACTCCAACTCCCATCCACCCCAGGCAGCATGGCCAATGGCTAGGGAATTGTGGTCCAGCAAATATCTGGAGGGTCATATGTTCTCCACCCTTGTGCAAGAGGAACTGCATAGGACAGAGCCACAGAAGGTGCATTTCACTACTAACATCTAGAAGAGCCATAATAAGTGAATTTCTTGGGGCTCTGGTGGAAGCTGATAGAAACAGGAGCATCTAGCACTGGTGGGACAGAGATGGCCAAACATTGATGTGAACCCTCTTTGGGTGCTGCTGCCGCCAGACAGACATATTTTCAAAGAGCAGAGAAACTTGAAAGTTATTCTGATATATTCTTTCTATGCCCCCATCCAAACCACCGCAGTTGGAAGTAAAAATGTGAGTCTGGTAAATTCCCCGGTTGGATGCTAGCACTGTCACTCAAAGAACTACAACCCTTTCTCTGTTTTCCTCCATCTCTCTGCTGTCATTTCCCATTAATTACAGTGGTACCTCGGGTTAAGTACTTAATTTGTTCTGGAGGTCTGTTCTTAACCTGAAACTGTTCTTAACCTGAAGCACCACATTAGCTAATAGGGCCTCCTGCTGCTGCCGTGCCACCGGAGCACGATTTCTGTTCTCATCCTGAAGCAAATTCTTAACCTGAGGTTATATTTCTGGGTTAGTGGAGTCTGTAACCTGAAGCGTATGTAACCTGAAGCGTATGTAACCCGAGGTACCACTGTAATGGAAAACATGCCATTTCCTCTGAACATGCTACTTGGGTTAGTTGCTTGGGCCATCTAATACTATCTTGCTCTGCAAGTGCCTTCCCAGCATGCACCACACCAAGGGCCGGATTGTGATCTAATATATCTGATTTATATGCCTCATAACCCCAGACCCATTTCTGTAAATGTATCATTTGTTGATGTTATGCTTTATGGTAATGGCCTCCAGAATTGTTTATTGGCATATCTGGGGTCTGCAGTTTTATTCCTTTTACCAAACAGTCTTGCAGAATCATTCAATAAGCCAGACCTGCTGAAATAGCTAACTCATACGGACTTTGCCCCGTGTAAAAAAAGGTTGTGCGAATGAGCCCGAAATCGAACAGGCATGAAGCGATTTTCTGATCAAGGTCTCAGTAACAGAAACAAAAGCGCAGTTCATCTCTCTGGGCTCCTGCAAGCTGCCCTATGTGACAAATAAAGTTCTATTTCTCATTAGTTTCATATAACAGACTGTAGCATCCCGAAATGAGGGCATATTTAAGAGCACAGTTTAGAGAGGGATTGGGAAGCCTGTGAGTCATAAATCAGAACACTGCCTTAGTTCTCCAATAGGAAGGGAATTAATCTTTCTGTCTTTCCTCTCCTTCTGCACCTCAGAGACTTCAGAGTCCAGCTCAATTATTTCTGAATCCTGTATGTGTTTCAACAAAAAAAAACCTTCCTGCCAGCATGTTTTCTAGCCAACATCGAACCTAGCAGGCAAATGTTGAGTCGCTTTTCGACTCAGGGTGCTGCTGCTCATGGTAATGGGGAGAACTTGCAAGGGAGAAGCATACAGAAGCTTTCAAGGACTTCCTGGGTACCGTCAGGAAGGCATGCATAGGGGTCTTTGCCAGGGCAAGGCTGAAAGTGCCTTTTCTGTTGCTGGGAAGGGTGTGGGAGGGGGAGCCCTAGAAAGAACTACCGGTAGTCCCTGCTTTGATACAGGGAAAACGAATCAGAGACTCAGGAGGGGGAAAATGAACTAAAAATGAGATGAAATAATTAGAAAAAACCCCCTCTTTTTAAGAAAGCACGCCTGAGGCCGCTATCCTAAACTTTTCCTTCTTATTATAACAACTCATCTTCCGCTACCTGCTGAGAAAAGAAAGCCTGCCAGGTTCAAGCAGAAGAGGATACATGTTACGGATATGGGAGGGAAGGAAGTCTCTCCATTTCATTTTTATGGGAAGCCCGTTGAATTATGCTTAAATTGGAGCAGTTAAATACAGAGGACACATTTTCCTTTCTTAATTTGCCCCCTACTTCTTTATATAGCATATATGAATGTGTTTTATATTCGTTGTAAAAAAATCTTGGCCATAAGAGAGGGTACTAGCATAGGATCTGTTACCCTAAACATACAAAACACTGCTGAAGAAGTGGATATTTTATATGCCTTTATAATTGCTTCGGTTGGCAGGCAAAAGAGGATGTCATCTCAGTACATGCTATCACTCCTTTGTGGTTGCATGCACACTTTTTATAATAGAATCAATGGAGTATGAGTGCTTGATTTTCTACCTAGTCCACACACAAACTAGATTTATTGCTCTTTTTTTTTACCCCGGAAAAGCACTTACTGAGAAACTAGTTTCATTCTGAAAATACAAGCTCATTGCAGATTTATTATGCAGTACCCTGCAATGTGTCCATCAGAAAACAGACATAGGTGGCCCCAGCAATGGGAGCTGTATGCACACCTGCCCAGTTGTGGGTGGGCATACACCAAGAGCACAATCACCACTTCCTTCTTCCTTCATCTGAGGCATGTGCAGGAAGGGAAAAACTGTGAGTAACTTAAACATGGGGAGTGTTTTCAAATGCATAACAACTAACCACACCCACCCTTGTGGACAACAGGCTCTGCAATCAAACTTTATTGAAAGCAGCATATTGAAGACATGAATGAACGATTCCAGGTTGAGAAAACTACTTTTTTGAACTACAGATGAGTATGTGTTTACGCAGCCTCCGTGTGTGTATGTTGATGCATATGTGCATTTGGTAAGTAGAATTGGAGAGGCTGTCCCCATGCTCAACCTACAAAGATTCAGTGTTCTGTTTGCACTAAACCAATACACATGCAATGTGCATGCATGGAGCCTCTAAAATAAAGCAGGGTGCCCAAATAGGCAGATGAGCCTACATGTGCATAATCTGTACATGCATTTGTACAGACAGCACATTGAACACGTGTAAGTGAGGAACCAGGCTTCTTGCCTGCCCCTATGCCTATTTAGTAGTCACACGTTGCACGTTCTCAAAGGTCCCTAGTCCCTCAGTTTGCAAAAGGCTGTTCTTACTGTGTAATTCAAAGTCCCCGCTGGAGAATCTAGTGCCAGTATTTTTGTACCATGCATGAAGGTTAGCTAGTCCCACAATTCGGGTGAATGAATGATGTCTTCCTGGGCAGATATCCATTGATAGAGAGAGCTTTTTGTCTCTAATCACATGGTTCTGGATAAACCAACCGGCACAGCAGGAGCAGAAGTGAAAGGATTCAGAGCAGCTAGGAAGAAAACCAGGAGGAGACCAGAGTAATTGCCTGTGCAAGCAGCCCTGACCTTCCGACACCACAGATTTGAACTACAGTTAAAATAAGTATCGGAGAAGACTGAGCACTTGCTAACCAAATTTTCATTATTCCTGCTATAGTTTTTTCACTGTAAAGAGAGGTTTCGAGGATACTAGTTAGGCTTGTTTTCTCTCTTTAAAAATATACAAAAACCTTTAGAATGAAAATACATAATCATGGACAGTACAATCCCATCACAGATGCTACATAGTATCCCTCCTGTGACGGAGTGGGGGTGGGGTGGGGGTCATCTTCAAGAACTATTTAGAAGTGGTGATGAATGCATGAGGGCTGACCCTTTTAAAAAACTTTAAGGACATCTCTCATCCCAATTATGTGAATGCAATTATAATTAAGATAGGATATTTGCTTTTAAAAACAGACATTGACAGGGCAGTAATTAAATGTTTTGCTCCATTTCTTTTCTTCTGTTTTCTTATTTATGGAAGCTTTTAAATTTACTTCATAAATTCATCTCGTCTCAAAATAAATTATGCATTTATCTAAGAAATTTTTATTTGTTTTTGAAAAAGTGCACAAACTCCATGCTTTGTTGTTAAAAAAACACACGAGGAAGTTTTAAATTTCTATATAATGTGTATAAATTTTGCCCCATACCCCAATAATGAAGCCTTTTGCATGTGCACCCTGCATTTTTTAAATCCATGTCTAGCCACAAGGGTCAGAAACTTGTTTTTAATTAGTATTTTTTTAATTGAAGCGGATTTCCACAAGGGTTCTTATTAAATATTGTGTGACTCATTTAACAATGTATCAGCTATATACGGAGTTGCCTATGGACTATCAGTCATCAAGCTGAATGAATATTATACATGTGATGTGTATCACCAGGGATTTTATAGTCTTTAGTGATGGGAAAGGGTCACACTGTTTGCAAGCATATTCAGTGTCTCAAAAGGAGAAGAAAAACAACAACACACCTGCGTTGTAGGCTTACGTCCTATTAAACAATACTGAAACCAGTGGGTTTAAACAACCCATAACTTAGTTAGGAACAAATGCTCTGCACAAATAGGATCTCTGGTTCAACCCTGACACAGACCGCTCTCCCTACCAGGCGTCAAATGCATACCCTTACCAAGGGAATGTCTGTAAAAACAATTCAAAAGACGTGACAATCAATGTAATCTGAAAAGCACTAGCCACTATGATAAAGACCATCAATATAAAACCATAATATCCACGCTTACTGAGAGATATACTGAGAAATATAACTGTATCATCAAGCAAAAGATATAGGAAATACCCCTTGTTGCCTTCTATAAATGCACAGCATACAAGTGCATCTAACCCAATGCAACAAAAAATAAAACCTATGTATGCTCCTTATCGATGCCTGCTGGTAAAATCCCTCATGCTGTAGCTCATCAAACCATACTGAAATGTGTGTTACCCAACAGGGCATATAGACCCTGCCTGATGCTTTGAAGGTTGACTGACAGAGTACTGTCAGAATATGGGATGAAGAAGAGTTTGGATTTGATATCCTGCTTTATCACTACCCTAAGGAGTCTCAAAGCGGCTAACATTCTCCTTTCCCTTCCTCTGTGAGGTGAGTGGGGCTGAGAGACATCAGAGAAGTGTGACTAGCCCAAGGTCACCCAGCAGGTGCATGTGGAGGAGCGGAGACACGAACCCGGTTCCCCGGATTATGAGACTAGCGCTCTTAACCACTACACTACACTACACTGGATATTAGTACCATATCTACAAAACTGCACACCAGATTACAGTGGCTGCATTTAAGGCTCAGGTATACTTAACAGTTTCATCTGGTCCCAAAAGCAGCTCTATGAGTTGAGGCAACTTTGTCAGAGGCAACTCATTACCAACCATGATTAAAGAGCTTGTGAAGAGAGGACTTTGAGCAAAGGCATCACCATCAAGTATGTGGAAGCAAATTAACAACATCAAATTACTAGGAAAAGGCAGGGATAAGCAGCGCCACTTGAAACAGCTGGACAAAGTCAGAAATGGATTCTTTCAACTCTGTAGTCTATGCTGGATCTTTGCATTGCCCGGGGACATCTCAGGTTAATACTAAGCCTTGTGGGGGAGTCCAGTATATGGGAAAGCATAACTTTTAGTTTTCTCTGAATGCAATGTAAAGTCGAAGAACTGATAGAGATTATTTTTTCCCCTCTGCAAGAGCAAAAAAGAAAAAGAGACAAGCCCCCTCAAGCTACTTTTGTCCCAGTGAATTGAATTGCCTAATCGAAGTGTCATATTGAGTTCTGAACACTCACAGCCTCAAATGCTGTGCTAAACTCAAACTATAGATAACTAGAGTAACCCTTTTTCAATGAAGGTGCCCTGAATTTCTCTTTGCTTTTACAGATGACTCATTACCTGCAAATACAAGATTTGGCCTGGACTGGACCATAACTCTTAACACATTAGAGGAGAATTTATTGTTTCTTCAGTGGACCCAATGGACCCAAAAAGAATAAATGCTGAATAAAAGTTTAGGTTTTCTTCCCAACAATCTGTTTATGGAGCATTCACCCTAATTTATTTGCACAAAGTTTGGGAGGTTGTATTAAGTCCATTGTTTATTGAGCATACACACACACACACACACACACACACACACACACACCAGCATTGCTATGTGAATATGTATTTTATCTAGATGGGATTAAGGAATTATTACTGTTAAAAAAGAGATGGATCAAATATATTTGATAAGCCCAGTTTGATTTGCACTGAATTGCCTGTCCCAGACAGTTGGGTGCAGTATTTGTCCTACTACTGGTATTGCATGAAATGGAATTGGGAAAGTAAATAATGGGAATGGAATCTTCCAGCTAACTATTTTATTGTAGGTAAACATATGGAGTGGCTCTGATTTCTGTTATGGTTCATACATAGCATATGTATGACATTTTCACATTACTTCTCATGCTAATGAGCCTGAATGCCTCCCATGCTAGATATTGATATGGCCTTTATCTAGACATTTAATAGATTGCTTAGAACACTTTCTCACAGTATTTTGAATCTTCTTTGCACAAATGAGCATTTTCACCACAAGCCATTGCCTCATGCAGGAGAAGCGTCTGGTCACTAGCATGGGAACGGCCCAAACTAACTGTCACAGGGCCGTGGAACTACTTAGCTGACTTTCTGCTACAAATAGTGATTCAAGAAAGCACATAGGGAGCTAATTGGGGCAAATGCTGAACATGTCATCTTGGCCCAGCAACTTAGAAACTACTCCATTTAAAAACAAAAAGATAGGGAACTTGTAATGGAAGTGTCAATAAGTTGCAGAGCATGCAAATGCATAATGAAAATATAGGTGCAAATTAATAGCTGAGGAAACCCCATCTGTTAAACAATATTCACAATATATATCCAGTCACTTAGAAAGAGGTAACACTAGAATATGTGCACAGGAAGAATGAAGCTACTGTTGACAAAGCACCCCTTCTTATCCATAATTTGACTGTTGCAGTAAGAAATTGGATATGGTGCCAATTCTCTCCTCCCCCACAGCTAACTAAAAAAATTTCATACGGATTTAAGGTCATGATAGAACAACTTTTTGTTTGATCCATAGATTCATAGAAATGTACAGTTGGAAGGGACTCCAATGGTCATCTAGTCTAAATACCTGAAATGCAGGAATGCCTCAGGCAAAACAGTTTTTTTCCTATTAATTGAAGTTCAACTGAAGATAGAGGCATCTAATTATCTCCCCCCCAAAAAACCCCCCCAACAACCACTAGAAAGGAGCCTCAAATTTCACTCCCATATATTCTCAACATTCAGTGTTTTTTGTTTTTTTTTAACATTTCTGGCAGTGGTGTTGTCTTTCCTCAAACTTGTTGGCTCCTGAGCCCTGGCAAGTGGTGCCAGCTGCCCACCCTTATTACAAGACTGATCCACAGAGGAAAGGTCTGCCATTTGAGCTATAGAAATATTCACAGCTTGGTTAGCTTTGGTAATCACTGTGCCCAACTTGAAATCCCTGAATGTGCTATAAAAGGTGGTCATCCGAGCTTTGAAGCTCACCATCCCAGAATACGAAGAGGGCAATGACTGTGCTGAGTAGGTGCGGTTGTTTTTCTTCTCTGCTTGCTCATCCCAAACCAATCTGTTTACCGTACAAAAGTGGCAGAACAGTCATGAAGAATGAATCAGGGGCTGATGTCATTCTGAGAAATGGCATTTCAGCTTTCATTACCAGAATACCTCCCAGAATTAAAGCTGATTTGCATTGATATTTGCCATCTGAATTATTAAAGGGCTTCTTTCCCCATACCTCAGCTCCTCTCCCTTTACCCCAGGCTTCTGTGCTACAGTCGACAGCAACTGTGACAATTTAACCATCTCACCAGGGAGGAAGCCAGCTTGCTACAGGCAGCTTATGGGCTTAGAGGAACTGGTGGCTGATGTGAGGGGGAAAAAATGTCTGGTATATTTTGCATATCTGGTAAAAGAAAAGACAAGGGAGGAAAGCAATTCCCCCTACTTTTGTTGCGGGGGGAGGGATGTAAATATCCTTTACTTTCTCCTATCTATCTTCCAATTAATGGCAGTATAAAAGCACCATTTAGTATAGAAGTGAAGCACTGGGAGTCTCCTAATCATCTAGGGTTGAACTGTACTTTATAATTCTAAAAAGAAGCGATGAATTCTGCACCTTAGCTGTGTTTTTATTTTAAGTAGTCGGATGTTTTGTGAAGGGGCTGACTATCTGACATTCAGAGTTTGATCCTGATTTGGTGCTGGGACTTAAACTCACTGGAATTCTCTATAGTCCTGTTATTTTTATTTTGTTTTTATTATCCTTAGACATCAGTGCAATAAGCCACATGCTTCATTCACAGACCAGTTATAAAAGTCATTGCTAACATAGAATAACTAAATATTGGCAAGTGAGTTTGGCAGATAAGAAGGGGTGGTCATCCAGAAATATACAGAAATATTCCCAAGTAGAAAAAAGGGTTACTTTGCAGGAAACTTTAGAAATGATCAAGGCTCCAGGATAGATTTTCAAAGCAATGAGCATCCACTTAACTCCTGTAATACACACCAATGATCTGTACGCAATGTGGAATGACTTCCGCAGTAACATTAGAAGAGATGTCTGAATGTTGCAAGACTAATATTCCAAGGAGGAAGAAAATAAAATGCTGAGGGAGAGCAGCCCTTTGGAGCAAAATTAGGTCTTGGAAGTTAGCAGATTGCAAGCATATAACTTAATTAAGGGGGGTGGGAAACAGAACACATTTCCAATCATACCTCAGGAGCTGGCACAGTTGCACCTAGTACTGGCAACGGCAGAAGGGAACGGCTGGTTACTTCAGAATTCAGTGGAGGAAACATTCTCTCTGCCTTGCTTTGCTCACATTTCTTTCATTGGCTTGCTTCCCTTCTTCCGCCCCATTTATTCTTGGCAGCATTTCCCTCCCTTGCTTATTATATAGCTTGTTTCAATGGGATAGGACCAGGCCTTTTGGGTTATTATCATTTTGCTGCTGCTGCTGCTGCTGCTGCTGCTGCTGCTGCTGCTGCTGCTAATACTACTACTTCTGAAAGCCAGCGTAATGTAATGGATGGCTAGAGTGTCAGAGCAGGGCTGGGGAGACCCCAGTTTCAAGCCACCACTCAATCTTGAAATTCACAGGGTGATCTTGAGTCTGTCACTTTCTCTCCGCGTAACCTACTTCACACAGTTGTTGTGAGGGTTTAAAGGAGAGAACATACCATGCATGATGCCTTAATCTTGAACAAAAGGTGGGATAGAAATGTAACACTGTCACTAGTATTACTTAGGGGTAGTAGTAATGTTAGTAGCATTGGTAGGGGTAGTAGCACGAAGCTGCTTTATCTTGAGTTAAGCCACTGTTCCATCTCGTTCAGTACTATCTTCACGGATTGGCAGTGACTCTTCAGGGTTTTAGTCGGGGTCTCTCTGAGCGCTATTTGGAGATGTTGGGGATTAAAACTGGGACTTTCTACATGAGGACTGTAAATATATTAGTTGATTTCAAATGCTACTTTTCTAATATGTTTTATAGAGAATAATCTTTGCTTCATTCTTTGCTTTTTTGGTGGGTGTGTGTGTTTTTTTTTTTAGAGAGTAGAAAGGGCCCTTTAATAGTTGCAAGACAGGCAAAAGTACAACTGGTACAGTTTCTTCCTGCATGCATGCCATGCAAAATCAGAGAGGATTTCCCATAAACCCTGTTTACCTTAGTCCTATGTATAAACTGTAAGGTTGGCTCACAATTTGACAATCCCCCCTCCGATTTAAGGGTGACTAAACTAAAATTAATCTCCAACTTTTCCATTCCCATCCATTTCCCTCCTAATTTCCGATGCGTGCCTGCTGTTTAATTTCACAGTATTTCTTGCTCTGTAAATTTCTTCTATGACAGCATTAATCTCCTCTAACACCTTGGCTCATATTGTCAAATTTCTTATTCTTAGAAAGACAGAAGCCAGAAGACACAGTCTGGGTTTCATTTTGTGTTTTTTGCTAATCTGAATATGAGCGGAATCCATTTCTAAAGGAAATGGCACCTAAAGAGTGAATTGTGAGTCTGTCCGGGGTAATTGCTGAATTGAAATTGATTCTCTCCAACATCTGCTGGGATCATCAGCATTGATAACATGTGGGAGCTAGAGTAGGCACCGTCAGAAGTTGAATTTGCACATGTCTTTGCTACATTCTTTGAAAAATTGTAAATCTTCTTGGTAAAGCTTAATAGGATGCAAATATGTATGAAAATTACATTCCTTGAAGATGGAAGGAAATTACTGGTACAGGTCAAGGGGAAAAAACACCTTGTAATGTAAAAGACAGTTATTTACAAATGGGTTCATACTGTCCTAAAAAAAGAACATTTTGGAGAGTCAGACCTATAACTGACTATCGTTTACCTGAGAATTCAAAAGTAATTGTACTGGGGTTCAGCAAGGAACCTGTGGCCTTCCAGATATTGTTGGACTACAACTCCCCAGCCAGCATGCCATGCTCAATAGCTGAGGATGATG
This sequence comes from Podarcis gaigeae, assembly GCF_964106915.1. Taxonomy (NCBI): domain Eukaryota; kingdom Metazoa; phylum Chordata; class Lepidosauria; order Squamata; family Lacertidae; genus Podarcis; species Podarcis gaigeae. The sequence goes on from NC_139677.1 coordinate 76,299,132, forward strand.
GGAGTTGTTGTCCAGCAACTTCTGGAGGAACATAGGTTCCCTATCTCTCATCTGTGGAAAATTTCACTGGGCACAGTTAGAATCTGCATTGCCATTTTATGATGAGGCTAAAATATGCCATATGTGGTTGTGTGTGGGTGGGTGGGTGGGTGTGGGTGTGGGTGTGGGTGTAATATACATGAAAACACTGTGGAATCATCTTGGGGTCACTCCACATTTTACATTTTTAGGTGTGCACATAAGGTTTTGTCTTGCTAAGCATCGTTCTGAAAACAGCTGATTGAAAACACATGCATCATACAGAAATATTCGTCAGAAACTGGCTGTGCCTTCACATAGAGTGCATATTTGATAATGAACCTGGTTTTGTTGCTGATTGATGTGTGATGCAGCACTTAGTCTGGAAGGCTTCAGTGTCAAGAAGCTCTTAGTATTGCCATAAGCATGTTCTTTTTCTGTCTAAGATAAATGCTAAAAGGATAAATAATCAGAAAGCAACCTCCCTCTTCTGATTGCCCTGTGGGTCAGGCTAATGACAGTGCCCTTTCCAAGACAACCAACATTAAAGTATCAAAGGAACAATTAAATGGTCAATGGGCCTGGCTGGTTTCTCACTCATTGAATTCCTACTAGCATCTCTTCTTTTGTAACACAAAACGGGGGGTGGGGGGTGGGGGGAGCCAACCTATCTGCAAAAATAGTCTATAGAGAGACTTAAGACTGCAGGTAAGAAATGACTATTGGCACCATACTAGAAGCCAATTTTGTGATTTTGAAAGGCTCACTTTGAACTCATTATTAGAAGGGCAAGGCCTTTTCACTTTGTCTGCGGCTAGTGATAGGTTCCCTTATTGCTATATTGTATTTGCAATGACAAAGACCACATCTATTAGATGAAAACAGCTGCTAGCAGCAAGTAGAATGTCCCAGTGTTGACTGGCACAGTATGATGTAGGAAAAAACCACCCATCAACACTTTGTTGATCCAATGAGCTTACCTTTTCCTGGCTGTTTTTACACTGAAACTTCCTCTGCTGGTGTGCAAAACAGGAAACAATAAGAAGCACATAGATATAGACCAAGGCTACCTACCTGTAGGGGTGAGGTGTCTCCAGGTGATAACAGGTTCAGGGCGCCCATTTGCCATACACACCAGGGTCACGTTACTGCCTTCATTCACAGTGACATCTGATGAGATGTTGGAGATCTTTGGTGGAACTACGGAAACAAAAAGGTTGGTTGGTTTTGGCTCAGCTTTTCAACTTCAGAGCAGCTCTACCCTATAGTTGGGTTACTGTGTGCCCTTCCTAATCCCCTCATTCTAAGAGTCAAGTAAAAATAACACGTTGAAGGCAAATATTCAGGTGCTACTCTCACTGATATACATTGCTGTTGTGCAACCCAACTCTCCGTACTCAGGAGTAAGCCCACTGCTTTTTTTTATTATTTACTATAACTCATTCCACAGGTGATCAGAATACCACAGAGTAGGGACAGGAAGAGGCAGAGAGTAAGTGACTGACACTTTTTAGCTTTGGACACTGAAGTCTTCAGGAACTACTTCAACAAAACTTAATGTATTCATTAATGATAAACCAAGACTGTGTTCAGTGGAGTTTGCTTTCTAATAAATCTGCATGGGAGTGCAGCCTTAGGGACAAATTGGAAGTTATGGCAGCAGCCCATATTTCAAACCTAGGTAAAGGGTAAAGGGACCCCTTGTGACAGACTCTGGGGTTGCAGCGCTCATCTCATCTTTATTGGCCGAGGGAGCCAGTGTACAGCTTCTGGGTCATGCAGCCAGCATGACTAAGCCACTTATGGCGAACCAGAGCAGCGCACGGAAACACAGTTACCTTCCCACCGGAGCGGTACCTATTTATCTACTTGCACTTTGACGTGCTTTCGAACTGCTAGGTTGGCAGGAGCAGGGACCGAGCAATGGGAGCTCACCCTGTCGAGGGGATTCGAACCGCTGACCTTCTGATCGGCAAGTCCTAGGCTCTGTGGTTTAACCCACAGTGCCACCCACGTCCCATTTCAAACTTAGGTAGCACCAAATAGCTGCAAAGGAGAGGAATGCTCTGCCTCAAGTGGATATACGCTGCACAGGAGAAACTGGATTCATAATATGCCTGCAGTTTTTTCCCAGCAGCTCATCTGGGCCAGCCACTTTAGCTTACTTCACTGTAGTCAGGTGGGGGAAGCATAGGAAGCTGTTTTGTACCATGTCAGACCATCTAGATCAGTGTAGTCCACACTGGATAGCAGCAGCTCTTTGGGATTTGAGATAGGAGACATTCCCAGTCCTGTTTGGAGATGTTGGGGATTGGACCGGGAACCATCTGTATGTAAAGCAGATGCTTTACCACTGAGTTGTGTCTGTTCCTTAAAGGGTTTATAGCAGGATGCGGGGACAGGATCCAGCACTCTGACAGGCAGGTTCACCCCTCCAAATCACCTTCCCCACTCCTTCACTCCTGCCAAGCTCAACCCATGTTCTAAGTCTATGGGTCTGCAGTTTTAACATATATTCTATCATAGCACTCCCCAACAAGTCTGAAGTAAAAGTGCCTGTACCCTTGAATGTGAGAAAGCATTTACTCAGGGGATTTACTAATCTCTTTGTATAGCATACAATTTCCATTTGAAGGTAAGGTTGCGGTGTCTTCTTTGGCATGGCAGGAAGCTGAATTTGCTGTGAAATTCCCCCTACGATGCATATTTTTGCTTTGGAATCTGTACTTTCACTTCAAAGAGTCCTTGTGATTCTGTAAATAATCCTGGAAATGTGAACTGAGTACAAACCAATGCAGTATGTCATGCCAGGGCTATATTTAGCTGTGGAAGTACAGCTGAGTAAAGAAAATGTATACAATATTTGCTTGGCTCTTTTGATTTTGCTAGAGCCATGAGTCAGCTTCCAGAGCACCAAGCAGGAACTCAGGAGCGCAGAGGGAATCAAATAACTTTGATTCACTATGGAGGCTAAAATAACCACAAGGCTGAGTCACCTTAAGCGGTGGCTTCTTAGGTGAAAATCGTGCTCTCATCCATTTGGAAGTTTGCTGGCTAGAAGCCTTTCAGCTGCTGTTTCCACTTTGAGCAGGGACAGCCAATTTTTTCCTCAAGTCAATAAAAAGATAGGGTGGCTAAAGTGATGGTCGCCAACTTGGATGGCTTTAAAAGAAGTTCAGACAAATTCAAGGAGAGCAAGGCTATCGACAGCTACCAGCCACCATGGCTATGTTCTACCTCAACTGTCAGAGGCATTATGTCTCTGAATAGCAGGTGCTGAGAATTGCAGGTGGGCAGAGTGTTGGTCAAACCTAGACAGCATCTTAAAAAGCAGAGACATCACCTTGCCAACAAAGGACCGTAGAGTTAAAGTTATGGTTTTCCCAGTAGTGATGTATGGAAGTGAGAGCTGGACCATAAAGAAGGCTGATCGCCGAAGAATTGATGCTTTTGAATTATGGTGCTGGAGGAGACTCTTGAGAGTCCCATGGACTGCAAGAAGATCAAACCTATCCATTCTTAAGGAAATCAGCCCTGAGTGCTCACTGGAAGAACAGATTGTGAAGCTGAGGCTCCAATACTTTGGCCACCTCATGAGAAGAGAAGACTCCCTGGAAAAGACCCTGATGTTGGGAAAGATGGAGGGCACAAGGAGAAGGGGACGACAGAGGATGAGATGGTTGGATAGTGTTCTTGAAGCTACCAGAATGAGTTTGACCAAACTGTGGGAGGCAGTGGAAGACAGAAGTGCCTGGCGTGCTCTGGTCCATGGGGTCACGAAGAGTCGGACACGACTAAACGATTAAACAGCAACAACAACAGAGTGTTGGTCTAGCTTGCAAGCTCACCTAATGTGACAACAGGATGCTGAACTAGATGGGCCATTGACCTGATCCATCAGGCTCCTATTATGTTCTTAAGCAACTCAAGCAGACCTAAAAAGGAAGGGCCTGGGGAAACAACAGGAGTTGATACAAAGCTGAAGAAAAGAAGGCATGAGGAGAAAGCTGAAAATTCTGCGTGGAAGGAAATGGGCAGCTTGGAGAACTAGGCCAAGGCAACATAGATTTGTAAGGCTTGAAGTACATGGGAATTCTGTCCATTAAAGCTTCACATGCCGCTGAAACTAGCAACAAAAGGCTGTGAGAGCCAACAAAAAGAGTGATTGTGTGGGCTGAATTTCACATACTGTGATCAGAAACACAAATCAGCCAGTTCTTTTGCATCACACTGTTTTGAAAGTCTGGGGGAAGGGTTGGTTATCTCCTAATCAAATCAGGAGAGCCACCGAGAGTCATTTCTTCATATACAGTGGTACCTTGGTTTAAGAACAGTCTGGTTTAAGAACTATTTGGTTTACAAACTCTGCAAAACCGGAAATATTGTCTTGATTTGAGTACTTTACCTCAGTCTAAGAATGTAATCTGAACGGTGGAAGGGCACCAGTGGCGGGAGGCTTCATTAGGGAAAGTGTGCCTCAGATTAAGAACGGTTTTGGTTTGAGAACGGACTTCCGGAACGGATTAAGTTTGTAAACCAAGGTACCACTGTATTGCATATATTCCAAGGGGGTGTGCTCTCTGTAGTCAACCTACTTTTTGAAAGCCAGCTTCTATATGGTTTATTCCAACTGCATGGATACCATTTATAAAAAACAACAACCCCATAGTCCTATTGGGAGCTGGTTTCAGAATGCAGGGTTTTGTTGAAGAACTGTCATTTGCAAGTGGCAGGGGCAGCCCGCCCTGTTTCACTGCCTAGCGAAAACTGAAGCATTTGGCAGAGTGACCAGATTGACAATTAATAAAACTAAACCAGAATTCTTGTGTCTGAACTGATTTACAAGATGAATTAAGAAAGAAGATAGACTTTACAATCTGCCCACAATATATTAAATATCTTGGAATTAATATAACAAAAACCTGGAAAAAACTTTATAAAGCTAATTTTCTGCCATTAATAAGAAATATTAAGAACAATTTCAAAAACTGGTCTAGGCAGACATTATCATGGATGGGAACAGTGTCCTAGGTGAAAATGATAGTTCTACCATATTTTTTTAAAGTTTTGTTTCAGACTATATCCATTTGTATTTTGACATAGAATTATTTTTTTTAAAGTGGCAAAAGATGATAGCTGTACCTCATTTTCAAAGTTATCATGCCACAGCATAACTTTGTAAATTAGGTACAGCAACACAAACACACACACACACACACACACACACACACACACACACATACACACACACACACTGTTGGTGGATCACAGCTAATTGTAATCTGGGTCTTCTACCCCAGTGTACAAAGTTTGCTATCACTTTTTGCTGTTTTCCTTCAAAGCAATATTATTGTGAGTGACTTTTTCCCTTTGACCCTTGCCTTTAACCCCCCCCCCCCGAAACGGAATATCCCTCCCAAGAAAGTATTTGTATAAAAATGGGGCTTTCCTCCTCAACAACTTTGACCTGAACCCCCAAAAGCGGGGGTAAATCATTGCCAGATTTTAATTCTAAAAGTAGATCACAGTCTCTTGGGAATTGGCCCCCCCGATATAGAGTACCAAGTTTACCATATATTAAAAACATTTTTATTCCATAGTAAAGCAGGTGGCGCTGTGGGTAAAACCTCAGTGCCTAGGACTTGCTGATCAAAAGGTCGGCGGTTCGAATCCCCGCGGCGGGGTGAGCTCCCGTCGTTCGGTCCCAGCTCCTGCCCACCTAGCAGTTCGAAAGCACCCCTAAGTGCAAGTAGATAAATAGGGACCACTTTATAGCGGGAAGGTAAACGGCGTTTCCGTGTGCTGCGCTGGTGCTGGCTCACCAGACGCAGCTTCGTCACATTGGCCACGTGACCCGGAAGTGTCTTCGGACAGCGCCGGTTCCTGGCCTCTTGAGCGAGATGAGCGCGCAACCCTAGAGTCGGTCACGACTGGCCCATACGGGCAGGGGTACCTTTAGCTTTACCTTTAAAGCCATTTGCTTAGGTAGATCTGAAAGTATGGCAGATGTGGGCACCTAAATTAGCTCCTTCAATCTCACTGTGGATGCCTTTTGTACTGCACCCACTTTTTATATGACAGGAAAATCATAGAATCATAGAATTGGAAGGGACCATGAGAGTAACCTAGTCCAACCCCCTGTAATGAAGGAATCTTTTCCCTGACATGGGGTTCGAACCCATGTCCCTGAGATTAAGAGTCTCATGCTCTACCGACTGAGCCCTATGATTGATTGGCAAAACTGATTGAAAAGAATGTGCTATTCAGAAATGGAGAGATAAAGATCCTTACAGACTAAGTGATTCATTTGAAAATGGTTCACCTATGTCAGCTGAACAAATGAGAAAAGTTGGAACGAAGATTGTAATTTTGTTTGATGTTTTATGTTCATCAAATTCTGAAGTTAAAGTGCATGCTACAAGACCTTTAACATCATTTGAAAATTTGATTATTAATAGAACAAATATAAATTATTCTATCTAAACTCTATCAAATAATTAATGAGTTAATAATCAAAAAACTGTAATTCTGTGACACAGCAATGGGAGCCTGGTCTAGGGACTGTAACATTCTGCCACCCTAGGCGGCTTCCTTAGTTTGCCCTGGCAAGTGATTTTCAGCACCATCTATGTAGCACGGGAGCCGCCCCTCCCCCGGCATCTGTGGGCACCACAACACCATCAGGCATTCCCCTGGGTGTCTTTCAAGGCCCCTTCCCAATTTTATATGGGAATTTTGGGATTTCAGGAGGGGGTTGCCTCTTTTTTTGGTGACATGTTGGTTTCTTGTTTTGGCTGCGTTTCATTTGTTCGGAGATGTCTGCTTTCGAGCATTACCACTTTTTCTTCTTGGAAATGTGTGTGTGTTTTGTGTGGCCCAAAACAATTTCTAAATATGTCTCCAAATGATTGGGGGCCCCCGATGAAAGAAATGCTTGAACAAGCCCCAGAGAGGTACAGACTGTTGTGTATTGAGTCAAAGGATTTTATATCTGTATTATTATTGTCTGTATTTGCATTAGGGTAAAGTAACTGCCTTTTGGTTCCAGAGGGTACAGCTACTATTGGTTCATTTAAGCTGCTGTATTTGGATCCTCTGTTTTATTGGTTTCCTCCAAAAGGTAGGACTGTGATTGCCTGATATTGTTCCCTCCAAAATGTATCATTTCTAGCTAGTTCCCTGTCCCTATAAATGTAGCTCTCCCCTCCTCAGGTCTCAGTCTTGTTTGCTTTAATAAAGAAGTGTTACTAGAGAACTGTCTCCAGCATATTATGTCAAGAGAGCTGAAATCACAAACCCCACGTCATAACACAGACAACCTCATAGTTCAGTTTCTTCATCTTTTTTAAATAATTTTTTTTATTCTTTAGGTTGATTGCTTCCAAATGCCTCCTGCTTGTACAAATCTGTCCATGTGGCAACCTTACTAGTGGCGAACTCCCTTGGGAAGCCTGCCTCGCTTGCTTGGGAGGGCTGTGATGAACATTACAGTCCCAGAATACACTCAGCAGCCTTTAAAGCAAGACTGGATCTTACACGGTTCAACATTCAGAGTCATCCACTAGTTAAAACAGACCAAAATCATTTGAAGCCTTCCTCTCTAATGGGTCTCCCCCCACTGTGTCAGAAATCATAGGTGTTAAAAGCAGCATCGTCTTAATTTGCAGCATTGTACTAGCTTCTCTCTCTTCCCCACCTGCTTTGTATGCAATTTTTAAAGGACAATTTTAAATTGGGAAGTCTTGGCTGCATTAAGGACAATCTTGGCTCTCCTGCGCTAATAGAGTTGTTGTGGACCTTAGCAGCAGCTTGAAATATTTGTAAAGCTTTTAAAACAAGCCTGATGTACTCTAGGTGCTCCGTGATTACTGTGAAATCCGTGTGAGATATTTTAGGGAGAGCAATTTGTGAATGGAATCAAATAAATAATGGGGAAAGTTGTTTTGTACTCTTTCATTTTTTTAAAAAAAATACTTTTATTTTATTTAGCAAGCCTTTTAAACTGTATGGTCAGATTATTCTTTTTGTTTTGTCATTGCGTTATGTATTTTTGTTTTTTATATCGTATACCATCCTGCAATCTTTGGATGAAGGGCGGTATGGAAATTTAATACATATATAGTCACCCAGTTAGATGGAATAAATTATTATTATTATTATTATTATTATTATTATTATTATTATTAGGAAATAAGTATTGTCCCTACTGGATAGGACAGCTGGAGCATATGTAATATATTTAAGTTGTACATTTAGGGGTAGACGTCTGTGAATTCTAACTTTATACATGCTTCCTTAATGAAGGGGGAGCATACATTGGAACTAGTGGAATCTACCTCTAAGTCAAGGTTGGGGATCCTTTTTAAGCCTGAGGGCAACATTCCCTCATGGACAACCTTTCAGGGTCACATGGTGTTTGGGGCTAAAGTGAGCAGAGCAACAAATACTTTTGTACAGGAGGCTATATTCTTCCCACATTTCTCAACTCTCCATCCAGGCAAAAAAAGAGGCCTTATCACAGTGTAAGGAAAAATCCCAGCCAGGTCAAGATGAGAGGTGTGGCTTGGGGATAGTCTGGACAGCCAAAGAAGCCAATCTTGAACATCCAGAATACAGTGGTACCTTGGGTTACATACGCTTCAGGTTACAGACTCTGCTAACCCAGAAATAGTGCTTCAGGTTAAGAACTTTGCTTCAGGATGAGAACAGAAATCGTGCTCCGATGGCACGGCGGCAGCAGGAGGCCTCATTAGCTAAAGTGGTGCTTCAGGTTAAGAACAGTTTCAGGTTAAATACGGACCTCCGGAACGAATTAAGTACTTAACCCAAGGTACCACTGTACATTTTGCCGAATTCAACCGGGCTTTCTGATGTGACTTGTGGAGCTATGCCACTTTCAGCACAACCTCAGAACAATGTGCCATTATATAGAAGAAATGCCTTTGTGTAGAATCATAATTTTGGCAGTATTGTTCCAGTACTTGCATAAAATGTGCTAAAGAAAACTTCATCTCCCTAAAAGGACCACATTAATTCACAGTCACTGGTCCCAGTGTTTCATTCTCCACTGGAGAAAGGGTCCAATAGTCATGTTCCTCTGGTGGGATACATGGGCATGGGTAGGTGGGTGGGGGAGCTGCCCCCATCAATTAAACCAATAAAAATACTTAACTAACTGAGGTTCTGCCCCCTCCCTACATAAATCCTGGCTACACCCATGGTGAGACAGCTGGACCACAGGCTATTCATGAGCATGGAACTGTGCATAGCATTGTTATAAGGTAGGCCATTGACAGGGCTCTATAGAAGCTGGCAGACAGTCTTTCCCCTCTGCATCATATCTAACCCTGGTGATTTTCAAGCTCTAGTTTTCATGACAGGAACAAGTCACATTGATGTAAATGATAAAAAGAATGAGACATGAAAACATACCAAAATCCCCCAGTGCAATCAGGGTTGCACTCAAGATGAAAGCAAGTGATTTGTTTCCACAAAACATTAGCATGTCTCTTAAGTGCCAAATGCACTTGTAACAAATGCGGGGGGAGGGAATATCTTCAAAAACACATACAGGCAAAACAGCTGCTGGAAGACAAATATCATTTTTAGACAAAGGCAGTAACTTCTGAGTGGCTCTCTTGATACTTCCTTGTTTACTACAACTGCACTAGTTTGTAAGAGAGTGCCTGTGCTGGCTCCTTTCTGTTTTCATATACAAGCTCCTAGTCTCAATGGAGGATTCCCATTTCTCTGGTTCCAATAATTCCTCCTCTCTGCTTCTCTCAAGCTACTTGTCTCCTCATTCTGACCCAATCACCCATCCAAGTTAATTGCTCTTTCATTTCCCTTGTGTCTTCATGACTCAACTATCTTGTACATATGCCTGGGCAATGGCGGCGGCGGGGGGGGGGGGGCGGAGATGGAAAGAAGGAAAGGAGAGGCAAGGATGACCCTCCTCCTTAAAACTACCCAAGTATTTGGTTTGTGTAATGAACAGGATCTTCTGATGGGAAAGTTTCATTGGCTTTCAAGAGAAAGCGAGGCTTATTCAAACATGCATATCCTGTGCTCCTACTTTTTTCTCTGTGCTAAACTAATTTTTTCTTTTACGATGTTATATTGTAAACTGCCTTGTGATCCTCAGATGAAGGGTGGTGTAGAAATTTAAATAGATAGATAGATGATAGATAGATAGATAGATAAAGATAGTCACTGTTTTATAGCTGTGGCATCCAGAGAATACTCACTTGTGCATTTGTCCAGCTAGTCCTGACCTGGTATCTCATTTTTTTCATTCTAGTCTCTTTGCTTTGCTGTGTTAAACCATGTCTGAACTTCCTGTGATATCAGAATAATGAAATTGTAGAGTCGGATCTTCTGGTTCAGGCATAGGCAAACTCGGCCCTCCAGATGTTTTGAGACTACAATTCCCATCATCCCTGACCACTGGTCCTGTTAGCTAGGGATGATGGGAGTTGTAGTCCCAAAACATCTGGAGGGCCAAGTTTGCCTATGGCTGATCTAGTTCAACCCCTGCAATGCAAGAATCACAGCTAAAAATACTGACTTTGGATTGTTGCCAGACTTTGTCTCTGGATCATATTTGGACATAAACTAATTCTCTGGCCTTTTGGACTGTGTTGTATATACAACTTATTGATGAGCTTTTGGTGAAGGTTTTTATCTTCTGTAACTGAGCCCCTGGCTCCTGAGGGCATCCTTGTGGAACGTGATGGGTGCAGAGCAAAGCACTACAATCAGACCTTTCAGATAAGCTCCAACCTAGTGGTTTTCAGGTGAGTCATTTCACATTTGATTCAGTTGTGACTCAACAGAAGATGTACATACTTCTCTAACAAGCTCCTTGCAAAGCCAAAATCTGGGGTTTCACACAATTTTCCCCACTTGTTGGGATTTTGGTTATCTAGAAAGCAAATATGAAAGGTACCATTCAGTCAAGAAATGAGAGAGGAGTCAATTCTCAAAAGTTTCTGTCCTTAAGCAATCCCAAAGCATTTTGGAAATACAATTTTTTTCTCTAGAGGCAATCCAGAGAGTATGCTTCATGACTCTAGCTAGGATATTTCTTTGGGATGTGGTAGCTAAAGTGGTGTCTTCTAGATGTGGTTGGACAACACCTCACATTATCCCTGGCCATTGGTCATGTTGGATGGGGCTGATGGAGTTTGTAGTTCAACAACCTCTTGAGAGTACCACATTGGTTACCCTGCTCAAAGGTGTTTGATTCAGGAATGCCCAGGACTCAAGACGCACTTTTCACCTGATTGCCTGTTAAGAAGAAAGCTAGATTTCCAAAATGTGCTTGGCTTCTGTAAACTTGGGCACTTTTGTGAATCAATTTCTCTCATGCTTCTTCAATTTTGGTGATCCACCATCTTTTTGACGTTCTACATCTGTTGTTCCTTTAGTGTGGAAAATGAGTACTCTAGCACTTTGTAGTCCTCAACTATAAGGGCGAAGAGCAAACCATTAAACCTGCATCTTAAAAAAGGAGTTTATAGTCATAAAAGCCTCCACAGGAGCTTCCCAATTAAGCCTTGAGGGCTGTAATTTCCTTGTCCCTAGCTCCTAATTAACAACATTTTGCAACAAATACAAAGAAACTAATCAGCCCCCAGGTGAAGATTAAAGGGAGGGGGGCATGCTGGCCATCACATGCACATACACACCTTGAGCATTTTGGAGCTGACACCTTGGCTGCTACAATTAGCAGTCCTTTCCTATGGCAACTAATTGGCATCAAATTGGCCTCATTAGTCATTGTTGAGTTAAAGTGAATGAGAGGAGTGTGAGGAAGGAGGAGAGGGGATTTAAAGAGGGGGCAGAACTGGTAAATAGAAGTGAGTGGCTAATTTTCCCCTTCTCCTCTACACTGTAGGCTAATCACTGCTCTTTACACCTATAACAAGAAGCAGCGGGATGCTGCCTCTGTCCACAAGGCTAACAATCTAAGCAAATTCCCAAGCCCTTTAGGGTGACGCATGCTAATGTCCACAAATCGCTTTGAAGATACAAAGTGCTACATAAGCATCCAATTTGATTTAGCAAGAACAGCTTCCTGTAATTTTTTGTTTTGGTTGAAATCTGCTCACAGGCACACAAGAGTGGCAGTTATCAAAGGTCAATTCAGTTAGTTACTACATCTGGGCTCTTTTAAAATATGTCAGAAAGAGAAACACTCATTAAGTTTTGTAGCAATATGACTAAGAGCTCAACTACCCATTTAACAAGTTTTATTTAGAGGGGTGAGGGGAAAGCTTTCAATAGGAATGGAATAAGCAAGCAAGAGAATAATGAGAACAATTATACAGCTTTGCCAGTGGGTTGCTTCAGTTGCATGGCTACTAGCCATGAAAACTATACTTGTGCCTCCACTACTGGAAGCAGTAATACTTTTGAATGCCAGTTGCGGAAAACCACAGCTTCATGGGGCTACTGCATCACACTGTTGACTCATATTAAGCTTGTGGTCAGTGGCGTTGCAAGGGGGTAGTGGTATGCCCCAGGTGCCATGTCGGGGTGTATGTGACAAGAAGGCACACCGCGAGGTGCTTGCCCCACCACCCCCGGGTGCGGCGGCATGAGCAGCCATTGCGCCACCGCAGCTGCATGTGGAGGATCCTCCGTTCGCAGCTGCAGCCACGAGCAGAGCATCCCGCCATCATCCGTACGGTGTTCGAGCGGCGCTGGCGGCAAACCACTATGTATAACACATGCGCAGTGTCACAAGCATGCACTGTAGGTAGGAACGCTGCACATGCGCCCTACATAGTGACGCTACACATACATTGTACATAGCAGTGCAAAATGTGCGCAAACGTCGGTTTGCCCCACCCCGGCTGTTGGTTAGCCTTCGTTTGCCCCTGCTTGTGGTCTACTAAGATCCCTAGATCCTTTTCACATGTACTACTGGCATGTCAGATGTCACTCATCTTATATTTGTGCAGCAGGTCATTCCTGCCTCAGTGTAGAACCTTACATTTCCCCTATTGAAAAACATTTTGTTAGTTCTCAAATCTGTCAAGGTAAACTTGAATTCCGTTTCTGTTTTCTGTGGCGTTAGCTATACTCCCAGTTTGGTGTCATCTGTAGATTTGATGAGCACCCCCTCAATTTCTTTATCCAGCTCATTTGTAAAGATGTTGAACAACAACGGGCCCAGGACAGAACCCTGTGGCACCCCACTTGTCACTTGTTTCCAGGTTGATGAGGAACCATTTGTGAGCACTCGGAGTTTGTTCAGTCAACCAACTACCAATCCATCTAACAGTTACCTTGTCCAGCCACTGTGATAACGGTTTGCTGCACTAGATGGGCCCTCGGCCTGATCCAGCAGGCTCCTCTTATGTTCTTACCATATTAATAGCAAAAATTGGAGACATAGAAAATAATGGATAATGATAAGAACAGAATGAGAAAGCAGATGTGGGGACCATCAGAAACTATCACTGAAAATGTCTCCATGTCTATATACTGGCTGAGGCAATGCATCAGAACACTTGATTCCTTGCCACTTTTATATACCATACTATGCCAAAATATGAGCCCAAAGCTGGAGGTGAATGAAGTAGTGGGTGTCTTTGCAGCACTCCTTACATTTTACCTGTGTTTTAAGGCAAGAAACTGGCAGCTGGCAACCAGGTTTAAAGCACGTGTGTGAATCACAGAGTGAAATAAAGTCATTGGGCTTTTAATCTGCATGGATCTATGTGGCAGGAACATCAGAAGAGACAGGGAGGTGCAAAACCGAACCTTTTTCAGTCTTAATAACCTTGAACTTCGTGTGTGTGTGAAGATACAAATCTTAGGCTCGGACCTATCTGCGTAAATATTTTATTAGCCCCCTCCCCCTTTGCTCAGTAATCAAGTAGGCATTCTTCAAAGAGCACCTTTGAAGTGAGATCATTTAGTTTCCTGATTAGAAGAGGAAAAGAAGACTGGCCTGTATCTCATAATAAACCAAAATCCTTTTAAGGGTGCTTTGCATTCAGAGAAGAAGGGCAGAAAAGATTCTGTATACTATGAACACAGCACAGATAGACACACAGAACCACACACCTGTTCCGAACTAAATCCAACATCCTTATTTTATCACAGCCAACTGAGTTCATCAACTTGGAACTGATTGTCGCCTGCAAATATGTTAAATCTGATTTCAATCTAAATACTGATGCATCAGAATCCACCAACATTTCCAGGTCTCAAATATGCTGCTGCTTGGGATTTAGAAGCAAAATCTTTGCTTTGCAAATACAATTCCAAAATCTTCCATTCAGTCACACAGGCAAATTGCTTTTCTTCTGAATTCATTGACTGGATTTCAGGTTCTGAATTTCTTGGTTGGAGGCACATACAGCTACCAATATTGGAGGGTTTTTGTTTTGCTTCTAAATAAAAGTGTGCATATTAAGAGTGATTATTTATTAATATTTTAAAATTGTTATATACCACCTTCCATATCAGTCCCAAAGCAGTATCCAACCTTAAAAAAGTTATTCAATTAAAAATTCCACAATGCGACACAATACTATGCCAGAGGGAAAAGTGTGTGGAGCAAGGGGTGACTCTTACCTTTGCACAGTAAGTTACATTTTATCCATGCAAAGGTCAGATGTTTCTACACACAGATCTCTCCATCCAGGTAACAAAGGTAGATCTGGGGCAGTCACACCAGACACAGAGCTTCTGTACTACTGAAGCTCCAGAACTATGGCATCCAATGGAAGGTGAGAGGTGGGAGGAAGGGGTGCCAGATTTTGGTGTTGCACAGGGTGCCTCTAAAATTTGAGACCCCAGGATCTGCCACTGCAGGTAAAGAAGAGGAATGATCACAGTTCAATAACGCATTCCAGCCAGGTGAAACGCACTTGTTGTCAACATGCAGAGGGTCAGGAGGCCAGCTGATAAGCCCCAGCTGTGCCATCTCCTTCCATCGGCCCATGCTCCAACGTAAATCAGCGACTCAGACTTCAAAAGCCAGGGCACACTATTAGCAGAGTGTACTGCGCACACAGAATAGGCGTGAGGCCTGTGAAGTCATTCTACAGCTACAGATTTATTAAACATAAATCAGAACAAAGAAACATGTCGTCTCTCTCTCTCTCATGTCATCTCATAGAGAACAGCAAAAGCAAAAGCTATACACAAACGGAAGTTCCCAGCATACTGTGCTGGAATGTAAACAGACATGTGACATGCAGACAATCTCATGCCTGTTCCTTAAGGTAGAATAGAAATGTCAACACTGAGGGAGGGCATAGAGCAGGACTAATGACGGGTGTGACTTGTAGAGAGAGAGAGAGGCCCCTGTCCTACCACCTCCAGTTAAATGGATCTGCAGTTATATTACATTAAAATCCCCCTCATATTTTAGGATATGTGCTGATGGAGTGAGCACACTTAAAAAAATAAAAATCTCCTGATGTAGTTGTTCACCATATGATTAAAATAATATCTAGTTTGACTCTCACCCTGCTCATTCAGGTCTACATTGTGAAAACTATGCAGGTTTGGAAAGAGATATAGGTTCACTTCCATCCAACCTTAATGATAGAAAATACTGGTTTAAGAATAGAAAATTATTGGTTCCAATCTCTCTGTTTTCATAAAGAACAAAATACTCTTAATTGTCAGCATGTGTGCAGGGTCTATGTTATTTTCAGTTTTGTATGGTAGCTACGATCATTATCATCATCATATAAAGGTGATGACAATTACAGATTGGATCCAGACTTAGGTTAGTTGCATTTAGTTCCCAGTCATATTAATTGTACTTAGTCATGACTCTATTTTTTACTTTGATTTTAATGGGATCGTCTACATCAACTAGGACTTTAGCTCAGTCTAGGTCCAGCTCAACAATACAGTGGTACCTCGGGTTACATACGCTTTAGGTTACACACGCTTCAAGTTTTAGACTCTGCTAACCCAGAAATAGTACCTCGGGTTAAGAACTTTGCTTCAGAATGAGAACAGAAATAGTGCTCTGGCGGCGCGGCAGCAGCAGGAGGCCCCATTAGCTAATGTGGTGCTTCAGGTTAAGAACAGCTTCAGGTTAAGAACGGATCTCCAGATAGAATTAAGTACTTAATCTGAGGTACCGCTGTAACAAGAATGATGAAGGTAGAATAAAGCTAGCTTCTGCTTCATTCAAATATAACAATGATGCTAACTTAGCCAACTGTCAAAAGGAAATTATGTAACATAACCATGGTTGAACTCTTAAGGAGTTGACCAAAGAATTCTATATATTCTATTCTTGAATTTATGGTTTAAAATAAAATAAAATTTACTCTCTTTGCAGAATGAAGTAAAACTAAATAAGGTTACCAGCAATAATCTCTAGATGCATTTGCCCTACAAATTTGATACCAGCTAGAGCTTGCTGATTACTATATTTTAAAGACATGCTGTGAATAATGGTGCAAGGCATTATTCTTACTGCATGTTTAAATTACACTACAAAGTGTTTACTGCACTAAATCCAAATGATTAATCCCTGGGATGCTGACTAATCCAACAGGGTAAAGAGTATTTTTTTTTATAAAAAAAACACCAAACCTAATAATATATGTGTTGGAGCAGCATTTATATTTAAAGTGTTTGTGAGAATTTGGCATGGGATTTTGATGTTAGCAGTGATAACAGATCACTGTAGATGGCAGCTTCCTAAGACCATGGTTTTTATATAAAGAAGCAACTCTTCTCACTTTATTGCTCCTTAGATGCTAAATTTTAGTACAGATATAATATTTTCTACATATTTAGGATTGAGAGAACAGATGCATTTCATATTTGATGGACAATGGACAAAGTAATAGCCATCTAAATCGTCAAGTATTTTATCAACAGTACCTATATTAAACTAAGAAATATGAAATTTCCCATAAACGTTACTGAAGCTGGACAACACAAACACGTGTCAAGGAATGTAAATTCTCAGAAGATGACAGCGGAGATCCATGCAGTAAGCAGCTGAATATCATAGGACTGGACCAGGGAGAACACATCACCATAAGCCTATTTTCAGCAGCAACCCTATGTTGAGTTTAACATGTGTCCCAACCCTCCGTTTTGAGCTAATAGGAGAGCTAATTCACAACACAGCTGGGTTTATTGGGGATGACATTTTACAACCATATTGAGGCTGAATCCCATCATCATTTAGGCCAAGACATGGAGGACCTATGAGCCCCTGGATGTTGTATGATTCCCAGCACCCATCAGCCTCACCCATAATTGCCAATGATCAGGAATGAGATGATGGGGGATGTCCAGCAACATATCAAGGGCTGCAGCTTCCCAATACCTGCTTTAAGTCATTACTGTGAACTTGATTCCCCCACCCTGGCAAACAGGAACAAAAGTGGAAGAGTAGCCTTCCTGCACGGCTTCTGGTTGATCTCATTTCCATGTACAGTGGTACCTCGGGTTAAGTACTTAATTCATTCCAGAGGTCCGTTCTTAACCTGAAACTGTTCTTAACCTGAAGCACAACTTTAGCTAATGGGGCCTCCCGCTGCTGCGCCACTGCTGCGCAATTTCTGTTCTCATCCTGAAGCAAAGTTCTTAACCTGAGGTACTATTTCTGGGTTAGTGGAGTCTGTAATCTGAAGCGTATGTAACCTGAAGCATTTGTAACCCGAGGTACCACTGTATATGGTTAAAAAACTAACAAGTTGAAAAAAGGATGAGTACAAGTTGGTACAGTTGTCAATGTGAGAGGCACAAGGAAAAAGGTTTGATGATGAAAGTAGGTACAAGAAATAACCAATGCTCATGCTTTTGCTGTGGGCAGTGAGGACATTTTTTTCTGCACAATTCTGACAGCTGAACATGGGAGATGCTGTCATTCACTGTACGCGGTATTAAGAGAGACAGTCTTGAAGTTATTTTCTAGCATTTTGGAGTATTCAGGTTGCAAGCCACAATATTCCCACATTATATTGTTATGTATATCAATAATTACCAAAATTATGGATAAAGCAGTTTTGGAATAGCCCCCCCCCCCATTTTTGGCACTCTATGCACAAATGGGATGTTTCACTATTGTCTCATCCTGATTACATTTGATATAGGATGGCAAATAAAAAAAGGTCAAGTGATGTAAAGTTTGAATACTTTGGAACAGAGAAGTGACCGATAAAAATATTGAAATTGCATCTGAAGGGCAAAAGCTATACACAATTGAAGTGCATGGTAAGTTCTTTTTAGGCATTTTCCCTGGTGTGTTATGATTCATGCCTACAAAGCTGGGCTCAAAATCTTATAACACTATCTATCACTATCTAACACTATCTATCACAACACTTCATGCTATTTGCTGATACAAAACAGGTAAAATGACAGTCCTTATTAGATCCAAGTTGTGTTAGTCTAGTAATATGCAAATCTTCAACTTTCACTGCACTTATGACAAGGAAAAGCCATGTAATGCAACTTGCCCTCATTTACATGTGGATATGAAGTTTATTCTGTAACATCAAGGGAATAAAACTGGTGATAACATAAAATTCTGCTATATGCAGCTGAGCATATATCTACATTCATAGAGTCCAAAGCTGCAACCTCATCACTGTTAGGTGTGATCTATTGCTTTGAACTAATCTCTAGAGACAAGACAAAATGGAACAAATAAGAGCTGCTAGAATTTTGAATCAACTGGCTGAAAATGTATTTTTAGCAAATTGGATATCAGGTGGAAACAAATAGCCTTAATATGTTTAGAAATAAAAATAGCAGAATATGAACAGAGTTTAGTATTGCTAATTGATAAAATAGTGGTGGAGCTTGCAAAGTGAAAGAGGACTACTCATGCTGTCAAGCAAGATGAACATAAATAATAATAGTGCAAACTGTTTATTCTTTTGCTTTATTTACTCTTTTCAGACTCTGGGTTTTTAGGTGGGGAGAAATCAGAAATTTCCTGCATTATTTGAGTCAGATATTATGAAGTTTTACTAGTTACAAAAAACTTACTTTGAGGAAATTGCTAATTAAATGATTTAAAACAAACAAACAAGATGTAAATTTCATCCAAAATACATTGTAGGAGTAAAATGTTTAGCGCATTGTGTTTGCTTTCTTTACCAAGATACATTACTACAGCATTGTTCTTATTCCTAAAAATGGTCAATGCACATGGACAGAAAAACAATATTCAAACTTACTGGCAACAGAAATTCCAAGGTCCTCTAACTTCAGATTGCAGAAAGTTGTATCAAGGACAAAATCCTTAACAGCGGTACCTCGGGTTAAATACATAATTCATTCTGGAGGTCCATTCTTAACCTGAAACTGCTCTTAACCTGAAGCACCACTTTAGCTAATTGGGCCTCCCACTGCTGCCACGCTGCTGGAGCACGATTTCTGTTCTCATCCTGAAGCAAAGTTCAGGTACTATTTCTGGGTTAGCAGAGTCTGTAACCTGAAGCGTCTTTAATCTGAAGCATCTGTAACCTGAGGTACCATTTACAGATAGGTAGCCGTGTTGGTCTGCCATAGTCAAAACAAAAAAAAATTCCTTCCAGTAGCACCTTAAAGACCAACTAAGTCAGTTCTTGGTATGAGCTTTCGTGTGCATGCACACTTCTTCAGATACCATTGCATTTGTATTCTGCCTCCTCCAAAGGTACCATTGTATTTGTATTCTGAGGTACCATTGTATTTGTATTCTGCCTCCTGCAAAGAGCTCAGGGTGCCATACATCCCTCCCTTCCTCACAAGAACTAATCCAGGTGACCAAGGCCAGCCAGTGTGGTGTAGTGGTTAAGAGTGGTAGTCTCGTAATCTGGGGAACCGGGTTCGCGTCTCCGCTCCTCCACATGCAGCTGCTGGGTGACCTTGGGCCAGTCACACTTCTTTGAAGTCTCTCAGCCCCACTCACCTCACAGAGTGTTTGTTGTGGGGGAGGAAGGGAAAGGAGAATGTTAGCCACTTTGAGACACGTTAAAGGGAGTGAAAGGCGGGATATCAAATCCAAACTCTTATGGCTGAGTGTGGCTATGAACCAGGGCCCTTTAAAACCAAGACACTATCCATCAAGCCACACTGGCGCTCAAATTTAGGAAAAAAGCCTTTTGCTGAAGAAAAATGGTGGACTACATTCCAATTGCCAAATGCATTTTACAATTTAGATGTGATGCTGTATGAAAAATGAAAGTTCCTGAAACAAGAGGTGTTTTAAGCCAGATAATGGCAGTCTGGTGGTCTGTTTCATAGGTCAATCTTTTGTGACTCCATGCTCTTCATTGCCCATCTGGTTCACCTTGCCCCCAAAATGGGGAGCACATTTGGGTTATTGTTCAGCACCATACATATAGTGTGAAGAAAGGGGACAGTGAAGATTATCTCTGCCTCTCATAAAACCCAGAGTCATCTATTGAAGCTGAATGTTGGAAGATTTAGGACACACAAAAATAAATATTTATTCCTGCAGCACATAAGGAATTTCCTACCACAAGATGTGGCAATGTCTACCAACTTTAAAAGTGTATTAGACAGATTCATGGAGTACAAGCCTATGAATGGCTACTAGCCATAATGTTTTATATTACCTCCAGGATCAGAGCCAGCATGCCACTTTAAAGAACTAAATTCTGGACAAAAATTAGGCCTTCGGTTTGATGCAGCGAGGCTCTTATTTTCTTAATAGGAGACTTTGCTGTGAACATCAGTATGAATAATTCTGGCCATTTAGTTTGCACATTTTTAATATTATCATCTGCCTCAAGGCACAAGGCAGAAATCAAACCATCAGATGCACATGGGTAGCTCCCAATGACGTATGCATCACAGTAACTCAGGAATTCAGGAGACAGTTAAGAAAGGAAAATGCCATCTGTAGGAAAGGTACAAACTCAATCAGGATGGTAGAAAATTGCATAGATTGCTAAACTGAATGGAGCAAAACCAGTGCATCAATCATGTGGCTAAAGCTTTGCCAAAATACAAAACGGAACTCCAGTAACAATGGCAACAAAGCATCTGTTGTCTTGGTTTTCCTTTTCTGTTCTGCATACAGAAATTATATTCATTGAGACAATAGAAGTTTGATTTAGTAGTGGTAGGTGCTTTGCAATTCTGCTTTATGGGATTTACAAGGAATTAAAGCACATAATAAGTGAATTAGTGCCACTTAATATGAGATGGAATTTTCTGCACAAAAGTCACTTGTTGAAATTAACTAAAATCTTAATTCAGGTTGAAATTTCCAATTTCACCAAAGTGGAATAGTAGGCAGAAATTTCAAGCAAATTTACCAAAATATGCATTCGTTTAATTAAATTCGCTGAATGCTAACCAAGTTCAGTTAACACAGCAATTAGCATTCTTTATTGTCTCAGTATTTTATTCTCATAATGTTTTACCATTTGCGTCAAACCACTTCCTTGCTGGGTCATTCAGTTAATATTTTTGCATCAGGATCCAATTAAGGTGGCTAGCATATTGTTTGTACAGCCTACTACAACCACTATGATGCAGTGTGTGTGATAAACACTCACAATCACACATGATTCTGTATTATAGCTTTGAGACTAAAAAACACATGATACATTTTGAGCTAAAATATATGCACATTAATATCCAAGGGAATAAAATTATAATGAACAACTGAAAAAAGTAGAATCAGCCAAATTTTAATTTATGTAACGCATTTTTCTGCAGAAATCCATTATCAGAAGCATAGAGAGCTAAAGCTGAACTGAAATGAGGGGGACACTTTTTGAGAGTATCTGCAGCAGCTCTTTTCCCATTTAACACTTTTTCAAGGATTGTAACAAATGGAGCAGAAAATATTGAGCCATAGGAGTGAGGGCAATCAGTTGTCTGACCAACTTAGATCATGCACAGAACTGATGCAGTCCTTGTTCCTTACTCTCAGTTGGCTATATGACATCATATAGCCTAATCTATATGACACTGAGACATCATCCTCTTCATTACATGATTCCCAGTTAGTTGGAATAACCCGTGTTACTGAACAGGAAAGAAAAGAAAAGCACAGAGTAATTTCAATTACTGTATTGGCCCGAATATATGTCACACTTCCCCCCCAAATTCTGACAGTGAAAAGTTAAAGTGCGGCTTATATTTGCGACCTTTCCTTTCCCCTGACGGCTCCAGGGCTGCTCTTGGGGGAGAGGGCCACACCGCTTTGCCCCCTCCAGGAAGCAGCCCAGGAGCATGGGGAAATGTCTTTTCTCCCCCCGCCCTCCGCAAATTTTTTTTAAGGTGCAGCTTATTTGTGTGTGCGGCTTATATTTAAGCCAATACGGTAAAAAATGACAGAAAAGTAAAAGCTTTGAAGGGAATCAATATGAACCAGATTTTAAAAAAGATGAAACTTAAGAGCTTCCATGCTGAAGCTTGCAAGAATCAGTAGTGAGAAAAGAATTCCCCGCCAGTAAATATTTCATCTCAATTTTTGGCCTAAAAAATCTAAATGTCCCTTCTTGATTAATACTGAGTGTAATGAATAGCTAGTGTTGTACTACCATGTCAAGGATAGTACAGGGGAAAATTTGAGGAAGAAACATTAAGTGCAAAGAAATCAAATGAAGTATGTGCATGTGAAAACCAGACCAGAGTCTGCTTCAGTTCCTATTCTTTACTGGAAAGTGACCCAACCCTTACCACCATGAGCAGGCCTGAGTCAGAGAGCATCAGATCAGAGTCTCTTGAGGTAGAGACTGCTGAATAAGGGTCTGTACTCCTGGAGCCTGTAAACCCCCGAGGAAGCAACCTACACCCCCTGGTCTTTTCCTGAGATCTTGTGAACCATCCTGAGATCTTTGGATGAAGGCCTGTATATAAATTGTCATTGTTATCATCTTGGAAGAAAATTTCAGAGCGAAGGAACACTGGGCTTTAAGGACTGCCTGTTTAAGGACTTCTCAAGGAATGTGCAGAGCCTCTGAGTGTGATCTGTTCCTGAAGATATAAAATTATTTAATCGAGTCCTTAGATAGGCTTCGAATTTGGAGCTTTCCAAGGTACTGCAGCTATTGGCTTGGCTTGCTACCATGCAAGGTCAAGGACATGACAAGATCAGATACTGGTGAGCATCACTGAGCTACACCAAAGCACAGGGCTTCTTTTAATATTATTGTTATTAATATTTATTAAATTTGTTTGTTGCTTTACTTGCTAAAGGCAACCCAAAGTGACTTTCAACCAAACATTTTCAATAATGTTTTAAATAACATATTCATATAAAAGTTATATAGATAAGAACAGGAGTAACACATCCACCCACTTGCTCCCCCTTAAATTGGGAGCAGAGCAACACCAGAAGCAGAGGTTTGAATAAACGAGGAGTAACATATATAATATTTGTTTGATAAGAGAAGAGAAGCAAAAAGCCTAACTACTCAAGGGAAATAATGGTTTTATTTTTATTTTTAAATCAGAGGCTTCAAATCTATTTGCAGTTTAGGGACACACAGGATTAAATGAGGTACTGCTGGAGACCATATGGGACTGGCAGAAATGACTGGCAGAATCCGAGACCAGGGGAGAGAGGCAGCGGAAGAAGATTGGAAGAAATTCAAGGACTATCTCAAGAAACATTGCAAAATTAATGAATGTTAGATTGACGTTGGTTTAGAAATTATGTGGTTTCTAGCTGGAATGGATAAGTAATAAGAATAGAAGGGTTAAAAATTAAACGAAAATTAAGGGAAAGGATTTGCTGAACTAATAAAATAGAAATTGGAATACAGAGAGGGGAGGTATGAGGAAGTCGGGAAAGTAAGTTATAAGAAAAGAAGGGATTGAAATTATACTTGTTTTTTCCCCTTTTTTCTTTATCTTTTGTCTGTTTTTTATCATTGTTTTGTTTTGTCTTTATGTAACCTTTGGAAAATTTAATAAAAATCTTTAAAAAAATGAGGTACTGCTGGGTATGTGTGTACAAGGGGATGACCTAGCACACAGAATTAGACTGTACGACTCATTTAGGCTGCTACAACTTTATGATGAAATCACAAATATGCCCTTTGGGTTTTAGGGTACCCCATGAAGTGGAGTAGCTCAACTTCTGCTGTTTCACCTTTCATTTCCCCAAGGCCACATAATCAATGCAAATCAAATGGACTAAGAAAGTTTGAAGGGATTCAGATTCCTTCCCTACCATGGAAAAGAACGCAGCCATCAGATGTATGCTGTAGAGACCAATTGTCTTTTCCCCTTTGGTGAGCAGTGTGACTGACGTCTGTGTTTGTCAGCAGAGACAGCTTGTCTTGAATTTGAGATAGCTAACTATCACTTGGGGAGACTATTAGAGGCAGAGAGTGAAAGAAAAACCAAAGAGAGGCAAGGGAAGGAGTAAAAAGGGAAGCTGGAGGAACAAAAAATGTAGTGAAGAATAATATACGGTTTGATATGTTAAATTGTTAACTTTGGGACAACTTTGCTAATATATGCACTGAAATTGAGAACAAACAAAAATTCCTCAAATGAACCATGAGTTGACTGGTAAAAGGAACCACAGAAGAAACCCAGACCTTTGAAGAATTTCATAAATTTGGAAAGCACGCTGATATTGTTTCTATGCTAATTAATTAGCATATTCAAATCAGTAATAACCCAGGATTTCTTCAGATTGTATGAAGTAAAAAACAATAGCACTAGCAATGAGAGCAAAAATTCAATTACCAATTCCAGAACTGCAATATACCTGAACTTCTTGATGCTGTATTCACATCCCTGCAACCTAGAGGCCATTATGTGTGCTCTCTCTCTCTCTCTCTCTCTCTGTGTGTGTGTGTGTGTGTGTGTGTGAGAGAGAGAGAGAATGTATTTATGCACTGTCATATTTAAAAGTATATGGAAATGAACACTGTGTTCAAATACTTGCTTTCCACTTCAATTTCCAATTGTTACTTCCTCATATCAGTCACACAAATTAATATCCACAATGCCTGTGTTCAGTGAAGAGAGTTAATGGCTACATAGGTCTCTCCGCTAGATTTGAGCAGTCCAAGAACTCTTACAACATCCGCAGTATGATTCCCAGTTGCTTGGGTTTATGTGATATGACATGTCTACTGGTCCTTCCCTGGGAGGGGAATAATCTCAACCAATAGTCAGACTGCACAAGAAAATAAGCTCTGGCATTTCCTATGAGAATTCTTTCCTATCAGACCACTCTGATAGTGTGGGTTGCTGGAGGCAATACCTGGATTTGTCAAAGGAGTGCTGTTGTCCATGATGTTCAAGTAGTGTGCTTCCATGTGAGCTAACATGGATAGGTGATGGTCAGAAATCACAGGGGGAGGGGCAAGGTGTTGTTTTGTGAAAAGAAAAACAGACTGCAGTTTAGATCAGGCACAGAAGAAAACCTAAAGAGTTTGGGCTTCATAAGCACCTGAGGGTGCAGACTATCTCCCTAGAAATCCAGCTTTCTGTTACAGTCTGTAAGCTATACCTCTGTCTATGGCCAGCCTGTATATTTTCAAACACAGTTGTTATGAAATTCCCAGACTATTTCACTGACCTTCATCGACAGGGAACCTACTTCTTAATATTAGTCCCCTGGAACTTTTCATTCATTGGAGCATTGAAGGTGGTGAACCTTCGGGTGCCAGCCGTGGCTATAGCCATGTGTTATTTGGATAAGACTTTGACAGATACCAGAACACTTTATGCTTTCCCAATGTCCAGCCTACCATTCAGGCAAAATGGCTGCCTTAATTTTCAAAGTTCAGATTTTTCCTGCATGAGTGACCAATGAAGTTAAATTCCGAGTTCTCAATCGCCTCAAAATTCTGATTTGCATATTTTCCAGGGTAAATTGGTACTCCAATTTGATTCAGGAACATAAAAAACCACATGAGCCGTAGATATCGTATCTAATTACTGTAATTTTCCATTAAGATTTAATTCTCTTAGAAAAGTATGTCTTGCAGTTCTCAAGGGGAAAACTGTTTATTATAAGCCACTTAGCAAAAGACACAAGAACAGAAATGTAGAGGCCGCAAGCATGCCATTACTTGACTCCCTTTGAAGTTGAGGCAGATAGGCACTGTCAGGTAGGAAGGCTGAGTGGACATATATTGCCACATAGTGATACGTCCAGTGGCATATATAGTATCATTGGTAAGGTATGGTATGTATATTTTGCAGTTTTTAAACACTGCATCTCCTTGGATGAATAGGAAGGAAAGGTAAATAGGAAGTGCTGCAAAGTAAAGCCAAGCTAACCCTCTAAATGCCAGGATATCAGATTAAGAAATGGCAGCACACAAAATCACATAGTAGGATATAGGATAGTAGGATATAGAAGACAAGAGTACTGGCTTCTCAGCCACTTGAACAACAATTTTTGGAATGAAGATGCTTTTAAGAATTCTCATGTGCCGTCATGATTTCAAGAAATCTAGCAAGGAACATTGATCACTTATGGTAGACAGGGCTTCCAGGTTGGCATCAGGAGACATGCACATTAGACAATGTGATTTGTCAAGAATAGCTCTTCCCTTTAAACTCCCCTTTCAATTTTGTCGATGACAAAACAAAAGCAAAAATGATATTTCATCTCGAGAAGAAAACAATGAAAAGACACCACAAGGAAAAAGGAGTAGATTATGCAAAGTGGCATGGGTTGAGTGAATAATCAAGGAGGTCAGTGTAAAAAGAGTGAAGTGTGATAAGGTATGACAATGGGGTCTCCTTATGCTACCCTAGAAGGCCCTTTGCTCCATTCTCAGGTTGGCACTGGGCACATCCACCTAGAGGGAATTACATAAATTGGGTGAAAATTGTATAGCTGCAAGGGATGGTATGAGGATGGATGGATGAGGATGGATGTCTTGCAGAACCTATCTCCCAACTGCTACATCAGTTATGATGTCTGATAACAGATGTGGGCCCCCTTCAAGGGGATCTAGACCAAACTGCCCAGCAGTAGATCTAGATCCAACAGGAACCTGAGTTCAAAAGGTAAAGCAAGAAGAGTAGGAGAAATACACCTGCCTTCAGTGAAGACTGGAACTAAACTGAAGGAGGAGCTTAAAGCGAGAAGCGCACGCAAATCAGCTAGTCATATATTCCTGCATTGGGTAAGTCACAGAACACAACCCTCAATGTGGATGTTTCTCAGTGGCTTGCAGTCATTGGACTCAGGGGACTAAGCTGGTCTCCTAAATGTTCCCCTGGTACCTCCTTCCCAAAGCCCAGTAAGCTTCTGCCTGGCTTAGGGAGGAAAGTGAGAAGCTCTGGTGGATCCAAGATCAGTCCAACAATATTCCCAAAGCCCATTCAGCTTTTGGAAGGAGGTAGAAGAGCTCCAGCATCCTGTCAGAACTGTGGTACCTCCTTCTCAAAGCCCGGGAAACTTCAGCTTAGGGAGGGAAGCACAATGCTTTTGTGCATGACGCCAGGATGTCACAATGTCACACAATGTCACATGCATGACATCGACCCCCCATGGCCCCTTGCAAGCTAGTGCCTTTGGCCCTAACTGCTCCCCTATGAAAATTTCACCACTGTCTCCAATGCCAGCCTGAAAAGTTGAATTCACATATGGCTCTTGGATGAATAAAAATATCCACACAGGATTACAATTTGTCTTAACCCGCTTTGGAGAGCATCAGAGGACACAAAGAGAAAGGAGAAATATATGAGAATAACAAGAAGAGATGTGGAAAACAATAAGAAAGGACTGGATAGCACTGTGAACATCATATGGACAGATTTGTGGACATTAAAGCAGCAGCAAGAAGATGATTGGATCCCCTTCGGAACTTGAAATATGGGTACCCCCAACAAAAATTTAAAATTTGGCTTTGTAATTTGGAATTTAT
Source organism: Podarcis gaigeae (assembly GCF_964106915.1). Lineage (NCBI taxonomy): Eukaryota > Metazoa > Chordata > Lepidosauria > Squamata > Lacertidae > Podarcis > Podarcis gaigeae. The sequence goes on from NC_139677.1 coordinate 76,326,977, forward strand.
GTAATTTGGTTTGATTTGATGTGATTGGTCGGTTAATAAAAATATTTTTAAAAAAAGAAAAAAAGAAAAAAGAAAAGAAAAGTTGAATTCACTGTGTTCAGCAGGGTAGATCATGAGACTCTTAATCTTAAGGTTGTGGGTTTGAGCCACAGGCTGGGCAAAAGATTCTTGCATTGCAAGAGATTGGATTAGATGATCTTCATGGTCCCTTCCAACTCCGCAATATATGATTCTGGCATCATTATGCTTCCACTTGCGGCTCGGGATACTTTAAAAATAAATAAACCTTTTATTAATCTTTATGAAGAGAAGACTTCAGCTCTGCAGAAGACTAAATCACCCCACTGCACAACATAGCACACAACATTATCCAACACTTATTGCAGTCGGAGGTTTCTGAGGATCTGAATGTGGGGCAAAGTTATCTATAAGGCAAACAAGTCAATGTGGATAAAAAGGTATTCTAAATTAATTGCAAAGCAAGGAATACATAATTGCATAAACTGTAAGAATGGGTTAATGTCCTAGACAGCTTTTATCAAGAAGGAGAAAATTGCTATGTAGTAGATATGCCCATTAATATATGAAAGAGAGGTGACATTCAAGATGATTTTTTAAAACAAGTGAGATGCAAAAGTGCTTGGTAAAAATACCACAAAGCCTTTTCCAAGGGAAATAAAGAACATAGTGAGGTGGGCAATCAGGAAATGGTGATGATTTAGTAAATATAATTATTGTTAAAACGCAGGCAAGGAAATGGTGTGTGTGGTGGGGTTTTTTTTTTTGGGGGGGGCCAAGTCTCTACAAATCATCCGCTAATGGATTAAATGCATCCGAGGGTGAGGAGGAAATTAGCTGATCAATTCATTCAACAACTACTAATTATACCTGACAAGTCAGGGAGAAATGAGGAAGAGAAAGCGAAAGACTGGAGGAAAGCAAACGTGATACAAGTTTGCAAGTCTTTCTTGTGTTTTTAAATAATATAGGCCCAGGGTTAGGGTTGCCATATTTCAAAAAGCAAAATACCTTTTTTGGGGGAACAAACCCATATTGTTGAGCTGTTTTGGGAAAATCTCCCCCAAAATTAGTGATTTTAAGCTTTAAGAGCCGTTTTCGCTGCTTTTTCCATCACATTGCCATACACCTGGGATTTCCCTGACACTTTGCCAATTCGACAAAATTCCCCCGACGCCATTTTTACACTAGAAAACCAAGACATGTCATCCTGACATATAGCTAAAACAGATTGAGAAGACTCTGACAGTGTTGCACTCATTTAAAGCATGCCATACCTTGAGTGTGTAATGAGTGTAAGAGTTGCATAGGATCAGTTCAGATAATACTTGCCTCCCCACTATGACCTTCTCAACACAAGGGGAGTGTGTGTGTGAATGCCCTGTCCATCCAGCATACAACCATGCAAACAGAAATCCGACCTGGTGTGTGTGATTTGAAGATAATCCCAGCATTCTTGAAATTTGTATTGAAAAGATTATTTCAGTTTAAATTGGAGTAGGCAAGATTTCCTAGATCACGGCTAGAACATGTGCATTTTACTCTTTTCTCCCCTCATTATTACTGAAAATATTTGGACTGTATTGCAAGCTGGAATTGTCAGAAATGAAAAAAAGTATATAATGGACAATATGCTTAAGTTCTTTACCCATTCTTTTTGTAGAATATAGAAATTTCCCTAAACCAAACAGCACTCTCGCTTTGGGATAATTGCATGTTTCTTGGGAGTATGCTGGGGGGGGGGGGTGAGTCCTAGAAGTGAGATTCACAATGTGTTTGCAGCTGTAAATGCTCTGGATCTAATAAATGTGTGTGTCAAAAATATTTAATTACTATTGCAGAAAATCTACTTTCCCTTCTTTTCTTTCAAGGCAATGCAAATGTCCAAATGTAGACTGATTTCATCTGATATCTTGGCATAAGCAATATGCAATTTTTTGCATGACAGTAATATATGAGTCAAGTTGCCTTGGGGAAACTTATGCTTTTAACATTTAACATCCTGTATACCTGCTGAAACGCAACAAACCATTTAAAACAATAATAAGAAGAAAACCGCTGAGGAAACCTCTGTTCAGTTTTACCTTGCGGGGGCACCAATTACTTGTTTGAAAGAAATGTAATCTTCCCTTCTTTTCTGAAGCCCTTTGACATTAAGATGCATTTATTATGGTGGGGAGATACAGATTTAATACCCTAAGTTCTTATGATGCAGGTCCATAGCACTGAATGTATATCAGCACACATTGTTTGTGAACTGAATTGCAAAAATAATGGTCAAAGGGAAAACACTGTGTCAGTAAACGCTTGGAAATGAGAATTCAAGCCAGGAAATGCTTCTGTGGATTGAAACCTGGTGACAGAAACGCAACAGGAGACTTTTTGTTATGTTTCCTCCTGGATGCTATGTGCTTCACAATCATGAGGTGAGGACTCTGGGGGCAAGGGCGAAATGCAAGGGGTTCCATCACCAATCACTACCATTTCTTGTGGCCCAGAGGACCTTAGGCACACCTGTGAATACACACACCTGTGAATACACCTTATTTACGTATTCATTCATTTTGATTTATAGCAGGCAACAATTTTCAAACACTGCCATATAAGCATTTTACAAGGCCTTTATATAACTTATACAGCATATATATAACAGTGTGGGGGGACTAATAAAAGCACATTATTAAAATATATTACTGAAATAAACCCCATACTTAATCCCTTGCATAAGTAGGATACGTTAAATTTCAGGATTTCTGTCCTCCCACTACACACCACTGTTCCTTTGTATGATACCACCATGCCGTGTCAGTGGCATGGTGTTCCTGACAGTGCAGTTGTTGTAATGACGCTATCACTGGCCCGTAGCTCAGAGCCACAAACTGTGCTGTTCAGCCTGTGGTGTCAGCAAATCATTGGTGCTGTAATGACAAAGTGGCAAGCTTAACATAGGAACATAGGAAGCTGCCTTATACAGAGTCAGACCGCTGGTCCATCTAGCTCACTATTGTCTACATGGACTGGTAGTGACTCTCCATCATTTCAGGCAGAGGGAATATGCAGCTCTACCTAGAAATGCCCGGGACTGAACCAGAAAGCTTCTGGTAGACACTCTTCCACTGAGCTGCTATTAATTATTATTACAATATTATTATTATTGAAAATTGTATGCTGCCATTCATCTGAAAAATCACAGTGCGGTTCACAATGTAAAAATACAAAACGAGAACACAAAATATATAATAAAGCAAAAACAAACCAATTATCCCCCCACCCACATTTAAAAAGCCATAGATTGTTAATCTGCCGAACGCCTGGTTAAAGAGAAACGTTTTGATATGGCACCTAAATATATGTCATGTAGGCGTCAGGTGAGCTATGGCCCTTCCCTTAAGGTTTGGATCAGTGGTGTGTTTATGGGTAATAAGACTTAGGATTAATAGAGTATATTTCAAGTGTTTGAAAAATCCACCTGAATTACCTCTACAAAATTCCTTTAATGTAGGCAACCTCCTCTATTGCAGGTGGAGTGCTATGGATGGAAGAACAACAGCTTGGTTAAAGCCTCTTAATAGTTTATGGCTAAGGTGAGATTTACACTATTGTCAGATCACACTCTCAACCAGCCTTCCAGACATAGCCTCCCACTAGCATACAAAGTCTATTACTTATTTTCTCACTCTCTATAAGGGCAACACACGTTTCACCCCTCCAACACTTCTCAGCTGACAATATGGACACGCTTCTACTACCTCCATTCTGATATCAAAGATCGTTTCCTGACATCACCACCCCCTTCCTATACCATGCTACTGAAGACTGTATACTGTGGGTTAGATCTAGACTTGGTCATGCTCAGAAAAGGCCCAATGTAATCAAGGAGTCTTAAGTTAGTCATGACTAACTCAAGTCACAGTGATTTCAATAGGTCTGCTCTGATTATGACTAAGTTTGGATTTATCCCCAAATGGGTTGAATTTAGATCCCACTGAAATCAATGTGGAAAGCTATTTGACTTCAATGGGAGCAACAATCAACACGCCTCATCCAACCCCTCTTGCTGTATTTCTTTGTGCAACAACAGCCTGTCCTGAACTGTTTTTAAAATACAAGGTGGCATTTGTCCTTTTAGTTGCAAATGTGCTACGGTCATGGTCCTGTAGTTCAGCAGTCTGCAAAACAACACCATACAATGCACTTCACAAACATCTTCATGCTCATGCATGTGCTGTAGAGACGAGATTCACCCACCCCTAAACTCAGAGATTTGACTGCTATTGCACATCTAGCAACCTCTGACACCATTTTCAGAACAGCATCTTCAAAAGACAGAAAAGGAAGCCAAGAGGAGCAAATTCCATAGATCAACTACGCATTGTGTGAAGAAGTGTTTTCTTTCATCTGTCCCAAATTCAGCTTCACTGAATGCCCACATATTATAAGAGAGGCATAAAAACTTTTCTATATCCACTTTCTCAATACCATGCATAATGTTATACATTTTCTATAAAAGAAAAAGGGCCAAATGCTGTAACCTTTCATTCTAAGGGAATAGCTCCCTATTCTTCACCTGGAAATAGCCAAGGAAATACATTATAAAACCCCAAAGTCTTATAACATTAATACTATCATATCTTTCTCATAATATTTTTTTTAAAGATCATTTTCTGGTGTGTGTGTAAAATTATAACCCGTTTTTGTTAATAAATTAAGTTGCAGAGATAGATTTGGTTTATGGCAAACTCGCCTACTTTTTATTAAAGGCAGAGCCAAACCAACAGTTGAGCATGAAAAAAAACTCATCCTCCCACAGCTTCATATCCTCCATACTCTCAATTCCCATCAGCCCCAGTGAGCAAGGACAATGGCCAAGAATGATGAGAACTGTAGTCCAAAACATTTGACGCATTCCAGGTTGAGGAAGGCTGATTTAACTATAGCAATGAAGATTTCCAAACCTACCCTTAGCCATAGTTGGAATCTTCCCCTGCATGTGAACAACCCTGTTTGGAGAGGGATTATTATTATTATTATTATTAGTTGCTAATCCTTCTCTTGTGTGTTGTCAGTGCTCAGTGCATTCCTCACAAAACCGCAGGTTGCAATTACAAGCAATCAGCAGTGTATTCACCTAAGCTTATCTTTCATTTCTTTTCCTCTGAGGCCTTTTAGTTTTTATGAGGGGAAAACAAATAAAAATATTGCACACAGGAGGAAAAGGCTGACAAGAGCTGATGTGCAAATGAATGAGGAGAGATTAGAGAAAGAGTACATTAATTTACTTTATTTATTGCACCCCAAATTTCCTAATGGTGGTGCCCACCATTAACTGAGTTCCTCTGGAATATTTGTGTGTGGGGGGGGGCAGTGAGCTCACTCAAACACAGGCAGTTCAGTGCTATGGAGCTCCGGCAGCATTAACAGCAGTGTGTGCCACTGCAGCTAATGTGTTATCCTGCACTCGACATGTGGGCGAAGAGTGATGAACCCTTGTGTTGCTTGCTGCAGTGAAACTTGGAAATAACTTACTACAGCAAATCCCGCAAAGCCTTGTTTCATCTTAGCAGCAACTCAAGAGTAGCTCCAAAATCCACATGAGCTCCTGCTACTCACTGGGCTTGCTCTGTCCCTTTTGTGTTCTGTCTCTTGGGGGGGGGGGAATCCCTATGCAATTGAGACGCAGCACTTAGGAGTAATGTTTAACAATTTCTGTAGCATGTTGAAAATGTTCCAGACACTTCAACAACACAACTTCAGTAATGCCTGCTTGCAAGAACTCTGCAACATAAGCTAGCCTGTTTTGAATGAGAGAGGTGGTGGGATGCCCAAACATTATAACCTGCACAAGTGAAGTCAGGGCAAAACCTAAAGTGATGGAGGATACTCATTGCCTGACTCTCCCATCGACTTTTTCTTTTACTGAAAGTGGCCACAGAAGCACCAAATTCACATCAGGACCATGGTGCTTGGAGTTTAAATCCCTCCAAAGCTGCTATTAACCACAGAGGGTAGGGCTGGACTTGGTTGGCATCTGTCTGTCTCAATGGAGTCAAATCACTGTGTTAACAGCACCAGAGTGACATCCCTGGGGCACAAGCCTGGGCAATGTACCTATATGGAGATCCTGGGCTGCCCAGATGACAAGTCCTGCCTCCCGGCTTCCATGATGTGGTCCAAAGCAAAGCAGAGCAGTATGTTTAGCACCAGTTTGGCTGCAGGAGTTGCTGGAAGGAGGCATATAAGGCTCCACCCAACCATCTTAGGGATTCCACTCTGGATTTGTGTAGGATTTACTCCTTAACCTTTTCTTCTTTGGAAGATATCCCGCAATGCAGTGGAGGCTTAGGATCACAGTTTTTCCTCTCCTGGATGGGCTGCCCTGATGAGCCCTATCTGCCCATCACTCCCGCCTACAGCATATGCAAAAACTACCATCTTGACCATGGACCCACTATTGGTCTTGTCCATTCAATCCACTGGAGCCTGTCTTCACATGCAGGGGAAGTCCCTAACTTGCTGAGGGTCTGAGACTCATCAGCTACCCTCAACTGGTTTAGCTGTCCAGTTGAAGGCATTTCCCAGGTGTGGCCACTGTTGATAGCTTCTAGGAGCCACAGGTGAAAGCTGAGTGCAGGGTGGGGACAAAAGGTGGACAAACTACCACAAAAGGAGCAAGACATGTACCTTGCCAGATGTACTCTCTCTCTCTCCTAATACCCCATACACCTGAGGGCTAGACCGCTTTCCTTTCTTCCTGCAGTTAACAGGAACTTCCAGATGTTTTGTTCTGCAAGTCCTATCAGTTCCAGCTAGCATCAGGCTGGGGGAGGCTGGTTTAGGCTGACAGTAACTCCCAAGGTAATGCAATGACCTTTATGGTTGAGAAAGGAGTCCTAGTCCCATGCTTTAACCATGATACCATCATGTCCAGTTTAAGCTTGTGACTGACAATTTGTTCACAAGTGAACAAATTGCACCTGTGGGACAATAGGGGCATGGTTCAAACCAATATATAACACAATCCTATAAATTGGAGTTAGTGGGATTTACTCCCCAGTAAATGGCCAAAGGCATTTTTAAAACCTCTTATGCTTATTTGTACAATTAAAATAAATAAATTGTAACATATTTGTTTATACTATGTTTTATGTTAATAGAGCATTAAAGTGATCAACTATGGCTGATGCAAATCCGAATTAATATTGCTAAATTAGAACTCATAAGAATGCATTTAAAGACCTTATGTTTACTAAGTTCTGACTTGGAAAGTCTGTTGGCATCAATTAACTTATAGATTCTGGATAGACCTACACACACACACACACACACACACACACACAATGTAAATATGTATATATATTTTATGAAAAGTTAATGCTTTTGGTTTGTGGGAGACATATAAAGAAGTTATCAAAAACATTGTAAATTTTTAATTCTAGAAAGATTCAGCCAAACAACCAAATTTAGATTCTCTCACTCACAGAAATCACATCAAATTTATCAGCTTAATCACTGCATTTTAAATAAGTTACAAAGAATACTCCAAATTATTTTTTGTTACTCTTAGTTTCTTAGAAACTGATACAAGAAGGAGAGAATTGTCCTATTAAAGTTACTTTCTGATTCAAGACATGCGAGGCAAAAATATTTTACACAATTTAATCTCAAACTCAGTCTTTTATGTTACTGGTACTACTCTGAAAATACGTTTATAATAATAACAATGTTAAAATCTCAGCTCCTTGTGGACCAAATACTGTTTATATCTCAAGCATATTGTCCTTGCATCACCTGCTATTAAATTTTCCACTTATTTCACAGTTAATTGTGATTTTGCATACCAGTTCAGTGAGGGAGTAAATCTGTGTCCAGACTGTATCATGTCAGGTAGGGCCTGATTGCATATTCCTCCATTTACTATCCCACAAAAAACTAATTGTCAGGAATAAATAATCTATCCTTGTCTTCTCCTTGATATGCTACTTTCCTAATTGCCATAATAAGGGGAGTCAATCAAGCTAGGCCCTTGAGATCTGAAGTGGTGCAACCTAGACACAGGTTGACTACCACAAGTCTAAGCCATTGTTGTATCATTTTTCACTCATGAACGTTGTGCATGTAAGATTAAAAACTGGAAGGAGAGGTTAAATCTTCCAATTTTGATTTCTCAGTTTCTAAATATTAAATTCAATTTCTGGAACATTAAAAAATTTCATGACAATTTATCAGCATTTTAGTGCAAATTTATCATAATATTTACATTTTTGTATGCAGTTATGACTAACATACACATTTTAAAAAGCAATTTCACCTACTGTAATGCGTTTGATATGCTATTTTCACCAATATGGGCATTTGAATGCATAATATATGCATTTCCATACACAATGTATGGTCAGAGAACTGCATTACAAAATTCAGAGAAGTATGAATTAAAAAGGGTAATTGTGTTTTGCTTTGCCTATTGATCTGAGAAGTGTGAATTTGATAGTTTTTCATTAAAATGCAAAGAAAATCAAACTTATCCCTCATCCCTAACTGGAAGTGAGCTATCTTTAAAATTAAATGGACAGTAGCCAATGCAAATTTTCGTTTGTGATACAGAAACAGGAAATGCAACAGACATTTTTAGTGTCTATCCAAGAGAATAGATAACCCTCGACAAGCGGCATTCGTTTGAGATTTGCCTTCTGCTTCAGTAACGAGCCTCAGCTGTCTCCTCTTGCTTCAGCACCATGTGCTGTAGGTGGAAATGACCGGCTGATTTCAGCTTGCCAAGAGAAGTTGAGCCCATGGTACTGAATGTGGCTTGTTAAAGTTACAGCATTAAATTGGCTATAGTGGGATTGGCAGGTGTGCTTCCTGACCCGAAGGCAAGTTGGCAATTTGTTTTGAGTGGCCAGTCTATTTCTAGGGAGAAGTTCACTTTTCAATTGCTTCCCTTCAGCTCTCAACATTCATCCACAGTGCGCTGCACTATTCCCTTGCAGACATGTTGCGCTCTGAGCTACAGTTACCTTTTGCATTGCACGACTCAAAAAGTTGGTTATTTTTCCTTCTTCCTTCAATTCTAAGCTTCCTCTTTTATCACAGAGGTGAACAAAGCTAAAGTCTGATCTCTTGTAAACATTAAAGCTGATGCCACAAGATAACAAAAATGAAAGAGGGTCAAGGGAGAATAAAACGTGGCACGATTCTGCATGAATGGTTTTGTTCTACCTGGATGCACACAAAATGAGGACTGTTACTGTCCCTTCTCAACCATCTCTGGAAGCATTTTATATCTCAGTGGACAGGGAGCAGACACATCAGAGATCTCTCCCTCCAGAAATGAGCCTGCTGTGGAGTTTGCAAACTCCCAGAGGCCCATCAAATTGATGACATTTGGCTTGGAAAGCTTCGTAAATAGAGCAGGCTTCTACAGCTAGTCAAAGGTTTGGTTCCAGTGATCTCCAAGGACCTCAGGCAACTGACCAATTTAGTGCAGGTATCTCTAATCCGAAGGAGCAAAAACACTGTCACCCTGCCAAACTGGTGAAAAATATCATGAAGAAAAGCAATCCCTTCTGCATATAAGCAAGGAAGAAGAGGGATGACAGTGCCAAGGCACACCGGTGACAGATGCTGAGAAGAAACATCTGCATCCTCCACAATAGATGCTGCTAAGGGGTCTATGCAGTCACAGAAGCAAATCAATATTTTCTTCTGAGCATACAGACTTATTTCCATTGCTAGTATGGAGATGGAATAGAGATAATGAGACTTTGGCGCAATCTCACTAGTATTTGTATGAAATAATAGCCATTTCATAAACAAAGCTAGCTTCAAAAATGGAACAAGAAGAATGCAGGGGTTTTACAAAACTCCCACAGGATATAATTTCTGAGGCTAACCGCCACTGAATGCATACAGAAAAGCAAACTCAAGTTGTTTAATCCAATCCTTTCAGTTTGATTCACGCTAAGGAAAAGTAGCAATCTGTAATTTTGGGGAAAGCATGAAATAAGTGTCTTGAACAGATGGTTGCACAAGCCTGGCCCCCTTCTGATTGGACAAGTGGGACGTGGTCTTCAGAACATTCTGTCCTGCATGCCTTCCACTGCATGGTAAAAGAAGTTCATACCTAATCCAGAGCAACTGTTCACGACTTCCATGATAAATAAGGCAAGAGCTTTGAGTGCAATTCTAAATAAATAAATAAATAAATAAATAAATAAATAAATAAATAAAATAAATTCAAGTTCCATCAAAATCAAATACACAATGAAGCAGTTAACTGTTGCTGATTTCAATGGGGCTTTGGTGCACTTAACCTTTCTCTGAATTTCACACATTGTATGCAAAAGAACCTCACAACTTTTGCAGTTCCAGCTTACCCCACCCGTGGGAATGGTGTGGTAGAAATAATGAAAGATCAGGGGAAACACAAACAGCTGGCTGCTCAACTTAAAGAAGCAGCAGACATCCAAACAATGTGGCAGGAATAAGAAGAGAGCGAGGGCCAAAAGCAGCCCTCTATGGATGTCTCACAAAGCAGATCACTTTCAGTCTTCATCCTACAATTTTGCCCTAAAGAAGAACCTTCCTGACTGGCAAACATAAACAGAACAACACATGCAGAAAACCCTTTTTTGAGATTTGGACATTCAGTTCAACAAATCCCAAGTTAGTGTCTTAGGTTCATAACCGGCTCTTGGGGGAAATGTAGAATAGCTCAGAACTCCTAGGATTTCTTGCCTGGGTTTCCATAGAAGTAAAAATCCATGCTTGGTACTAGGAACGGAAGAAGAATTTTGGGATGAAATTTCTGGATGCTTCTACAGGAAGCATGGTGGTTGAAGTTACACTCTTTTGTATTTTAGGAAATCTCACAAATGGAGCTTCTCCCTGCATGATGTCTGTGTGTTAGTTTTGCACTTTAAGCACACTGATTCATCCCATAGGCTGTATATGCTTGGTATGGACAACTTGGTGGTAGGCTTTCTGGAAGACCAATTGCTGTCCAGTTCCTGCATCAGTACCAGTAACCTGAAATGACTTGGTCAACCCTGAAGCTTTTTAGCAGGACAGGCGAATGAAAAAAACAAAGTAAAGTTATTAGTGCTAATGCAGGAGGGTGCTTGGTGTCATGCCCCCCAGCCTGCCCTCTATCTTTGCAATTTATTTTCTCTCCCCAGATGAAGGACATTATATTTATTAGCACCACCCTTGCCCTCCTTGCCCACAGCTGCCGCTGTTATGACCTTCCCTATTCACTTTCCAATTAAATTCTCTGCTCCTGAGAAACTGCTCAGCAGGGAGTTTCTTGGTCTCTCTCCCCATCCAAGTTTGGTTGGTCAAAATAGCCCCTGGAAATTTCTAGCTGAGTCCTAAGTAGGATATTATAAATTGGAAACAGCACACTGTGCTGCAAGGATAGGCACTCCATCAGTGCTAAAATAGCAACTCCCCAGGATCCAGATTGACAACTACATTCCCAAAAGGTTGAGACTAAGCTTTAAAACTTTATGTTATCAGTAGGGTTCATAATAGCTTTTAAAAGCCTGAAATATATATCATCTATTATACTCATACACACACACCAAAAAAATTCTGTGTGTATCTGCGCACGCGTGCATTGGGCCTGATCTCACTCTCTAAAAGGCTATCTACAAAAAGCTTATATATGGTTTTAAAGCAGTAGTAGCCAACAAACTGCCCTCCAGGTGTTGTTAGACTCCCATGAGCCTGAGTCAGATTGCCCAATAGGGATGGTCTATCTGTATTCCAGATGCGGGTGGCGCTATGGGTTAAACCAGGGAGCCTAGGACTTGCCGATGAGAAGGTCGGCGGTTCGAATCCCCGCGACGGGGTGAGCTTCCGTTGCTCAGTCCCTGCTCCTGCCAACCTAGCAGTTTGAAAGCACGTCAAAGTGCAAGTAGATAAATAGGTACCGCTCCAGTGGGAAGGTAAACGGTGTTTCTGTGCGCTGCTCTGGTTTGCCAGAAGTGGCTTAGTCATGCTGGCCACATGACCTGGAATCTGTACATCGGCTCCCTTGGCCAATAAAGCGAGATGAGCGCTGCAACCCCAGAGTCAGCCACAACTGGACCTAATGGTCAGGGGTCCCTTTACCTTTTTATCTGTATTCCACATTGTCTGTCGCTAAACTATAGAGGAAAAGGTCTGCATTTCCATTGTGGGGATGGTTTCTTTGACAATGCAGAAGACTGGCTAATTTGGATCAGATTTTTTACCTACCTATGGAGCTCCACACCTGAAAGCTACAAAGCATTGTAAAGGTGACAGATGTCACTAAAAGAAGATTTGCTTTGCGAGGGAAGGAATAAAAAGAAGAGGGGAAACAACATGAGTTGACAGAAGAGTTTCTCCCTCTGAAAGTTTCCCTCTCTGCATAAGTGTTCCCTTCCCTCAAAAAATAGACAAATAAAGGGCTTAGTGGTTTTATAAATAATAAGAATGAAATTTATATCCAAATCTGCTTAATGGGCCACTCTAGATTTATTGCCTTCCCTATGTACTAGTTAGTGTCAGGATAGCCTGCTGTGGAACTCACACCTCTTCCCTCTTAAAACAGTCATTGAGCCACATCATCCTTTTTACAGCCAATCATACAAACATAAGAAAAACCCTTCTGGATCAAAGGCACATCAAGTCCATCATTCTGTTCTCACGGTGGCCAGTCATGTGCCAGTGAGAAATACACAAGCAGGACATAAGCACAACAGCACTCATTCTTGTGCCCTGCTCATGTGTTCCCTTGAACACATGGAGGATTTAATCTGGGGGTGGGGAATAGGGTCCACACACAAGCCTCACTCCAATGTCTTTGGGCACACCAGCTAATTTTCAGATACTCATGATTAGTGTTAACATCTTGAAGATTTTTAACAGTGTTTTCAACTCCATGTATTTAGAAAATGCCCTGTAAGTGGTAACACTAGCTTAACAGGGACATTTTCTAAGCATCTTATATCAGTTTAACGCTTCAACTCTTCGGGTTAATGCCTGAACACAGCTTTTCCCATGTATTGAAAAAATGCATAGGGCAAATGCATGGAGAGTGTCATGTATAGTTTTGGTTGTATGCAGTGTTAGAAACTGGGATAGAAAGCTAGGAGCCAAATGGCTCCTGGGACCTGGGTTGTGGGTGCCAAAACAGAATGTCTAGTCGCCATTGTGGGTGAGGGGGCAGACACTTTTTATTTATAATTTTGATAAGCATGAACTAATACACAATTAACGTAAGTGACAAATTGTTAATATCACACTTTTAAAAGAAATTGCCAATATGTGTTTAATTTGGTGTTTACAATAAAATATTGGTACCATACTTTATTGTTAAACTCCTTAACATTTTGTCTATCCTTAACATATACTTTGAAGCTTCAAAGCACATACATTTCAATAATCCTTGAGTATCAGCCAGGTGCAAAAAATGGCACCCAGCCTTTTTGAGCTGTTTGCAAATGGAGAATCTTTAGGCGCAAGATGCACCTGGCGCCCTACTAATTTTGAACCCTGGTTGTATGATAAGTAAACCCCCAACTATCCCATTCCTAGTATTTGTCTATTCAAGGCCAAGACTTGTGAAGAGGTTGGGGTAGCATTGTAAGGCGCACCTTCATTCAAGGAAGAAGATGGACTAATGTATCTACTGGGAAGAAACAGAACTGAAAAAGAGGTTCAAAAGTTGGAATCTCAAACAGCAGCTCAGGACCATGGACAGATCACAGGGGAGCTGAATGCAGTTAGGCCAGAAAACAGCGGGGGAAATTGATACTGCATCAGCAATACTGAGTTTGGAAATAGCGCAAAAAAGAATAGCATGGTACCAGAGGGGTATTTTGAGGACATTCGCTGGCACATCTGAGAGTGCTGCAAGAAAAGCAATTCTGGAAGTATGAGGTGAGGTTGTGATTCTGCTCTCTCTTCAGGCTCTGCAGATATTTGTTCTCCAGTGACAAGTTTTACAGGATAGCTAAGAGATGACAAACACACACACACACACACACACACACACACACACACACACTCACCCTGCTTCTCAAAGCAGCTGTCCGAGTCTGTCTTGGTCATGGGTCATGGCAGCACCCTTGATTTACAATCGGTTTCAGGGATGTGGTTAATTCTGCCTCACTATGTTGCATACAAAATTATAATTTGCAGTCACTCTCAGAATACTAGATGTGACAGATACCATTTCAATCACTGCTGTTCCTGGTGCTTAACTGACAATTGGGACTGACATGAAGATCCAAGTCATTTCATATTGTTTGGCAGATGGGGGTTGGGATCAGCAAAAGATGTAGAGTACTCAAGCCTTGGACATTCACAGTGGAGTAATGAATAAATAAATTTTTCTCCTGAGACAATCAATAAGAAGCCAGGTTTTGGGGGCTTTCTTGATGGCAGGCTGCCCATCTTTATCTCCAGGCAGCTCCCCACTCAAGGGAGAACCCTGCTCTCCAATTAGCTTTCCTCAGCTATCCTCCAGATCTGACTAGACATTGCTAAAGGAGTTGGGTGCAGTAACTGGTTTTGCATAAACTTTAAATCACAATAGGACAGTTGTCCTGGTGCAGTCTGGTACATTTTTTTCCTGGACACTGTAATTCACATGCTCAAATATACCAGAGATATATAGCACACGTATTGTGATGAATCCTAACCCCCATTTTGGAGATTGTCTGATGGCACATTATAGTTTGATTCATAAGCTAGTACCTTAGTACATTTTGAGGATTGTGCTAGATGGCAAATTCCATTAACTGTGAGATAGAATATTATTTTCCAATGGATCTTGTTATTTTTATGTCTGCAACTTCCTAAGATTGGGCATGTTGCCTATGTGTATATGTATAGCAGTGTTTCTCAGACTTGGATCCCCAGATGTTGTTGGACTACAGCAGGGTCAGGGGTGACAGGAGCTGTAGTCCAACAACAGCTGGGGACCCAAGTCTGAGAAACACTGCTGTATAGGGATAAAGGGTCTTTCCAACTTTGAATCTTACATCACAAGGCTTGCTCTCCACTTCAGGGCATGTTCTGATCCCTCTATGAATTCTTTCATACATGCTCCTGTCCCACTTTAAAGCTTGTGACTGCTAGGGTTGAATACAGTTTTGTAACAGTGGGCTCACCAGTGCGGTGTGCTGAAGCATTATAAATTCTGCTTTCTATCCTTTTTATACACAAAGTGTTCGTATTAGCCCAGTTTGCCACATCATTAAACTTTGAGCTCATGTGGAGGATGCTATCTACAATAATCCCTGCTCCTTTTCTGAATCCCTGCTTCCTAGGCACAAATTTAACCCCTCACTACAGATCATAATCAGATTTCTGTATTAATACTACAAACTCTGCAATGAGAAAATCCAAATTTTGTGATTGGGTTAAATTGTCAAATATATTGAAATTCACACATGCACATGCAATTTCTCCTTATTTCTTTTTTAAAAACCTTTTTTGGGGGTTGAATAAGGGATTTAGGAGTGAATGTATTGGTGTGGTGGAGAGGCAGAAAACACCTTGAAAGGACAGAGAATAATAATGAAAGAATATGAGCTATATGGTCTGACTATGGGGAACTATGGCCAGACCAAAAGTGATCAGGGTTTGACTCTAATTCAGAGATGCTCACATACAAAATACATTATACAAGACTAGTACCGTGTCTGGGGTTGTTTGGGAGGGAAACATCTGGTGGAACAAACACTATATTCAGATACATGCATGTTTACATTCAGAATGAGAGATGGATGGGAAGGTGCATCCTCATACATTCTGTGGAGTATGTTGAGAACTGTGAATTTGCATCAAATGGTTTGCAATTGGTCCAACAGATGAATTTCCCAATCACTTGGTTTGCTCATGTGCACCGGTATCCAGTACTGACCTGGAGTTAATATTTGAATATGCCCTTCCTCCCTCGTCAATGAGGATGCAGTGTATACCTTCATCTGCATAACAACTATTCCTTATCCCTAACATGCATGCAGCATATGTGAGTTTAAAAAGGACCTAGGAGTAACAAAGTGACTGCAAGTTCCTTTCCAGGAGTCTGCCTGCCTGCAGTGTCTCGGTAAGCCAAAGTATGGCTTCATGTGTCATGCAAACCAAGTCCATGAAAGAAAGCTGGGAGACTCACAGGGGCATTGCACTATGCTAGAGGTTGCTGATTGGCTATGTCTTCTACAATAGGACAGCAGCTATGGAAGAAAGATTCTATATCACCTTATATGAGAGAGTACAAGAGAGGGTACAAGAGAGAGGAGTCTAAGCTTGGTGAACGATGATATTAATATTTTAGGCTACTTTTTACCCCATATGGCAAATCTTTACATTCATATTGATTGCAAGACTGGGAGTAGATGTGGGGATATTTGCTGAAGGAAGCAAGGAAAGTACCACTGCTAGATTATAGAATCCTAAACTTGGAAAGACTTCAAAGGTCTTCAATCGCAACACCATGTCAATGCAGGAAATTCACCCCTATAGATAACATTGGTAGTAAGTGAAGAAGCTTTCATTTCTGACAAGTAAGCAGCTAACCAAGGGTGGTGGTTGATACCACTGTTGGAAGAGGTGCTAGAGATAGTTTGAGGTGGAGTTGTCATGAAGAAAGTGCAAGATCGCATTGCAATTAACTGACTAACCTTAAGTGTCCTGCTGAATTAAATGCATCAAAAACATCAAATCTTCAATACACAATTTAAGGTGCATCTCCTTTCAACATTTTATTTTCCATTATGTTGATGGAATTACTACAGTGATGACAAAAGCCATCATGGGTGCCCTATAGAAATTACGCTGCTATATATATAGAGAGAGAGAGAGAGAGAGAGTTTGCCTCTCTTCTGAAACTAAGTCTAATATATCTTTCCTTTATATTTTTTGCCTGGTGAAGTAATCACCACCCTCAGATTTTACCTGTCTTGTTGACTAATCTCAACAGTCTTTCTTTTAGTGCATTTGTTTAGATAATTCTTGTTTCCTCTGATTTAGCACACAGGAAAAAGCATTAGTAACACTCTTGGTTTCAAATGAACACTATTAATATCTGCCTCTGCAAAGGACTGTGGTGTAATTTTGATAAATGTGGCTCGGAAGCTGATCTGACAAGAGTCTAGTGCTAAGCTTGCATGTTCATACCCCATCTCTCCACATTCCGATGGGTGCACAAATGGGTGTGGAACACAATGTAGAGTTGGGGTGATGACAAGGGGGATGGGGCAGAGAGGGCCAAGAGACGTGGTATGTTAATCACAACCTACTTGAAATTATACTGAAGTTTATACTGAAGTGCCTGGAGAGATTAGGAACACTGACATTGAAATTTAAAATAGGCTGTGTGTGTGTTTGTGTGTGTGTGTGTGTGTGTGAGAGAGAGAGAGAGAGAGAGAGAGAGAGAACGAACAAGAAAGAGAAAGAGATTCCAGAAGACTACTTTCCATTACATTTAAAACACATTGGTGTACTCTTGAGAGTCCACATACATGAAAATATGATTTAGGATCTGTAATGTCCATTCAAGTAAAGAAAGTGTGTAAGCTCCGAAACTAATTCTGGAAACCCTCCTATACTTACTTTCAAAAATAAATATTCGCACCACTTTCCCAATATTACATATCCAAATCTCTTTAAAAAGTAATGTGGGAAATGGCCTTGAAATTGCAAACAGAATAGACATTGTCGGATGACTGGAATTTTGACACAGCTGTCTTAATTGACCTTGGCTGAATCGTTTCATCTGTACATTCTCCACTATCTCCTTTGCAAAATGAACTGTTATTAATTCCTCAGGAATATAAATCTGGAAGACTAAGAAACTTACACAGGAAATCCTTGTGAAATCTTAAACTTAGTAAAAGTGACAGGCAGGTTATTAGTACTGGCAACATGACAGAAATGGCATTTTTATATTTAGTTACTGATAAGTAACATAATTTTCACATGCATGTGCATAATCATGGTGAACGTGTTGCACATACTATTTGATAATTTTATTCTGGAACATCACAGAATGTTAAATGACTTCCCTTCACAAGTATGAGGGCTAGATGCTTAGCACAAATAAGCATCAGTTGACCTGCTCAGTCTTCTCAGAAGTGCCCATGAGTTTCACATAATTGCCCCAGAGGTCATATATGGACTCTGGACCATATACTGGCAACTAGTGTATCAGCAGAGAGAAAAATTGAAAAAACCAGCAGTGGAAGGCAACAGATGCTTCAGGTAGAAGTGTCAGGCTGTTAACATCAGCAAAACCATCTGTGTCCTTAAACTTGGTTTTGGACTTGGTTTGCTGAACTGGGTGCCTGGAACTAAAACAACAACAATAACAATTCAGTGCAAAAAATCAATAAAAGTATAAAGAACCTGGTGGAATTTTGGTTCGAAAAGCATTTAAATGTGCTAGTTTACAAAATGGGTGACTAGAAATATTAGAAGGGCATTTCACTCCCCACAGATATTTGAAAAGAAGCTGGGCACATAACTGTTTATCTGCACCAGCTGTATTTGCTGGTATTTCTCCAGCCTGGTACTGGTGCAATCTGTATTTCAGTACAGGCAGTGTTCCTGTGTCATCATATGAAAGGTGTACTGCAATACTGTGCATGTCTATTAGGAAGGAAGGAACCACAAAGAAGAGGCACACTGACCATTATAAAATCAAGAGAGAACATACCTGCACATTCTGGAAAGAAAATTCTTTCCTTCTTCTTCAGGGACTATTCTAAAAACCACCGTACAGACATTTTATGCATTAAGCAATTAATCTTCCGCTTTTAAAAATTGATTTAAAAACAACACAAATTCTCAAACAGAATTTTTTTTTAGCATAATTACCTCATCCTCATTTAATTTAGATGAAGCAATTACCCTAAAAATGTCTGGAAGATTAATTGTATAATATATAAAATGTTTGTATGGTTGTTTTCAGAACAGTCCCTGTAAAAAGGAACTAAACCTTTTTGAAATGTACCTATACTATTTGGCATTGTTTTTTCTCTCTCTCTGTATGAAGCAATCTCTGTTGAGTTCAATGGCATTTTCTCCTGGGTAACTGTATTAGCAGGGGTAATCAATATGGTGACCTCTAGATGTTGTCATGCTACAACTGCCATTGCCCCTGGCCTGGCCATTCTGTTTAGGGGTGATGGAAATTTTACTCCAACATGATATGTGGAAGGCACCAACTTGCATAATATTGGGAGGGCACTACAGTGGACCTCAGGAATGAAGAAGCAGTGACCGGATGTTGTTGCACTACAACTTTCATAAGCTCCAGCCAGTAGCTAAGGGTGTTGGGAACTGTGGTCCAGTAACATCTGGAGGCTCACAGGTTCCTCATCCCTGGTGTACACGGTTGCAGCCTCTAATACCACTGTGTGGAAGAAAAAAGAAAAGAGAACCAAAACCCAAAAGAACATTGAAACTCTCTCCTTCACACTTGTATCAAAACCTATACAAGGCCATCACAGAAATCTTCCTGGAGCAATTTTTGCATTTCCCTCCAGAGGGTCCAAACTGCAACTTGAGGAGAGAGGGATACTTGCGAATGGGAAAAGATTATATGGAAGAGAGTTACAGACTGCTTTCCCCAACATCAGATCAGATTTGGAACCCATCGTGGCTGCCTTAAAAGTAAAAGAAAAGAAAAATGTCTGCATGGGTTTCCCATGTTAAGGTGCAATTTGGCCCTACAAAGTTCCTCTGCAACAGAGCATAGCTACCTTGCATTCACCATTGTGCTGCTGCTGCTGCTAGCTGCCTGCAGCAGTTGGAGCTGTCTCCATCTAGTAGAGAGATCAGAATCCATTAAATAAAGAGGAGGATTGTTTAGAGCTGGAGTTCACAGGAGCAGGCAGGCTCAAGCTGGGCCAGCACAATTTCACCTTTGTAAAGGGGAAAAAATGCCACCGGTCCTCCTCCCACCCACCCACTTCCAAAGCCTCCACAGCCTATTGAGCAATTGTTTCTGCACAGCAACTCAACTCTAATTGATCTGGACACCGCAGCTAATTTCCCCTCAGACATCTGTTAACACACATTAGTGTATGTCATTAAGTAGGGAAACACAGTTTAAATGGAAGGGGCAGAGCTCAAAGGCCTTGTGTTTGGGGAGGCGAGAACAGGCAGGGGGAATGACAACAGGGAGGAGATGTTTATGCACTAATGTTGTAACTGGGTAGTGGAGAAGGAGGGGCTTAGATAAGGTTAGATGCTTCCATGTTGCCGTCTAATCTATTAGGCTAATGTACTCCTGAAAGAAGAAGACTTCAGTTACAAGATGAACTCGAGTACAAAAGAGCCTTGACAATCGCACAAACTATAAACAAAAGCTGTTACTGATTAAACAAAGGAAGCTGCTCTCAGGTCAGGCTATTTTTCTGTCTAGTCCTGTATTGTTTATTGTGGCTGGCCAATGGCTCTTCAGGGTCTAGGGCAGTGAAAGGTCTTTCCCATTTTCTGCTGCCCCTCATTTATTTTACTAGAGATGCCAGAGACTGGACCTGGGACTTTCTGCATACAAAACATGTGCTTGGCCACTAAGTTCAAAAAACCTAAGTTCAAACATAAAGCAGATTTCCCTTCTGCATCTTTTATTTCCTTTTTGTCAGTCAGTCATTACAGTGGTCATAGAGATTGTGGTAGACCAGTCTTATTCCCCATACTGCAGATGGAGGTAGAGGCTAAAGCTGCTTCCCTAAAACAGCTAACATCACATCCACAACATACTTTAAAAGCACATATAAAATGAATGGATTCCTCCATGGAAACTGTCGTGTGCTTAGGGTGCTGGGAACTGTAGCTTTGTGAGGGAGAAACTACAGTTCATAGGATTCTTTGAGAATATGTGCTTCAATAAGATATGTGCTTCAAGTGTATGGTGAGAATTCATAACTGAGATGACTTGCCAAGGGGGTAGCCAAAACTCTTAGCTCAAAGTCATATATTGCACCAGCTCTGATGTCATTCAACTAAGAGGAACTATGTGTTTCAAGTTTGTACAAGATTGATCTTGTTTCACATTCACATCCAAATCTGGAAGCTCAAAGCAATTCCAATGCTGTCTCAACAGGGTCTCACAATTAATGGTGTCAAAGCCACAGGAGGTCACATTTTGCCTGCTAATCTCCATATGAAACTCAGTCTACGTGGCTACCAATGCCTATACCACCTTGACTATCCCCCAAACCCAGAATGAAGCTGAAATGAACTGGAAATATAAATCACCTCTATCCAGAAATGTTTTGAACTGTGCTGCAGAGGTAACAGTATATTCAACTCTTGTTTTATAAAATTTGTTATGCTATTGCTTTCTGTGTGCATTTAACTTTTGTTATCTTCCAGGTCCTAATCACATTTGAATATAACACTCCACACACCACCACCAAACAAATAAAAAACAGCCTCCAAGTCCATTTTGGAAGGGCAATAGAATTTTTATTAAGGTGCTTTTTCAAATTTATCACTGCTTGCTTAAAATTTTGATTGCTGTGTTTGTTTGATGTTGTATCCTTACTTATAGGAAGGGAGGGGATCCAATGTTTAAACAAGATTGTCTGGGAAAACAAACTGGATAGCAGGAGTGAAAAGGAAAATCTTTATCTTGCCTGTCCCTACCAATGCTGTGCTGATGAACTTCTGCATAGCAGCTGGATGTTGGATGCATGCTATGAATAACTACTGGGAGCTCTGCAGCATGGGTTAGAGATCAGAAGAAAAACCACCTGCAACTCTTTCCATCATAAATATACACCACTCAACAAAGAGGGAATGGATCTCATTCAAGCTCAAAGTGGTAGTAGGCAACCATTCTTTGCAATCTCATAGCTCCTTAGCACATTGGACAGAAGTGAAACATACAGAGAGGTGCCACTGGTATTTGGCACTATGCACTCTGCTTGATGTTACAGCTGGAGAACTTAAAATATTTGGCACAGAAATATTCTGGGATGGGAAACTTGTGACTCTCCAGATGTTGCTGAGCTTCAACTCCCATCATCCCTGACCACGGACAATGCTGGCTGGGATGGATGAGAGTTGGGAGTCTAGTAAAACAACAACAACTTATTGCTTGTACCCTGCCCATATGACTGGGTTGTACCAGCCACTCTGGGAAGCTTCCACCATGGTATAAAATAACACATGATACAGCAAACATTAAAAGCTTCCCAATACAGGGCTGCTTTCATCCAACACCATTTCTGAGTGTCTTGTGCCAAGTTTAGCTCATTTGTTCTAGCACTACACAAATCAACCTGTGTTCAGAGTTACAATGACACAAGATATCAGACACCTTTAAATTATATGAGTGGAGTCATACATTTCACAGAAGCATCACTGTACTCTTTAAAGACTTGTGTAGTGTTGTAAAATGTTACTACCTTTTGCATAGATTCCATAACTATGGAAAAGGCCTACCCCTATTATAAAGTAAAACATGATGGATATCAGTGCCATCAAAGATTCTATGCCATCTCAAGTGATAAATGAGCAAGGAATGCAGTACATGTTGTGATTGCCATTAATGGTCTGCCATTAACGGCTCATCCAGAGGCTGGTTGGTTAGAAATGCGAGCATACATTCAGTATATTTATTGTTTTCTGACCTGTTTTAAATTTTGCATCTTGAAAATGTTGATATACAGCATATATAAGTATTCTATGTAATTCCACCACCCCATGGCTCTTATATGTAAGCCCAGTATGCTCTTGATTTAATTGCTTCCCTTTGCCTACTACTCTTTTGTGCTCCAATCTGAACCGGCAAACCCTTTCAGGATTGCTATTCCTGATAGTTGTAAGCTCCGACTGCTAGGACTGGAGACAGGACAGCATCAACCATAGCAATAAACTGGCTTAATAGAGTGTAGGGCAGGGCATGTGACACACAGCCCTGTCCTCCAGCACCTCACTGTTGCCTCTTAGGATATGTCACCAAATGCAGCTCCTTCACTCTTGTCTAATGGTAGAGCAGGCCCTGAAGATATTACACTTCCACTAACATTTACCACTTGGTGATATAGGCATTGATATTGCCATAGTGAGAAATGCTACATGAAAAAAACAAATAATTTCTTCTAGTAAACAAATTAAAGTATGCTCTTGGGGAGTATCAGGCTAGCAGTCTCCAGGCACCCCAACAGATCCATATTTCAAAAGAGAAAAGAAAGACAGAGCCCAAATAGAGAGGAAATAAGACCAAAGAAAGAAGTCAATAGCGCTGGCACTAGAAATCCTTGTTGACTAGAAATGTAAAAGCAGATGTAACAATCAAAGTTCTGAGGAAATCACAGAAATAGAATGAGAAGCATGTGAAACAGGTAAACTAAGAATTTCCTAGCCAGCATTATTCATCATGGATGATGACCTGTGTTAGAATAACGAGAAAGCAACATAGTTCTTCATTATCTTTAGCTTCTTCTAATGAACTGGTGTAACTTTGTAATCTGGAGCTCTGAAAGAAAAGATGAAATGTCTCTGTTTCAGAGGCAATGAGAGAAAACATTAAGTAAGACTGCTCCAAATAATTTAACCTCCATTAAACATACAGCAGCAACAACAACAAAACATTTTTACTAGGTAGGAATTTTAAGGTGTGATAAGAAGACTTCTATAACAGAGGGAATGTCT
Source organism: Podarcis gaigeae (assembly GCF_964106915.1). NCBI lineage: Eukaryota > Metazoa > Chordata > Lepidosauria > Squamata > Lacertidae > Podarcis > Podarcis gaigeae. The sequence continues at coordinate 76,350,638 of NC_139677.1, forward strand.
ATACATTATCATGGCAAACAAGTTTGTTGTAGGGTATGATCTGTCCTGGAACCTATTTCACATCTCATTGGGTAGCTGACTAAAATCTGATTTATACATGTTCTCTTGTTTTGTCTCCCTTGGTGTCCTGAGATGATTGTTTTTGAAGGCAGACACCAGCTCATTAGAGGATGCTAAAGATGATGAAGAACTATGTTGCTATCTTATTATTCTAACACAGATCATCCTCCATGTGAATAATACTGAATAGGAAATTCTGAGTGTACCTGTGATATAAACAGACTTCCAAACCACCTTGTCTCTTTGACTTTTTCTGCAGACCCTAGACATACAAAGGATTCTAAAAATGGTAGAGCAGGCTACCTCATTTGACCCTCCTCCAGGGTAAATAGTACCATCCAGCTGTTTGTACCCCACAAAGACGTTCCTCCCTGCTAGCTTGGAAGCCAGTCATTTGCTTTTCCTCACACCATCTGCAGTACAAGAGAGCTGATGGTTCATTCTTGATAAAGACAGAATGGTCTCCAACCATGCCCCTTTCCCACAGATGCTTCAGCTTGCATCTGAATGGTTTCACATGAAATGGTGGGATTCCCCCCCTTGCATAATTATGGACTCATCCATGCAATCATGGTTATTGTGAGAAGGTGGTAATAATAATCACTAGTCTGCAATCATGAGTCTGCTGATAATGTTGACAGAAGTGAGCATCTTTAACTTAAGCATATGTGAGCTCTTTAAAAGCAGAATGTCTGCTCTAAAGAGGCCAAGTAGTGGAGAAAGGACAAGTGATAACTGTGCTTGGATTTCACTGTAATACATTTAGGCCACCCCAGATTAATTGATGAAAAGTTCCACCCTCTCCCCTTGGTTGGTTGGGCCACATAGCCCAGCTCCCTCTGCCAGCATAACTGTTTGCTTTGCTCTTAGTGTCTGCTGTTACTTTGCAGACCTTCATGAAATTTAACTGCCCACCCCTGCATATAATTCATATATATATGAAACAGCGTCCCATAGAGTCAAACACAGCTTTTGTGTCCATAGCTGCCAGGAGATCGCTGGACTCAAGCACTCAGTGTTGATAGGAGAGGAATTGTGACATAATGTTTTATCTGCCTTGTTTATAGCTTACGGACACACAGCACTCATTAAACTTTAGATGTGTGGGCAACAGAGAAGATGGCTATGGCTTAGACTAACTTTTGCTACACAAGCTGTGCTTGAAAAGTTATTGAAAGGTAGAGTTTCAAGGGAAAGGGTTTCAGGGCAACATTGTAGGTTCTTTATTCCCACAGGTGATTGAGCGGGTGCTACTGAGCAGCTGAACTGAACTGGCCAATGAATATATGAAATGACTCAACCGGAAAGGATTGTGTTTCAGATGATATATGGTAATATGAAAGCTCTGCCTGTATGTTTGATATCTGATAGTTCATTTGTACTTGATGCCCTTTTAAAACACAGAACATATATGTAAGAACCAGTTAGAAGTGTGTTGGGGTGGCTCTGGGATGCTCTTGTGATATCTCACAGGACAATTCAAGTTCCTGCAAGATCTTGTGATTTTTGTGTATGTACAGAATCCTTAGAACTGACCCCACCCCCGGTAAAATGAGGGATTGCAGTACTTCCATTCTGAAATGACTCTGTGAACAAACAGAAATTAAGAACTATGCTTCTTACATTAATGTGGAAGGAAACTACTAAATGACAGACCTTTGTTGGCAACAGTTTATAACAGTACTTTTGGACATGTGCTTGAGAAAGGAGTAAAGGATTATAGCAATGCTATACTGGAGTTTCTTATAATTGGTGGGCTTTAAATGTGAGAGTGACAAGTAAGCCTTAGGTCACTAGAATATGACTTTTTCCTCACTTACAGAAGTGAAAAACAGATGTACACCTGTTCAAGTGAGAAGACTATTAAATGTAGGTGAAGTAAGAAGGTGTGATTCTCAGATGCTTCAAAGCTGAAATCACATTGGGACATGAACAGTTGTATTGTTTACTCATCTGTTATAAACTGGCCACAAACTAGCCATTAACAGGACAATTACTTAGATTTGACTTCATACCTGTTTATTTTGTTAAATTTAATATCCCACCCTTCACTCCCTGAAACTCTTAGGGAAGCTTACAGTGTCTATTACAATGTGTTTGACAATAAAGGCCACAAATTGGGCATTTGGGAGTTGATAAAAAGCTGGTATAGCATTGTGGCAAAGAGACTATGGTTGCATACACACCATACATTTAAAGTCCATGGCTTCCCCCAGAAAATCCTGGGAACTCACATAGCTCCATTTTCAAGCACCCTTAACAAACTAGAGTTCCCAGGATTTTTTGGGGGGAGAAGTAATGAGCTTTAAATCTAATGCGTATATACCGGTATATATATATGTATGTATGTATGGTACAAAACTTGGACTTACAAGATTGATGGAGATTTAATTTTCCAATAGTTAAAGGAAATTTTCACACTAAAATGCTAATGAATTTTAACAAAATTGCAAACTGATGTGGAAATGTGGAGAACTGAATTTAAGGCTGAATTTATTCATTTTTTAGAAAATAAGAGGAAGTGATGTTGACAGATCCATCCATCCTTACTGTGGAGTTATTAGCTGTGTACATGTGCATCATTTCAGTTCTCTGTCTGATGAAATTTGTCCACCTCTTAAGTTTCTTCCCTCACATAACACCCCACACTTCCCCTTCAGGCTGAGACAGAAAGGAAGTTTTGAAATTCCATCCGTTTCCAAGATAGTTGCATTTCTAAGTGACTCCCATGTTATAACATGCACTCACATTCAACTCTGTTAGCATATTCCAGGAATAGCTATTCATAGCTACCAGAGCATTTAGGGAGGGAAAGACACATTTGTTGTTGTTGTTTAGTCATGTCCGACTCTTCGTGACCCCATGGACCAGAGCACGCCAGGCACTTCTGTCTTCCCGCCTCCCGCAGTTTGGTCAAACTCATTTTAGTAGCTACAAGAACACTGTCCAGCCATCTCGTCCTCTGTCGTCCACTTCTCCTTGTGCCCTCAATCTTTCCCAACATCAGGGTCTTTTCCAGGGAGTCATCTCTTCTCATGAGGTGGCCAAAGTACTGGAGCCTCAGCTTCACGATCTGTCCTTCCAGTGAGCACTCAGGGCTGATTTCCTTAAGAATGGATAGGTTTGGTCTTCTTGCAGTCCATGGGACTCTCAAGAGTCTCCTCCTTGCAAAGTATAGGGTAGAAGGGAGACTCTACTGCAGCATGCGAAGCAACTCAAAGTAAACCCAAGACCTGCAAGAACTAGCCCTACCTGATGTTGAAGTAAGCAGGGAAGAAACGTTAGCTATTATTGTTGTATGGAATAAGTTTCAATGCTGCAGAGAAATTATGGGAGAAGGAAGTCTGGAAGTCATACAATGTACTGTAGAGCACAGGAAAAAAATACCATCTGTCTAATCGCTGGTGTTTTCTGCTTATCAGTCTTCTGAAAACTGAGTCATCCAACTATAGAATGAAGCTGAAAATATTAGGGGTGAGGGATGCCTAGCACTGGATTTGAAAGTACTACTTTGCCCCCAAGGTATTTCAAATACAATTTTAATGGCATCACATTAAATTTGAAGGGATTCATTGTATCACCTACTTCAGCCAAATAAGGCAGGATTGGAAAGCATTTACCAAAGAGGTCTGCAAAGACATATCCAACTATTATATCTAGGGACAGGCAAACAGACACCTATAAGCTTTGACTTCTTATGGAAGGAAAGAAATTGGAAATGTGAACTGTTGTGTGGGCCACAGCCTGCACCTTAAGAAGGACAGGAGGTGAGCCATGAGCTAATTCAATTCCTGTGATCATCACGACTGCCAGGTGGAAATCCCTTAAAGCAGCCCTATAATCTATATAATTTACTTACTGACTCTGCCAACTAACTGTCCTTGGTAGCATGGTAAGGCAATTAGTTAGCGATAGGGTGAAAATCAAGGCATCGGACCAAAGTTTAACCCACAACAAACTTGAAAAGCACGAAATGAATGAAATGATTATGTTTCTGGGAGGTGGGGGCTATTGTTTACAAAACAAATTTAGTAGTCAACTATAAGAACAATTTGGAAAAGGAAGGCAAGATACTTAAGAATTCTTAAGCCCTAAGAATAAATCAATTTCAGTTCATCCTAGTCCATTGTCAATGCAGCTTTCAGCCTTTATGCTTTTAGCTTTGCTTCTTTTGTTGCTGGAGTCTCGTTCTTTTGCAATACTCTCCATCCTGGTTTCTTTTGAATTCAAGCCTTTTCTCTCATGAATTTTCCAACTATTCACTCCTGCCTTTTGCCAGTTTAACTTATATCCACTATTGAATAGTTACTGTTCTAACTCCCAACCTCTCGGCCAGTCGGAAGGGCAGTAAAGTCTCTATTTCCCATAGCAACTAGGTCACTCTTTCCTCCTCAAGTTTCTGTTTTCTGGGCTGACCTGTTATGCCTCTTGTGACCAACTGAACAGAAAACAGTCATTTTCCAACTAAGAACAAAACACATAATGATTGAACATTTTCATTCTTGCACACTAGTGTGTGGAATTGTCATCATGTGGCTCAAGGGTGAGAGAAAGGTGGTATCTTTCAACAGATTGGTATTTAATAGAAGAAATAAATTAAAATATATAATTCAAGTGAGCAGCAGAAAGCTAAAGAAAAACTCCCCACCAAGATATGATGTAAAGTGAATAATATTTTAGGAAGAGGAAATACAATTAAATGTTTTTGGACACCCATGTCTTGTATTGGACAGAGATTAGGGCGGAATATATAAAACCTACATTTATATCATTAAGTGTCACAATCACACAAATATTTGTACTTCATGATGCTTAGGTGAAATCTGCAGCTTCTCAGTATGTTATTATTAATTATATTTTTATTCTTGCTTTATTCTTGTACATCTAGCACAACATAAATATCTGGTATTGCCACACTTCCAGGCTTCCTTCAAGAAGAGCCTTCTATGAAGGGAAATGTATAAAATATGAAGTATCAGGAATATCAGTAGTAAAGTGGTATTGCTCATTTCAACTTGTCACCTACACATCCTTTTAGTCTCTGGCACACATATTTTCTGTTTGTTCTAGTTCATTGAACTGAGTGGGACTTCATTTGCAGTCTGTCTTAGCCTCACTTTCACAACATCCATATAGTCCACAAGCTTTAAACCATAAAGCACCCTTTGAAGGAATATCAGAACTCAAGTATATATAGAAGCAGCTGTCCAGTGCTGATGGTAAGCTGTCATGGGCAGAAAAATGCCCATGGCCATTGGCATGGACGAAATTGCAGGCACCCAGTGGTCACTGCATCTCTGCTAGCTGTGGGCAGTTTGCCCAAGCCACCTGCATCTCTCATGCCACCACTTCGTAATGAAGTTGATAAAAAAGTGAATCAGGGCAGCCAAGTAAACAGCAGTTGGATGCAAATGAAAGTTATTAAGCAACAGATGCAGAAGGATTCTTGAGCTGTGAACTCACTATATGAATAAAGGTAAAGGTAAAGGTACCCCTGCCCGTACGGGCCAGTCTTGACAGACTCTGGGGTTGTGCGCCCATCTCACTCAAGAGGCCAGGGGCCAGCGCTGTCCGGAGACACTTCCGGGTCACGTGGCCAGCGTGACATCGCTGCTCTGGCGAGCCAGAGCTGCACACGGAAACGCCGTTTACCTTCCCGCTGGTAAGCGGTCCCTATTTATCTACTTGCACCCGGAGGTGCTTTCGAACTGCTAGGTTGGCAGGCGCTGGGACCGAGCAGCGGGAGCGCACCCCGCCGCAGGGATTCGAACCGCCGACCTTTCAATCGGCAAGTCCTAGGCGCTGAGGCTTTAACCCACAGCGCCACCTGCGTCCCTCACTATATGAATACTGGAAGCCATAACACCTTAAAACAGCAAACTCAGATGGCAAGTACAAACAGAAGTGAGCCAAAAGAGAGGCACTGAAAAACATAAAGTAAGGATCAGCATGCTCAGGGGTAGCCTGAGGTTTGCAGAAGTGCAAACTCTCACCAGCCATGTTATAGAACAGTGCCTGGATGAGGGGTTATAAACTGAATATAAATCCTGGCAGGATGGAAGCTCTGTGGGTGAGCGGTTCCCATGTTCAGGATTGGCCAATGTCTGTTCTGGATGGGGTTGCACTCCTTCTGAAGAAGCAGAAACACAGTCTGAAGGTAATCCTGGAGCCAGTTTTTTTATAACTTGAGGATATAAAACCAAGCATGTGTAGTAGCCAAGGAATGTTGAATATCAGTGGGAGAAGAAAAACACGAGAAGAGCATGGCTGTGGGGAACCCTGCACTGGAGCAGACTTATTGTTGCTGTTTAGCTGTTTAGTCATGTCCGACTCTTCGTGACCCCATGAACCAGACCACGCCAGGCACTCCTGTCTTCCACTGCCTCCCACAGTTTGGTCAAACACATGCTGGTAGCTTCAAGAACACTATCCAACCATCTTGTCCTCTGTCATCCCCTTCTCCTTGTGCCCTCCATCTTTCCCAACATCAGGATCTTTTCCAGGGAGTCTTCTCTTCTCATGAGGTGGCCAAAGTACTGAAGCCTCAGCTTCATGATTTGTCCTTCCAGTGAGCACTCAGGGCTGATTTCCTTAAGAATGGATGCGTTTGATCGTCTTGCAGTCCATGGGACTCTCAAGAGTCTCCTCCAGCACCATAATTCAAAAGCACCAATTCTTCAGTGATCAGCCTTCTTTATGGTCCAGCTCTCACTTCCATACATCACTACTGGGAAAACCATAGCTTTAACTATACAGACCTTTGTTGGCAAGGTGATGTCTCTGCTTTTTAAGACTTATTAGGAAGTGATAATATGCTGCAACATTTTGTTGTTGGTCCTATTTGCCTAGTTAGATTCATACACAAAGAAAGAATGTCCTCAGTTAAGTTAATGCGATGTTCCAAGCAGCAACAGAAGCCACTCTGGCATGTGACAGCATTGAAAGGTATGAAAAACCCAATGGCAAGTCAAAGGTCATCTTGGTACAGTTAAGACTAAACAGCACAACTTCACCAGAGGCTAATGGATGAGTGGCACATTTAGATGAAGAACTGGGGGTGAATATAATGTGAAGCCAGAAGAAAAAAAAAAATCAGTCAGTCGGCCATTTCATTTGCAGATTTCAGATCTGATCATTTCTCCATTGGTGCCATATATTAAGTAAGGCATGTTAAATTATTGAGTGTTGGCTATTGTTAATGAAAAAGGTACACTCTGATTCCGTCATGATTTCGAGGTAAATATAGAGGGAAAACATTGTAAGAGGTTTTGCCTGTAGAAATAACAGGATTCAGAGTAACAATGTAGCATCAACAATAATGAAAATTGCTTTGGGCATCCGGATTGTACAAGCAATTTTTTTAGTAGAATGATACTGCTTGTTAGGAATACATCACTTTAGAGCTAGATAGACATAAGAGATGTTAAGTAAAATATACATTCCTTCTAGATAGAAGCATTAGAAGAGATCAATGTGAGTACAAGAGATTTAAAGATCAATGTAACAATCAATTACAGAATGATTGCTCACAAAATCTACAGAAGAGGAGGGGAAGGGAGAAGCAATGAGTTTCAATTACATGAAATTAACTTTTAGTTAAACATTGAGAAAAATACAATGCAGCTCAGTAAGAAAATAATGTTCTGAGAACAACTGTAGAGTTCTGTACTTTCAAAAGAATTCAAATGCCATGGATGGGCTATAGGTGGCCAAGGCAGAGCCAAAACTGATCAAAGATGGGCAATGGACAAAAGCTGAAGTATTGATTGGGAACCAGCAGATATGCAGAGAAACAAGCAGGCCAAAAAAAGAAAGCCAGATTAACAAAGACAAAGGCTGTGTAGACATAGCCTTTGAAATGTGCAGAGGCTATTTTTTTCAGTGTGCTTTTATACGTAGCCATTTACAATTGCACATACCTTCACACCATCTAAAGTGGCATCTGTTATCCATGTGGTCTGTACACATAGGTGTGTGTACACATAGGTTTTCAAATTAGTGTGCAACCATGTTATCTATTCTCCTCAATTCCTGTTCCTATTATTTATTATTATTATTATTATTATTATTATTATTATTATTATTATTATTTCTTCTTAAGAAGAAGAAGAAGAAGCAGAGGGGCTGGAAACTGGTGGGATGATATTTATCTGTATACATAGGTGGCTAAGCAGCTGCTTCCTTTTTCTCCTATTTCATTCATAGACATTGGAAGTTAAACATTGGAAGTGGGAGGTGGGAGAGCCCTGCAACATCAGCACGTCTACCTCAAAAGGAGTTAACCTGAGAAGGTACTCACTGTGGCGCATGTAGGCAGCAAGCGCATGAGAAGTACATTCTTGGCACAAATGTAATATAACGGTTCCAGCAGAATGCACTTTATATCAACAATTAGAATGGGACATATCCAATATAAAAGTCTAATATTTTTGTCTTACTGTTATTGCACCAATTGGTTACATTTAATGTTCCAACAAGAATCTCATCCTGGTTCTTTAAAATTCATAGCAGTGAGTGAGTGTGTGTGTGTGTGTGTGTGTGTGTGTGTGTGTTTCTACCTCCATAGAACAGTACTGATCATCCCCAGGTATAGATATATAATCACATAGAGAAGCAAAAGTGTGATGCAAGTGATCATAGCCAAGCCAGCAATAACAGCTGTGATTTTGGTGGCTTTAAAAATGTGTTTTCATAATCAATATAGGGACTAAGACAACCTTGTATGTGCTTTGCCTAGTTTTTACATGACTTTGTTAATGCCAGTACCTACTGAAGAAAAAAGTCAAGATTTTATTTTTATTTTTCATTACTAAATTTATGTCCTGACCTGTCTCTCAATGAAATGTTCCTATGTATGTCATATATGCATATATGTATCTTGTGTGGCCTCTTGTAGGTTGACAAAATATACTTTTAAACAGACTCATGAGAAAGAGCATATAAAAATTTGTAATCTTTAAGCATCCTGTTGGATTTGCAGAGAGCCAAGGGCATAAGGTCTCCAAATGGAGATGGCTGGCTAACGCTTCATGCAGGGAAGGGAAAAAAAATCGTATTTTCCGCTGATGGTAATTTTATCTCTGCAATTAGTAGAGCAACCTTCACAAAAGGCATTATTCACATGTGTTCAAAGGGAACTTTGATTGTGAAAAGCTTCTGTAGGCCAGAGCTTCAGCAGCTGAGGTGTGACTGAAAGCCTGCTGAAAAGCGCTCGTTTTCACTCTCTCATTTCAAATTCTTCTCCCTTTTATGGCACTTCAGTCCCAGCATATCTTGTGCTGCCAATTATTGTTTCCTTTTAATAAAGTTGTGAATAAATCTGGCAAAAGCAGAGAACTGGGTGCGCTAGGTAAAGAAGAATGAGGGAAGCTTTGAGCACAAAACACCAGTTTGACTAAGGCCTAATTCTTATGTTATCCCATAATAACATCAGAAGAACCAACTGGATCAGGCCAGTACCTCATCTAGTACAGCAACTGGATCTCACAGTGGCCAGCCACGGTGGTTATCAGCCATGTTAGCTGCAACTATCATATGTTTGCTTGGTTTTGTGGAAGGCACACTGTGAATTAGCAGTCAAGTTTTCCCGGAAGTGCAAACAGAAACAAAATCGTTCAGTTGATAGCATTTATCAAGTCATAAGCCTATCTCCATTTATGATGTGAATTAATGAATTAAAATTGCCTACCTCCTAATCCTTTTGGCTGGAGAAGCCAGCAGTTTGAATCTGGAAACATCCCCATGGGTAGAACACGTGACTCTTAACCTTAACAATGGACAAAATATCCCTGCATTGCATGTAGCTCGACTAGATAACCCTCATGGTCCCTTCCAACTCTACAATTCTATGACCTGCTAAATGTGCCCTGTCCCTCAATAGACTTCATTTAAAAAATTGGGCAGGGCAAGGGCTGAAGACTGCAGGTACTGTGGTGCCCTTGGAAACCTTGTTTAATCAGATATTAAGAATGACTAAAGACTGATCAGTGTTCGAAAGCTCTATTGTTCTAGGCACATTTTGCACAGGGAATTTCATTAGTGAAAGCAGTTTCTGAGTTCTGGGTGTGGTGCTATGTGGTGCTATGCCTAAGATTTCAGGTTAAAACTGCAGATTGGAAGGGAAGGAGGAACTTTTTCTGCCTCCCCACTTCCAGCTACTCACTGAAGACTGGAGAAGAGACCCTCTTAAGAATATTAAGGGGAAGGACTAGACCATGTGAAAAATGAACATAATATTTTAGCTGCAATTCATTCATTTTCAGCTTTGTATTCTTCTTATAAAAAGAGTGCCTAGACATTCCATTGTTGTGACCATAACCTAGGTTTAAGGTGCCATTTAGCTCCTGGCTTTCATATCTCATTTTCTAACACTGAGACTGGTATATACTTTACACTTGGCAATCTAAAATCAAAATAAATGAATGGTTGTATGACTAATTCAAACTGCCTGGCTTCAGTCAAATATTACCAATAAGATCACAAGTAAAGTATAATAGCAGTAAGCATCTACTACCATTAATTCTCAGAAGACATTCAGATAAACATGGGATAATAATAATGATAATTTATTATTTGTACCCGCCCATCTGGCTGGGTTTCCCCAGCCACTATGGGCGGCTTCCATAGAAACAAAAAATACACTAAAATATCACATTAAAAACTTCCCTGAACAGGTTTAGCTAGTTTGGTAAAGAAAAACTGTTTCATATGCATTGTACTGTATTGGCCCAAATATAAGCCACACCCGAATATAAGCTGCATCTTTAAAATTCAGGGGGAGGCGGAAAGACAATACTCGAATATAAGTCGCTCCCTTAAAATTCTGCAGGCACTCACACCCATGCCATTTTACTCTATGTCTGTTTCAGCAGCGATATCGTAAAAGCCAATTTTTGTAAGGTCGCAAATTTAAGCCACACTTTAACTTTTCATGGTCAGAACTGGGGAGAAAGGTGAGGCTTATATTCAGGCCAATATGGTATATGCGATATAGCACTGTGACACCAGATGGCGCTGTGGAGACCCATCTTTCCCTTCCGGATTTCCCTGTATGAGTTTACAACGCACTTAACTGAATCGCTTCTTTGATGTGTCTAGATCCAGTCATGAGCACCAAAGCAATCTTGGGTATTACAGTTAGTAGCTAGAGTTCTCCCCTCAAAAAGTTCTGTCTCACCACCAGCAGGAGTGGATCTATTATGAAATGAATGAATCTTAAGATTCAGGGCCCCTCATCCTGGAGAGGCCCTGGAAGCGACTTTAGTCCACAATGCTTTTAAAAACTGCTTTAAAAAGTGTATCAAGCATGTATATAATATTTCCCCAATCTCCCCTAATTTTCACCCCCCTCATTAACTCAAAAACTATGGTTCAAATGAATTTTTAATTCACAGCAGTGATTTTGGCATGTGAAATAATCTGGTACAGCAATTTTAATCAAAATCTGAGTTGCTGTTTTTGTAAAATGTGGTGATCTGTCATAGAAAACCCCCATTGAAGAAGATAACAGCGGTTACCCAGACCTCATTGTGGGTTACAAAGGGGCCCCCATATCATTTCAAGCTCCAGGGCCCCCCAAATGTAGGTCTGCCACTGACTGCCCGCCATGATTTCTTACCTTGAACGATCAAATAAACCTGTGAAGTCTTGGGATGATGCAGTGTTTGCACTGAGCATGTGTATGATCCCTCATCATAGACATCCACTTTCTGAATCCGGAGGCTGTATTCCAGAAGAGAAAGTTGTTGGAGCTCTACTCGGGGGTCCAGAGACCACTTGTCCTGTCCAGCAAAAATGATGCCGGAACGATTTAACCAGGCCACCTTGGAGCTTTTGTCTTCTATAAAACACCTGTATGGGATGAAAAAGACAGATACTGGTATCAAAGAAGTCTTCTGCATATAGAGCCTGTAATACTTTTCATCCATCCAAACACTCCCTGAGGCACAAACACATCCACACAAAAATCCACTACAACTGTTACTATAAAAGGTAAAGGTATAGTAACAACTGTTACTATACTGTAGTATATTTTAATTAGCCAAGTTCTTTTCATTATTATTTTTAACCATGCTTGTATTGGGCTACACATCTGTCCAGGTCTGTAAAATTTCCTTTTCTAGGATATGAAACCTGACTGGAAACAACTTATCAGTGAGAGGCATCCACACAAGTGATGTGATATGAACCCACTTTTTTAAAAAAACTTTCATTTCCACTTGCTGTCCATATACTATGTCCAACAACATCTGGAGGGCTACAGGTTTCTCATCCCTGGTTCAAGCAATCTGAATTCATGACATGTCATCTTCTGCTTTCTCTACAGAGGAACTTCTGTATGGTTCAAAAGTTTACAGTATACTACCCTTTTTAAAACTACCTAGTTTGTGCAATGGCGAGGACAGTCCCCAAAATGTGTGAATAACTATTTCCCTCCTTATTCTTTCCCTCCTTGCTTTTTAAAGAGAGTTCAAGAACTCTTCTTAAGTTTTCTGCACTGTTTATCTCCAGGCTACAAGCTTCTCTCTGACATTGCCAATAGTGAGAACATAAAGTGAAAGTCTTTTTAATCCCCCCCCCCCATATGTACCTAGATGCTGGATGCAGAGCAAACTCAAAATATCCGCAGCCCCCTGCCAGCTTAAGGAGCGAGAGGTCAGGGCTATGAACTGTACTTTCTGTTTGTTATAGGAATGCAGCTGTTACATTATGCATTTATTCTCCAGTTCTGGCTCCCGCTAGCTCCTTTTGGCATTAGAGTTGTGTGCTATCTACCCCCTTTCTTGCCCATTGCTATACTAGACATTTTAATCTTTCCTGGAAACGTGATGCTGCCTGCCCCCTAGCCAACAGCAGATCTCCATACGGTGTACTTGCTGCCTAAACGGTACAAAAATTCTGATCTGTTTTTAGCAACCTTCCATTGTGCTTGCCTAAATGTCCTTAGAAAAACCAGGTGATACAGAGGTGAGAGGAAGGAGGGTGGAGATGTAGGGCAGACAGAAGCACAGTACGGTTTGCCACCTGGCATGCCCCTAGTTGCAGCTGTCGATAACAGTGGGGTATCTGCTAGCAGGAGGGGGGGGGCTGACAGCCCTTGCAGGCTACATTAGTCATTCAGTTCTTTTATGTAAAAGAATAACAAAGCTCTCAAAAAGTCAGGCCCAGCTGCATCTAGAGGATGAAGTTGACCCAGGAGGCTATACATAGAATCTCACAGCCCTTTTCCTCCAGAGCAATTAATCTGGAATAACTGCTGCTATGGAGCTCCATCAAATTTGCTCTGAATGCACTACCTAATATCAATTATTTCAAGGCAAGATTAACATTGCCCTTTGCTTTCACAGGTGAGGGAAAATGAGAAGCGGATGGGAAACAATGGTGTGTTTTGCTTTACAGAAGCACTTCAAACTACCTAACACATTGCTTTGAAGGAGGAGCATGCTGAGTACTCAAAACACATAAATGCAATTTGAAGTTCAATGGTAAAATATTTTGAACCTTCATTTAGTCCTGACTGCAATGTACAGAACACATGCTCTTTGCAGAAGTGACAAGGTTTGCAATCAATATTAGAAGCCAGGTGAGGCTGAGGATCGTGTCGTGTTGGTGTGGAAACTCTCCATGCAGTTTGAAGAAAGCATGTGAATAACAGTTCTACATATTATATAGAGCAGTGGCCTAGTACAATGGTGTGTGAACTTTTATGCACCTGGTTCAGACTGGGCCCAACTAGAAAATAATAATAATTTAGGTGTGATTTGGATCAGGCCTGAATTAAGTTGTCACTAGCAGCATCTAGATTTGATGGTTCTCCAAGATAAGGAGTGCTGGCATTCACTTGGAGACAATGGGACAGTCATTGCTTCTCAATATGACCTATCTCACAGGGTTATTGATTTAGAAAACAAACAAATCAGGAAGTGGAATAAGATGTATACCACCTTAAACTCCCTGGGATATAAACAGTGCTTTTTTCTAGGGGTATGCAGGGGTACACATACCCCTAAACATTTTGTGAATCTAAGTTTGGCCTCATTGAGGGGCAGCATTTCAATATGAGTAGGGAAATGAGAGTACCCCTAAACATTTTTTAAAAGAAAAAAGCACTGGATATAAATATAATAAATGAATAAATATGGCTGCTGCTGCAAATCTCAGACTTAAAAGTTCTGAATGTTCTCATAGGCATGCAGAGGAGTATATGTTGCCACCAGGAGCTGCAGGACATGCATGAATGCGTTTTTCTCAACATTTACACCCTGCCCTTTTTATGGTAAACAAGACTCAATGCAACTTGTTCCTGATGTTTCCTAGGTCAATGGATACTTCTACTGGCTTGGAGGGAAACCCTTCAGTTTGCCTCTATATCTCACTTGATGCATATTTTTCCTTTGCTACTTTGTCTCTGGGGAGTCTAAGCTGAGTCCTTAACCCTTTTTCTGATCAAGGGTCATAGTTCAATGGTAGAGCATCTGTTCTGCATGTAGGAGGTCCCAGGTGCAATCCCTTGTATCTCCAGATAGGGCTAATATTTGCTATCTGAAAACCCAGAGAGCTGTGGCCAGAAAGCTCAACCAATGGGCAGCCTCCTACCTTCCTATGATAGCTGCTATTCTGTTTTCTGTCTTTTAAAAGGCAGCTCATTCAACCAAATATACATAAATGCCAGGCATATAATATCTATTTTTATTAATTGTGATTATTTTGCTCTGTGCCTTGATTTAAGTTTCATAGGCTAGTTTGAAAACTTGCTCTCAATATTTTAAACGATGAACAGAATACGAAGAGACATTTCACTTGCTCTGTATTTCTTGTTCTGTAACTAAATAAAAGCCTACAGTCTCCAGGGCTGTTGTTCTCTCACCTTTTGTCAGCTCTATTCACACAAGTGTATTTTGAGAGCAGAAGAATGAAGATTGGAACCTAAAGATAAGAAAACTATTTGGCAGTAGGGTTTCAAATGGTTTCTTGGGGGAAAAGTCAGACATTTACAGAGTTCTTCAAACCGAATGTAGGTCTGATCCATATACTGAGAACACAGATCACTGCTTTGCTAAAACATTCACAGCCTCCTTTTCTGGTTGTCCCCACTGGCAAACAAGTCTCTATTTGCTCTCTTCAGCATTGCTGGATGCAAATCTGAACTCTAATCATGAAAAGGTGTGAAAATATCACAGGAAGAGACACCTGCACAACAATCTGGCAAGAGATAGCGACTTGCCCAAGTTCACCCAGTAAGCTGCAGTATGTTCAACCCAAGTTTATATCCAGTATAACACACTAACTCTCCATGCTACTGACCAAAGGTAGAAACATGACCATCTGTCCTCAGTAAAAAAAAAAAAAACAACCATCCAGAGAATCTGCATGGAAAACCAGTCTCAGTCCATGCACAGAGCTTATTCAGCCCCTCCCCTTGTGCATACAGTTGTGGTAGAGGAGGACATCACTGAGTTTCTCCAAAGTTTTTATTAATTCCTTGGCAGCTTGTGCAATAAGATAGTTTTTTTCTTTAAACGGGGGGTGGATGAAATCAACAACCAGATGTGAAAATTCTAAGTATATACATTATTTTGTGTAACACTTTGCCCTGTGATCACACCTTAATAAAGATTTGCATCAAGTTGCTCAAACAGAGGGTAATAAGTGTTAATTCAATACTAACAGAATATTAACTGGCAAGTTAGTTGATGTCCAGGCAGCCACTGCATAGCACCCATCTGATTTTAAGCAACTATAAATGTTTATTAAGGATCAATGAACATAACAATAATTACATCTGAACATTTCCTAGTATACATTTTACACAGCTGTAATTGGCAGCATAATTTAAGGTTATTGGAGAAGATATCCAGCCTTTGTATGAATGCTTTTACATAAATCTGTATCAATATATCTACTTTTTTTTGAACAAAATGTGTTTTATGGGTGACTTAATGTCTACAGACACTCAGACCCAAAATATATTTCAGTTCTTTAATGGAACAGTCCACATGTATTGATGACAGTCACATTAGTGCCAAAAGCCTTTTGGTGCTAAGTATGACTCAGATTCAGTATACGATAGCAAAGTCGTAAAGGCCATCTCAGTTAAGACAGACAGTACTACACCAGTTTAGGAGGTACAATTGTCAAATATGTTCATGATTTAGGTAAAATTTCAAGAATCATAGAATGAATTTTAGTTGGAAGGGACTTTGAGGACCATCTAGTCCAACCACCTGCAATGCAGGAATATTCAGCTGCCCCATACGGGGATCGAACCTGCAACCTTGGTGTTATCAGCACTACTCTAAAACCAACTGAGCTATGACCCTGCATTTCATAAATAGATACAGATGGAGGGTATACCTTAGTGATTTAAGCACACACAGGGAGACACACCTGAAATCTTAGCATAAAGAAAGCACAAAGGAGGAAAGGATTTAAAAAATAGTTTGGAAAGAGTGCAGTGCATTTTTCTCCTGCAAATGTTAAGTTGCCTCTTTCTGAAAGCACCGCAACCTGCTAAAGCCTCCAAACAAAGCCTGCCTTCCCTTAAGGATCACACCACCACAAGTGCTGACAAGCCAGCTGTAATCTTGCCATTTCACATGAATTTGCAGGATTCAGCTAACAACTTCCCTTGCCACCCATCCTAGCCCCCTGCCACCTCCAGAGCCAGCAGCAAAATGGCAGGAAGGGAAATAAAACGGGATCAAATGCTGCTTGCTCAATGCAAAGCAATGCCGACTCCTGGCAGCCAGAGTAAACAAGCCAGGCAAATTCTCTAAAGGTTTGTAAAGTGTTATCCTGGAAAGCAAATGCTGTTGTTAGAGACAATACAGAAAGGGGCAGGGGAGGAACGACATCACAGCAAAGAAAACAAAGATGGTTTCTTTTCATCAGAACATAAGAAGAGTACTACTGGATCAGGCCAAGGACCTCTTTAGTCCAGCATCCTGCTTTCACAGTGGCAAATCGGAAGCCATCCAGCAGGACCTGGGCACACTATTTGTCCATTTCGTTTCACTTTTGATTTATGTGCCACCTTTCTATATTGCTATACACACAAGGTGGTTAAAAAGTATGTAAAAAAAATATATAATTGAGCAACAAAGTGCTGGCCAGGGCTGATAAGAGTTGTAGTCGAAGACATCTGGAGGGACACCAGGTTGACAAAAGCTGACCTAGGTATCATCCAGTGGCCGGAATGGGTGCTGCAAGCAGCTTCCCTCTCTCACCACACCCAAGACAAAATTCTTCCCTGGTTGTGGTCCCTCAGCCACCAGCAGTCAGAGGCTTGCTGCCTTCAACAGCAAAGGTAGAACACTGTCATCATAGCTAGTAGCCATTGATAGCTGTGCCCTCCATCAAGTTGTCTAATTCTCTTTTAAAGGCATCAAAGTCCCATACATCTTATGGGAGAGAATTCCTTAATTTAACTATCAGAATTCCTTAATTTAACTTAATTTAACTACTTTATTTTGCTAGTCTTGAATCTTTCAACATTCAGTTCCTCTGGGTGAATCAGAGTTCTATTCTTGTGTAGTTCTCCCTAAGAGAAGGATGACAGTAAAATTTATTTCTGGCCCTATTAACCAAGCAGATGCAGCTAGCCCCAGTGGAAGCCTCTAACCTATGGGAGGGAGGGCTGAGAAAATTTCCTCTACAGGAGGCACGGAAGAAAGTGGTTGTCCAAGTGCTTCTTGGATAGAAACACACCCTCTTGAAAACAGAACATCCCATTCCAATATGGCTCATGAGGCTGCCATCAAAATCCTAGC
Organism: Podarcis gaigeae; assembly: GCF_964106915.1. Classification (NCBI taxonomy): domain Eukaryota; kingdom Metazoa; phylum Chordata; class Lepidosauria; order Squamata; family Lacertidae; genus Podarcis; species Podarcis gaigeae. The sequence goes on from NC_139677.1 coordinate 76,368,466, forward strand.
CTGCCATTGTTATTTCTCTCTGCAAAGAAAACCTCATTTCTAGAATTGCATTAGTACATAGCAGAGGAATAAAGTGGATTGTTAGATTTCTGCACTGATGTATAGGTGTTTGTTTGAATCTTGTAGAGCCAAAAAAAATTTCATGAATACACAATGGGCAGATCTGTTACACCCACCAACTACCACCAATGACAGACATTAAACTTCCCTAGGAGGTTCCTGAACTCTATAATTCTTTGGCTCCTTAAGCCAAGCAAATAGCTGCACAAGAGTAGCCAAATACTACTGAGACCAAGAACAACAAACTGTTTGCCAGGCTGTGTTCATACTTAACCTTGCATTAGAAGCAAGCATGGTGCAAAAAATGTGTGGAAGGATTCTAAAGACAAATACAACTTCAAGGCTCCAAAAGACAAATAAAACATTATACCAATGCCAGAGGACTTGGAGCATGAAATAAAGCAGAAGTCGAGTCCAGACCTGAAGCGTCTGTAACCCGAGGTACGACTGTACTGGTATGGGGATGGCAGGGAAGGACATAGCAGATGAGGCAACTGTGTTTACCCTCCACTGCATGTCAAAGTTCTAGATTCTCATATCCAGACCGGCACCAGCTTGGCTTCAGCAATGTTGCTGCACTAAGTGTCTTCTATCACATACAGTGGTACCTCGGGTTACAGACACTTCTGGTTAGAGACACTTCAGATTACAGACTCCGCTAACCCAGAAATAGTACCTCAGGTTAAGAACTTTGCTTCAGGGTGAGAATAGAAATCATGTGGCGGCAGTGGGAGGCCCCATCTGCTAAAGTGGTGTCTCAGGTTAAGAACAGTTTCAGGTTAAGAACGGACCATCAGAACAAATTCAGTTCTTAACCCGAGGTACCACTGTATTATCTAAGAGCTCAAGGCTCCTCCAAACAAGACACCTGGGTTAAGTTATGAATGTCTAAAATCTGAATACAATTTATGGATTGTATTTACTTAAATTTATCCATCTGATTTTTACTGGATTGATTCCATGAGGGATTGAAGGCGTATGCCCACCCCTAATAAAATGGGCACATTATGTTTGAAAATTCCATTAATATTTTTTCAACATAAAGACATGTTTGCATAGAATCATAGAATTGTAGCACTGCAGAGCTGGGAAGGACCCTAGGAGTCATCTAGTTCAACCCCCTGCAATGCAGTGATCTCAGCTAAAGCATCCATGACAGATGGCCATCCCAGCCTCTGCTTAAAAGCCTCCAGTGAAGGAGAGTCCCCAAACCTTCCAAGGCAATTGCTTCCACTGTTGAACAGCTGTTACTGTCAGAAAGTATGCCCCGATGTTTAGTCAGAATCTCATTTCTTGTAACTTGAAGCCATTTATCTCAAAAAAACAAAAACAAAACAAAACTGTACATGAAGAAAAATAGACATTCTGCATTTATTTATTTTTTGCTTTCACTTGCACAAAAAATGAATGTCACATGTGAGATAGTCTCTATTGTGGCCAAGTAAAGAGAATATTGAAATTGAACATAGGAATTCTGTGTTCAAAATTCTTGAGTAGCCATCAGTTCATATGAGTAGATTTGGAGGAAAATGATTTCCCCTGTATCCAATACCCCAACCTTGAAACCAGATTCATAATAATAATTACATCACCTTGGGTACCTCATATGTAGGAATGTATACTATAAATATTAACAACCAACAAACTTTGTTCCATTTTGCTCATATCCAGAACCAGGGTTTTGGGTGTGTGGTTTTTTGGCGCTGTGGTCTAAACCACTGAGCCTAGGACTTGCCGATCGGAAGGTTGGCGGTTTGAATCCCCACGACGGGGTGAGTTCCCGTTGCTCGGACCAAGCTCCTGCCAACCTAGCAGTTTCAAAGCACATCAAAGTATAAGTAGATAAATAGGTACCGCTCTGGTGGGAAGGTAAATGGCGTTTCTATGCACTGCTCTGGTTTCGCCAGAAGCGGTTTAGTCATGCTGGCCACATGACCCGGAAAAACTGTTGGCTCCCTTGGCCAGTAAAGCGAGATGAGTGCAGCAACCCCAGAGTCGTTCGTGACTGGATTTAACTGTCAGGGGTCCTTTACCTTTACATTTAGACATGCATAGAACAATATTTAGTATTTTATGAAACAGATAAATTCTGGAAAATATTTTTAAACATTGAAATAGATCAATTATGAAAACAACAACAACTCAGTTCTTTGAATGCTTGTTTTGAAGGACATTTATTGGGGGGGGGGGAGAAGGAGAGGAAGTTTGACTGGAACTCCTTAATCCTTTCTAATTATCAAGCCTGCCTAGGCTATATGAAACATTTTGGGTTATATCAGAGAACTACAGTACCTGATGCCCTTAAACCCAGTTAAAATGCAAAATGACAATCAGACAGATGGAGCAAAACAGTAATAGATCACAGTGAACGAAGGGGTGGGGAGAAGCGATATCAAGGCACCCAATGCAGCTACTGAAGAATTAGTTAAAGTCATAGCTTAGTAATGTAAAGACAAACTCTGAAAGGAATGGAGACTAAGGGGAGGAAAATGAGGGCAAGACAGAGACACTGAACAGGTGAAAAAGAGAAAGCAGCAGCAAGAATGTGTGTGTGTGAGAGAGAACTTCAAAGCTTCCTGCCTTGCTTCTCCCACACCCAAATACCATTCTACAAACACAGGAATGATCAATGAAGAAAGACATCAGCAAAGAAAGGCACAGAATAATAATAAAAAATAATAATCAGAGATGATAAAAACGGATCCATAACATTAATAGGTTTGCTTCTTATGCAGTCAATGTTATTATAGCGGTTTCATCTTCATATGCAACACATTTCCCACTTTTAACTAATCTCTGTGTAATAATAAGCACATACAGTATATTGCTTATATTGCAGAAACACCCTTGCATATTTTCCCATATGTTATGTGGGCCTTTTCAGGGTGCCTGACAGATAGCAACATAACAAGTACAGAAGTATCCAGCATTGAGATGCAGTGATGAAGAAAGCTGAATCCATTGCCCTGTTATTTCCCATGCAGCTGTCACAGGCACAGGATCAAAAAAGTCTTGGTTCAAATGTGTGTGTGTGTGTGTGTGTGTGTGTGTGTGTGTGTGTGTACTTGTGTGTATGAGTGTATGTGTGTGTGTACACACATGTCCTGGATGCAAAGATCAAGATTTGGGGCAAATATTCTTTGGTGAGAGAACCTCAGCAGATTTAAAACCACAAAATATGCAGCAAAGGTAAACATGGACATATAGGTTGTTAGAGCTTTAAAATTTGCCCTTGTGAGATTCAAAATTTCCCTCTTCCCCCAGCATAGAAGACCACGCATTTGGTAAGTTAAAAATTGGTTTACTTACAAATTCTTCAAAGGCCAGATTCATATGCTTTTCCATACAGCACTCAGGAAAAGGTTGCATAGGTAGTAAAACATGACTTAGTGACAGTGGTGGAAGTTCCTAAATTATTGGTATAGGAACTTCAGCTTGGCTTGTAACAGCCATGTGGTCTGAGTTGCAGCAACTAGCTCAGGCCTTCTCACACACTGAGCTTCTCAGGTGAAATGAAGGGGAACAAAGTGCTGATTACCTAGCCCCTCCCAAGGTGAGCTAAGCCTGGCAGGGCACTCTTATGGTTTTAACTCCTTCATACTTTAATTAGACTCAAGCATGTTGGTTATATGAGGCTTGTTATCCCACAAAAGTTGGTGATAAGCCCATCTCTATGTATTGCTAGCAGAATACATCTCACCAGTCACCACTAATATCTTTTATAAATGCAGTGACTTTATAATTTTTTTGCAGCTCTGCTGGAGGAGGCAAAGATGGAAGAGATACTGACATGGTAGTGAAGATATAAGCACTTGTCATTAGGGAGGCTACAGAATTCCTACAGAAATAAAAACAGGAATAGAAATTGCCTATTATCGGTTATCAATCCCATGTCTGGAATGGAAGTCAGTCCAGTGAATATGATTGGTATTTGATGTTGTTCTTGCTTTCAGTCCTCAAACTATACATAATTGATACACAACACCCCCCTTCATGATGTTTTCTTTGCACTGAAATTAATGAGGAGGAATGTAATGGCAACATAATTTCACCACAGTGGGCAGGGAGACAATATATTTTTTGATGGAAGATGAAGTGCAGCAGGTTGGAAACAGTGCTGCACGTGATGCTATGACAACAGAATGGAAAGTGAGGCCTTCTTATATCCATCCCTGCCATTGTTCTTAGTGTGCATACTGCTCTGGTTGCTGAAGCACAGATAAATGTAAACAAAAGTCTAGCATTGACAAACCTTCTGATGTGCTTAACCTACCTGCTTTGCTTCCCATATATTGCTCCTACTTGAAAGCTAAGAACAGCTTTCCGAGCAAGACACATATGCACAGTCTCATTTCCATATCTAAGGCCAGCTCTGAAATACCATCAGCAAATGATGCTCATCAAGAAAGGCACCAAGTGGCAGATTCACTCTCAGCTGTTCTGCTTCTATTCATTTTAACAATAATGATCACCACACACGCATGCACGCACGCACGCACGCACGCACACAAAACTCATCCACAATGCCTCTGTTCAGTTTAGGGTGCCTCATTTACAGGAAGGTACAGGCAAGTTGAAGATAGTTCACAGAAAGAAAAGCAAACTAACAAATAAAGTGGGGCAGGAAGCGTGAAAGAGCTGCAACAGAGCTGAGCTGAAAGGGAAGTTTAAGATTTCTAAGTATGTGTAGGTTTGGGTAAGCAAAAACTTGAACCTGTTTGGAGGGACCATTGTAACAAGTCAAAAGCAAGAAGAATCTAAGAAAGAATCAATAATGTATACAAAGTTCTAGGACTAAACACAAAGGGATGGGCAATGCTACCTCTGCATTTAAGCAAAGGGAGGTAGCCACATCAGGTGTCTGGTTTTGAGTGTCTTCAATTTCTTCATTTCTCTCTCTCTCTTGGGAGATGATAGATAGATTGATAGATAGATGATAGATAGATAGATAGATAGATAGATAGATAGATAGATAGATAGATAGATGAGATTAATATTTTTTAGTACTGTATATAAGGTGTACTATAAGAGATTCTGTGTCATTTATATTTTTTTTTCTTCTGTGCCATTTATATTAAGCAGGGAACTAAAGTAAACTTTTTCTCTCCTCTTCTAGCATCTTTGAGTTTTCTGCATGTCACGGATGTGTCACTTTTGTCCACTGTGGGCTGTGTGAGGGAATTATTTGAAAAGGGCTTGAGGCAGGAAACGAGAGAGAAAGAATGCCGGGAATGAGGTCTCTTGGGAGCTTTGATCTAAACTCACCTTCATCCCTGCACCCACAATGAGCTTTTCCAAAGGAAGATGCAGTTATAAATAAATAAGTAGAAGAGAAAAAAGAAATGGCAGGGTTTATTTGATGGAAGACTTTTTTTTCTTTTCTTTTTTACTGTCAGCATGAAAGTTAGGAACTGATTTATAACTGATCTTTGGGAAGAAGGAAGCAAAGGCTGTAAGGATCAATTGATCTCTCGAAGAGGGACATGGATGAGGCCTGATACTAAGCTGATTCACGGCTATCTTAAGAATAATAACTATAAACAAGTATCTTATTGTGTTGCAGGTTCTATAAGAAGCTTTCTGTTTTAACCTTCAACAGAGCTTACAAGATGTAACTAGACTGATTTTCATACCTTTTTAAAAACGTTTTGTGTGTATGTATGTATGTGTACACCCACCCACGCCCTGAAACACACAGACAGATGGCCTGTCAAATTCATTGCATTTTAGGGCCTAAGCAGCAAAAAAGACTAGAGCAGGGTGGAAAAATGATTAGAACTTCTCGGCTAACACAAGGTTGTAATAGTCTCACCTTCCCACTCCTCAGCAAACGTTTGCAACAGGCTACAGAAATAATCTCTTTGCATTTCTAATTCTAAACCTCAGGGAGATAAGAGCATAGCTACGTTCATAAGAAGCCTTCTCAGCAACTTAAAAGCCCCTGGTGGCATAAAAGCAGTGATATAATGGGTTCTCGCACACTTACTTTCCCCTTGACAGTGGTTTAGCACCACAGGAAGTCAAAGTCTTTTTATCTCTCTGCTTTATTTAACTGGTGTAATTAAAATAAATTGATTTCCCAACCAATTAGTTATCAAATATCTGTAACTACTTTAAAGCTCTGGCATTATTGCTTAATCTCAGAGGCCCCTGTGAGTGATGCCAACCTGCTGTCTCTTTACCTGAACAACTGCTCCTATTAACTTACTCCCAGGTAAGCAAAGCCTGAGGTGTGAAATCTGCAAGGAGGGTGGAAAAGGAGAGAAGAAAATTGATGCTGCTGGACTGGAATACTAATAAGTACATTCTGCTGGTCTTGATAGAAACTAGTGGGCAATGCCAGCTTGATACCACCTGTTAATCAAGGTATGTAAACTAAATATAGTCATCCACAAATGACAGCATGCACACCAGAGATGCTGACGGATGCAGTGCTAAAAACAGATGGTACCAGCAACAAAGGACACCAGGTCATCGTGTACCAAGCTTATTAACAGCAGATGTTATGTGTGAGTGTGTGTGGTATTTGCTATAGAGTGCAGAGACGAGCCCCCAAGATGAAGGTCTTTCTTGATCCAGCATTTTAAATTATGGCAATTGATTGCTGCATGTGTGGTTTCCCAAACTGAAAAGCTGCGTCTTAGTGCTCCTTTTGGGTCCTTATATAATCCTAGCATGGGAGGAGAATGAGCCGGTGATTGTGCTTAGCAAGGGAACCTTTGTGAAGCAGAACCCTTGTGTCTGGGGGGGAATAATTTCCCCGCCGGAGTGGAAGCGGCAAATGCCCATGACACTCTTGCCAGCCCCTCTCTGCTGCTGCCAAAGTCATGGCGGTATGAGGTGCAGTGCGGGCGAAGAAAGCAAGTGAGGAGGGAAGAGAGTGAGCAGCTGTCAGATAGGGGCTGCAGCAAGGGAGGCAGTGAGCTGACTTGTGCGTCATTTGGTGCCATGGTCCTGTGCAAGCCAGCCAGCTGACATGTGCCCCAATTTTCTACTGATAAATGTTGGAGGGCATGTTATTGTATCATAATATGAATTCTATGGAATTACAAATCACACAGCATCTGGTATAGCACACTGCAACTGATACAACAAGTGGATAAATAATCAAGAGGTCAGCCAAGGTAAGCAACCCAAGGCCTGTGGGCTGGATCCAGCCCAATTGCCTTCTCAATCCGGCCCGTGGACGGTTTGGGGATCAGCATGTTTTTATATGAGTAGAAGGTGTCCTTTTATTTAAAATGCATCTCTGGGTTATTTGTGGGGCATAGGAATTTGTTCTTTTTTTTTCTTTTCCAAAATATAGTCCGGCCCACCATATGGTCTGAGGGATGGTGGACCGGCCCACAGCTGAAAAAGGTTGCTGACCCCTGGCCAAGACCATCAGCAATTTTCAAGTGGTCTGTGGGGAAGAGAGTTGGAAACTACTGCCCTAAGCCCACTCACTGAGCTTTGCCAATGGATGAGGATTTGAACCTAGATTTTGCTGAGCCAATGCTTTCTCAGTCAATCAATATATCACATTACAGTTATTTTCACTGCAAAAGGGTGCCATCTTGATTGAGCTCCTTGTTGGCACTTTCAATCCAGTAACTTCTTGCATAGCACCTACAGGCCATTCTGATTATAAAGGTAACACCACAATTCGCAATGTTTCTCCCACTTATTTTAGCAGCCATAAATTCTTACATATGGTTGCAATTAGATTGTTTCAAATGAGACTGAAGATAATGGATCCCGGGATTCCTTATTCTTCTCCTTTGCCAAGACTAAGTCAAAGTCATTTTCAGGCCAAAACATGGCCCTTTTCTTGATTGATGAAGCTAATAAAGAGACTTTATTGTGATATAAATAGCCTTAAAAATGTCCTGGAGAGTCAATATCAGTGCCTGATGGCCTCATGCATGCAAGGTCCTTGTCTTAAATTGTACTAAAGCTTAATGAGTTATGGTTCACAGAAGTTTTCTGTTGGGTTTGAGTATTGATTTGGGAAATTATAAAATGGTAGAGCAGAGATACTCATCAATGGAAGGAACTAAGTGCTTCAACAACCTTGTACAATCTTATTACTGAGAAAAAAATCGCCTTGCTTTTCTAGTCAGCTCAGAACATAGCAATTGGCTCAGACCAACATGAGCCTAAGGAACATGTGCAATATAGGCCGGTTTTTCAATTCTTTTCCAGCTATGGACCAATCTGGCAATTCCATATGTAGGTGGATTGTGAAGGGAAAAAAATTAAATTTAAAAAGGGTAATCCATACACGTTGTTCAAGAGTGATGCACATCAGAACCCACTTGAAGGATGCAGAATATCATAGTGAAGTTCTGTCAGAGCTGTGCACCATGCTAGCTGCCCCATTTACTAAACCTGTCTCAGACTTCTTAAGAGGGTAGCTCATCCTGATCAAACAGAGACAGCTTTTAGCAGCCAATCGAGCAGAGAGAAAAGATGGATGCCTCAGATAGCTGGCACTGGGAAGGCATGGAGTTGTGAGCCTCCCAACCTTGAATAGTGTGAGAGCACAAGGCAATGGGTGCTCCTGTTCTTTCTTCTTATTCTTCTTACCCCAGTAAAGAAATCCTCGGTTTGGGATTTGTTTGTGTTTGGTCCTTGCCTATATGCAAGCTCATAGGAGTGCAACAACTCCATGTCCTCTTACAGCCAATTTTATATTATGCAGTCTTCTTTTTTCAGAAGAACCAGAAAACCCTTTTGCTTGTTTCCACCTTGTTGGGTTATTAATGCTGGAGTAGACACCACTGGCTTAAGGCTCTCCCCGCTGGGAGCACACGGGAACCTCCAAGATGGCTGCCCTAGGAAGAACTGCCAGGCTGTCTTTTCTGTAATCTGGCATACTCCCACGGCCTGCATCTAGAGGGAGCCAACTGCAACAACACGTTCAGACCACGTTTGCATGTTCAGATCAGTATAACCTACACTAAGGGGTGTATAAGTCCACAGCATCTCTGCACCAGGAATAACTGAGTGATCTGCTTGTCACTTGATGCAGAGTTGGGGAAGAATTACCTGATTGGAAAGAGGCAAGGCCAGAGCAGTGAATGGGCACTTTCTTCTTCTTCATAGAAACCTTTAATTATTTAAATAATTTGTTTATATTGATTGGTATGCCCAAGCACTGAGTTTGGGCCTTATTGTTGTAGGTGCTAAAGAGAGTACCTATATAGCTATATATAATCTATCCAGGAGGATAGGGTGATACATTACTCACTTTAAACAATTGAGAGAAGGACCTGACACTTGCAATTGGGTTGCAGTTTATACTGGGAATAAGGCTCAGAACTGTGAAACCTGTGAGAGCATCATGAGGAGAAGAGATGGACTTTCCTTTGAGTGCTACCAGGAGAAAATGGCTGTGTAAAGTCACTGCTCACACAGAGCACAGGAATGTATAGCTCTGACATCATTAGAATGTCCACGTCTGACTGGTCGATGAGCAATCTCTCTCTCCCACGCCACCCAAATACAGAGAAATTGACATGTCAGCCAGCCAATTAAAGGCTTCTGTGGAAGGATCTTCCTGGCACTGATGGTTTGTGAGATTGCCAGCAGAAGACAACAAGAGGAAATAACAAGAGGTGGAAAACATCTGTGACGTCTTAAATGGTTTCGAATACCAATGCAGTCTGAAAAAAAAGGAAAAAGAAAAAAGAAAGGGCAAACAAGATAGATAGGCAGCTGGTGGTAAGATCTGAAGGTACATATATAAGGTACATCTGTGTCAGTAGGTTTTTGAGCTCATGCTAGAATTATCTCACTAAAAATCAAGTCAATGCTTCTGCATGAGAGAGAGAGAGAGCCCTGGAATTGCTTTCTTTCAAAGAACTGAGTATAAAAAATTTCCTCTTTGGACTGATAAATGCAAATGAGCCATCATCTTAATATGGACACAAGGGCGATGAGGTAAAGAGGAGGAAGATGTGGTTAAAGCACATCTTTAAAGCTGCATAGGGCATACAATTGTATCTCTGTCCTGAGTGAATGTATACCCAATGCTTGGATACCACTTTCATCTGTTTGTCATGGCGTTCTTATTGGATTTGTGCAGTTCAGCAGAATAAGAAACTCCATGAGGCACTGTCATAAAAGTAATGCTAATGTTCCCCTTCCCAAAATTAAGCAGCCCATTATTTTTTTTAAAAAACACCTTTTACAGTGACTCCCACTCCCTGACTTCCTGAGGGAGTGTAAATTTCATACACGACCTGCGGTGTGGAAAAAAAAAAAGTCTTTCAAATGAGCTAAATTAAGCTACCATTAGCATCTCATGGTGACCTCTTGTTCTACTATTATGGGGCAACGTAAAAGGATGGAATGATCACGTTTCATAGTCCCATTCACTGCTTTAAACACCTCCATTAAGTGCCCTTTAGTTTCATGCTAGTAATTTCTCTCTCTTTTTGGGAGGCTAAAAAAGGCTAGTTGTCCAATCCAGCTAGGGCACTGGTCTTAATCAGTTTGGTCAGAACCAACTTCTGGTTCACAGCCTGACCTAAGTGGTGATGCTCAACAGCAGCACTACCATCATACAAATATATGGTAAAACAAAACAAGGGACCCCTCCAACTATTTTATACTCAAATCTGTGTCCTGATTCTGAAAGCTGAAGACTACAGAGCTAGGGCATAGTGTGAACAATGTTTCCAAACTGGTGGTGCACATGCCGCTACCTTCCAGTCCAATAGCTGGAGCTGAGTGCAGGCAACCCTTTCAGAAAAAAGACTACTAATTTATTTACTTACACTGTGAATTGTACGCAACTAAATTTTGCTCCCAGTACACTCACTGAAATTAGACTTCATTTAGTCGTGCCCATCAATTTCATTGGGTTTGCTCTGCTCTGAGTGTAACAAATGGTGGCTGCAACCCAATATAAGTACAGGTATTTGTGGCAGCCTGTAATAGTGCCTGGAAGTCGATGACACAGTCTAGGTTCCATCCAGAGCAGGGATGGGGAACCTCTTTTCAGCCCAAGGCCTGCATTCCTTCATGGACAATCTTTGGCAGAGATGGGTGTGGCCAGGAAGCAAAAGCAGGAGGAGCAATTGATGGATACCTTTGGATAGAAGGATGCATTCTAACCGCACCAAAGCCAGATGTTTCTACAAACACATACTGTATGAACACATCTCTCCATCCAGGGAAGGAAAAGGCATTGTGACAGCTCAAGGACACATGCCACCTAGATCAAAGGCATTTGAAAAGGTGGTCAGCTGGGCCAGTGAGAGATATGGCCTGGGGAGGGTCAGAAAATAGAGGCTTGGAGGGACATAACTGGTTGTCAGGCCTGAGATTCCCCACCCTTGCTACAGAGAGGCAGAAGAATCTGCAGATGGGCTCAATGAATGGCTGGGGATAAAGGTAGTAACCCATAAAGGCTTTCCCTAACTTCTCCTTTTCTGCTGAATAACTGATCAACAGGATATTATGCAGCTCTCTGCATGTGGCACCAGATGCTCCTTAGGATCGATGTATCTATTTATTCCTAATCTGTTCCATTAATTCACCTATGGTACATATTTTTAAAACTCTGAAAAACAACATCCCCCCATACACCTGCCGGCTATCATATTTTTCCACATGTTGTATTAATTAGCAGTATTGTTTATTTACTTGCATTGGTTAATTAATTGTTATGAATTTGTTATATTCTCATTTTATTCAGGTGGGCTGTGTATGAAAGAAGCCTTCCAGCTTTTATAAATCCCAGGATCTTTGTTGGTGTTTTGTTTTGTTTTGCAAAATAAGAGTGAGTGATAAGAAATGGAAAACACACTTCCTCTTGAATCCATGCATCGCAGCAGAATTTGAAATGCCAAATTATTTGTGTTATGTATTAAGATTAGTGGCAGTTCTCACTCAGGGCCACCAGTATGTAAATGAAGGATTGAAAACTGTCGCTCCTGATTGGTTAGCTAGTTGTGAGTTGTTACTGTTTCAAGTTACTTAGTATTATATAAAGCAGCCAGCTAGGTTGCAGTCAGTCTGATTCCAGGAGCAGTTCTAACTGCTGCAATAAAGAACTGTGAGTCCAACAGAGCTGTGTCCTTCGTCCATCTTTTCCACTATTCAACAATTTGGTGAAACAGAAAATCTCTCATCTTTTTTGTAAGGTGATGAAAATCATTCAAAGAGAGCATTGAGTAGTTGCAGAGGTTATAAAATGGTGGAAAAAACTATTTAGGAAAAGGACTTAGGAGCCCTAAATGCCAGTTCAGTTCTTCATCCAAATGATTTAGATAAGACTAGGAAACAGAGAGTGTAAGAAAGAAGATTTAGGGGTAGAGACAATGGAAACTTGTCCATGTACATATTGCACCTGTGTTGCAACCTGCTAACTACTGAGCCATCTTATCATCATACAAAACGCTTCACAACTTGGGACCAGGCTGCTTAATGGGCCACCTTCCCCTATAAAGGTCACTAAGATCAGCAGACGAGGTCTTGCTGATAGTGCCACAACCTGCCTGCATGTCATCTGGTGTCAGTTTGCATGTGGAAAGGCCAGCCCAAGGCATTTTGCTGCCTGAGGCACAGTGCAAGACAGCACGCCCTTATTATTCCATGCACAGAAGCCAGCTGGATTGGTAATTGAATCCTACTTTAGTACCAGGGTTAGGACAGCCTTCTCTGCAGTACCGATATGCCTTGCAGCATAAATAACTCTGTCTTTTAAAAGGAGGGATTGGCTCCAGGGCTTAGGAGGAGCAGTCAAGAGATTGCAAGTGTGCAGTGCTTACCCTCTGGAATGTTCCCCTACCCCAACATTTGGGACGGTTGATTGTTTCCAACATTTAGTAGAAATCTATGTTTCCTTGAGCTTTTTCTGAGGAGTAGCACTATACTTTTCCCCTATTATCTGCTATTTGTGTTTCTTGCTTTAAATTTTTTTTGTGTGTGTGTTTACTTTGTAAACTGCTTGGAATTTTCTCCTAATGTAAGCAGTATAGATATATTATCTATAATATATTATCTAGAACTCTCGGGGGGGGGGGGAACCCACCATCTCCAGCCTGCTTTCTATCCTCGTCATCTTTTTTACTTCCTTACAAAAGACTTCCAATCAGCCAAAACTTCCTTCTATTCACTGTAGCCTCTGTCCCATCTCTCGTCTACCATAAGGGACACTCCAGTAGTTCTGCAGGAAAAGTAAGTACTATTGAATAGTGCCCTAAATCAAGAGTTACTTCCTCCCTCACAGGCACCAAAAACAAGCTGCTCTAAAAAGCCGTCATTTATGATGTCAGTAAATTGCCTCTCCAAATCATGCCCAGATGTGCAATTGAAAGCTCAGTCACCTTGTCTTTTTATTCCTGCCTGCAATGCCACGTGAATGCCTATGTCATTCTGTACACAATAAATCACGCCCAAGTACATTAAATGACCTGTTACTACTACTACTACTACTACTACTAATAATAATAATAATAATAATTGCATCAGCAGATTTAACAGCTTCCATAATTTCTGCAGCATGTTCACATCAACACTGCTTTCCTATCTGGTATTCATGGCACAAAGATTGCTGTAAGTTCCTCAAAACAATGGACCTTTACTGTGCAGCTAGCACATACTGTTAGTACTTCAGGAATAATATACAACCAGTCTATTACCAAGGATCAAAACAATTTGTCTGGTCAGGTTGTATATGTACACACACACACACACGAACGATAATGGTAGATAAAACAGAGAGGTAACCTTGTGTTGGGGAAGTCTGGAAGAGTAACCAGATGTATACACACCTAAAGGTTGGCAAGGCCATAGTGTTCAAGAGGAGAAGACTTACAACTATGCTCACCCAAGTGCTGCCATCTGCTGTCAGTCAAATTGTAACATGGCACATGGATGGATATAGCATCAGGCACACACAACTGGCATTTTTCATCCCACTGCCTGCTTTCTCATCCACTAGATGATCTTTCCAATTAGACTGTTGCACATGATGCAGAAATCCAAGAACAGAAATTATTACTTCTTTGCATCTCAAAATTTACATAGGGTTGAATCCAGTTGTGCTCTTTCACAAGTGCACACCTTTGATCCAGTGTATGCCTCCACTAATGGAAGAGAGACAGGGGCCAGTCTCTGCTGATTATAACTTCAGCTTGAATCCCTCTGAAAAATTGCTCAAGAGGATTGAGGAGCTCTCCAGAACAGGGTGGAAGGTAGCATTAGGGAAGCTGCTGGGTCAAAGGGTTCAACACAATTGGATTTGATCCATTTTTCCTAACATATGAAGCACTTCTGCTTATATTACTCCAACAGGTGTTTTTCAGAGAAGGGCAGTAGGATGTTCTTAGTGTTCAAGTGACACATTGATTGACATCTTTGTAAAGAAACCTATGGAGGAAAAAACTGACAGGATGCTTGTGTAAACTGGAATCACTCTATCACCTTACCAGTGTAAAAAAAGAAAGAGAAGCAAATGTCTAGTAATAATACCCTGGGGTTAGTAAAAACAGACAAGTTTTTTAAAGCGAAACTGTCACATTATCACAAACCAACCAAGGCCTGTGAAACTACTAATGATCAGTCAGGATCGTGCCATGACAGAACTCTGCTTTTACAGAATTATAAAAAACTGTAGTGTATGAATTTACATCAAGACCATTTATGCATATCGCAGAGTGGCTTCAGACACAAATGCATGTGTGATTACAGGAAGTGTGAGTCAGTCACACTTCCTGTAGTCACACATATAATTAATATCTGAAGTGAGGAATTATACAGGAGGAGGTGTGTGTGTGTTGAATGTATATCAGAAGTAAACATTCCCTGTCTGTCAGGTGATGCATGACTTCCCAGTTCAAACCTATAACACAGTGTTTCCCAAACTTGAGTCTCCAGCTGTTTTTGGACAATATCATCATCCCTACTTAGCAGGACCAGTGGTCAGGGATGATGAGAACTGTTGTACCAAAACAGCTGGATACCCAAGTTTGGGAAAACATGCAGTAACACAAATTGAGCTGTGAACAGTGTGCTGAAGATTTGTCTTTTGCCCTGCCTAACCCTGGGACGCAGGTGGCGCTGTGGGTTAAAGCCTCAGCGCCTAGGACTTGCCGATTGAAAGGTCGGCGGTTCGAATCCCTGCGGCGGGGTGCGCTCCCGCTGCTTGGTCCCAGCGCCTGCCAACCTAGCAGTTCGAAAGCACCCCCGGGTGCAAGTAGATAAATAGGGACCGCTTACCAGCGGGAAGGTAAACGGCGTTTCCGTGTGCAGCTCTGGCTCGCCAGATGCAGCTTTGTCACACTGGCCACGTGACCCGGAAGTGTCTCCGGACAGCGCTGGCCCCTGGCCTCTTAAGTGAGATGGGCGCACAACCCCAGAGTCTGTCAAGACTGGCCCGTACGGGCAGGGGTACCTTTACCTTTACCTTTAACCCTGGTTGTGATCTTACAAAGGCTACCCTGGATGTGCTATTGGATTTTCCTTACTGCAATCTTTCTCTTTGGGATGTGACCTCTCTCCTATAGGTAAGTGCCTGGGCTTCCCCTCACCCTGAGACCACAAACTGGAAGAAGAAGAAGAAGAAGAGGAGTTTGGATTTGATATCCCGCTTTATCACTACCCGAAGGAGTCTCAAAGAGGCTCACATTCTCATTTCCCTTCCTCCCCCACAACAAACACTCTGTGAGGTGAGTGGGGCTGAGAGACTTCAGAGAAGTGTGACTAGCCCAAGGTCACACAGCAGCTGCATGTGGAGGATCGGAGACGCGAATCCGGTTCCCCAGATTACTGCTCTTAACCACTACACAACACTGGAAGGAGAAAGGACAGTGTCTCCTCAAATCCCTGAAAGGAATGATCCAAATTGGCTGTGCCAATTCAAAATTTATGAAGTCAGAAAAACATATTTCATGCAACTAACCAGTGTTCTCAGGGTGGAGTATCAGCATTCAAGTTACACAGAACAATTCCTTGGGCTACATGTTTGAGAAAAGGTTTAAGAAGCAGACATTTCTGAGTGATGGCATGATGTTAAGCCTCACATCCTTTTGCATTGCATTTTTTAAATCTTGAAATAAAAGTGGAAGGAGCACTCAAAGAGAAAGAAGGATCTTTGATACCAACCAAGGAGCTTGTACCACTGATGAGTTTCAAAAACTCTTTCTCAAAGGCATTGTCTTGCATAAACTCACTCCAAGAAAGCCTGAAAAATAGGGGCTAGCAGAAAACAGGAGAAGGTGGGTTGAAAAGGTACATTTGCATGACAAAGACAAGAGTTGAAATGCATTGCCACAGTCCCATAGATATCACCAGCCTTTCATGAGATTGGGGCAACTGCATTCTTTGACTCCCTCCCCCCTTCTCTCCCACATTCCCTCTGACTTTTCTATAGCCAGCTACTGTACTATGAAGCTGCACCAGGACAGGAGACAGAATTATTCCTATTCTGTAGCATCATTCTTCCATGATAAACTCAGGGAAACAATGGCACAGTAACAATACAAGGAACACATGTGACAAAGTTTCAGCCTCATAATTACTGCTAGACAGAAACATGATGATCTAAAGAATTTTTGAAAGTTTCTACTGAAGGCTTTTTCAAAATCAGGGCATGGATTCAGGATTGTGAACATGGGCGTCATGGGTTCTTGTGGATTTACATATCCAGAACTAGGGTTTTTGGTGTGTGGTTTTTTGGCGCTGTGGGTTAAACCACAGAGCCTAGGGCTTGCCAATCAGAAGGTTGGTGGTTCAAATCCCCGTGACGGAGTGAGCTCCCATTGCTCGGTTCCAGCTCTTGCCAACCTAGCAGTTTGAAAGCAAGTTAAAGTGCAAGTAGATAAATAGGTACCGCTCCAGTGGGAAGGTAAACAGCATTTCCGTGTGCTGCTCTGGTTCACCAGAAGCGGCTTAGTCATGCTGGCCACATGACCCGGAAGCTGTACGCCGGCTTCCTCGTCCAGTAAAGCGAGATGAGCGCCACAACCCCAGAGTCATCTGCCATAGCCATATCTGTAGATTTAACTTTCTCTCATTGAAAACAAGGAAGTAAAATATTCAAAGAAAAAGCATCCATATTGTTTTAAACAACAACAACAAAAAGTTACACTCTTTGGGTTCAGCAATAGAGATTACACAGAGCTGTCCTGACACCATTACTGACATATAGCAGAAACACATTTTCAGCCCTAAAGAAGCAGTTTGAGAAATGATTATCTTATAATGCTATTGACCTGTGCTGGGCTATGTACACATAAATCTTCCAGATCTCTGTAGGGTATGGCTGTGTGTAACCACACTTAAGAACAGCATGCTTGAGTACTCTCCTGTGGCACCCAGACGAAGCTATCTGGTATATTTCTCTTGCTTCAGAACCTGTCCCCCCCCACCCAATATGTAAATGTAATCAAAAATTATAAATACATTGATCGCTTAAAAGTCACATGATTTCTTTAATCAGGTGAAAGCTGTAGTTTTAAGTATAATGTTATCTATTCTGACCAGGCTAATATAAATTCAAATTACATCAAATTGCTTCTTTCCAAACATTATGATTATTTGCTGAGTAATTCTGAATGCCAATGTGTTTGCTGTCTCTTTTCAGTTCACAAGACCCCTTTTATACCCTATTCTCATAACCCCTGTTCTTTCGGCTGATCACAGTGTGCTTTCATTCCTACATGCATTTCTTGCCAGCTGATTGGGAGACAGTATCCTCATATTAGCAACATCTGTGATACCAATTGCAGACAGAAAGATGAGTGGTCCACCTGACACATGCTGGTCTGAGATATTCCCTGCTTGCATAAGGGATGGGTAGCAGGCTGCTGCAATGTGACTGATAACATATGAAGTGAGCAGGGCCAACCATATGCTAAAGGAATTCTCCATGCTGAGTGCTTTCCACAGAAGAAATAGGGCAGTGATGGAAATACAGATTGATCTGAGGTCCTGTAAAGGCAACTTTGGTTCATTTGATTGCCCATCTGTGGAAGTTCATGGGAAGAACAAACAGAAGGTGTTTTTTTTTATTTGAGAGCCAGCATAGTGTAGGGTAGAAAGTTGGAGCACAACTGGAGACCACTGAGTTCAAATCCCCACTCAGAACAAACCTGTGCTGAGAGCCACATGATGGCCATTTTAAAAAAAAGTTTGGATAAGAAATGACCAAAACAACAGCAGTTCAAAGGTTTTTCCTTAAAGATCAATTTTCAGTTGTTTGCATTCATTTTTTGTGTACCCTTTAAAGCTTTTCCTTTTGCCAGTATACATTATCAAAATTTCAGGGAAATGAACAGCTGTTTGACTTCTATAAAATGTTCATGGAATCCTATAATTTTTGCTTCTACTATGTTTTCAGTAGAAATATTTAACACGCCAATATAAAAGCAGATATAAAAACAAATAAATTTTGCAGAGGGTTGTTCTAAGTTAATATGAGATGCTATTTTATAGTTTGTAAACCTTTCATTGTTGTTCTGATTGCAAAATGATGCATATATTCCAGTTTTAATTGAGATGCAGTGATTTTGGCATTCATTTTGGATTTTTAAATTTCTGTTTTCTCAGCATCACAGTGTAACAGAAGGCTGGGTTTATACACTATGCTATTCATACACCATCTAATGCTCTGTGACTAACACAGTTGGCTTCATAACACATTCTGAACACGTTTTGTGTTGTTGCCCAAAATAAGTTTCAGTTGCCCATCATTTTGTAATTCTACAATTTAGACTTCTTAAGCAACTACTTGTGGGTGCAAGGACAATATTGTGCTGGTAAAGTGTGGGCATCAGCCATCATCTGCCATCCTTGGTATTATGTCTTGGGTGATAACGCCAAGGCCTGGTGCCTCCCCCCCCCCAACGCAGCGTCGCCCAGGATTCTTCACTCCGGTCTCCCGTCATACTGATGTGGCCCATATCCAGGGATACGAGCACACGATGAGCAGAGTTCAAAACAGAAGCTAAGCCTTGAGGAGTAACATCTAAGTCTAATTTATTGCAAATTAAATCAAACATAACAGCACAAAGAAAACATGGTTGCTCTCTCTGTCTTTCTTCCTCCAAGAGAGAGCTGCAAAAGCGAAAGCTATACAGAGCAGAAACAGTGTACAGTGGACGCTCAGGTTGCGAACGTGATCCATGCGGGATGCATGTTTGCAACCCGCAGCAGCGCGTCTGTGCACGCATGGGTTGCAATTTGGCGCTTCTGCACATGCATGACTGCCGAAACCCGGAAGTAACCCGTTACGGTACTTCTGGGTTTCGGGGGGTCTGTAAGCCAAAAGAATGCAACCTGAAGTGTCTGTATCCCGAGGTATGACTGTATCTCCCTTTCTGCCCACAAGACTCCAATAATCAGTGCTGGAATGTAAACAGACATGTGACATGTAACAATCCCACACACATCTGCAGCACGGGAGGAATGGAATTGCCAACATTATGGTCAAAGTTAAATTGCAGTGCTCAGATACAGATAGACTGGACACTTTCAGGCTGGTGCCATTTTTAAGTGAGAGATCACACTGGCAAAATGAGGTTGTGCAATTATAGTTGATTGGGAGATCTTGTGCAATAGCCCTCCTTCCACAAAGATCAGATTTTTGCGATAAGGGAAGCAATGGGAAAATGCACTAGAAAGTACTAACGAATTGGAATGAATGTGCAATACAGAGGTTTTTGACTGGAAACGGCACTGATTCAGCAGCTAAAAAAACATAAAGGCATTCAAGCAAACAAATTCCCTTGAGATAGCCGCAAAGCTTGCATCTGCATGGGCACAACTTGCCAGACTCCGAAATGTATCTCATTGAATGACAGTGGATGAATGGATAATCTACTCATCCCCACTCAAGAATTAGGTGTATTATAGAATCAGAGAGGACCTTTATATTATATTATATTATATTATATTATATTATATTATATTATATTATATTATATTATATTATATTATATTATATTATAATTATATTATATTATTGAATTTATACCCCACCCTATATCTCAGGGTGGTTCATAGAATAAAATCAAAATATAAAACCACAAAATGTATAATCAAAATAACAACCCAATAACCCCCCCCCCAAACCCCATATTTTAAAAGGGCATAGATCAGTGATGGCCAAACTTGGCCCTCCAGCTGTTTTAGGACTACAGTTCCCATCATCCCTGACCATTGGTCCTGTTAGCTAGGGATGATGGGAGTCCCAAAAACAGCTGTGAGGCCAAATCTGGCCATCACTGGCATAGATCAACCAATGGCCTAGCTAAAAATGAACATTTTTGCTTGGCACCTATAGGTGTATAATGAAGGCACCAGGCATTCCACAGATGGGAAGCTACTGCAGAGAAGGCCCGTTCTCATGTTACCGCCCTCCAGACCTCTCAAGGGGGTAGATTCATATGGAAATAGTTGATCCTTGAGGTACTATGGTCCTGAGACGTTTTAAGGTTTTATAGCTCAAAACCAGCACTTTGAACTGGGCCTGGAAACTAATTGGTAGCCAGTGCTGTTGGTCCAGGATCGGTGTAATATGCTTTGGTGAGTAACCTGGCCGCTGAATTCTGTACTAGCTGAAGTTTCTGAACTGTCTTCAGAGGCATCCCTACGTATTACACATTGCAGTAATCTAATCTTGATGTTACCCGAGCATAGACAATAGTAGTTAGGCTATCCCTGTCATTAGTGTAGCTGGGCCGCCAGCCAAAGCTGATGGAAGGCACTCTGGACCACTGATGCTACCTGAGCCTCGAGCAACAGCAAACGCTCAAGGAGTACCCCCAAGCCACGAACCTGCTCCTTCAGAGGAAGTGTAACCCCTACTCCCATCAGCCATGGTAAGCACAGCCAATGGTTGGGATAATGGGAGTTTTAGTCTAGCAACATCCAAAGGGATGCAGGCTCCCCACTCGTGGTTTAGTCCAAGTCCTCTATCATATTCTTTTTGCCTGCTGGTTCAAACCCTATACTCTAGAGCCAAAGAAAATAAGTTTGCTCCATAATCTATTCGGTAGCCCTTCAAAAATTTAAAGATGGCTATCATACAGCCTTATAATAATCTCTTCCCCAAACAAAGCCAGTTCCTTCAACCTTTCCACTTAAAAGTTTGTCCCCAGGCCAGAAGTACTTGTGGTTTCTACCTCCATCCCCCTATCAGCACACTTGATGTTCTTTGCTTGTCTTGTTCCCTCTCTTGTGACCCATTGGTGACTAGCACTGCATTGTATGCAATACTAAATGGACCAACTGCATACAGCCCAGAGAAAATACTGGAGAGAAAGAAGTGAAATAGCTTGACCAAGGGCACAGAGGAAGGCAGTATCATGCTCTACATTTGGCCCTAGTTTTGAGGAGTGCTTAAAAAACCTAAAGAGAAAGGCCTGAGGTGAGGCAGGTTAAGAAAGAGGAACACAGATGATAGAAAAGAGATGACCAGGAATATGGAAAAAGCCAAAAGCAAATGATCTCACTTGAAGACTACATAGATAGTGTTATCACTGATTGTCTCAAAGCGATGCCCCCATGACATGGTAGATTATCATTCCATGAGACTGCCCCACCTGCTTCTGCTTCTCTAATTTGTACCTGTTCTTCAAGAGAGAGGAGAAGCTGCAGCTGCTCCGCACCACATGCATTTCAGCTGCTAGTGTCCAGAAGGCCTCCTGAATACAGCATAAGACTGCAGTGGTGCTCCCTTCTTACCGCTGCTCTCCCCTCTTGTTTTAAATCAATAGTTTATGACATGTACAAGGGGAAACTGTAAATTTAATTTTGTCCTCTGCAGTGTGATTCATATCTTGTTTGCTGGGAACATAATGAATATGTTTGCCCTCCAGACCCCCTGCCCAGTAGAGCAATTGAAGGATAAAGAAAGAGAAAACAGCAAAGTGCAATTAAGGAGGTGGATTAATGCTGGATTAATCAGTCGCTCAGCTAAAGATAGCATTGTGCCATTTGTGTGCATATGTTTGGAGGGAAGTGCAGACATCCCCATGGGAGCAACACAGGAAATCGGCTACCTTCTCCCCGCCATTGACAAAAGGGGAGGGCTGTTGAGAAGTGCCTGAAGAATATTGGAATTCCACCTAGCTCCTATGTAGATCTCCACGGTGCACATGTGGCTTGTAATTGCATTTGCCAAAGCCCAAACAAGCACTTTTTAAAAATCTGGGGAAAGAAGTCAAAATACAGCACCGAGGGGACTCATGCCTGAGCCTTGTGTTTGCAGGTAGCCATTGTCTCCATAATGAGTTGGACCAAATCTACAACTTGACACCTAAATTTGGCACTGACTCACAACTTCAGAGCCAAGGGCTTACATTCAAAAACTTCTGTTTCTGAGGTGATAAAGCTGTTTTAATAGGCCCCAAACTTACATTTTAGGACTTATGAGCATATTCCCTTTAGCTCAAAGCGTAATTAGGTTGCAAATTGTTAGCTTCATTCAATGCTCTCCCCTCGCCCACCCACTTTTAAGTATGCTAAATGGGCTTGCAGTGTTTTGTGCCTGTGCATTCTTGCAATGCCACTTGGGAAGTAGGAGAAGGTGTCATATATCCTAGACCTATTCTTCAAGCTAGAAGAACGTAAAAGAGCCCTGCTGCATCAGACCAAAGGCCCATCTAGTCCAATGTTCTGTTTTTCCAGTTATGGCCAACTAGGTGTCTCTGGAAAGCTCACAAGCAAGACATCATGTCAACTCTCCTGCAGTTGCACAGCAACTGGCATTCAAAGGCATGCTACCTCTGATTGTGAAGCATACAGCAGTGACCAGTAGCCACAAGTAGTCCAGGAGCTTTCTCCTCTTTACCCACACACGAAGTTACCTCCAGGGAAATTGTGGGACTCTAATATTGGTCAGGTAAAGCGGTCATGAGGTTGGCACAGTACAAATCTATTGACACATTTGCACCATGTTGACCTTGCCCTCTCCTCTTTACTTCCCAGTAAGCAGCAGTGATGGAACCGAGTAGAGGTCAGGTGAAAACTGTTCCCTCACCATCTCCTCTTCTGCTGCCTGAATGCCCAGCAAGTTCATGGCATTCCTGGGCCATTTGATTGCCTAGGACCTTGAATGTTGTTCCCTATATGCATTCCCATTTTAAAATGTGAAATAAATTTCAGCAGTGTAGGACAGATTCATTTCATAACCAAGTATGGCTACCAGCTTGGGATATCTAATGTGAAGAATGTCAGCCATTAGGCTTGTTGTGAGCATTTGAAAATATATGCTTCCAGATATTATGGTTCTTTGAGTGCATTTGAGAGCACCCATCACCACTACCTTTCTCTCCTTTAAGGGCCTGCAAAACCTACCTGAGGCAAGACATAGGGAAGGTGGCTGCAGCAAATGCAGTGGTGAGTAATCCTGTTCTCTGGTAGTGTGCATTCCTATGTGTCGGGCTGGGGTTTGTGGCTTCCAGAAGGAAAGGAAGGTCTGAGGGATAGTAATTGTGAAAAAGAGGTAGCAGAACAATTTGATGCCCTTCACATTTTAAAGGGAACCTATCAAATTCACAGTCTACAAAATAATATGTGAGCTATAACCATCATTCAGATTCTGAACTTGTCTGAATTTTGTAATGCAGTTGTCTAAATAATGTTTACAAAAATGCATACAATGTTTACAAAAATGCATCTCTGGAATACAGACATTAACTGAAGGAGTGCTATTTTTAATGTAAATAAGTTTATAGAGAATTTTTATTTACATCTACTTCTTGATGCAGATGTGGCATATGTTTGCTGCTGCTAACTTTGCTGTCTGGTCTTTGACCGAAATAAAGATTGATTGAATGCAGTATATTAGGAGAAATTGCTATTGGGGGAATTGCATTAAAATGTGTATATTTGAGGAACTTCACACTAACATACTTATGAATTTTCATGAGGACTTTAAACGTTAGACTGATCTGAAAATGCACAGAACTAAACTGAAGACTGGAAACATAAAAAACTGAAATAGACAGATCCGCCCATCCCTAGGCTGGAGTACTTTCCACTAGCATCACTGCCTATGATCACATTTCTATCCCATCTTTCCTCCAATGAACTGAAGATGGTGTACCTGGTTCTCCCCTTCCCAATTTTCTCCTCGCAACAACCCTCTGGTGCAGCTTTGGCTGAGAAACAGGGTAATTGGCTCAAGATCACCCATTGTGGCAAAGTGAGGACTTGCACTCTGGTCTCCCAGGTCCCAGTCCAGCAACTACTATATCACACTGCCTCTCTCCTGCTTCAGGCAAGATCCTAGAGAGGCAGAGGAAAAGGGAGGAAGCAAAGACTCATGAAACAGACCCATTACTCACATTTTCATAAAATGTGCATCTAATATGCATGTCTGCTCTGGGAAATTAAGGTGGTTGGTGGCCGACTCTTTACCATCCTAGAGCTTTGCAGAGCACACAGTCACCCTATAGCATTTTTTAAAAAAAACAACAATTTTTTTTAAAAGGTAGAAAAGGGCAGGAGATTTAGGATCCAGTTCCAGCAAGTGAGTCCCTAACAACAACCCTAGCACAGGGACTCACAATATGTTTTAGGATTGCTTGCATAGAATCCTCATAAAAGATTGAGCCTCTTTTAGAGCAAGTGTAAGGATGCTCATGCCTCCCTGTCGACACTGAAGTCAGCACACTAGCTGATAAAAAATAGTCTGATTTTAATTACAATTGGAGTATGAATTCCAAGGCAAGGGAGCTCAAGTCACAATACAATTAAGTACAGCGAGTTTGGAAAATAAATATTTTAGCTCACTGCTTTCTAACTTTGATAGCATATTTAATGCTTATTTTAAATTTGTTTCCAGCAGTCTTTTATTTTGGGTTCTCATTCCCCTGGTCTTCTCCTCTTTCAGTCAACTGAATGATTTCAGTGGTATCACCAGCACCGCTTCATCACGGGACCACAGCTGATTCTTTGGGTCAGGACTGCAGGTTGTGTGTATCAGTTTCAGCATTCTTTTTAGAGCTAGTGTTTTAGTTTTGAAAAATGCAACTGCTGAGACTGCAGTACAAAGGGACTGGGTGACTTCTTAATGCTTTCTTCTTGGGTTGTCTCCCTGTTGAAAATTGCCCCCAAGATATAGGTCCTGGGAGGACTATGCATGTAGGACATTATTTGTGGCAAGTCCTCAGAGGAACAACTTCTGCTTATATTAAACAATATCTATAGACTAATTTCACTTAAATAATAATAATACAACACTCTTTTTATAGCATACTATACACCACAAGCCTATTAATGTTTACTTGAAAAGAAGTCTCACTGGTTTCAATAAGATTTATTCAGACATTAAGAGTACATAGAATTGCAGTCTTAAGCACATTAAAATGAAGAATAAAAATACAAATGCACAGTTATACAGTGCAGTGCTGGCATTTGCATTGAAGCATCTACCTGGAACATAAGCATTACATCAGAATATGTGGTATTGTGTTAGCATAATAGTCAGTAGAACACATCCTAAGTGTTTATTTGCTTGTGCAGGAATTATTGCAATTAGTCTCTAAGCAAGTAATAAAACCTTGCTAAATTTTCATGTGACTGATCTCTTCCTTTGGACAGTGGTACTATTGGGACCATATCCAGCCACAATGATATGTACTGTGTATGCTGCACACTTTTAGGCTGTCTGAATTTAAAAACAAATAAAAATCAAACAAAAAGGTAATTAAACCCATTCTCCCCTTCCACCACACCCATCCTCAGTTCCAAAGGTTTAACTAAAAGGTCAACTGGCTCCCCTTGGCTTTCTCTGAAGTGATCTTCCTCTCTCTGCTAAGAAATCGTTTCTTAGTTGTTGCTTTTTCACTTTAAAAACCATCATGCATTAGACTTCCCAAGAGGTGCCCTCCAGCTAGACATTCTGAGACAGATACATTGTGATCTTTACCTGTGGCTGTAAATTGGTTCTAATAGCACCTTCTTTACATGTCAGATCTGCCTCACTGCACTGCTCAGGAAAAAAAAAAGGAGGGGAGGGAGGGAAACACTTTACAAATAAAACAAAAACAAGAGGAAGATTGCAAATACACAAGCCTTTTGCCTCTTCTCGAGAAAAAAGATGACAACCATAACTGACAGCGTGAGATAGATCTGACATCTCCCTCTTTTAAAAAACACACACCATTCTATTTCAAACATGCATTCGTTTAATACATTGAAAGCTGGAGGGAGCCTCAGTGGTAGAGTGGGCTCAACAATCCAGACCAGGCATAACATAAGGCTGGCTCCAGACTTCAGAGAGCTGTTGGCATGTTACCACCCTAAACCACCTGCAAAGCCACTTGTCCAATAAAGTATTTTTCCTTCTGCCCACTCCCCATGCAACCACTCCCCATACTCCCTGCTGTGCCTTCGCATCCTTCATGCTTTCATGGTGTGTTCATACTGGTGACCGGGGAGGAGAAGAGAAAATAGGGCTGTGTTACAACCTGTGCCAAGGGTAGCAAACCTGGTACCTTCCAGGTGTTGCTAGACTCCAACTCCCATCAGCCCCAGCCAGAATGGTGAATGGTCAGGGATTATGGGAATTGTAGTCCGACATAATTGAGCAGGAAACAATATTGATTATCCCTGGCAAATAGAAGGGGAAGAAATGGAGGCAGTGAGAGATTTTACTTTCTTGGGTTCCATGATCACTGCAGATGGTGACAGCAGTCACAAAATTAAAAGACGCCTGCTTCTTGGGAGCAAAGGAATGACAAACCTAGACAGCATCTTAAAAAGCAGAGACATCACCTTGCCAACAAAGGTCCGTATAGTTAAAGCTATGGTTTTCCCATTAGTGATGTATGGAAGTGAGAGCTGGACCATAAAGAAGGCTGATCACCAAAGAATTGATGCTTTTGAATTATGGTGCTGGAGGAGACTCTTAAGAGTCCCATGGACTGCAAGAAGATCAAACCTACCTATTCTGAAGGAAATCAGTCCTGAGTGCTAACTGGAAGGACAGATCCTGAAGCTGAGGCTCCAATACTTTGGCCACCTCATGAGAAGAGAAGACTCCCTGGAAAAGACCCTGATGTTGGAAAAGATTGAGGGCACAAGGAGAAGGGGAGGACAGAGGATGAGAATGTTGGATAGTGTTCTCGAAGCTACCAGCATGAGTTTGACCAAACTGTGGGAGGCAGTGGAAGACAGGAGTGCCTGGTGTGCTCTGGTCCATGGGGTCATGAAGAGTCAGACACGACTAAATGACTAAACAACAAATAATCCTTTGGGGATTGCTCTGCATATGATTTCAAGAGGACCCACTTTAAAAAATTCAAATTAGGATGAATTTCAAAGGCAGCATCAGAGGCCACAGGTCAGCATGTTTTGAGACTGTGGTACTACACTAGGGATGTAAACTGTGATTACCTCTCCCATAGAAGCCTGTACATCTGTGAAGACAGCTAGGCAATGCTTGCTACTCAAGAGCAGCCATAAAACTTGTCCACTGCACAACAACTATATTCAGGGTAAGGTAAAGGTAAAGGGACCCCTGACCATTAGGTCCAGTTGCAGACGACTCTGGGGTTGTGGCGCTCATCTCGCTTTACTGGCCGAGGGAGCCGGCGTACAGCTTCTGGGTCATGTGGCCAGCATGACTAAGCCGCTTCTGGCGAACCAGAGCAGCGCACGGAAATGCCATTTACCTTCCCACCAGTGGTACCTATTTATCTACTTGCACTTTGACGTGCTTTTGAACAGCCAGGTTGGCAGGAGTAGGGACCGAGCAACAGGAGCTCACCCCGTAGCGGGGATTCAAACCACCGACCTTCTGATCAGCAAGCTCTAGGCTCTGTGGTTTAACCCACAGCACCACCCGCGTCCCACATAGTTCAGGGTACACTCATGCAAATCTAGCATTTACTCATTTTAAGAAAGGTGAATGTATTTACAAATGTGGTGGGCTGCATGAAAGGAGGGACTCTATGAATTTATAGTATGAAAGCACAAGATAGTAACTGATAATGTATTTGATTCTTCTCCTTAGTCGTTACTGCTTTGGTCCAATACCTTTTATAACCCAGTTTCCCAATTCTCTATCTTGCTTATTTAAAATCTACACAGCCAAACCTTTCCCTTTCTGACTACATGAATCATACATTGTACAATGGGGTTGCAAAATAGGTGATGTGATATATTTTCCCCACTGGGTCAATGCCTGCTAGTGTAAAAATACTCAATGTTTCTGCCTCATTGCATATACTTAGCAATAAAATTAGTGTACATTTCCTCAGGGGCATGGTCAGGCATCCTTATTACGGAATGGGTATGCAAAGCCTATTTAGATAGGTATAGAGTCGGGAATCAGAGCAGAACGGGTAATAGTAGGCTTGGTTTCAGAAGGAACTGAAGGAAGAACGTTAGTATCAGGGCTTGCTAGGACCATTTTCAGAAGTGAAGTTTAAATCCATTTCCCATTTCATAGAAGCTTAAACTCAATGAAAACTCTGGTCTAACAAACAGATGCAATGTTTAAATTGCTTTCTACCTTGCAGTAACAGCATTCACAAATGACACATTGGCTGAGTTCCCAGGCAGCACTAAGCCAAACTAGAGCTAAGAATGAACTTGCAAATGTGTGGACTCCCAGGGAGAATAGCCCAGCCTCTCTACACCACTCTGATTTAGCTGCCAAGATGTGCTGAGCTAAAAACCCAAGTTTTACTTAGCATGCTGTCCATACCCAAGCTCCTGGTTAAGCTCTCTCCTTCTCAACCACAAACCATAGCCAAGACTTGTTGAACTTCAATGTGTTCTTAGGGTTCATTTCTAAAGGTAAATGAACTTCCTCTGCATTAATAGACATCAGATCACAGCAGTGGTGGTGGAGGAGAGCAATGGTCAATTTGCCTTAGGTCTTCCTGCTGTTCTGTCTTTCCCTTTTGCTTCCTCTGTCTTCATGCTGCAATTGCATTTTGGAGAGTTTTGCAGATTGTCATTATAGGACAATCTGTCTCCTGCCCTTTGCGGCTGGGTGGGGAGCTGAACACTTTGATTAAACCCTTTTTGGACTTCAGTGTCCCATACTTTTCAGCTGTGACAGTTTAATTTCCAGACTGAAAACTTTTCTGAATCAGAAAATGCCAGTTTTCTGCATTGTCACAGGTAAAAATCAAAGTGTTCCCATTTATTTCCAGGAGCAGGTTAGCTGTCTGAAGACTCCCACCCCCCACCCGCCGCCTCTTTATTTTTTATTAGTTCTCCAAAGATTATTTCTCAGTATCTAAGACTGCGAAGGCTGCAGTATATAAATTACCACAGTCTATGGTGCAGGCACATTCTCTGTAATTAAATAATAAAAAATCATTACAGTCCTTTCATTTACAAAGCATCATTGCATTGCGAGGGATTTTGAAATTGTCTTACAAGTTTTATATAAAAGAATTTGCTTCACACACTGCTGGTGTGCAGGTCTTCTGGAGATGGAACACCTTGGAAGTATCAACCAGCATTATACCTTATAAAGCAAGTAAAAAAATATTAGCCAAAGGAAGGTACTAAGGATGTTCAATATATGGCCCACATGTAGGTGACTAGCAGTCGGTGGGGTGGAGTTGGTAACAGACTGAGCATGTCTCTGGTGCAAATTTCACCTCAATGATTGATTTACTAAATGGTCTTCTGCTGCTAAATGTACAGGCCCCATTGTACATGGCCTATTGGTGGAGGTGATGGGAAACCACCCTGATTTCATTTGAGCATGACAAAATAATACTAACAGACAATTCTTCGTGTTTCACACATTTCTCATGAATTAACATCTTTATTCTCTTTTTAACTTATATTTTTAACTCAATGAAAGTGGAACTAGTTAACTTAAATTAATTTTAAACGCAGCTAACTTTTAACTTCAACCTATGCTTTGTCATTAGCTTTTCCCCTGACTCTGAAACACATTTACCTTCCTGTTCTGGCAAGAGGTGGTGGAACTTCATCTCTTCGCTGCCCTGACTAGGTGCCCTGACTAGGGCACCAAATCCTAGGTCCCCAGAATGCCTCCTCAATAGTCTCCTTTGCTTGTTTGGCTGCTCTCAGTAATCAATATCTAGCAGGGGGCGGGAGAGAGAGACTGGTCATAGAACATTGGTGGGGAAGCAACTTGGAAAGAAGTGTGATACAACATGATCCGTCCATCAGGTATTTTAGCCAAACAGATATAAAGGCAGGCACTAACACTGCTCTCCCGGGAGTCTGCTGTGACAAGACATATTTGAAGGATACGAGGCAGCTAAAGAGTTGCACGGCAACATGACAAATGGATGCATCCTCTAGGGGCACAGGTGACTAGCATTCCATCAGTGGTTTGATGTCAGCCTATTAGACTGCACTACACTTGGAAGGAAGAGGACTATGTATATCTTGAAGCTAAAGACAAGCACTTCATGCCAACAAAATCTACAGACTGGTACTGGTTAGGGTGGGTTTTTAAATGTCCTTTAGCTATATGGCATTTTTGGCTGGAAAGTTTTAACAGCTGAAGTTCTAACTATGAATGGCTATAGGCATTCCTTTCTGAAGTGCAGTTGATAAGCTGGTTACTGGTATCACCGTGTCAACTGGCAGTCAGAATTGCACTGCACATCAGACGCATGGCAAAATGCATGGCAAAATGAAGAACTGGATCAAAGGAGGAGGGTGGTTCCACAAGCATTTTAGATAATGTTGCCAGCTACACAACCAAATCTGATTGGCCATGTGGCACCATGTCAGAACCGTGTTAATCACGTGTTCCCTGGTTGGCTGGGATTGGGCCCCGATTGGATAAGGCTGTGGACATATTTACTTTGGTCATTTTGTCCTTGGGCTTCCAATGCTAATATTAATTGCTGATTTTTTGAAAAAAATGCTGTGCCACAAAAGTCCTTAATTTTAATTATGTGATATGACTGGCCGGGATCAGAGGGGAAGAAGGACACCCTGCCAAAATTGTATATGATGGCTGTGCGGCAGCAGAAGGGAAAACAAGAATGACGCAGGGGAGCAAAAATTACTAATTAGGATGTGGGAGAGCCGCGACCCCCCCCCCAAAAAAGCCCACCTTTCACTCTGAAAAGTTTTAACAGAAATAATCTGGCACAGCACTAATAAAATGGGCCTCTGTATCAACCCAGCATATTGACTGAACAATATCTGGTAAGAAAAATATATACTGTGATATTGGGGTGTTTCATCATATTTATATTGATGCAAATGTAATGTGAATGTACACCATCATGTTGCACCAGCTGTATGTGCCAGTGCAGTGAATCCTACAATGGTCACTTCAACTGACATGATGTTTGCATGTGGAACACAAAAATAAAATTAAGAACTACAATGGTACCTTGAGTTAAATACTTAATTCGTTCCGGAGGTCTGTTCTTAACCTGAAACTGTTCTTAACCTGAAGTACCACTTTAGCTAGTGGGGCCTCCCGCTGCTGCCGTGCCACCAGAGCACAATTTCTGTTCTCATCCTGAAGCAAAGTTCTTAACCTGAAGCACAAAATTTCTGGAGCACTATGGGTTAGCGGAGTCTGTAACCTAAAGCGTATGTAACCTGAGGTACCACTGTATTGTTCTTCATCTTCTTTTTCTTTTTCTTTTTTTTTAAAAAAACCCCCAAACAGCAGTTAATATTAGCATTAGAATCCCAAGGGCAAAATGTAAGTATCTTTAGAGTATTCCCCCAGTAAGAAGAACAATTCACTGATTTAGAAAAGAAACAAATATCCAAAAATCTGCCATGACTGGGAGCAGAATATATAGTTTGGAAAGCCCACAAAATATTGAAATCAGTCCTGAGTAACTCATGACCCACCTATGCCAGGGGTTCAATAAACCACTTGCTTTGAAACCTGTCTGAGAGACTGCAAAAGGAGAGATGTCAAGCATTGAGCAAGCTACAACACAGGGCTGGAATGCTGAGT
Source organism: Podarcis gaigeae (assembly GCF_964106915.1). NCBI lineage: Eukaryota > Metazoa > Chordata > Lepidosauria > Squamata > Lacertidae > Podarcis > Podarcis gaigeae. The sequence continues at coordinate 76,400,408 of NC_139677.1, forward strand.
TCATCTTGGTGAATCTCCACTTGTACAGGCCTCATGTAAATGAATCCCAGGGAGTTTCCTATGCCATTTCCCAGACTAAACCTGCATGCTGGGTGCCATTTGTTAAAACAAATAATACGTAGACAGCAATAGATTTAGCAGCAACAAGTTAGCAGTTGGTAGCAGGAATAGATTTCTGGTAGGAAGCAATATGGTGTAGTGGTTAGAATGCTGGCCTAGAACCTGAGAGAACAAAATTCAAATCCCCTCTCACTCCGCTGGGTGACCTTGGTGACCAGGCTCGTCCACATCTCCTTGCCGCTTTCCCCCAGGGAAACCGGTGGTTTACCACTGAATTGACCAAACATCAATCTGGTTTTCTATGGATTGCCCTTTGTTTCTGAGTGGTAAACAGAGTGTTTTTTTGCAAAGGTCCTTGGACCAGTGCTTTCAAGGCACTGGACAAGTGGAAGTGTGGGTGAGCCCACTATCTCTTACGAACCTACCTCACACGGTTGTTGTGAGTAAAAAAAAGTGAAGACTACAAGACGCATGTATGCCACCTAGAGCTCATTGGAGGATAGTGGGGCATAAATATTATAATAAATAAATAAGAGAAATGCAAGACCAGTTTCTTTTTTTACTTTCTACTGTATGGGGAAAAGATGCAAGAAGCTGAATTTCCAGGGAACAGGGGACAAGGCAGGGGCGGGGGTAATATGATTTGTTTGTTGTTTTGCTTTGGGATACTTTTGTTCTCCTCTCACATGTATTCAGATTCAAGAGTAACCAATCAAGGGTAACCAACCTTGAAAAATCCTGATTTCCAGTGTGGGTCCCAAGCTTTCAAATGCACAAAGACTCAACCTTCTGCCAGTGAGTGTGTGAGCAGTTAAGGGGTTGCTCACAGCCTCCATGTATGGTGCTAGTTTGTTTTGCCTCTTGCAATACCTTTAAAAAGAGATAACTGGGCACAACAATATGGATGACAGCTTGACTTCAAATTGGAGAGCAAAATCTGTGAGCATGGGAGGAAGAAATAAAGCTTTGCCCTTCAGATAAGACAGTGTGCCCTTCCATAATAAGGAATCCTGATGGAAGCCTCCAAGAGAGCTCTCTTTAGTCTCTCCCTCCCCATCTCCTTCATCATCCTCTGGCCGTCACAGTCCTTGGAATTTTATTAAACCAGTTTTTAATCTCTTTACATTGCATGTAAAAAGCTCTGCACCCCGATGCCTCCAATGAATGAGCAAGCTACCAAGCTTTTACTAGTTCATAAAAGTGCTCCTCTGGCAGCAGTCTCCTCACACTGTTCCCTCCAGCATGACCTCTGTGAACAGCTCACTGCTCTCCTTAAGGTGTTCTCTATGCATCTCCTTAAGGTGTGTGCAGTTCTTTTTGTCTGTTTGCGTGCTTTTAAGATGGGCAACAAAGAGGATGCGGGACACAGGTGGCGCTGTGGGTTAAAGCCTCAGCGCCTTGGACTTGCCGATCGAAAGGTCGGCGGTTCGAATCCCTGCGGCGGGGTGCGCTCCCGCTGCTCGGTCCCAGCGCCTGCCAACCTAGCAGTTCGAAAGCACCTCCGGGTGCAAGTAGATAAATAGGGACCGCTTACCAGCGGGAAGGTAAACGGCGTTTCCGTGTGCGGCTCTGGCTCGCCAGAGCAGCGATGTCACGCTGGCCACGTGACCCGGAAGTGTCTCCGGACAGCGCTGGCCCC